>NC_047036.1:159713612-160347181 GCF_011762595.2 Tursiops truncatus
CTCAAGGTACAGCCCAGACACTTCCCCACACTCCGCAGGCCCCACAGCTGCTGCCCACCTCCCTCCACCCTCTTTACTTATTCCACTCCAGCCACACCAGCCTCTGCACTTTTCCTCCAGCACACCAGCTCATTCCCACCTCAGGGCCTTTGCACATGCTGCTCTCCCTGCCTGGAAGACCCTTAGGGTCTTCACCTGCGTATTTATCTCGTTTAATTCTTGGTTTCCCAATTATCTCTCTACCCCCCAGGGTATGCCTTCACTTCTCCAACTGTGAAATTGGCATGGTGAGCACAGTATGACTTTACAGTGGGGGGTGGGGATTATGTGCTTAGAACTGTGCCCAAGGCAGAGTAAAAACTCAACAAACAGCTCAGATGTCCAAGAGCTGATGAAGGATAATCAAAATGTGATCCATGCATACAACGGAATATTATTCAGCCAAAGAAAGGAATGAAGCACTGATACACACTGCAACATGTATGAACCCTAAAAATATTATGCTGAGTGAAAGAAGCCAGACACAAAAGGCTGCATAGTGTGTGATTCCGTTTATGTGAAATGTTCAGAACAGGCAAATCCATAGAGACAGAAAGCAGAGTAGTGGTTGCCAGGGGCTGAGGAGGAGGGAGGGGGTGTGGGGTTTCTTTTTGGGGTGATGAAAATGTTCTGGAACTAGATACAGGTGGTGGTTGCACAACATTGTGAATGTACTAAATGCCACTGAATTGCTCACTTTAAAATGGCTGATTTTATGTTAGTGAATGTTACCTCCATTTTTTTTTTAAAGGACATTAGGTAAAAACTAAGGAAATCTGAATAAAGGGTGGACTTTAGGCAATAATGGTCAACCTCCTGTGTCTCTAAGACACCCAGCATGCACCTTCCCCAGGGCCTTTGTGCCTGCAGTTCCCTCTAGCTGGAGGTTTCAAGTGACAGAGAAGCTGGATCAGACCCCAGGGGGCCAAGGCACAGTCTGACTCCAATTGCTTCCCTCGCCTTCCTGTGGCCACAAGAAAGGTTAAGGGGCTCGGTGGTTAGGATGGAGTGTGCCCGGGAGGCTGAGTGGTTGGGATGACATCAAAGATATTTGGGTCCCTTGGAGGGGACGGTCTGTTCCCCTGGGGGAGGGAGAAGGATCTGTAACCTATGTGGGGTCCCGAAGCAAGTGGGCAGGGAAGGCAATGGAATTCAGTCCAGCTGGGGGCCCCGTCCTAGGGGCCTGCTTCTAGCAGCCTCGTGAACACAAACAGCAAGATCCATTTTCTAATTTTTAAGGAAAACTGCTGAGTAATGAAGATCTCCCTGGACAGTGTTGCTGCGCCCGGGCCTCCCCATCCAGGAACCGAGACTTCTGGGGGTTGTGGAAAAGGCTTCGCCCTTCCAGAGAGTTCTGGGGAACCTTGTCGAGTCTCTCCATGGCAACAGGGAGGGAGGGAGGCCACGTCGCCACCCTTCACACGGACTTGGGCACTTGGGGACATCCCACAGCCCTGCTGGCCTTGGACGCTTAACGTGCTGGAGGGGTGCAGCGTGGAGGGACAGGTCCTGGGGGTGCTTACAGGGACAGTCTTCAAAGGAACAGAGAAGAGAATGAGGGAGGGGAAGATGCATGAGGACTCGCCAAGTATTTTTAGGCACTGAATGCAGCCCTGAAATATTTCCATGGCCACTCCCGGAGAATGAGCTGGGTGACTATTTCGGTGCCTGGTTCCAGCGGGGGCAGAGTAGGGGTGAGTCACTGCTGGGTGGCTGGGCAAAGACCAGGAGGGGGCTCTCAGGGCAGGACCTTGGGCCTGTAAGGTGACGGCTCCCTAGCCCGGGGCCAGGCGTCTGGTGCTGGGCTCCAGGGTACAAAGGACAGTGGCCTGGCCACTCCCTGTAGCGTGGCACCACTGCCCAGGTCCCCCCTGGACAGCAAGCCAATCACATTGACCCCACGGCTTATGGAGGTAAAGAGGGTCCTCGGTGAGGTTTCAGACACTCCACAGGTGCTCGGTGAAGCGCCTCTCCTATGTTTTCAGGCACGTATGAGGGACTTCCCTGGAGGGCCAGTGGTTAAGACTGCGCTTCCACTACAGGGGGCACGGGTTTGATCCCTGCTGGGGGGAAAAAAAAGCACATATGGAGCACTGGCTGTACGTCTACCAACCACCCTCCCTTCATGTAATCCTCCCAACAATCCCTGTGAGGTGGAGTCCCCTACTATCCCTGCTGACCAGTGAGGAAACTGAAGCACAGTGGGGTTACACTTGCTGGCCCTCTGTGTGTTTCAAACTCTGTCCCTCAACTGAGGCTATAGCCAGGGGAGTGAATTTTAAAGCAGGTGCCGAGGGACTTCCCTGGTGGTCCAGTGGGTAAGACTCCATGCTCCCAGTGCAGGGGGCCCAGGTTCTATCCCTGGTTGGGGAACTAGATCCCACACGCATGCCGCAACTAAGAAGTCCACATGCCGCAAGTAAAGACCCCGCACCCTGCAATGAAGATCCCGTGTGCTGCAACTAAGACCCAGTGCAGCCAAAAATAAATAATAAATAAATAAATAAATATTTGTTAAAAAAAAAAAACAGGTGCTGACTTCACCTGCCCCCATTCCTAATTCTACACCTGACACAACTGACCTGAGAGAAGGTAAATGGATTCTCCAAGTTCAAGGAGGGGACAGAGGGAGGAGCTCAGAGGAGGCTCTGGAGCGGTGTGTCCTGGGGGCTGTGTGTCCTGGGGAGGGTCGCTCACCCTCTCTGTGTCTGCGCCTAGGCACTGCCTGGCACATGTTAGACTGTTGTTAGTTCACGGCCCTGGGTCTCTTCATCCTCTCTGCCCTTCCCAAGCAGGCCATGGAAGCTCAGGGGATTTGCACTTGCTGTTCCCTCTACCTGTTGTTCCCTGCTCTCTTTCCGAGGCCAGAGGCTTCTCGTTGTTCGGGAATTGGTTTGACCATGTCCCCCTTCGACTCTTTGGAAAGGACCCACCCCAGCATCCTGAGCTTCCTGCAGAACAACAGCCTGTCTGCCTGGGCCCTCATGGCACCCCTGCCCCTTCTCCTGTCACCTCTACAGCCTCTACCTTGGGCTGAGCCCCCAGCACTGCCTACTCTTGGTCTCTTGGCTTTCACCCTTGCCTCAGTCTGTTCCAGAACGTTCTGCGGCTTCCCATTTCGCTCAGGGCCTGCACCCGCCCCATTTCCTGTCCTCTCACTTTGCTCCGGTCACCACTTGGCACAGGACCTTTGCACAGGCTGTTTCCCTGTCAGGAACGCTCTTCCCCCAGATGGCTGGCTTCTCTGCCTCCCTCAAACCCTTTTCTTGAATGTCACCCCCTGGCCTGCCCAGACCACCTCTCTCCCCCACCCTTGCTTTCTACTCTGAATTTATGCATTCGGCTTGTTTGTTGCCAGCTCACCCCTGTGGAAGGTAAGGGCCACCATGGTGGGGACTCTCTGCCTAATTCACAGCTGAGTCTCCAGTGCCTGGGATGGAGCTGTGGCCCCAGTTCCTCCGCCCCCGGCCAGCCCTCTTCTCCCGTTGTGGCGGGCAGCTTCCCCCACTGAGATCGTTTAAGTGGACATCAGACCATTTCCCACAGGCCAAGCAGCCCTTTGTCCACAGAGAGATGTCAGAGGACACCAAAGCACATGCTGAGCCGGTAGGGGCACACATGCTGCTGATGCCAGGACACGCGGACCCCAGGGTCCAGTTGAATGGGTGGGGAGGACAGCGGCCGTCAAGCCTGCCTGGAGGACGTGGGAAGCAGCAGTCTGGGGGCAGGGCTTCCCGGGGGAGGTGCTCTTGGAGCAGCAGGTGAGGCCCAGGAGAGGAGGAATCCGCGCAGAAGTGTGTGCAGGCGGGAAAGCAAGAGACACCCTCCCACCCACCACCACCAGCTTGCGGGGCTGCTGCTTGAGGCTGCCCACTGAATCCAGGTCTCTGAAATGGACTCATGGCCCCAGGGTGAGGCAGCAGGGCCATCCAGGCTGGCGCTGGCCCCAGGCTGAGTCACACCCTGGGTGTGTGGGTCTCCCTGACCTGTAGCAGCTGGAGCAAACTCCAAGGGGAGGAGGTCGGGGCCTACAGGAACCACCTACACTTAACCACCTACACGTAAGGTAGCCCGCAGGCTGCAGGTCATGCAGCAGTCAGCTGATGGGGGTGAAAATCCCTGGGGACAGACCATCAGAAGGGCAGAAAGAAGGAGGCCGAGTTGTGGGAACCAGGCCAGCACTTTTGGTTTCTCTTCTTGTTGAAGGGGTTGAGGCTGGTTTCTTGAAACCAACCAGGAAGAAGACTGGAAAACGGGCCTGTCCCGACACCCAGCTCAGGAGGACGACGCCTTCCGGAAGCCCACGGCACCTATGCGGCCAGGGCCGGGGAAGCGGCTCACATCACCAGCGGGCAAGGAGAGAAATGAGAGCCCGGACTGCCCGGCTGGAAAGGTCAGGGTTGCCTGGCGCGGCTGGCGGCGCGGGCGGGAAGCCGCGCTTACGCACGCCGAGGATGCGCCCCCGCGCGGAGACGGGGCGCGTCCGGGACCCACGACCCTGAGCTGCGAATGGGCCCTTGGGAACGTCTGAACACGTTCCTGGTCCAGAGCCGGGTAAGGGAAGAAAAACCAAACTGCGGAGAGCAGGAAGGGGCGGGGCTCCTAAAGGGCTTCCCATTCACAGCCGCGCAGGACACCAGAGCCCCACGGATTTCATCAAAGCCTGACTGGAGACGACCCGCGCCCGGTAGGGGGGAGACCTAGCCCCCCAGAGCAAGGCCCTGGAGGCCATAATGGGACTCTGCGTCCAGGGCCATGGGGGAGGGGAGTTGTGAACACGGCCCCCTCCCTCCCCAACCGTCCTTCTCTTCTTGCGCCTTCATGTCAGCCGGCCCCCTGCACAGCCCACGTCTGTGATGCGGGAGGTGGGTTCTCAGGGCCCAGGTCACACTCAGACCTCACACCCCTGTCCCCAACCTACGCCAAAGTGTTGCTTTGTCACCAGGCAGGGATTCAGGCAGCAGCAGGTCTCTGGAGGGGGGGCCCGGGGAAGAAGCAATGATGGGGGTGAGAGTGGCGGCAGGGTATGGCGCTCTCCAGACAGGATGGGGCTGTGAAATCTTAGTCAGAGGTCTTCGAGCTAGCTAGGCCAGCACTTTGCAGACCTGATAAGTGGCAGTTCTACAGGCACCACCACCTTTTCTTCCGATCACCCCTCAGAACCGGTCTCAAACCCGTGACAGGTAGAACCCGCACCCACAGGAACTGGCCTCCTAACACCAGCCTGTCTCTGCGGTTCCCAGGAATATCGGTCAGCAGACCATGTCACCGGAAACATTTTCACAAGTGCTGGCTCAGCGTCTCAAGCAAATCACTGGGTTGTGGAGAGGCAGTGCCCTGACTTGAAGAAGAGGTAAAAGGTTCACGAAAACCTTCCTCATGTGTTCCTCGAAGCAGCCGCCTGTCATGGCTTCTCTCTCGGTGAACTCTGGTGTGAATGGTGCTTGCAAAACAGGGACGGAGGGCAGAACACTGGTGGCAACGCCAGGCGGTGTAGGTGTCCCGCTGGCTCCCACCTGGGACTTTCCTCCCCCCACCTCCCCACAAAGAGAAAAGGGGGTCGCCTACTGCCCAGAGCCCAGTCTTGCCTTCCACCTTTTGTTAAGAGGCTGCTGAGGGACATGGGAACCAGTGTCCCAACAAATTGCTTCCCCTCAGTGAGAGGCCACAGGGTACAAAAGACAACTTCTTGCATGGGGCTGTGATTTCCTGAGGACACTACCTACTAGATGCACCCAGTGGTTCAAAAGGAATTAATGGATTTACAGTTTGTAGTTGTATTTGTTTTTATTTTTGTAACACAAAGAGGGAGAGAGGAAGTGAAGGGACAGGGCCCAGCGTCGTCCCCCAGAACAGCTTCTGAGGCATACGTTCGCCTGGATTCGTTTTGAAAAGGCAATTTTGGGGTCCGTGTTTTAGGAAACTCTCCAGGCTGTCAATCTCAGCGCAAACAGCTTAAAATAAAAACCTCCCGTCTATTCGTCACACAGGGATCTAACACAAAATGCAAAACAAACCTGTTCGGAAAATGCCTGCCCTTAAAACAAGAGTGAGGGCTTTAAAGATTCATTAAACACAGAATCTTCAGGAATCAAGTTGGCTGCGACTTCACAAAACCAGAAGCACAGAATAACGTTTCCAACTGTAGAACTGCTGGCTGACAAAAAAAGAGGAGGATCACAAGATGACAGGCAGGGGGGTCCTCCCCCAACACCTGCCTCTTCTTTTTGTTCTGAACAGACTCAAACTGGAGAGTAGAAACGCGGCCTTGTGGGTGGAAGCAGATGCCCGGTGGCGGTGGCTCAATCTCTGGGGAACAGAGGGGCGGCTCACTGTTTGCCCGCCTGTCTGCCTGGCTTCTTTTCTGGTTGACCTCTGCCGGTGCCTGGGATTCCACCTCGGCCCCGGCCCCCAAACACACCTGTGAGACAGGGGAAACGGGCTTTAGCAGAGCCAGGCTGGGAGGCCCACTGTGGACTGGGACCAGGAACTGGAATCCTTAGACTGTGGCCAAGTTGTTTAATCCCTCTGGGTCTCAGCTTCCACTTCTATAAAGTGAGGGCAGTGATCCCACCTCTGGCGGGAAGGGCAGGCTGAGAATCTGAGATGGAGTGTCGACCAGGGCTGGGCATGGGTAGTGCTCCAGAACATTCTCAGTGTGACAAGGGACCAGACCAGGTCCCCCAGGGGTGTAAAGGATGCCAGGGAGGACAGAGGTTGGCACCAAGTCACACTGGGGCTTGGGGCGGGCTTCCTGGAAGAGAGGGCTGGGGGCCAAGGTGGAGGGCAGTCACCAGGACAAAGCCAGAAGGGCTTCCAGGAGGAGGGGGGGGGGCATGAACTAAGACAAGGCCTGGACTCAGTCCAGGGATGGGGCAATGACCCCCAGCTGTGAGGCTGGGAGCTGCACCAGGGGACCTGGACCTTCCTTGCTCTGGCACCACCCGCATCTGGCCCCGGAGAGAAACGACTGGGTGGTTTGTGTGTGTCCAGCCTGGAGAAGGGGCAGGGGAGCCTCCTGAGCCCTGACCTCTGCAGTCAGTGGTGGGGCTGTTTCCAAAATACATTTTACGTGGAACAATGGCACTGCTGTTGGGGGAGGTGAGTAGTTGGAGGGAGGGCATGCCCCCGGCCCAGGGAGGTCCCAGAAGCATCAGGGCAGCATGGGGACATAGAAATGTACACACAGGCCCCCTTCCTCCACAGACATGCAGGGGGCCCTCTGGGGACAGAAGCCAATGCTGGCAGGGTCTGCCTAACCTCACGTCTCATGGGGCAAGACCAGCTTTGCCAAGGGGAGCCTGGCTATGCGGGGACCCCTGTGAGAGTCCCACTGGCTGTGGAAGGCCCCGTGGCCTCCGTTCGGAGCCGCCCGAGCAAGCCGCTCTCCCCGTCCTCCCTGCTCCTTCAGGCAGTTTACTTGACAGTGGTGGCCTCCAGTGAAGGGTCTAGCCCCGGGGACAGGTCCTGGGACCCCTGGGACCCTGCTCACCCCCATCCTAGGCTACTCTCCACCTGGGGTGCCCTCCTGCCCTCTTCCATCTGGCTCCTTTCTGATTGTCACGTGAGCCTCAGCTCATGGCTGGCTCCTGTGCCCTTCCCAGCCCTGCCCATGAGCCCCCAAGGTGGGCCCCGGGCCTGGCACACAGGAGGCCCCTCCAGATGCAAGAGACAAAGCCAGGTCCCTCCAAGAACAGGAGCCGGGCGGGGGAGGCGGGAAGGGCAGGGTCTGCAGATGGCCTCTGGGCTCAGGCCCCAGCTGACTGCACAAGTTTAATTTTATGCCAGATTTATAATCTCAGGGTGGTGTGCTGGGATCTATCCAAAAGGCATGACCTTGGCTTTGTATAAAGGAGTCATAGCAGGGAAGGGTTCCATGCCGGGGCCCCGCGCTGGGGTACTCACCCGCAGTCTAGTGAGGCGGGCACTGTGGGACCCTCTCTGCAAAGGGGAAACTGAGCCTTGGCGAGGTGCCCAGAGCACCTGCCAGGAAACACAGGCAGGGCTCAAGTCCCAGGTCTATGTGGGCCTGGACCCAGACCTAAGGGAGCACTGAGAGCCACTGTGGGGCAGGAGGGCCCAGGTGGGTGAGGGTCAGCACTGACCACCAGGACTCAGCTGGGCTCCCCGGGTTGGGCTCCTGCGGTGGGGACAGGCCGCAACCAGCAGCATCAGCTGTTCTGCAGAGGAGCCCCATGAGTCACAGCCCCCCAGCTCCACGTAGGAGGGGCTCAGAGCCAGGCCCTCGGCACCATGACGGCACCAGCCAAGAATGTCAACACTGGGCCGGGACGGATGCCACGTGCTAGAGTCACCCCCGCCAATGGGGAGGCCCCAGCAGCCTGCTAGGGAGGAAGCAGGGAGAGAAGGGCATACCTCGCCCAGCGCCCCCCATTCCGCGGCCCTTCTGCTGCTTCTGCTGCTGCAGGCCACCGCGGCCGCGGCCCTTGGCCACCACCTCCTCCTTGACCATGTCGATGATCTCATCAGGGATGCGCAGGTACTTGATGGTGCTGCCGCGGATGTAGCACTCGGGCATCCGCCAGAATTTGTCCCCGTCCTGTGAGAGAGGGTGTGTGTGTCAGATCTTTTGGGGGGGGTGGTAGGGTCCCTGCAGAGCAGGTGCAGATGGCCGGGGCAGCATCTGTCCCCTCAGGCCGCCTGCACCTGGCATCGCCCCCGCAGGCCCCGCAGGCTGCAAAGTTCTTCGTCCTGGACGGGACACTGGAGGGGCCGCACTCCAGCAGGATCTCTCCAGATCCTTGGCAGCCCTTCACACATGAGAGAGGGTGGGGCAGGGCCTCGTGAGAAGCCTCCGTGTCCTCAGCCTGTCCTCCAGTGGGGGATGCAGCCCGAAGCCTGGAGAGGGGTGAGGCTGTCCCACGCGCCAGGTGCTGCCACAGCCCAGCTCCTCCCCCTCCTGCCCCCAGCCTTCCAGAATTCACCTTCTGGAACCCTCTCTATGCACCCTGACTCATTCATTCACACAAGTATCTCGTGGCAGGGTCTGAGCTGGGCATGGGACACAAGTGAGCAGGACAGAGACCCTGCGTGATGGGTGAAGAGGGCCAGGACGGGGGTGGGGAGCCAGGTCTGGGGCCAGCCAGGGGCAGCTCCCAGTGATGCCAGTTTTCAGGAGAGCTATTGGAGGCTAGAGAGACAAGGGGCTTGTAAAGTTGCAGACTCCTGAGCAACGCCAACCCTGCAGTTCTTAGGATGCTGACTGTTTCCCCCCCACCACCATATACCCTGCGACCAGCAAAAGGCCTTCCCTCCACGCTACCTCCTACTGCCCTTGGGCGGGAGCCCGGGGCCTCATCCATCAGATGAATTCTCCGGCCCCACCCCTGTTGCCCAGGCCAGAAGCCTGGTAACCCTCCCCCGCCACGCCTAGAAATCAGACCAAGACACCTCCCTGCTTAGATCCCAATCAGCGCCCCGTTGGCCCAAGGACGAGGTCCAAACTCCTCAGTGTGGTTCCAGAGGGCCTGAGATCCAGCCCCACCCTGGCTGCCCTCTCTCGGCACTCGATGTGCCTTCCAGATGGAACTTTCTGGAACACACACGGTGGGCTTCCGGGCCCCAGCACTTTGCACACGCTGTTCCCACCTTTTCACGTCTGGCTAACTCCAGTCCTCAACAGGCCTTGCTTCCAGCCTCCCTGCAAGCCCCAGTCCTGCATGACACTCATCAGCGGTGCCTGGGCCGATCTGGCCCAGCCCAGTGGAGGTACTCGGCAGGGACAAATGGAATGTTTGCGGGCCAACTCTTCCCAGGAACACACACGAGAGCCCCCGACCCATACAGGAACCCCAAGAGGCCTCAGAGCATTCCTTTCCCAGAAATGGTAGGCGAGGGGCCAAGTCTGTGGGGATGCAAAGTACAGCCAGACAGAAACAATGATTGTGTGGAAGCTCAGGGCCGGGGCTGGGGCTGGGGCCGGGGCCGGTGGCTCAGCGCGAGGCTTTCCCTCAGCCAAGGGCAGGCCGAGCCCAGCGCGCTCCCTGTAGGAACAGGGTTTACTGTGCTTTCCATGGGGGCAGCTAAATGCCTCCCGACCCTTGCTCTCCCGTGCTTTCTCAGCCCCTGGGATCTCTGTTCAGCCACCTGCTACCCAAGGGAAGGAGGGGCTGCCATCACCTGTTTACAGATGAGGACTCTGCGTGGCCTGCGTGAGACGGTACCTCCCACCAGCCTCTCCTCCCAACTGCTGGGTCACAGAGGGGGACTCCCCAGGGGGAGCCACGTGTCCAGTCTCGGCTGGCCATGGAGGCCGGACGGACCTTGCCCTGAGACCCAGCGATTGGTTCTAGGTCCCAGAAGTGGACACAGACGTAACAGCGGCGTGCAGAAGGACAAGCGCTCAGCTGTGCACTGTGGCATCGTCTGCCACAGGCACACTGGAAACGCCTGCCACCAGGAGTTCGGTCCTAAGAAGCAGGTCACAGAGCCAAGCAGGTGAGGGTAGGGGGTCACAGCCCTCTGTCTGCCTTTTGGGGTGTGAACTGTCCAGGAGCACAGACCGGGGTGAGAGTGGCTGCCTTGTGCTCTGCCGTATGCTGGCGTGGTGAGCCCTGGGGCACACTGCCTGTGGCTCAAGACAGCCGGGCCCTGACTGGGCCCTCCAGGAGCTTCCTCCCTGTAACATGAGGGGCTATCTTGGGCAGGGGGACAGAGACTGGAATCAAGGTGAAAGGAAAGCTCTAGCAGAACCCAGTGCAGATTAGGGGGAGGGAGTCCTGCCTTCCTCACCGTCCTCATCACTCTGTGGATCATCCCAAGGCGGGGATGACCCTGGGGAACATTCTCCCCCACCCCGGCCCTGCACTTCCTGGTTTCAGGCCTCAGGGGAAACAAGCCCCGTGGTGGCCTGCACATCCCCCAGTCACGCCACCACGGCCCACATGGTGGGCAATGCCCACAGCCAGGACCAAAGGCAGCAGAGGCTAACAAGGAGGGTGGGGCCTGCCCTGGAGCCCACCCCCTCCCTGTAGAGCAGGGATTTATGGCCAGAAGCACCCCCCAGGCCTAAGTCCTTCTTGGTCAGGGGTGGCACCCGGGGATGCAGGAGCAGCTCAGTGCCTGCTGGGCAGCATCCCCGCAGGTGCAAAGTCCAGGGCACTAGAGAGACTTGGAGCCTTGTCTGGCTGTTCCCCCCAACATCCTGACTAGTCCCTCGGGCCCCGCCCCTGCAAGAGGCCCTGCCCCTGGCAGGATGACTGGTGGTATAGGCTGCGGTAGGCACCCTCCCACTCCTCCCACACGTCCAGGGAAGGGCTTTTACCCCACTTGGAGGCGAGGATGCTGAGGCTCTGTAAAGCCCCAGGTCCCAGTGCGCATTCCTGGCCACACGACCCCCACTCGCTCTGCCCACCAGACCGGAGCTGCCCCAAGGCCCCCAGGCAGCGAGAGCAGACTCGGGGCGGAGGGCACTCACCCTGGACGTGCAGATCACTTCACGCAAGTTGATGTTCATCCAGTTGTCGCAGCTCACCAGGTGCCCATTGTACGTCTCCCCGTTTTTGAGCTCCACCAACTGGAGAGAAAACGGGTCCCACGTCAGTCTCAGGCCCTAAGAGGGGTGCAGACTTACCCCGAAGAGCAGGCCACCACCACCAGGCCTCATTCAGACACATCCTCGTGTCTTCTTCGGACCCACTGGCCACAGCACACGGTGCCCAGGCCCCCAGGGGCCCACCTTACAGGAGACACGCTCTGCTTTCTCGCTACGCTTTGCTGGGCATTGTAGACTTTCTACGATGAAACCATTTTTTTGTGTGCGGAAGAAAGAAACAGACAACCCCCCCCCCCCACATCTTTAAAGGAATGAGTAAGGGTGGCCGGGGGCCGGGCAGGTGCCCGGTGATGGCACACATGTGATCCTTGGTGGTCTGGAAAAACTGTTTTTCATTGCAATAACTACTTGCTTATTTTGATGTGTTTCCGGAAAAGCGCGTCATGCAGAAGACAGGCTTTTGCTAGGAAAAGGCTGAGACTTAAAAAAGAATCAATTTAGAGAATGAACTTATGGTTACCAGAGGGGATTGGTGGGGGGAAGGGATAGTTAGGGAATTTGGGATTGACATGTACACAGGACTATATTTAAAATGGATAACCAACAAGGAAGTACTGTATAGCACAGGGAACTCCGCTCAATATTATGTAACAACCTAAATGGGAAAAGAATTTGAAAAAGAATAGACACATGTATATGTATAACCGAATCACTTTGCTGTACACCTGAAACTAACAACATTGTTAATCAACTATACTCCAACATAAAATAAAAAGTTAAAAAAAAAAATCAACTCTCAGGGCTGGAGAGGCACGGGGCTCACAGCCGCCACCTCTGTATTGTTCCATGGGCTGGGCATGGGTGCAGGCGCCGGCATAATGAGCGCCAGCGGCAGCCTGGTCCGTGCCTATGACTTCCTGCTGAAGTTCCTGCTGGTGGGTGACAGTGACGTGGCGAGGGTGAGATCTTGGCGAGCCTGCAGGACGATACAGCCGAGTCCCCGTACGGCCACCTGGCAGACATCATGCGCTCTCCTGCTGCCTTCTGCAGTGCTGCAGACATTTTCCAGCTACTCTGCCCGTTTCCCTTGGCAACCACTTTAAGATTTAAAATATGATTTGTAAAGTCATCACTTTCAAGTTTGGAAAAAAAAAAAGAAATAAAAGGAATCAACTCAGCTATCTGCCCAAGAGAAACGAAGACATACATCCATGGAAAAATGTGTTCACGGATGTTCCCAGCAGCTAAAATCTTCACGAATAGCCAAAAAGTGGTAACAACCCAAATGTCCATCATCAGTGGACAAATGGATAAATAAAATGTGGTGTATCCACACAATGGAATATCACCTGGCCGTAAGGAATGAAGCTTTGACACATGCTACAATGTGGACAAACCCCAAGAACATCATGCTAAGTGAAGGAAGCCAGACATGAAAAGCCACATGTTGTGTGATCCCACTTACAGGAAATGTCCAGAACAGACAAATCCACAGAGACAGAAAGCAGATTCGTGGTTGCCCGGGGCGGGTGGAGGGGGAGGGGAGCAGCTGCTAATGGAGACTGGGTCACCTTTTGGGGTGACAGGATTGCTCTGGAACTACATAGAGGTGGTGGTTGCACAAAACTGTGAATGTACTGAACGTCCCTAAACTGTACTTCGAAAGGTTGAATTGTATGGTATGTGAATAACGTCTGAATTTAAAAAAAAGAAAAGACAACAGGACATATTGACAGATACTACACTTTATCACGAAAGGACAAAGCAGCTTAGGGAATGAGCATCGCATGAACCTATCCATATTTTAAAAACTCATTCACGCTTACACACACGTTAAAAGTCCAGATGTGTGTATATCAAAGAATAGTTAAATTGTTGGGAAGATGAACGAAGAGGGGCTTCCACTTTCTCTGAGTCTCTAGTATTTGACACTTTTAATAAGCATGTATTACTTTGATCAGGAGCAGAAATGACACAGGTCCTGACGCATGTGGGAGGGAAAAGAGGACAGGCAGGAAGTGGCTTTGGCTGGAGGCACCTCACCCTTTGCCCAGTGTCCCTGTCCCTGTGCTGAGGCTGGTCCCCGCTGAAATGTGCCATCCCAGACCAGCATGTACTCACCATTGGGTGATTCTGAGCCGTTTTCAGCAGTGACAAAGGAAGCTGAAAGGCAAACAAAAGCACATGACTTGTTTCATCAGCCAGCGCTGTGGAGCCCTGGCCTCTGGGCAGGGCTGAGACTCCAGGAGCACACATTCCCCGACAGAAATGCAGCTTCTGAACTCTGCCCAAGCCCAGGACACATACCTGCCTCCTAGCTTAGGACAGAAAAGTCTCAGGAACACCCCCACCCCTGCAATTGCAGAGGCATCTGCCCTCTGGTCTTGGCGCTGACCATTCCGGGCATTTCTTTGTAGCTCAGGCTGCATATAGTCCCACCCCTGACAGGACCAGGTGTAGCCCTCCATGCTTATCAACAGCATCACAGCACACAGGTTCTGCTGCTGCTTGAATTTTTTGCTCCACTGATGTTTCTGAGATACATCCAGGCTAATACATGCAGCTCTAGCTAGGCCTTTCATTGTCGGCATGGTAGGTGGTTATCATCACACCCACTTTATGGACGGAGATACTGCAGCTTAGAGACTGAGGAACTTGCCCGGCACCAGTGAGCTAGTGAGAGACGGAGCTTGACTTGACCCCATCTGTCAGAAGCCAGCTCACGCTGAGCCCACAGGGGGCTCAGGGGGCAGCTCTGATTGAACCAAGAGTGATTTGGCCAGGCGCAACTGGCCTCCCAATCACAGGCCACATCTGAGCTGGGTGTTCATAGAGGAATTCACCAGGTGAGAGGAAGAAACATTTCAGAAGAAGCCTGTGGTCACTGCAAGTGAGAGCAGATAAAGGATGGGATTTAAAAACGCCCCCTGATAAGGTGAACTTTCAAGATAGTTCTTTTCCCATTATTGCTGAATTTCTTTTTTATAAAAAACATATAGTGTAACCGGGGAAAATAAGTCAGTTCTTTTCATTTTAGGTACACAAATCACAACCCATACACTGGGGCCTGTCTCTGGGTCTCCAGAACGGTGGCTCAGGTGGCAGTGCTTGGGTCCAGGGTCCAGTGACAGCCTATCCAGTATAGTCAGGTGAAGGTTCTAGACCAAGGGCCCCACAAGATGGGAAACTGCCTCAGCAAGGATCACACCTTGCCCGAGCAACTTTGCAATCCTAAGTTGGCCTGAGCCCCAGGACTTCTTGGCAGGGGAGTCCCAGCCCACCCTCACCCTCCAATAGGAGGCAGCTGCTTCTCCAGGTGGTGGGGACTGTGTGGCCTCTCTCAGGAGGCCACAAGGGGCCCTCAACCCCCAGAGGATGGCTCCCTATGGAAGGGCTTGGTGGGGGGATATCTCACATCCCACGGGCCTTCCCTAAGAGCCACCCGGGGAAGATCCAGGGGCGGCAGGAAGCCAGGCCCAAGCCCACTTCCTGCACTGGCTTCCTGGAAGGGCACGATAAGGAGGAAGAAGGAGCCACGTGGAGAGGAGGTGGCTGCTCCGAGGAGGGTGGGCAGGCAGGCTGGGGTCCCAATGTGGCCAACCTGCAGCTCCTGCCCTCTCCTCCGGAATGCATCTGTGTGATGCTGCCGGGTGCGGAGAGCTGGAGGCTCAGCCGCGCGTGCGCGAGCCACACACCCAGGGGGTATTTTACAACGGAGAAGCCTCACGCTTTGCTGGGCAAGCCTGTTCTCTGTGCCCACAATGGGAATCTGGACCAGGGCGATGACACACCTAGGTCCTCCTCCCAGATCAGCAGAGAGGGGACAGGACCAGCTTAGCCCTGGAAGGCGAGAATGAAGATGGACTCAGTGCTGAGAGGTGGAGGGAGGGTCACAGCAGTACAGTCAAGGCCCCTCTAGATGAGGCACCAGCGGTAGAGCAGATGGGACCTGCCCAGGGACATGGAGCAAGATCCCGCTAAAGCCGGGGAAAGTAGGCTGATGCCTGCCAGCAGGGGACCCACAGACGTCCTTCAGTGGCATACAGAGCCTCTATGCCAGTCCCTCTCAGGTTGCCACCCTGTCCCAGCTACCGGCAGCACAGCCCTGAAGGACCCACAGCCTCCTTAGCTGTTGCTGGCAGTGTGCCCTCAGAATACGGCTGCAACACAGATGGGTCCAGCACCTGCTCACAACCCTCGCCTGCGCAGCCGCCCCCTAGGCGGGCCAGAGCCAGGCCTGACACGGTCCAGCAAACTGGCCCACTCAGCGCCTCACACACCATGCCCGGTGCTGCTGGCCAAGCTTTGTTCCTCGGTTCCCTCTGCCTGGGGTGCCCTTCCCCAGGCTGGTGGCTGCTCCCTCGGCCAGGCCCTCATTATAACCCCATGGAGGGAACACGGTTTCCACCTGGGCCACCCTCTGCTGTTTCTATTATAGGACGTAGCCAGTCTCTAATTAACTTGTTTATTTATTATGTCTCCCTGGCTAGACTGGAAGTGCCACAAGCCTCCTGCTAGACTGGAAAATTCAGAGGGTGTGGACTTTGTCCAGCACTGAACACCAGGGCCAGGCACACGTGAAGGACTCAGTAAATATTTTCTGAACAAATACAGCACACACCACCAAGGGAGGCACTTGGGGCAGGGGGGATTCTTGCTCAAAGGAGAGGCTCAAAGGAGAGGTGGCACTGGGATAGCAATGCCAAGCAGTGGTCACATCTTGCCATCTTCTACGTCCTTGTCCCCAAACTGTGCTGGAGACAGAGGCGAAGGGAAGGGGAGGATCCTCGGTGAACTTAAAAGCCAAGGGGAAGGGGCGGCGGCAGGGGTGTGGGGATGGAAGACACTTGAAGGTGCCAGGGAGACAGGAAAGGGCCAAACACCCAGTTCAGGGGGAGACAGGGTCATCTGGAGTCGGGAAAGTCATAAAAGAGCTTTAGGCATGAGAACTCCTTTTTCTGGCCTTTCTCAGAACGCCTGGGGTCTGATCCTCAGGCCTGGACCAATCCAGGACTAGACCTAATAGTATCCTGAGGCTCCCAACTCAGGAAGCTGGTTGCAGACTACCCACTCCCTCGCCCACACCTCTGCTTCCGGCCCTGCCCTGCCCTGACCACAGGGAACAGGCAGTGTGTCATGCCTTGTCCACTCCTGAACACTCCTCAGAAGGCGCGAACAGGTTGAATGAATGAATCTGTACTTCACACAGACACTGTTCTAGGCTCTGGGACTATATGAAGATAAAAGACAAAGATCCTGTCTCCATGCCCAGTCCCTCAGACCAACTCTACCCTCCAGCAGAGAGGAACCTGCTTCCTTCTCTCCATCCTTACACTGACCAGGAGAATTTAGCGAGCCCTCACGGTCGGCCCTGAAAAATGTGCAACCATCTCAGAGCAACTCAGGTGCTGATGGGCCAGGTACTCTCCCAAGAAGCTCTCAGCTCTCAATTCCTCTGTGTGGACCTCCGTTTCCCTGTCATACGCTGGGGGCACAGACACTCTCTGGGTTAGATCTACAACTTCCACAACTTGTGAGCGCCATGGCCCTGGGGAGGCTTCCTGTCAGGGCCTCAATTTTTCTTTTTGTGAACTGGGAGGGTGCAGTTAGTCCATCCTTAGCTCAAAATACCCCCTCTCCCTCTGACCGACATACTGTGTGACACAGGAAGAAGCAAACCCTTCTCTGGGTCTGTTTGTCAGCCTGAAAAAGAGAGGCACAGGAGGTTGTGCGGCTAGCATTCTAAGGGCCTTACAAGCCGTGAAATTCCCTAAATTGGTTTAATTTGAGAACGCACACCGGCCCCCTACTTCTTGGCGCTCTAGCTTTACAATCTATGAGGTTAGACTGGGTCGGATGCACTCGGAGTCACTTCCCTGCCCGAATAGTCACTCTGCGGCATTCACCGGGCCCTTCGGTGGGTCCCTTTCCTCTCCGGCCTGTTTCCCCACCTGAAAAATGGGAAGACTGCGGCTACACCGCTATACTATGATTACACGTTCGGTCAGTCCCAAGTTCCCCTGAGACCGACATGCTGGGTGTCCTGAAAGAAGCCCCTGCCGTCCCCGGTCTCAGTTACCACCCCCTCGGGCCGGGGGTGGGAGGACTCGAGGCCCGGATGGCACGCTCGCTCCGCATCACCCCCTGCCCCAGCACCCGCCCCGAGGGCCCTTGGCGGCCGGCTCCCCCGTCGTCTTGCCCTCACCATGGTGTCGGCGGGGACCGGGCTCGCCGGTCACTTCCGCCACCGCCGCCGCCGCTCACGTTCCCGCCGGTAGCAGCCCCGCTGCGCGCCACTAGGCTGAAATGGAGTGGCAGCGACGCGAGCCAGTCAGAGAGGGGCTCGTGGGAAGGACAACCAATCCACGCAGAGTAAGGCGAGGCCTACTAAGCACGAGGGCGGGGCGGGCCGTGTTCTCACAGGAGAAATGAGGGACAGACTCGTAAAGTGCCGCCGTGAGTGCTGCAAAAGGGGGCGGAGCAATGTGCGCAGGCGCAGGAGGCCTTGTGGGCAAAAGCGCATGCGCAGGCGAAACCCTCGCGGATCTCGGCTCCACGTCGTGGGCGAAGGCGGTTATTACCTCCAGTTTCGAGAGAGAGAAATGGAAGCTGTTTGGTTGTTATTGGGATGTGCTTATGTCTCCCTTCGGGCCCCTCCTCTCCTGAGTCTCATGATTGTAGTTGACCATTATCCAAGGCATGTCTTTTGGTAGGTTGGAATCCCGGCTGTGCCCTTTGAGCCTCAGTTTGCCTCCCTTTGTAATGGCCGTAATAATAGTGTATGCGCTAGAAGGTTGCAGTGAGGACAGAACGAGTTAAGCCACGGAAGAGCACGTAGAACAGAATCTGGCACATACTGAGCACTTGATACACGGGTGTGCAACATTGAGCACTTACTATGGACCCGCTCCTAGAAACACATAAGTGAATAAACCGGACAAAACTCCAGGCCCTCCTGAGGCTTAGGAGCCCACTGAGGAGACAGCCGGTAAACAAAATAATTAGGAAAAGGTATTAGTTTCCTTGGGCTACCGTAACAGAGGGATCAAACTGGGTGACTTTAAACCATAAAACTTGACCCAGAAGTTGAAATCAAGGTGTTGGCAGGGTTGGTTCCTTCTGAAGGATCTGAGGCACAATTCATCCTATGCCTCTCTCCCAGCAATCCTTGTAGTCTTTGGTTTATTTATTTCTTTTTATCTTTTTATAAATGTATTTATATTTATTTTTGGCTGTGTTGGGTCTTCGTTGCTGCGTGCGGGCTTTCTCTAGTTGTGGCGAGCAGGAGCCACTCTTCACTGTGGTGTGTGGGCCTCTCACTGCGGTGGCTTCTCTTGTTCCAGAGCACGGGCTCTAGGCATGTAGGCTCAGTAGTTGTGGCACACGGGCTTAGTTGTTCTGCGGCATGTGGGATCTTCCCAGACCAGGGCTCGAACCCGTGTCGCCTGCATTGGCAGGCAAATTCTTAACCACTGTGCCACCAGGGAAGTCCTGTAGGGCTTGGTTTATAAACACATTACTCCAGTCTCTGACTCTGACATCACATGGCTTTTCTCTGTCTCAGATCTTCCTCTTCATTTCTATGAGGACACTCCTTTCTCTTACTAGACCCACCCTAAATCTAGGATAAATTTCATCTTGAGATCCTTAATTATATCTGCAAAAAGACTTTATTTCAAATAAGGTCATATTCACAGATATGGAGGTTAGAACTTATCTATGTTATCCAAGATATGCTAGAACATTTCTTTTTAGGGACAATACTCAACCCACTACATCAAGTATTAGCTATGATTCCTTTGAACATAGACATTTATTTGAATAGTTCATGTCTCCTAGGTGACCATGCATGTACTTTCACACACTCATGAGCATATCTGCAGCCTAAATTTCCAGGAAAGCTCCAGCTGGATGACCATCGAGGGTTCCTTCCTCTGCCTTGACTTTCACAGATGTCTTGACCTTCAGGTCTGTAAATGAGACATAGGTGTTCTCCTCCAGTGACTACCCTTTTCCAGGCCTCCTTAGTGTCAGCGCTGGCCCGAGAGCTTTTTCTTTTCTTTTTAATTTTTTGACTGCACCACGTGGCTTGTGGAATCTTAGTTCCACGACCAGGGATTGAACCCGCCCTGGCAGTGTCACTGACAAGTCCTAACCACTGGACGGCCAGGGAATTCCCGAGAGCTTTTTCTTACCAAGCCCAGAGCCAAGCTCTTCCAGCTGTAAAGTCCCTATTCCTCTCAGAGCCAGCTCAGGGAGCCCCTGATGCTCAGCTTCTCAATAAAAGATTCCCCTGCATCAGGTCTACCCTGATCTACCCTCCAGGACCTGGTGAGGGGAAAGGGGTCTGGGGACCAGCTTTGCTATGAAGGGACTGAGTGACTCAGGCATGTTTCTCCCTCTCCCTTCTCGTTAAAAACAGGAATACAGGAGCTTCCCTGGTGGCGCAGTGGTTGAGAGTCCGCCTGCTGTTGCAGGGGACATGGGTTTGTGCCCCGGTCCGGGAAGATCCCACATGCCGCGGAGCGGCTGGGCCCGTGAGCCATGGCCGCTGAGCCTGCGCGTCCGGAACCTGTGCTCCGCAACGGGAGAGGCCACAACAGTGAGAGGCCCACGTACCGCAAAAAAAAAAAAAAAAAAAAACAGGAATACAGATCTTCCTGGACTTACGATGGGGTTACGTCCCAATAAACCCATCATACGTTGAAAATATTGTAAATTGAAAAGACATTTAATACATTTAGCCTACTAAACATCGTACCTTAAACGTACTCAGAACACTCACATTAGCCTATAGTGGAGCAAAATCATCAAACACAAACCTATTTGATAAAATGTTGAATATCTTACGTAATGTGTTGAACACTGTACTGAAAGTAAAAACCAGAATAGTTTTAAGTGTATCAGTTGTTTACCATTGTAACCATATGACTGACTGGGAGCTGAGGCTCACTGCCAGCTGCCCAGCATCACGAGAGTGTATGTCTAGCCCCGGAAAAGATCAAAATTCAAAGTTCAGTTTCTACTGAATGATTGCTTTTGCACATCATGAAGTTGAAAAATCTGAAGTCAAACCATCATAAGTCGGGGACAGTCTGTGATCATCTTTGCAAATCAGGGTTACTGTGTGGAGTGATCACATGTGAAACCCATATAGAGTGCCAAGCACCTGGTAGCCTTGGACCCACAGTTGTCCTTCATGTCTTAGTTTGGGGTCTGCCCTCCCCCAGAAGCTGACCCTGAGATGAGGACTCAAGGACACATGGAGTATTCAGGGGGTGACCCCAGGAAGTCCCCACTGGGGATGGAGACCTGAGACAGGGAGGGAAGGATCCCTGCAGTGGATGCCAATGAACAGGTGACAAAGTGGGCACCTGAGGGTTAGTCCAGCTGTGGACCTTAGGGAGACAGCATAAGAGCTTGTGTCTCAAAGTGGTCCCACCCAGGGTCAGGGCAGAGTTTATTTTCCCCTCTATCATTGGCTTGGGGATGCTCCCAGTGTTGCTGGTGAGGTCAGGGAAGTGTGCAGGATGCTAGTAAGTGGCCAACAGTGATATGCCGATTGGGCTAGAGGAATCAGTGTGACCAGCCGAGACTTATTTGCCAAGGGTAAAGGCCGCTTTGATGTAAACAACATAAACTGGGCTACATGAAGTGCTCCAGCGTCAACATGGTGGTGGAAGTAGGAAGAAAATTGCATGCTGGTTCACCTCGTTCTGACTTTTCTAGACTTTTCTATGTTCAGTCCTTCTCCTTTTGCATAACTGACAAACTCCTGTTCATCCTTGAAAATTCTGCTTGGGTGACCCCGTGTGGCGGACTATGGTTACTGCAGATTTGGTCAGCTCTTTCAACACAGGGGTGGCCAATCGGAGTTCTCCGTCCACCTGGGCATAGTCGTTGGCCAAAGAGGAGCAAGTGACCAACCAAAGCCAATTAGACTCACCCTTGGGACGGCTACTGAGGGCCAGAAGGGAGAAAAGTGCTTTTCATAGAGGTTTTTTAAAGTGCAATAGTGAAAGCCCAGTGCCATCCCGATTGATCTTCTGGAAGAAGCTCTCTGCAGGTTGAATCTAACATAGAATTCCTCTGTGGAAAAGAGGCACAGTTTGAGCCCCTGGATCTAGCTATATCTGAAGTCATGCGACTTTCCACTTATATGAGCCCAACAAGTTGTCTTTTTTTTTTTTTTTTTTTTTTTTGCTGTACGCGGGCTTCTCACTGTTGTGGCCTCTCCCGTTGCGGAGCACAGGCTCCGGACGCGCAGGCTCAGCGGCCATGGCTCACGGGCCCAGCCGCTCCGCGGCATGTGGGATCTTCCCGGACCGGGGCACGAACCCGCGTCTCCTGCATCGGCAGGCGTACTCTCAACCACTGCGCCACCAGGGAATCCCCAACAAGTTGTCTTTTATTGCTTAATTCACTTGGAGTGTGGACTCTGTCCCTAGCAGTTGGCAGGCCCTTCACTAATGCATAGCTGCTCTGTGAATTCTTCAATGACTGCCCCCCCCAAATCTAATCATTCCTTCTCTTATACTTTGAACTTCAGTACCTTGCATTGATTTTCATCATTACCTGGTTTGTAATTGTACCACGCTGTAATTGCTCATTTGCACACTTAAGCCTTCTTGACCCTGACTTGTAGGAGCAACGTGAGAGTTTGCATGGGCCGCTATTTTAGGCTGTCAGCACAGTTTTTCCTTCCCCCCATCATGGACACATGACCCGGGCTTAACCAATCAGAGGTCTTCCCTGGAAGTCTCCTGGAATTGCAGAGCTGGAGTAATGTGAGTCCGGTACAGACATGGCCATCTTTTCATTTTAGAGTCTTGGCCGTGTTTAATCCTGGATCCAGCTGTACCTGATGCTTCAGAAAATCGTCATCCTTTCCTATCCCTTGAAAATACTCCTCTATTTTCTTCCAGTCCAGTTTAAATTGTATTTCTGACAGCGGAAACCGGAAGAGTGTGAACCAAGGTACCTATCAAATTTAAAAAGATACACTATCCTCCACTTAAAAAAAAAGGGGGGAGGGGGATCATAAAACTCAGTGCTGGCAAGGTTGTCGTGAAACTGGTAGACATATATTTTCTTTTAAGTGGGGGAGAAATGGCATTATGTTTCAAAATCCATAGAAGTGTCACACCCTGCAACTCAGTAATTCACTTCTGAAATTTTATACTAAGGCGGTCTTGCAAATGAAGGGAACTGCTCCACACCAAGACCTTGCAACAATGTTGCCAATTCTAAAACAGCAGAAAGAATATAAATGTCTAACAGCAGTGGACTGGTTGAGTAAGCTATGTTTCCTCCACTAGACAGAATATTTTCCATTCGTTAAAAAATTATATGTAAATCCTCCCCCACCCCCACCCCCCCCCGGGAGCAGGCAGTGGGCTGAGCTTAGTGGTTAGATTCTTAAAAAGAGAGAAAAGGGGGGGGGCGTCCCTGGTGGCGCAGTGGTTGAGAGTCCGCCTGGGACACGGGTTCGTGGCCCGGTCCAGGAGAATCCCACATGCCGCCAAGCCGCTGGGTCCGTGAGCCATGGCCGCTGAGACTGCGCGTCCGGAGCCTGCGCTCCACAACGCGAGAGGCCATAACAGTGAGAGGCCCGCGTACCGCCAAAAAAAAAAAAAAAAAAAAAAAAGAATCTGCCTTCCAATGCAGGGGACTCAGGTTCCATCCTTGGTTAGGGAACTAAGATCCCACATGCTTCGGGGCAACTAAGCCCGCACTCACCACAACTAGAGAGAGCCCGTGTGCCGCAACGAAGATCCAATGCAGCCAAATAAATAAACAAATAATTTTTTTAAAATGTAAGTTCTTAAAAAAAAAAGATTTATCTTCCTTAATTTTGTTTTCTTCTGTTTTAAGTTGCAGGTGGAAACTGCTTCCCCCATCTCCCCCTCCTGCCACTACATTCATAGCTTCTGAGGATTACCAGAACCCACTTCGCAAAAGGAGTACAGGAAAAAAGGAAAATTGCTAGAAAACTATATGCATCTTTTTTTTTTCTTATTCTCTGTTTCTTTCTTTTTTAAATTTTGGCCACGTGGCTTGAAGGATCTTAGTTCCCTGATCAGACCTGCGCCCTCAGCAGTGAAAGCACGGAATCCTAACTACTGGACCGTCAGGGATCAGCACAAGCTGATCACATACCCTGCGACCCACCTCCCTCACTTGGCCTTGAAAAATGCTTTGCTGAAACCTTTCTGGGTGTTTGGGGTTTTTGAGCACAAGCCACCGGAGCCACCCTTCTTCTTGGATGGCACCTTACAATAAACCCTGCACTTTCCTTCACCACAACCTGGTGTCAGTAGATTGGCTTTACTGCACGTGGGTGAGCAGACCCAAGTTTGGTTCAGTAACAAAAGCACCCTCTCCATCCTCTAGTCTGAGCCCCCGAAAGGACTCACACATCTCAAGACCACATGGAGAAAAAGGGGCATTCACCCTTTGAAACGTGCATGTCTACCCAGATGTCACTCTGCCTAACTCGGCCAAAAGGCCCATCCAGTCCCTGAACTGGCAGAGCCAAAAGGAAGGAGCCCCAAGAAGGCGCCATGGGGTCCCGTGGGCTTCCACTCTCTCCCACCTCCCCCAAGGCCACACCCAGCAGGAGCTGGCAATGCGAAGAGTCTTGGAGATCCTAGGGGTGGGATCTGAATCCAGCTCCAGTCCTAGCCTCCCCCACCTGGCTCTCTGTGGCTGTGAGCCCCTAATCTCCCAGGGCTGTCAGGGTCCACAGAGAAATGCAGCTTCTTTCCCAAGTCAACCTCCAGCATGGTGGGTTCTGCTCTACTTAGCATATTTATTGAGCACCGATTCGTGCTGGGCCCTGTGCACAGCAGTGACCAAGTCAGATCAGGTCCTTGCCCTCCCATGCTCACAGTCCAGAGGGAGACAGTCGGCAGCTGCACAACTGTATGAATAAAAGTGAAATTACAGCAGTGACACGTGTTAGGAGAGATTGGAGTTGGCATGGAGAGAGAGCATGTGGAAGAAACTGGATAAACTGTGGGTTTGTTGATTGACTAAGCAATACATCACACTCATCTTTCCATATGCAAACAGCGCATTCTATTTAAAAAATACTGTATAGTGCAGGTAATAAATTCAATATCCTGTGATAAACCATAACGGAAAAGAATATGAAAAAGAATGTATATATATGTATAACTGAATCACTTTGCTGTACAGTAGAAATTGACACATTGTCAATCAACTATACATCAATAAAAAAAAAGATGCTCCATGAAGACATTCTGTGTGACCACATTGTTATCTATGTTAATACTCCTATTATATACTTTACCTTCCTTCCCAGGACTCACTGGGGCCCCAGTACTCTTTGATCCCCATTTTACAGATGAGGAAACTGAGGTTTGGAATGGGAAAATAACTCATCTGAGAGCAGGCACCACGTGAGGAGCCAGGCAGAATTTGAACCCAGGCGATCTGGCTCTAACCACCACACTTGCTGCCCTCCATTCTCTCCCTAAGAATATTGCATAGAAATTCTAAAAGGAAAAATTCTTCACAAATGAAATGTTTTTATTTGTTTGTTTTGTTTCTTTGTTTGTTTTTACAACTCCAGGAAATAAGGTGTGGTACCTGAGTCCATTACATCGTACCGTCAATTTCCTGTTTTTTGAAAAAAATTTATTTATTTATTTATTTATTTATTGGCTGCGTGGGGTCTTCGTTGCTGCACCCGGGCTTTCTCTAGTTGTGGCGAGCAGGGGCTACTCTTCGTTGCAGTGCACTGGCTTCTCGCTGCGTTGGCTTCTCTTGTTGCGGAGCATGGACTCTAGGCGTGTGGGCTTCAGTAGTTGTGGCACGCGGGCTCAGTAGTTGTGGCTCGCGGGCTCTAGAGTGCAGACTCAGTAGTTGCAGCGCACGGGCTTAGTTGCTCCGCCGTGTGTGGGATCTTCCTGGACCAGGGCTTGAACCTGTGTCGCCTGCATTGGCAGGAAGATTCTTAACCACTGTGCCACCAGGGAAGCCCCAATATCCTGGTTTTGACAATGGTTTAGTTAAGTGTCCATGGAGAGGGAACTATTTTTGCAACTTTGTCAGTCTTAAAATATTTCCAAATAGGAAGTTAGAAAAGTTGAATGGTCTAAAGAATAGAAAGCAGGATCTCAAAAAGATACTTGTGTATCCATGTTCACAGCAGCATTACTCAGGATGGCCAAAAAGTGGAAGCAACCCAAGTGTCCACTGATGGTTAGATGGATAAACAAAATGTGGCCCATTCATGCAGTGGAATATTATTCAGCCTTAAAAAGGAAGGACATTCTGACACATGCTACTACATGGATGAACCCTGAGGACATTATGCTAAGTGAAACGAGCCAGTCACAAAAGGACAAATACTGTATGATTCCGCTCATATGAGATCCCTAGAAGTATTGAAATTCACAGTGAAAGAAAATAGAATGGTGGGTGCCGGGGGCTGGGGTGGGGGGGGAATGGAGAGTTGTTTCGTGGGTACAGTTTCAGTTTTGCAAGATGAAAAGAGTTCTGAAGGTTGGTTGCACGACAATGTGAAGAATGTACTTTTAACATTGCTGAACTGTACACTTGAAAATGGTCCATTTTACGGTTTTACCACAATTTAAAAAAATCGAGTGGTGTTTTTTAAAAAAGAGAGTGTATCATCTTTATTTCTTTTTTTAAAAAATTTATTTATTATTTATTTTTGGCTGTGTTGGTTCTTCGTTGCTTTGTGCAGGCTTTCTCTATTTGCGGCGAGCAGGGGCTACTCTTTGTTTTGTTGCGCGGGCTTCTCGTTGCGGTGGCTTCTCTTGTTGCGGAGCATGGGCTCTAGGCATGTGGGCTTCAGTAGTTGTGGCTCATGAGTTCTAGAGCACAGGCTCAGTACTTGTGGCTCACGGGCTTAGTTGCTCCGCGGCATGTGGGATCTTCCCGGAACCCGTGGACTCTGCCTCGGCAGGTGGATTCTTAACCACTGCACCACCAGGGAAGCCCTCATCTTTTATTTCTGAGTAGTCCATGTATGTACACAGTGGAAGAAATGCTGAGGGTGTCTCCCCTCCACCCCCACTTTCACCTCCCCCATATTCTGGTTCCCTCCCCAAAGCCCCCACTGTTATCATGTTATCAATTTCTTACTCTTCCTTCCTCAGATATTTTCTGCATTTGCAAACACATTTTTCTTACTCTGACATTTGTTTTTCATTCCATCAGTGCTTCCACACTGTTTTTTTTTTTAATCATTATGATAAAATACACATAACACTTACCACTTCAACCATTTTAAAGTGTGTGATCCAGGGACTTCCCGGTGGCGCAGTGGTTAAGAGTCTGCCTGCCAATGCAGGGGACACAGGTTCGAGCCCTAGTCTGGGAAGATCCCACATGCTGTGGAGCAACTAAGCCTGTGCGCCACAACTACTGAGCCTGCGCTTTACAGCCCGCAAGCCACAACTTCTGAAGCCCGTACTCCTAGAGCCTGTGCTCCACAACAAGAGAAGCCATCACAATGAGAAGCCTGCGCACCGCAATGAAGAGTAGCCCCCCGTTCGCCACAACTAGAGAAAGTCCACATGCAGCAATGAAGACCCAACACAGCCAATAAATTAATAAAAATACAATTAAAAAAATAAAGTATATGATCCAGTGGCATTAAATACATTCACCATGCTGTGCAACCATTGCCTCTTATCTAGTTTCAGAACACTTCCATCACCCCCAAAAGAAACCCTGTCCCCATTAGCAGTCACTTCCCATCTCCCCTCCTGCAGCCCCTGGCAACCACTAGTCTGCTTTCTGTCTCTGAATTTTCCTGTTCTGGACATTTCATATCAATGGAATCATACAGTATGTGGCCTTATGAGTCTGGCTTCTTTCACTCAGCCTGGTGTTTTAAGGTTCATCCACGCAGTAGCATGTGTCAGTGCTTCATTCCTCTTCACTGTTGAGTAATATTCCATTGTATGAATGGACCACGGTTTATTTCTTTAACTGTTGATGAACATTTGTTTTCTTTTCTTCTGGCGATTGTGAATAGTGCTGTCATGAACTTTCACCTATAATATTTGGACACCTATTTAATTATTTTGGCGTTATCCCTAGGAGTGGAATTGCTGGGGCCTATGGTAACCATGTTTAACTTCTTGAGGAACTGCCAAACTTTTCCACAGTAGCTGCACCACTTTACTGCACTTGGCTTTCCAATGTAACCATCTTGGTTTTTTAAGTAAAGAGCTCTCCATCCCTCACCCTCCCTTCACCTCACCCCTCACAGGCACTGAGCTGCTTGTTACACTGTTGCAAAGCCAGACTGTGTCTCTCTCTGTGAACACATAACTTAGCCCCATCTAGCCAGCTTTCTTTGGCCCTTCTTGTGCTTCCTTAAGGACTTTGGTCCTGCTTTTCCTTCCCTAAGGACTCACCCACTTATTTCTGATCCAAATCCCAGCCCCTTCCATGTGTGACTTGGGACGAGCGGCTTAGCTGCTCTGGGTCCCTTTTCCTTACTTGCAAAATGGGAGAAGAATAGTTCCTCTCTCCGAAAATTTGTGATATTAAAAAAGAGAACATCAGTGATGTGCTTAAACAGGGCCTGCATCCAGTGAATACTAACTTTTACCCCCGTCACTCTCGGCAGTAGCATGTGACTCCGTTTTTCTGATCACGGCTAACTCAGTGTCATCAATTTCCTTTTTTTTTTTTTCCCATTGCGATGGGGGGGAAAATGAAACCCTCTGTGGTTTCCCTCTCTTCACATCCCCAGCTTCCAGCAATACATGCACTTTGTACCAGACACTTATTACATGTTTGAGTTATAAAACCAGATTCTTGGTGAGATTTTTCTTCTGTTCTTTTCTTCTACTTGGCTGAGGTCTCGCTCCCACAGCTGGCCCAGGCTGGATTTCAGATTTTCTGAATTCTACCTGAAACTGCCAGAGACCAAAATAGCCACTGAGTGTGTGACCTCTGGTCTGAGCTTGCAAACAAGGCTGCCGGGCAGTTCAGAGAACATTGCTTTGGATATTCTGAGGCCTGGGCCAGAGGCAGACGGTCCTTGGTCAGCACCCTAACTAATCTGGGCCAAGGCTGCTTGGAATGAGATGTCAGTGACCCATGTCCAAGGTCCAGTCCTGTTTCTAAGGATGTGGCCAGAAACTCAGCCGTATTTTTTGGCTATATTTGGAAGAATGCTGGCCTCTGCTGAATGTGGGTTGGGGACCTACTGTGTGCCAGGCACAAGGCTCTAATGGAGACATAACCCTTTTCTGGAAGTCAGGGCAGGAAAAGGGAAATAAACCAGAAAAGCAGTGTCGGGCTTCCCTGGTGGCCCAGTGGTTAAGAATCTGCCTGCCAATGCAGGGGACACGGGTTCGAGCCCTGGTCCAGGAAGATCCCACATGCCGGGGAGCAACTAAGCCCGCGAGCCACAACTACTGAGCCCGCGTGCCTAGAGCCTGTGCTCCGCAACAAGAGAAGCCCCTGCAATGAGAAGCCTGCGCACCACAATGAAGAGTAGCCCCCACTCACCGCAACTAGAGAAAAGCCCACGACGCGCAGCCAAAAATAAATAAATAAATAAAATTAAAAAAAAGAAAAGAAAAGCAGTGTCTATAAAGGAATGATTTCTGAATGTGATTAATGCTCTGAAGAGGATGAAACAAGGAAATGAGACGGACCTACTGGGGTGGTGGTGAGTTGGGGTGGGGGATTTCAGCCAGGGTGAGGAGGACCCCTAGGAGGAGGTGATGTTCCAGCTAAGCCCTGAAGAAGCAACTAGTTTTGCAGGAACCTGTAGGGTATGTTCCAGGCAGAAGAAACAGCAAGTGGTGCAAAGGCCCTAAGGTGGGACTGTGTTGGGTGGGCCCTTGGAGGACTGCTGGGTCTAGAGCAGCTGTGTTTGGGGAGAAGGAGGGAGGGGAGGCCCAGGTATCTGGGGCCACGTCAGCCTCCTTAGGAATACAGGAGCCTGCTTTGGGCACCACCCAGCTGTGGGTGCCCGGTTTTCACCTTATTTCATCCCTCCCTCAAACTCCTGGCTTGAATGCCGCATCTGTGACCCCAGGAGGATTTAGGTGAATGGCCTTCCGAACTATGCCTCAGTTTCCTCATCTGTAAAAGGGGCCGAATAATGGAGCCTTGCTCACAGGGAGGTGGGGGGCACCGCTATAACTCACAGCAAGCGATCGGTGAACATTGTGGAATGCATAACAGCCTCGTCCCCAGCGTGTGACTCGAGTTCAAGCGGCCACAGCCTGCAGGACGAACTGTCCCCATCGTACGGGTGGGTAAACTGAGGTTGGGGAGTGGGGGCAACCACGCACTACTGTGGGGGGAGTTAGGGATGGGGCGTGCACTCTGCGTCTTGGTCGCGGGGACGCGCACGCCCAGCAGCCCGGCCGGGGGCGGGGCCAGGGCGGGGCGGGGCCGGGCTTGGGGGCGGGGCGGCGCGGTGGCAGAGCGGCGGCAGCGGCAGCAACGGGCTCGCCGGGCCGGACAGGAGTGGCTCAAAGGCGCAGCCTGAGCCCGCCATGGAACAGCCCAGGAAGGCGGTGGTGGTGACGGGTACGCGAGTAGTGCTCTGATGGCGGCCGCGGCAGCCGCGGCCCGTGGCGGGGGCGGGTCGGGCGGCTCCGGAGGCAGCGGGGCCGGAAGAAGCGCGGTGGCCCGGGTGGGGCAGGTGCTAGAAGTCGTCCCAGGTTTGGCAGATGTCATCGCCCGCGGGAGCCCAGCTCAGTCCGCGCGACAGAGAAAGTGGAGAAGGGGGCGCCCCTGTGGTCCCACTGTCAGGAGTCGGGGCAGGCAAGGACGTGGGTGTCCTGCCAAGTGCCCCACACGGAGCAGGCCCCTCTGGCCTCCTTCCTTCCCCGGTTGGGGACAGGGACCCTCCGGGCGCTTGTTTCTTGTGTCTGCCCGGCCGGCAGGCTGGACTGGACTCCTCCCTGCCCCTCCCGAGGTCGGGTTTGTCACCACCCCCGGTCCCAGGGGACAAAGGTCGATTTGCGGGCAGGAAGTGCCCCGTGATAAGTTAATCTCTTGCCAACCACTGCTCCCCGAGCCCTGCGCTAATGGGGGGTTGCTCCCCCCAGGCAGGGGCAGGTGAAGTTTGGGGAACCTCGGGTGCCCGACCGTTCTTCCGCTTGTCCCAAGGACTGTCTTGGTCAAAATCTTTCCTGCCCGGGCTGTTTGTGGGTGAGTCTGGACCCCTGCCCCACTGTCACTGACTCCCCAAAACTAACTGCTTCTCCTCTAGGAGACTCCACCTCGGAGCCTCGTGTGCGGTCAGTTTCTGCCAGGCCTCTGGTCGGCGTGGGGGCGTGCGGTATTTTGACCCTGTCAGGAGGGTCAGAGTGAGAAATCCAGCTAAGGTTCGAACAGGTATATTGTGGTCCAGGGAGGTTTGGGCTGGTCCTGGAATTCCCAGGAATACGGAAGAAGCCACTTATCTGACAAACAGGTGTGTCGAGTTGCCAGAGGGTCACTTTCCCCTGCAGCCCTCCTATATCTGCTTATTTATTACTTTAGTCCTGACTCAGCAGGCAGCCACGGGACTGGGCATTTTTCTTGCATGAGCTCGTTAAATCTTTACTGCCTCCATTTTGCAGAGGGGGAAACTGAGGCTCACAGAGGTCACCTTGTTTGTAAGTGGCTGAGCTGGGACTCATACTTGGTCCATGCAGGAGGAGGAAAGGGGTGGAGAGGTTCTGACCCTACTTGGGGGCCCCCTGCTGATCCAGGGAACAGCATCCCTCCCAGGGCCATGATACCACTTGGGACACTTGGCCCAACTGGAGTGACCCATGGTTCAATGACAGCCTTTCTTAGAGAGGTTTATTTTTTAGAGAGGTTTATTTTTTAGGTGTGTTGGGGGCGATTAGAAGAGGGAGGCCACAGACTTCCCTGGGTCTGTGTTTGAATCCGTGCTCTTCCATCTTCTTGCTGTGAGACCTTGGGCAGCTGGCTTCACCTCTCTGTACCTCAGTCCCAGCTCCTCTAAAATGGGCCCAGGAAACACCCGTGCCTGAAAGAGAGGCACAGGGAGGCTGAATGCCACAGGGCATGCAGAGCACTTAGCACATCCTCAGGTGAGAATCTGGTTTGTAAATGGGGCCTGGAGTTTGAGTGAGTAGGGAGGAGGGTGGTGGGATGATGTCTGGACAGCCTGACCTGGGAGATATACACATGCATCCCTTAAGGGCCGTTCCTTATCAGGTGATGATTCACAGACCGCCTATGGCCCTGCAGTTCCAGAGTCCAGGGAGGAGGCACAAAGACAGTGATAAAATTATATTATATTTAGGGGTCAAGGATAGGGGAAGAAATCGGGAAGGGAGCAAGGCCAGCCTTTTCTGGGGCAAAAGGAGGGCACTGGCCTCTTGCTGGGCATGAAGGTCAGGTGCAAGTGAGGACGAGAAAGGACTCACAGCTTCTGTTAAGAGCAGACAAGTTTGTGTGATGGAGGGCTCTGAAGGGCCACTGGGTGCACCCCAAACTTGGGACCAGGCCCCCGACATTGTCCCAGGTGGCAGCTGCTCCCGAAGCTCCCTGTTCCATTCTCCTGGATGAAAGCAGCAGCCTGGCCCTGGGCAGGCCAGGAGGGGCCGCTGGGTGGTGACATGCTGCTTTTCTTATTTTTTTCAGGGTTCGGCCCTTTTGGGGAACACACTGTGAATGCCAGCTGGATTGCAGTCCAGGTAACTGGATCCAGAGGGGAGGAATCAGGCTTGGGGCTGGGCTTCCCCTGGAAATACTTGACACCAAAGAAAGGAAGTAACCTACGAAGAGAATGTCTCCTGTGAAGCTTCCTGAGAGATATTTAAGTCTGATATACACTTCCTCTCAGATAGTTACCACTGTAGCTTGCGTTTGTTGAGTGCTTGCTCTGCGCCAAGTGTTTTTTGCTGCCCAGCATGCTGAATTCTCCCAGCAACCCTTAGGTGCAGTTATTCTTGTGCCCACTTTATGGATGAGGAAACTGAGGCACAGAGAGAGTTATCTGAGGTCATCCAGCTCAGAAACCAGAGTGGCATTTCTTCGGAAGTATCCCATGCCACAGCCAGGTTTTGGGGGACCAGGCAGGGATATTGGGGGATGTATTAACTTTGTAGAGGGGGTGCAGTGACCCTCAGTGTTGCTTCCTGGCAGCTGGAGGAAGCAAAGGCTGCATATTGCGGGGGAGGAGGTCTCTCCCGCTGTCCTGAGCCTTCCAGTTTCTTTGTCAGCTGGGGCATTTGGAGGGACAGACTGGGGAACAATGGGCAGAGAGAAAGAGAGAAAAGTTTCCTCCTTATATAAATCAGATCTGCACGGACCAGAGCCAAGCTCGTGTTAATCCTAGCCCATTAGCTTCTTGATTTAAAGCATCCCCTGCTTTCCACTCCAGAGCCCTGAATTCGGAGAAAAATCCAAGCTGAAACCTCAGTGTGTCTATTCCCAGTTGGGGTGCCCCACCTTTTTTGTTACCCTTCTTCCAGACCTCAAAATCTTGGCCACATTCCTCTCCCTTTTTAAAAAATTTCACCCCACTTTGCTAGCGGAACAGAGGGACAGGATCCCCGGGATTCCGCAGATGGGAGCATGTCTGAGGCCCTGCTCGTCGCACCCGCTCCCTGGAGCCCCAGACAAAAAGGAAACAGCGTGTTTCTGAAGACGTGTGTGTCTGGCTTTGTGCGAGTTTCAGACAGGAGTCTTCACGGGGCTGAGTGGACACAAAGCCGTGTGTCTGAATTCCTGGGCCCCAGACACTATGATCTGCATCTAAATAGGAGAAAAATCAATTAAACAATCTTTGGAAATCCCTCCGAGCTTTGGGACTCGGATGGTGGAGGATGGCAGCTTTTCATCCTGCTGCCGGTGGGGACATACCCCTTATATTTCAGTCACCCATCTCTCCAGACCTCACCTCTAGAAGACTTTCAGTTTTCTTCCTCAACTTTATGAGACAAGAAGAGAGAATTCTCCACCATTCCCCAGCTAAAAAATGCCAACCTTCCCAGATCCAATTGTTTCCCTTAAAAAAGCAACAACAGCAAAAACTGGAGTTGCCCGTACATACCCTGAGTGCGCACAGCAGTGTTAGCCCATGAAATTTGACACGTGTACCTCCGCAGCACCTGAGTTCAGATCAAGACCTAGAACATTCTCAGCCCCTTCTCTGTTCGTCCCCATTGCAGAAGCCCCTTGTGTCCTTTCCCAGCTACTCCCACTCCACCCGCCAACCCCACTCCCAGGTGTAAACCTCTCTGCTGACTTTATGGCCTCCATAGGTGCGTTTTACCTGTTCTAGAACTTGGTGTCATTGGAATTGCACTTGGGTCCTATGCCTTCTGCACAGCAGAGCATCTGCCGGATCCACCCATGGGGTGGCTAGGAGCTGCTGGTGGTGCTTTTCAGTTACTCTGGATAAAACAGATTTGCCCATGGAAAGGGTGTAGTCATTGGATGGGTCAAATCCGTCCCTCAAGAAAATATGCCTCAGAGTGTTCTTGGTGTGATCCAGACATGAGTTGTGGGCAACCATTGATGTCTGTCACCTCAAGCTGAAGATGGGTGTTTGGTGAGGCGGAGTGAGCAGCCGTTACTTCCTGTCCCAACTGATTTTTCTGAAGCTCGAGTTGCCACCTGTGGAAGGAACTCCTTCTCCTCTGCCAGGGACCAACTCACTTCTCTCTGTCTGTCTCTCCCCTTCTCTCTGTTTCTCTGTCACTCTCAGTCTCTCTCTGGGTGCCTCTATCTCTCTCTGGGTCTCTGTCTCTTCCTGACTCTCTCCCTCCCCCACCTCCTTCTCTCTCTCTCTCTCTCTCTCTCTATTTATGTCTCTCTCCTCTCTCTCTTATCTGACCTTCCTTCTTCATGCCCTGGGTGAACTGGCGCCCCAGCAGAGAGTGAACTGTTTCCCACCAGCCACATTCTGGAGGTGGGAGTTCTGGGGACAGAGGGGCACCCCTCCTTTCCTCTTTCCCAGGAAAAAATGCCGCTGCCCCTGGCACCCCACACAGGAGGGACTGCATTTTTCAAGTGTCCCGTCTCCCCGCAGGTCTTGGGTGGCGGGAGTGGGATGCTGGCTGCGGGTCTTTCTCGCCCTAGGAGGCTCAGGTGGGTGTTGAGGGCTTGGACTCTGTTGGCTTGGGGCCAACTGTAGCCTTCTCTGCCCAAGTGGGGCAAGGAGGAGTCGGGTCACAGGACAATTACTGCCACAGTGAGTCTAGACAGACCTGCTAAGGATATTAACCAGGGAACAAAGCGGGTCTTTGTTATGGGGTCAAGGGAATCGGTCAGACGCAGCCGCGCGGCAGGGTCTTGTCAGGTAGGTGGGGTGTAGACAATGTGTTGTCTGGGGCGCACAAGCCCCGTTACTTTCACAGTCTGTGCTTGGTGGCTGTGCTGGCTGCAGATTGTCGTGGGACTTGGGGTGCGCCGCTACCCTCCCCCCAGGAGGACTGTCCAGTCCTTTTGGAGCAGAAAGTGGTCAGAGGCCAAGAATTTCGCTTGATTACGGGCCACCTGCTTCTCTTAACTTCAGATGAATGGTACAGCTGCTCCTCCCCCACCATTGCCCTTATTAAAATTGGGGAATCATTTGTATAAAAACATGTACAGATCTTCAGTGCCCCCATCACTTTGGTGAAAAGTGTTTATGCCCATGTCACCAATACTTCGATCAAGGTGGTTGATTCCCATCAACCCAGAACATTCTTTCCTGCTACCCCACCCCCCGCCCCCCATCGCTCCTCAGCTGCTTCCTGAGCTCCGTCACCGCAGATGAGTTTTGCCTGGTCTCAAGCTGCAAAGAAATGAATGGGATGGTGTGTTCCTCTGGCACCGGCTGCTTTTCCTCACCCTGTATTGGTGTGTGTGTGTGTGTGTGTGTGTGTGGCGGGGGGACAACTGTCTCCTTTCCCGACCCACCCCTCCTCCCATTGGCACTGACACCGGGGGCTTCAGGGTTTGCTCCCCAAGAGTAAAGCAACAAGGATGCCCCTCTCAGGGTCTCTAGCGAGCATGTGGACGCCTCTCTGTGGGGATGCTGGCCATGGGGTGTGTGTATTTCTTTGATGGTGGGTTTCTTAGTTTATTTTTTCCCCCAGATGGGGAGGGGTAGGTGGGAACCCAGAGGACATGAGGAGGAAAGGTTAGGACAAGAAGGTGACTCACTCCATGGCTCCCTGGTGGCACCAGGTCATTTCCTACCGTCAAAAGTCGATGTGGGCAATTCTTCCCACTAATGCTTGGTAAACATCACCCAGTGGGAGAGACCCTTGAGTTACTCTGGGCGGGCAGTGGTGCTCAGCATGTAGCGCGTGTTCTGCTGGGTGAAGGGAGAGGGGCAGAGAGACAGGATCCATAAGGCGGGGCTGCTGCCCTGAGCTGGGGGTCCGACCTTGGCGTATCAGATGTCATGGTGGCCACCGGGAGGGTTACTGCGCCGTATAGAGGGTTCCTTGGCTTGGTCACTAACCGAGTTAGTAGCATCCTCAGTACCCCACCCCCCCTGCCCATAGAGATTCTTCCACCAAATTGACTTGCCTGGGCATATGGGTGGCCTGTCCCGTGGACAGCTTTGGGGATAACTCCCTGAGTGAAACTCTGAACAAATAAAGATGATCCTTTTAAGTCCTCACTTAACCTGGGGGATGGATTCTTTTCACTACTGGACTTTCAACATGTTGCCAGAAAGCACTGCCAGGACCATGCGGAAAAGAAACGGGAGGGGGCAGGGAACTTTCAAGCTGTGGGGGACAGGAGGGTAAGAAAAAGTTGGGTCGTGGTTGACAGGATGTAAAGATAGATGAGATTATTTACCTTATGCTGAGATGTCTTTGCTGGAGATCTCTCCTCCCAGCCACGGCAGGAGAGGAAGACAAAGAAGTCCTTTCACACCCAGGTTCCCCAAGTGTTAACATTATATTACATTTGCTCTTTCTCTATAGATAAATAGGTAGGTAGATAAATATAGTTTAAACATTTTTTGACTTCCAAGTCATTTTTTAAACTATGGTAAAATATATATAACATAAGCTTTACCACCTTAACCATTATTATAAAGTGTACAGTTGAGTGGCATTGAGCACCTTCACATTGTTGTGCAGCCATCACCATCATTGGTTTCCAGAACTTTTTCATCTTCCTAAACTGAAACCCTGTCCCCATTAAACACTAACTGCTCATTCCTCACTCTCCCGGCTCCTGGCAGCTACCACATTCTCCTTCCTGTCTCTATGGATCTGACTACGCTAGGGACCTCATATAAATGCAAGCATACAGTTTTGTGCTTCTGCGCCTGGCTTATTTCATTTAGCATAATGTTTTCAAGGTTCATTCGTGTTGTAGCATGTGTCAGAATTTCCTTCCTCTTGAAGGTTGATATATATCCCATTGCCTGGTCGCAAGCTGTATATACCACATTTTGCTTATCCATTAATAGGTCAGTAGACACTCGGGTTGCGTCTACATCTTAGCTCTTACGAATAATGCAGCCGTGAACATGGGCCTACAAATATCTCTTCAAGGTCCTGCTTTCAGTCCTTGTGGGTATAGACCCTGAAGTGGAATGACTGCATCCTATGGTAATTCTGTGTTTAATATTTTGAGGAACTGTCGTGCTCTGTGTCATTTAAGGGTCAGTTGCAGACATGATACTCCTCTATCCCTAAATAAGTCACCGTGTGTTTCCTAAAACACAGCCTCAGCACAGTGATCAAAATCAGGCTTATTGGACATTGATACAATTCTATAATCTACAGACCTTATTCAGATTTGCCAACCACCCTGTTAATGTCCTTCACAGCAGAAGAAAGTTCCAGATTATATGTAGGGTTCAGTTGTCCCATTTCTTTAATCCCCTGTGGTCTGGAAAATTCCTCAGTCTTCCTTTGTGTCTCACGGCATGACATGTTTGTTAAGAACTGCTCAATCCTTCGGAGAGTGTCCGTCAGGGTGGCTCCTCCAGCGTTTCCTCATGACTAGATGGAGGCTGTGTGTGTATTGGGGGCAGGAATCCCACAGAAGTAACGTTGTGTCCTTCTCCGTGCATCATATCAGGAGGCACTGGTTATATTGCTGCGTCTCATTCTTGGTATCATTGACCTTGATCACTTGCTAAAGGTGAGGTCTGATGGATTTCTTCTTTGCAAAGTTACTCTCTTGCCCTTTGTGATGAGAAAGCATCCATAGAGAGATACTTTGAGACCCTGTAAAGAGATGCTTTGAGACCATATTAGCATCCCCTGGTGAGTCTCACCTGAATCAGTTATTATTTTAGTATGATGCTTGCCAAATGATGGTTTTCTAGTTCCATCTTACCTTTGACACTTTTTAAGACCTTCTGTGAGTTTATTTGTATCTGCGTGGACTCATGGGTACTGTCTTCAACAGATGATAATCTCTTAATTTTTTTTTAATTTTTATTTTATATTGGAGTATAGTTGGTTTACAGTGTTGTGTTAGTTTCAGGTCTACAGCAAAGTGATTCAGTTATACATATACATATATCTATTATTTTTCAGATTCTTTTCCTGTATAGGTTATTACATCCTTCTCTCTTAATTTTGATGTTCAAATTGTCCCGGATTTGGCCCGTGGCAGCCCCTTCAGGCTGGCTCCTGTATCATTCTTGAGCACTTCTTCCCTTTTTGGTTTCAGGCTCACTTTTTGGAAATGCATTTTTTTTAACTTTATTTTTTTATTCAAACAGAAAGTCACACAAATTATAATCATCCTCATCAGTTCACTCAGTCCCATGTAATTAATTGTTTTTCATCTTGGTCTTTTGTTAGCACTTTTATGAATTCATCACTTTCCCATTAGAGTTCTGAAAATGCTTATTCATTCAGTTCAGCACTATAGTCAGTTACCAGAAACCTGTACTTGTCAGAGCCTTTTCCATGAATTCTTTGAAGATGAAACCCTTTTATAGGAACTTTTTTTTTTTTTTTTTTTGCGGCACGCGGGCCTCTCACCGCTGTGGCCTCTCCCCGCTGTGGCCTCTCCCGTTGGCGGAGCACAGGCTCCGGACGCGCAGGCTCAGCGGCCATGGCTCACGGGTGCAGCCGCTCCGCGGCACGTGGGATCCTCTCGGACCGGGGCACGAACCCGCGTCCCCTGCATCGGCAGGCGGACCCCCAACCACTGCACCACCAGGGAAGGCCAAGCCAAGTGTGTTTGACTTTAGCCTCTTTGGGCCAAGTGCTCACTTTTTCTTTTTCACTTTTGAAAACATAATTGAATGTGGCCTTTTATGTCTCCTTTCACTCAGCATAACATTTTCAAGGTCCGTCCCTGCTGTAGCATGAATCAATGCTTCACTGCTTTCCATGGCTGTGTTGGGTCTTTGTTGCTGCGTGCAGGCTTTCTCTAGTTGCAGCAAGCGGGGGCTACTCTTCGTTGCAGTGTGCGGGCTTCTCACTGCAGTGTCTTCTCTTGTTGCGGAGCACAGGCTATAGGCACGTGGGCTTCAGTAGTTGTTGCATGTGGGCTCAGTAGTTGTGGCTCGTGGGCTCAGTAGTTGTGGCTCGCAGGCTCTAGAGCGCAGGCTCAGTAGTTGTGGTGCACAGGCTTAGTTGCTCGGCGGCATGTGGGATCTTCCCAGACCAGGGCTCGAACCCGTGTCCCCTGCATTGGCAGGCGGATTCTTAACCACTGTGCCATCAGGGAAGTCCCCACTTTCCTTAAAAATGAAAAGTTTGTGTATCCCCATTTCCCCTACATGTTCAAGATCCTGATAAAGGAACACAGTTCATCATTTAAGGGAAAAGAGGAGGACCCCAGATTGGGTGCCTTCACATATCTGGGTCCTTCCTCCTGCCCAGGCAGTTGGGAATTTGAAATTCCTGCAAATTATGTGTGTGTGGAGGGCTTGGAAGTGGATATTTACTCTGTAGATTTTATTTTGTTTCACTTCATTTCATTTCTTTTTTTTTTTTTTTTTTTTTTTTTTTTTTTTGGCCATGCCACGTGGCTTGAGGGATCTTAGTTTCCTGACCAGGGATTGAACCCGGGCCATCGGCAGTGAAAGCATGAAATCCTAATCACTGAAATCCTAATCACTCGACCACCAGGGAATTCCCTTGTCCTGTTTCTTTTCTTTTCTTTTTTTTTCCTTTCTTTTTAAAAAATATTTATTTATTTTATTTTTGGCTGCATTGGGTCTTCGTTGCTGCGTGTGGTCTTTCTTTAGTTGTGGCGAGCGGGGACTACTCTTTGTTGCGGTGCGCGAGCTTCTCATTGCAGTGGCTTCTCTTGTTGTGGAGCTTGGGCTCTAGGTGCTCGGGCTTTAGTAGTTGTGGCATGCGGGCTTCAGTTGTTGTGACTCACGGGCCTAGTTGCTCCGCTGCATGTGGGATTCCTGGACCAGGGCTTGAACCCGTGCCCCCTGCATTGGCAGGCGGATTCTTAACCACTGCGCCACCAGGGAAGCCCCCAGTCCTGTTTCTATTGATTGATTTTTCTCTTCATTATGGGTGGTAGTTTTTGGCTTCTTTGCATGCCTGGTAAGTTTCAACTGATGCCAGACCTTGTGAATTTTACCTTGTGGCATGCTGTATCCTTTTGTATTTCCTCAAAATATTCTTGATCTTTGTTCTGGGATACAATTAAGCTACTGGAAACAGTTCCTTTCCAGCCTTGCTGTTCAGTTTTGTTAGGCAGAACCAGAGCAGTATCCGCTCTGGGGCTAATTTTTCTCCACTTCCTTGTGAAGTTTTTCCACTCTGGCTGGTGGGAACAAGTATTTCCAACCTGGTGTGAGCTCGGAGGCTTGTTCCCTCTGTTCCTTTCAAGTGGCTCTGTCCCTGGCCTCTGCATGCGTGTAAACCCATCAGTCCTCGGACTCTCAAAAGATCTCTGGATCAACTTCTAGATTGATCTCTCTCTCTCTTCCTCCCTCTCTCTCCCTCTCTCTTCCTCTCTCCCTCTCTACACACACTCTCTACCTACTTCCCTCCTCCCCTTCCCCTCCCCCCTCCTCTCCCTCCCCCTACCTCCTCTTCCCCCCAGGTACCTCCTGTCCACGACTCCACTCTGCAAACTGTAGCCTTCTTACACTTTCTAGAACCTCAGCTTTGACTCCTCAACTCCACGTCTGAAAACTGTTATTTTACACATTTTATCTATTTTTTTTTCACTTATGCCATATTAGGCAGAAATTTTGGATTTTTTTTGGATTTTTTTGGATTTTTTTAAAGGAAACACATTAATGTTTTAAAATATAATTTAACATTGTTTTATTTTTTCTAGTTTCTTCTATTGTTTTATTTTTTCTCCCTATGACATGGATACTACTGTTCACCCATTTACAGATGAGGGAGCTAAAGCACAGAGAGGTTGAGTGACTTACCCAGGGTCACCCTGCCAGGGAGTGAGGGGAGGGGAGGGAGAACAAACCTGGTCACCTGGCTCTAGAGGCTCCACCCCTGATTCCTACCCTCCACCATCCATGCAATTAAGAGCTGCTTTTTTCCTTTTTAAAAAAATTGAGATGAACTTGCATAGTATAAAACTATTTTAAAGTATACAAATCAGTGGCATTTATTACATTCACAGTGTTGTCCAACCACCACCTCTATTTAATTCCAGAACATTTTTATCATCCAAAAAGGAAATCCTGTCCCCGTTAGCAGTCACTCCCCATCCCCAGTCCCCAAGCCCCTGGCAACCATTGATCTGCTTTCTGTCTCTGTGGATTTGCCTGTCCTGGACATTTCACATAAACAGAGTCATATAATATGTGACCTTTTGTGTCTGGCTTTTTTCATGCAGCATGATGTTTTCAAGGTTCATCCACATTGTAGCATGTGTCAGTGCTTCATTCCTTTTCATGGCTGAGTAATATTCCACTGTATGGATGGACCACATTTTGTTTATATTCTTTCATCCAGTGATGGATACTTCAGCTGTTGCAAATAGTTAGGAGCTACTTTTAAATGTAGGAAAGGATGAAAAGGAAAGCGGTCACAGCCAGCAGTGAGTCCAAACCCCCACTTACAGTTAAGAAAAACAAGGCACCCTCAGGAGGGTCGGGTACTTGCCCAGGCTCACCTGGGTCTGTATTTGTTCTCAGTCCAAGCTTGAACTGCTCACTTGTTCAGCCGACATTCACCAGCACCGAATGTGTGCACATCTTGGGCCGTGGCCAAGACATTGACCTGTGGGACCAAGAGAGCATGTAAAGCAGGCTGGGCATCCAGAATGTCTTCTTGGGAGGCTGAGACATGAAGGCTAAGGAGTCAACTGACTGGAAAGTGATGGGAAGAGCATTCTAAGTGGAGGGAATAGCCAGTGCAAAGGCCCTGAGGCAGGAGTGAGTCTGGTATGTGGGAGGCTGTGTTGGGAGAAGTGAGCAGAAGGGGGACAAAGGGAGAGGAGGGCAGCATCCCGACCCCTCAGGGCATCGTGGGCTATGGTGGGGAGTTAAGATTTTTATTCTGAGCGTGGCAGGAGCCACAGCAGAGCGGAAGCAGGGAAAGCCTGCGTTGTGATTTTAGATGCTGCCTTGGGGGACAGGAGGCTGGGGCAGTGCTGGGGAGGAGGTGGGGCTTGATCTCCAAATCAATTTGCCAAAACAAAACTTGGGTGTATCCAACAAGCGTCAAGCAAACAGTGGTCTATAACCTCCTATTATTTTTAATGTGTGGCCATTCGGAATAATCACTCCGGGCGTGCAGCGTGCACAAACAGGGTGAATATTGATAAAATCACGGGAATGGAAACAGGGAGCACAGATCTAAAACCTCCAGCGCTTCTCAGGGGTTCAATGGTGTAAAAAACAATACGGTCAGGTAGGAATCATGGTTGTGTGCCAGCGAGCACCAGGCCTGCCTCGTCTCTGAATCCATAAACCCTTGAAGAAAGTCCCCTCTGATTCCCACCACCACACTCCAGGGAGTTGAGAAGACAAAGGAGCATGAAGAATAAAAATATTAGTGACTAAGAAAAATGATTGTGGGAGAAATTAAATAGTTTACAAAGTTTTCTCTTTAGCGTCTTTTAAAATAGATCTCACACAAAATATAACCACCCTCCCCCCCAGCCCTCTACCCATCAGTGTCTGCAGCTCGCCGTGCACCACGTTTGGGGAGCAGGTTTGCGCTCTGCCCTCTTCTGTCCGGCGGGGAGGGCTTCCTGATGTCACACGTAACTGGGCTTAGCAAGAGGGCTGGGGTCCCAGATCCTGGTGTTGGCATTTGAGACTCCCCCCCGCACACACACCTGCCTCGCCCCACCTACCCTCCAGATGTCCTTGTCTCCAGGTGACCTCTCTGGGGAGCAATTTGGAATTAGCTATCAGTGAGGAAAGACCTGCTGTTCCAGGCATCGGATACTCTCCAGAGCAACTGCAGTCAGTGGGGCACAGATTTGGCATAGCGTGGGTATAGCAAGGTCAAGGCAACCAGAGAAAGAAATCCTGCAGCCGCTGCAGGAGATGCAAGAACTCACCTCTAGGGACTTCCCTGGTGGTCCGGTGGTTAGGACTCCACACTTTCACTGCCGTGGGCCTGGGTTCAGTTCCTGGTCGGGGAACTAAGATCCCACAAGCCGCGCAGCGTGACCAAAAAAAAAAGAAAAAAAAAAAAGAGCTCACCTCTAGTGAATTCGGCACGGCCAGATGCAAAAACTGCTTCGCCTGGGACCTGCCCATAGAACTCTGTAACATCCGCCAGTGGTAGCATGTCCAAATTACTGCATGAGATCTGAGAATAATATGAAACAGCCTGACCGATAATCATTATTTGGGGTATTAATTTTACCATGAAGAATGCTCAGTTTTTGATATTGAGCTGAAACCTTCATCCCTGAACGTCTCTGCTCACCCCTGGATGCCAGAGCTGCCAGGATCATCATTCCTCCGGGAAAGTTGGTTCTGGGTCTGCTGTGCTCTGGGTTGTGGGCCATCTGGGGGAAGGAGGCCCAGTCATGGGCTCTGCCACATTGAGAATCTGAGGAAAGCATCCGTGTTTCCCCAGAAAAGTACGCATGTGGTGATCCATCATAGCCCTTTTTTCCCAGATATATATTTATATATACATATATATGTATGTACTTATGTATACATATTCTTTTTCAGATTTTTTCCATTATAGTTTATTACAAGATAGTGAATATAGTTCCCTGTGCTGTACAGTAGGTCCTTGTTGGTTATCTATTTTGTATATAGTAGTGTGGATCTGTTAATCCCAAACTTCTAATTTATCCCTCCCTGCCCTTTCCCCTTTGATAACCGTCAGTTTGTTTTCTGGGTCTGTGAGTCTGTCTCTGTTTTGTAAATAAGTACATTTGTATCATTTTTTTTTAGATTCCACATATAAGTGAGATCATATGGTATTTGTCTTTCTCTGCTTGACTGACTTCACTTGGAATGATAATCTCTAGGGCTATCCATGTTGCTGCAAATGGCATTATTTCACTCTTTTTTTAAAAAAATTATTTATTTTTGGCTGTGTTGGGTCTTTGTTGCTGCGTGCAGGCTTTCTCTAGTTGCAGCGAGCGGGGGCTACTCTTCGTTGCAGTGTGCGGGCTTCTCATTGCAGTGTCTTCTCTTGTTGCGGAGTACAGGCTATAGGCACGTGGGCTTCAGTAGTTGTGGCACGTGAGCTCAGTAGTTGTGGCTTGTGGGCTCAGTAGTTGTGGCTCGTGGGCTCAGTAGTTGTGGCTTGCAGGCTCTAGAGCGCAGGCTCAGTAGTTGTGGTGCACAGGCTTAGTTGCTCCGCGGCATGTGGGATCTTCCCGGACCAGGGCTCGAACCCATGTCCCCTGCATTGGCAGGCAGATTCTTAACCACTGTGCCACCAGGGAAGTCCCTATTTCACTCTCTTTTGTGGCTGAGTAATATTCCATTTATATATATATCACATCTTCTTTATCCATTCATCTGTTGATGGACATATTTAGGTTGCTTCCATGTCTTGGCTATTGTAAATAGTGCTGCTATGAAATTTGGGGTCATCATAGCCCATTTTTGTTTATAATTCATGATGTTCTTAAACCCCTTCATTCCTGAGATGGTTAGAGGCTCCCTAAGGAGTTGGGTCCATCTGTAAATATATGTTGAGACCCTGCTATCTACCATGCACCAAGTCTATAAATAATTCTTAACAGGTGTAACAAAGGGAGAGCGTAATAACAAACAACAAAAATAATAGTAGTAATGGTAGTCAACATTATTCGAGTCCCTACAGTATGCCAAACATTGCTTGGAACTCTTTAGCGTGAATTAGTTCCTTCATTTGTTATAACTACCTTGTGAAGTAAGTACTTTATTATCCCCATTTTACAGATGAGGAAACTGAGGCACAGAGAGGTTGAGTGACTTGCCCAAGTCACTGCCCTTCCCCCCACAGGCAGGGTTCAAATCCAGGAGACTAGCCTCAGAGGCCATGGTATCATGCTGCTGCCCACGGAGATGCTGAGAGAGGGGGTGGGGAAGGGGCTGAGGGAGGATCTTTGGGATAGGCCAGCGCATGTGCCTTCCCGCTCTGCAGTGAGTCAGGAACCCCGCCTGTCTTCTGAGGATAGGTCACTCTGTCCCCAGGGATCTAGTTATCCCTGCAGCCCTGACCTAATGCCACATTTCCTCTGCTCTTGCTCCCAGGAGCTGGAGAAGCTGGGGCTCGGTGACAGCGTGGACCTGCATGTGTATGAGATTCCAGTGGAGTACAAGACAGTCCAGAGGCTCATCCCCGCTCTGTGGGAGAAGCACAGTCCACAGGTAAATGGGGCAAAGATGAGTGGGGGAAAGGTAGGTGCTTCCCCATCAGGACCTGCAGGTGGGTGCCCCACACATGGATGGCTCGTGTGACTTTGTTCCTGCTCTGATCACATGGCTGACGCCACAGCCTTATTTCCTAAAGTGCCGCACTTTCCTGGGTTACCCTTAAAGGTGAGGGAGGAAAGCCAACATCTGGAACTTCACAGAGCCTGGTTCTGTCCCACTTGAGTTCTGTATCAGTCATGACCTGTTTGGTGATAAGTGACAGTCAAATCACACCTCAGTCCAGCTTGAGCCCAAATGTTGGTATGCTTTAGGCATAGCTTCAGGTGCTTCAGGTGGTATAGATTCAGGTGCTCACCCAGTGTCGTCAGCCTCCTCTCTTGACCACGTAGCTTTGCTTTGCTTTCCACTTTGCTTTTGCTGTGGCAAAGATAGGTGGTTGCTGGCTGATATCCTCCCAACTCAGCCGCTCAGCAGAAAGAGAACACCTCTCCTCCAAATAATTCCCCAAAGTCTATGGCTGATTCTCATTGGCTGGCTCGGGTCACAGGCCAGTCCCTGAGCCAATCACTATGGTTGGGGAAGAAGGAATGCTCTGATTTGTGAAGCCTGAGTCCCACATGCCCACTCCGGTGGCCAGAGGGTGGTGTCACCTCTCTCCAAACCTCCTAGAATGAGAAGAAGTGGAGGGTGGTCCACAAAGGGAAAATAGTTGTGGGAGAGAGCTGTGGTTTTAACCCGATATGATGGAATGGAGGCCAGACAGGCAGGAACCACACCCTCCCACAGAGGTAGTTTTGGCCCAGCCAAGACCTTGGGCAGGAGCCATCTGGGAACTTACCTGGGCTGGTATCTCTGACAAGTGCAGTCCCAGTCCCCTTTGTGGGGGCCTCACTCAGCTTCCGACCCTAGCCTGCTGTTTCAGATCCTCCAGGGCTGGCTGGAGGTATCTTCCTTTCTAAGAAGCCCTCTCATTGCACCTCAAGTAGAATTTGTCCCGTAAGGGGTGGGTGGGTGGGATAAAGTGGGAGGTTGGGATTAACATACACACACTACTATATATAAAATAGATAACTAATAAGGACCTACTGTATAGCATAGGGAACTCTACTCAATACTCTGTAATGGCCTATATGGGAAAGTAATCTAAAAATCAGTGGATATATGTATAACTGATTCACTTTGCTGTACACCTGAAACACAACATTGTAAATCAACTATACTCCAATAAAAAAAATTTTTTTGAATGTGGCTACTTTCTTATTTTTATTATTGTAATTAATGAAGTTCTGTGTTCTAAGGTACACATTACACTTTGTATCCATGGACCCTTCTTGATACATAAAAGTATCATCAAGTATGTAAAAAACAAAAAGGTCAGGCAATAAAGCAAAAATAGGACAGTAAAAACAATCCGATATTCACTTTTGTTTCCTTTAAAACAGAAGTGTTCTTAACAATTGCTTGCTGTTGGCTCACAGAACTAGAGAATGTGTATTAGAACATCTGTACTCAGAACAATGATCTTCCTTGGCCGTTACTGTGATAAGAAGCAATAAGCCACATAATTTACAAGAAGAAAGCTAATGGATCCTTCAGAAAACACAACTGGCCGTTTATCTTCAGTGCAAAATAATAAGGTGGCAGGAGTATATAGAGAAACAAGTCTTGGAGAACATCCTGTAAGGGAAGCCAGCTGTGCTTGTATGGTCACAAGCTTGTTATAGAAATCAAACAATTCCTCGTGACTGAATTCCACAAGAACTTCCTTCAGGCTCTTCGACTCTTCATTGCTCACTCCTAGCTGTAACACAGCTTGAAGAGATTTTAGTTTTGCTTGGGCAGAGTGGGCCATCTATCTGAAGGTTAAGCTGCCATCGACCGTCTCCAGCTTGTGGGGTGCGAGAATCCTCTGCCTGAATTTTTCAATTGCTTCGTGACCCATAGACGACCAAGCATTGACAAATGCTTCTGCTTTGTCTTGTCTAAGATGAATGTTCTCTAACTGCTGCTGCAAAGCAGCTGGCTTCACGTTGTGATATACGGCCTGTTCTAAAATGAATGATATTGTTGCAAGAACTAGGTGAAGATCTTGTCTCTCTAGAGAAAATGCAGCTTGGAGTCTTTCTTCCTCTTCTTCACTGAAACTATTCTCAGCCTTCAGGTGAAGTTTTTGAAGAATTGGGGTGAGCAATCGTGGAAGTTTTCCTGTATCTATTTCATTTATCAGCGACACTGCTTTTTTCATGCTGGGGCTCTCCTGCAGAGTCAGTGCCGTGGATGCCGCCATCCTTGAAGCTCCCTCAAAACTCTTTTTTAAAAATTAGAATTTGGGGGCTTCCCTGATGGCGCAGTGGTTGAGAATCTGCCTGCCAATGCAGGCGACGCGGGTTCGTGCCCCGGTCCGGGAAGATCCCACATGCCGCGGAGCAACTGGACCCGTGAGCCACAACTACTGAGCCTGCGCGTCTGGAGCCTGTGCTCCGCAACGGGAGAGGCCGCGACAGTGAGAAGCCCGCGCACCGCGATGAAGAGTGGCCCCCGCTCGCCGCAACTAGAGAAAGCCCTCGCACAGAAACGAAGACCCAACACAGCCAAAAATAAATAAATAAATTTATTTTTTAAAAAAATTAGAATTTGTCCCTTTTTACAGAGGGGGACCTGGAGGCTCAGTGAGATGTGACTGAAGGTTCTGTGAATGAGCTTTTTCCTCTACTGTCTCTATAGTCCTGCCTTATTCTAGCTAAAAAGAAAACCTAAGGCATGAAGATGTCTTAAAAATGTCTCACTATATAGAAAGGAATAAAGAAGAAGCATTTTGGGTCCAGGCTGCTACTGATGAGCTGTGAGGTCTCAGGGAAGCTCCTTGGGCTCCCCGTGCCTCAGTTTCCTCCTGTGACAGGTGGAAATAATAATAGTCAGGAATCAACCAAGCACAGATCAAAAATATTTGAAAAAAAATTCCAGAGAATTCCCTGGTGGTCCAGTGGTTAGAACCCCATGCTTCCACTGCTGGGGGCCCGGGTTTAATCCCTGGTTGGGGAACTAACATCCAGTAAGCCGTGCAGTGCAGAATAAATAAATAAATACATAAATTCAGAAAGTTCCAGAAAGCAAAACTTGAATTTGCCTTGAGCTGACAGCTATTTATTTATATAACATTTGCATTCTATTAGGTATCGTAAGCAATCCAGAGATGATCTGAGGTACACAGGAAGATGTGCAGTAGGTTATATGAAAATACTACGCCATTTTAGATGAGAGACTTGAGCATCCCCAGCTGTTGTTATCTGAAGAGGGGGGGAACCTGGAACCAATCTCCTGTGGATACCGAAGCGAGGGGTGACTGAAGTACTAAAATTCTACCACCCAATTCCAGCACGTGGGTGGGGTTATCCCCACACCAAGCAATTCTTGGAGAGCGGCTGTGGGTCCTACAATTCAACTCAATTCTGACACTACCTACCCAGAGATAGAATCGCATTCCACAGGGTAAGGGCTCCATCCTACAGCACTGCCCTCCACTTCAGATGCCAATCTTTTTTTTTTTTTTTTTGAAGTATAGTTGATTTACAATGTTGTGTTAATTTCTGCTGTACAGCAAAGTGATTCAGTTATACATATATATACATTCTTTTTTTAATATTCTTTTCCATTATGGTTATCACAGGATATGGAATATAGTTCCCTGTGCTCTACAGTAGGACCTTATTGTTTATCCATTCTATATAAAATAGTTTGCATATGCCAATCTTAAGTCTAGGTTGTTACCTGTGCTTCTGTCCAACTGGCTATAAATCAGGGGTTCCCATGACCCCTTCCTTGGGTTCCATTAATTTGCTAGAGCAGCTCACAGAACTCAGGAACCCCATTTACTCACTGGATTACCGGTTTACTATAAAAGCATATAACTCAGGAACAGCCAGCCAGATGAAAGAGATGCATAGGACAATGTATGCTTTGTCCTACGCCCTCCCAAGCATATGCTGCTTCGCCCTCCCAAGCGCCCTACTCTCCCCAGCTGAACTCCATCTCCAGGCCCTCTCCCTTCCTCTGAGGTAGGGGGGTGGGGCTGAAAGTTCCAACCCTCTAATCATGTGGTTGGTTCCCCTGGCAACCAGCCCCCATTCTAAGGTGCTTTCCAAAAGTTACCTCATTGACAAAACAGGGGAATTCCCTGGAAGTCCAGTGGTTAGGACTCCACGCTTCCATTGCAGAGGGCACGGGTTTGATTCCTGGTCAGGGAACTAAGATCCCACATGCCATGCAGCAGGAAAAAAAAAAAAAAAAATTAACCAAACAGGACATCTTTATTGCTCTCATCACTTAGGGAACTCTTAACGGTTTTAGGAGCTCTGTGCCAGGAAGAGTGAACTAAGAACAAATATATATTTCTTTTTTTATTTTTAATATTTATTTATTTATTTTGGCTGCACTGGGTCTTAGTTGCGGCATGCGGGCTTTTAGCTATGGCATGAGAACTTTTAGTTGCAGCATGCATGTGGGATCTAGTTCCCCAACCAGGGATCGAACCCCAGGCCCCTGCATTGGGAGCATGGGGTCTCACCCCCTGCACCACCAGGGAAGTTCCAACACATGTATGTCTCTTACTACAGATCTCGCTATCACAAGCACTAACATCATGAGTTTGTGGTGGGGATGAGAGAGATGAGGCCAGTAGGGCAGTAAACAATTCTCAGCCCACCCCAGGGTTTCTCAGCTACACTGGAGCCAGAGCCTGCTCTGTGATGGGCTGTGCTGTGCACTGTAGGGTGCTGAGCAGAATCCCTGGCCACCACCCATGAGATGCCAGGAGCACCGTGTCTCCAGTTTGATGCCCCATAACGTTTCCAGATGTTGCCAAACACCCTCTGGAGGCAGGCTCACCCCTGGCTGAGAACTCCTGGTCTGTAGTAAGCTCTTTTTTAAAAAAAAATATTTATTTATTTAGGCTGCGCCAGGTCTTAGTTTGGCACAGGGCATCTTCGTTGCGGCATGTGGACTCTTAGTTGTGGCATGCGGACTTCTTAGTTGTGGCACGCAGACTTCTTAGTTGCGGCATGCATGCAGGATATAGTTCCCCAACCAGGGATAGAACCCCAAGCCCCTTGCATTGGGAGCGTGGAGTCTTACCCACTGGACCACCAGAAAAGTCCCTATAGTAAGCTCTTAATAGTGGTTAACTGGTACCATGGCTATTGTCATCACTCACATCTTCTTCACACACATGCATCTTCATATACATTTGTGCTCACCCGCAAGTACTGTTTAAGCATCGTACTGCATGGATTAGCATCCTGTGGCTGACGTAACAATTGACTGCCAACTAGGTGTCTTAAAACTACAGAAATTTATAAGCACACAGTTCTGGAGGCCAGAAGTCCAAAATCAAGGCATGAGCAGGGCTGTGGCTCCCTCCAAAGGCTCTAGGGGAGGATCCTTCCTTGTCTCTTCCAGCTTCTGGTGGCCCCAGGCATTCCTTGGCTTGTGGCCTCATCACTCTATCCTCTGCCACTGTCTCCGCATGACCTTCTCCTTTCCTCTCTCTCTGTCCCTGCTCTGCGTGTCTCTTTTAAGGGCATTTGTCAATGGATTTTGAGCCCATCCAGGTAATCCAGGAGGACCTCATCTCAAGATCCTTTACTTAATTACATCTGCAAAGACCCTTTCCCAAATAAGGTCGCAGTCACAGTTTCCAGGTATTAGGACAGGGACATACCTTTCCTTTTCTTTTTTTTGGTGGTGGTGGTGGAGTCACCATTCAACGCTCTATACTACAGCTACTTTTTTTTTTTTTTTTACTTTTTAGCCGCACCGCGCGGCATGTGAGATCTCCGTGCTCTGCAGTCGAGTCTTAACACGCAGGGTCTTAACCGCTGGACCACCAGGGAAGTCCCTACATTCTTTTTTCATGCCCAGTCTCTGAAACTGTTGTGTGTGCTGCACTGGCATCTCAATCTGTATCAGCCATGTGCTGGCAATCTGTATATCTTCTTTGGGGAAATGTCTATTTAGGTCTTCCACCCATTTTTGGATTGGGTTGTTTGTTTTTTTGATATTGAGCTGCTTGTATATTTTGGAGATTAATCCTTTGTCAGTTGCTTCATTTGCAAATATTTTCTCCTATTCTGAGGGTTATATTTTCGTCTTGGTTATGGTTTCCTTTGCTGTGCAAAAGCTTTTAATTTTCATTAGGTCCCATTTGTTTATTTTTGTTTTTATTTCCATTCCTCTAGGAGGTGGGTCAAGAAGGATCTTGCTGTGATTTATGTCATAGAGTGGTCTGCCTATGTTTTCCTCTAAGGGTTTTATAGTGTGTGGCCTTACATTTAGGTCTTTAATCCATTTTGTGTGTTTTTTTTAAATTAATTATTTATATTTATTTTTGGCTGTGTTGGGTCTTCATTTCTGTGCAAGGGCTTTCTCTAGTTGCGGCAAGCCGGGGCCACTCTTCATCGCGGTGCGCGGGCCTCTCACTATCGCGGCCTCTCTTGTTGCGGAGCACAGGCTCCAGATGCGCAGGCTCAGTAGTTGTGGCTCACGGGTCTAGTTGCTCCGCGGCATGTGGGATCTTCCCAGACCAGGGCTCGAACCCGTGCCCCCTCCATTGGCAGGCAGATTCTCAACCTCTGCGCCACCAGGGAAGCCCATTTTGTGTTTATTTTTGGACATGGAAGCAACCTAAGTGTCCACTGACAGATGAATGGATAAGGAAGATGTGGCACATATGTGCAATGGAATATTACTCAGCCATAAAAAGAAATGAAATTGAGTTATTTGTAGTGAGGTGGATGGACCTAGAGTCTGTCATACAGAGTGAAGTATGTCAGAAAGAGAAAAACAAATACCGTATGCTAACACGTATATATGAAATCTAAAAAACAAAAAATGGTTCTGATGAACCTAGAGGCAGGACAGGAATAAAGACGCAGACATAGAGAATGGACTTGAGGACATGGGAAGGAGGAAGGATAAGCTGGGACGAAGTGAGAGAGTAGCATTGACGTATATATACTAGTGGGAAACAGTCGTATAGCACAGGGAGATCAGCTCGATGCTTTGTGATGACCTAGAGGGGTGGGCTAGGGAGGGTGGGAAGGAGGCGCAAGAGGGAGGGGATATGGGGATGTGTGTATACATACAGCTGATTCACTTTGTTATACAGCAGAAACTCATACAACATTGTAAAGCAATTATACTCCAATAAAGATGTGGAAAAAGAAAAGTCACTGTGAGATATATCACCGTAGGGAAATAACCAATAATCAAATAAAGAAAATGCATAGAAAAAAAGCTTGTATCAGCCACATTTCAAATGGTCAATAGCCACATGTGTCCTGTGACTGCCATATGGCACAGTGTGCTCATCAGTCTTTATTTTAAATGTTCACATATTTTCTTACAGTGCCCTTTCTGTATATAAACATGCACACAAATAATTAATATTTGAAGTTAAACTGTATTCAGTTTGGTATCCTGCCTCTTATAAATATGTTATCATGAGTATTTAATCACGCAGGTCATGAAAAATTCTCCCTTAACATTATTTTAACAGCTGGGTAATATTTAATAATTAATACAACCATTCTCCTATTATTGGGCATGCTGGTCATTTCTATGTTTTGGGGGTTTTTTCCTCACTTTTATAAATAACACCGAAGTGACCATCGGCAAATTATTATCCCTTTGATTGTTTTTAGGTTAGATTCCTGGAAATTATACCTTGCCTTTTGTGTTTGGCCATATGTCTTGAAGATTATTTCACACAGAATTGCCTTGGGCATGTTAACAGCTACAAAGTAGCTCATACTTTATTTATCCACCCCCCCCCCCCCGCCCCCACCTCACCATGGATGTCTAATTAGGTTGTTTCCAATATTTGATTGTAATGACAAAGCTGCAATGAACATCTTTGCATATTTCACATTCTTGCATGTTTCACTTGGCACACCTTTCTGTAAGAGTGACTGTAGGGTCTATTCCAGCAGCAAGATGTCAGAAAGCACGTAACCCCCAGCAGAGCTCTGTGAGGATGCTGCCCTCTCCTTGGCCTGGGGGGACTCCCAGTCCCATGACCAGACCCTATTAAGCCTTGCCCATCTGTCTGCAGCTGGTGGTGCATGTGGGGGTGTCAGGCATGGCGACCACAGTCACGCTGGAGAAGTGCGGGCACAACAAGGGCTACAAGGGGCTGGACAACTGCCGATTCTGCCCTGGCTCCCAGTGCTGTGTGGAGGATGGGCCTGAAAGCATTGACTCCATCATTGACATGGATGCTGTATGTAAGAGGGTTACTACACTGGGCCTGGATGTGTCAGTGACCATCTCACAAGATGCCGGCAGGTAAGGCACCATGGGGCCCTATGGTGTAGGTGTGAGTAGGGGTTTCCCTCCTACATCAGCCTAGGCTGGGTGTTGAACAAGCCAAGTGTGTTTGACTTTAGCCTCTTTGGGCCAAGTGCTCACTTTTTCTTTTTCACTTTTTTTTTTTTTTTTTTTGGTACGCGGGCCTCTCACTGTTGTGGCCTCTCCCGTTGCAGAGCACAGGCTCCGGATGCGCAGGCTCAGTGGCCATGGCTCACGGGCCTAGCCGTTCCGCGGCATGTGAGATCTTCCCAGATTGGGGCACGAACCTGTGTCCTCTGCATCGGCAGGCGGACTCTCAACCACTGCGCCACCAGGGAAACCCTCTTTTTCACTTCTGAAAACATAATTGATTTACCACCCGATTAAAGCATGGGATAATTTTTTTTACGCATGGGATATTTTAACAGTATTATACATGATATTTTTACATAGAATTTCACAGTATATAAACCTCACCATCCATGAGGCACAGAGTTCAGTATATATGTGTATGTGTGTGTATATATATATAAAACAGGTTCCACGGATTCTGCTCCTGGAACTCATTGTGTGTGGATTGTGGACCCCGGCATCTCCCACCTGCACGTTGCTCCGGCCGTCTCCCTGCTGTTCCTCCGGCCACCTCTACCCCAACCCTGACAGTCCTTCTCTCCTAAGCAGTCAGTTTCTCTGTTAGTTTCCTGTGGCTGCTATATATAACAAATTACCACGTTGGCGGCTTAGGGCAACAAACATTTATTCTCTCCCAGGTCTGGAGACTAAAAGTCCAAAATCAAGGTGTCCGCAGGGTTGGCTCCTTCTGGAGGTGCTGAGGGGAATCTGTTCCATGCCTCTCTGGCTTATGGGGGCTGCTGACAGCGCTGAGTGTTCCGCGCCTTGCGATGCTTTACCCCAGTCTCCGCCTTCACCTCCACACGGCCTTCTTCCCTGTGTGTGTCTTCACATGGCCTTCTTTTCTTTTATTTTTTTTAAGATTTTTTTGATGTGGACCATTTTTAAAGTTTTTATTGAATTTGTTACAATATCGCTTCTGTTTTTTTTAAATATATAAATGTATTTATTTATTTTTGGCTGCGTTGGGTCTTCGTTGCTGCGCACAGGCTTTCTCTAGTTGCAGCGAGTGGGGGCTACTCTTCGTTGCAGTGCGCGGGCTTCTCATTGCAGTGGCTTCTCTTGCTGCGGAGCTTGGGCTCTAGGAGCGCGGGCATCAGTAGTTGTGGCATGTGGGCTCAGTAGCTGTGGCTCGCAGGCTCTAGAGTGCAGGCTTAGTAGTTGTGGCGCACGGGCTTAGTTGCTCTGCGGCATGTGGGATCTTCCTGGGCCAGGGATCAAACCCGTTTTTCCCTGCATTGGCAGGCGGATTCTTAACCACTGCGCCACCAGGGAAGTCCCTGCTTCTGTTTTATGTTTCAGTTTTTTGGCTGCGAGGCACATGGGATCTTAGCTCCTCGACCTGGGATCGAACCCACACCCCCGGCATTGGAAGGCGAAGTCTTAACCACGGTACAGCCAGGGAAGTCCCCATGTGGCCTTCTTACAAGGACACCACTCATTGGACTTAGGACCTACCCTAAACCACTATGACCTCATCTTAACTAATTACATCTGCAAAAACCCTATCTCCAAATCAGGTCACATTTTGAGGTTCTAGATGAACACAGATTTGGGACAGAAACTAACTATCCAGCCTATTAGAGGGTCTATTAATTTAAGTCCGATGATGTCCCTAACTTGCTTAATTCTTCCTACAGCTTCCACTGCACCTCGAATGAAATCCCAACTCTCCACCATGCACAGGTTCTGTGTGGTCTGACCCCTGCCCACCTCTCCACCCTCCTCTGCCTTCACTCTTGCCTCACCACTGCCTTCCAGACCCACAAACCAGCCTCCTCCTGTTCCTCAAACACACCAAGCTCACTCTAGCATCAGGGCCTTTGCACATGCTAAGACCTCTGCCCAGAGCTCACCTCCCTCTGGTAATACCTCTTTCAGGTCTTAACTCCAAAATGTTGCCCCTTTGGGAAGGACTCCCCAGCCTCCCAGACCTCTCTGTTCTATGCCCTCTCAACACCAGATACCTTGATTTCTCAACACTTTGTACACCTCTCCAGTCCAAAGGCAGCAGGTGGCAAATTCAGTTGACAGAATGAAGTGGCTGAATTTACCATCAGTCTTTTTTTTTAAATTATTATTATTTTTTAAAGATTTATTTATTATTTCTTTATTTAATTTATTTTTGGCCGCGTCAGGTCTTAATTGCAGCATGCGAGATCTTCCCTGTGGCATGTGGGATCTTTCGTTGCCACACGCGGGCTCTTCTCATTGTGATGCGTGGGCTTCTCTCTAGCTGTGGCGTGTGGGTTTTTTCTTTTCTCTAGTTGTGGCACGTGGGCTCCAGGGCACGTGGGCTCTGTAGTTTGTGGCACTTGGGCTCTTTAGTTGAGGCTTCTGAGCTCAGTGGTTGTGGCGTGCAGGCCCAGTTGCCCCGTGGCATGTGGGATCCCAGTTCCCTGACCAGGGATTGAACCCGTGTCCCCCTCATTGTAAGGCAGACTCATTACCACTGGACCACCAGGGAAGTCCCTTAATTTTTTTTTTATTAAAGTATAGTTGATGTACAATAGTATACGTTACAGATGTACAATACAGTGATTCACAGTTTTTAAAAGTTACACTCCTGGGCTTCCCTGGTGGCGCAGTGGTTAAGAATCCGCCTGCCAATGCAGGGGACACAGGTTCAAGCCCTGGTCTGGGAAGATCCCACATGCCGTGGAGCAACAAAGCCCGTGTACCACAACTACCTAGCCTGTGCTCTAGAGCCTGCGAGCCACAACTACTGAGCCCATGTGCCACAACTACTGAAGCCCACATGCCTAGAGCCCATGCTCCGCAACAAGAGAAGCCACCACAATGAGAAGCCCGCTCAAGGAAGAGTAGCCCCCACTTGCCGCAGCTAGAGAAAGCCTGCACACAGCAACGAAGACCCAAGCAGCCAAAAAGAAATAAATTTATTTTTAAAAAATTATACTCCATTTATAGTTATTATAAAATATTGGCTATATTCCCTGTATTGTACAATATATCCTTGTAGCTTATTTTATACCGAATAGTTTGTACCTCTTAATCCCCTTCTCCTACATTGCCCTGTCCCCCTCCCACCAGTCCTTTTTTTTTTAAAATTTATTTATTTTTGGCTGCATTGGGTCTTCATTTCTGCACGTGGGTTTTCTCCAGTTGCAGCGATCAGGGGCTACTCTTTGGTGCAGTGTGCAGGCTTCTCATTGCGGTGGCTTCTCTTGTTGCGGAGCACGGGCTGCAGGCGCACGGGCTTCAGTATTTGTGGCACGCGGGCTCAGTCTTTTTTTCCAACTAATTTTTTTTTTGTTTTTGGCTGCGCCACACAGCTTGCAGGATCTCAGTTCCCTGACCAGGGATTGAACCCGGGCCCTGTCGGCGTAAACCCGGAACCCTAACCACTAGGCCACTAGGGAACTCTCCTAAAATTAATTTTAAGTTACTCAGATAATTCTAGAGAATATTCTCATACTCTCCTGTTGTGAAAGATTCTCTTGCCCTCTCTCCTCCCCACCGCCCCTCCCCGCCCCAGGGATCCCTCGGTTAAATCAGAGACTTAAATTATGACCCTTCCTACTCACCCACACATATGTTTCCATACATATGTAGGCCATCTGGCGTACTACTTTCGAATTTTGTCCTGTTTCACTTCACTTTCACGTGGATGGGGTTACGTGGTGTGCATTTTCATGAGAGTTCCCTTCGTTGGTTTCACTTGTGGGCATGCGACATGGGTCTTAGCGAGTTCTGTCTTCCTGTGGCTCCACTGCCTGCCTTGTGAACGGCTGCATAGTATTCCACTGTGCAGATGAACCAGAGTTTCTTAAGCCACTCCTCTGTCAGTGGACACTTAGGTGGTGTTTTAGTCTGCTATAACCAAAAAAAAACCCCAGGCTGGGCAGTGTATAAACAACAGAAAGTTACTGCTCACAGCTCTGGAGGCAAGGAAGTTCAGGATCCAGGCACCCTCACGGTGGTGTCCTGATAAAGGCCTTCCTGTAGGTTGCAGACTGCCGACTTCTGGCCGTGTCCTCACAGGGCGGGAGGGGATTTGGGGGGACATTCAGATCCTAGCCGGTTGCTTCCTGTTTTTCTGCTTTTACACATCATGCTGCAGCAGATACCTTGTTCGTCTTTCTCGTGCTCGTGTGCAGATGGCTCCTGAGATAGTCTAAAAACTCAAAACATCAGGTCATAAAGTCTATGCATTTGTAATTTTTAAAAAATTATTATTATTTATTTTTTTTGCGTCACGTGGGCCTCTCACTGTTGTGGCCTCTCCCGTTGCGGAGTGCAGGCTCCGGACGCGCAGGCTCAGCGGCCATGGCTCACGGGCCCAGCCGCTCCCCGGCATGTGGGATCTTCCCGGACCGGGGCACGAACCCGTGTCCCCTGCATCGGCAGGAGGACTCTCAACCACTGCGCCACCAGGGAAGCCCAAAAATTATTTTTGAAAAATTTTATTGAAGTATGGTTCATTCACAATGTTGTGTTAATTTCTGCTGTACAGCAAAGTGATTGAGATATATACATATATATATATATATGTATATATATATTCTGTTTCATATTCTTTTCCATTAAGGTTTATCACAAAATATTGAATATTGCACATTTGTAATTTTTCTAGCCTGCCAGATTGCCCTCCCCTGGGGCAGTTTGTGTCCCAGCCAGCAGCATCTCACACTGCTTCCTTCCCCACATATACCCCAGCACTTGGAGTTATTTATTTATTTATTTATTTGCTGGCCTGGGGAGGGAGAAGCAGTATTCCGTCTTGTGGATGACTGGTGAGGTTGGGGCGGGGGGGGTGTCTTATGATGGATTTCAATGGAACATTCACTCTCTGACCCCGTTTGGTCTCCTTCCCATCCCCCACGCCCTGTGGCTTAGGTACCTCTGCGACTTCGCCTACTATACCTCTCTGTACCAGAGTCACGGCCGCTCAGCTTTTGTTCACGTGCCCCCTCTGGGCAAGCCCTACAATGCAGACCAGCTGGGCCGGGCACTTCAGGCCATCATCGAGGAGATGCTGGACGTCCTAGAGCAGTCAGAAGGCAAACTCAACTGTTGCCACAAACACTGATTGCTGCTCAGGCCTCCCAAGACCTCATTCTGCCAGGGACCCTGAGAGAGACGTCCGCCCTCCGGGGCCTGACCGGGAAGGACGAGCCCATCAGCTGGGGATCTATTTTGGATCAAATATGCCAACTTACACACCTCCTCTCCCTTTTTCTCTGCAAAAGCACTGGTTGATTTGAAGGCCGCAGTGAAGAATTTTTTTCTCTATTTCTCTTTGCATCTGGGGATACAGCTGTGGCGGCCAGGAAGCCGGGAGGTCCTGATTTCTGCAGAGAACCCCGCTCAGGTGTCTCTATCCCGTGATCCCATGGCTGGGGCTACCTGCCATTCTAAGTCTGTGGTGGAGGGATTCCAGAGTTCCCTCCGTCCGTGACTGTTTCTTCCCAAATGTAAACACGTCATGGAGACTCTCTACCCCGATCCATGTCCCAGCAGCCTGGACAGCCCCGGCAAGGGCTGCCTTGGGGCGTGGCATGGCTTTTTTTCTTCTTTCTTATTCTCTTTTTAAAAACAATAGTGCTAGTTTGGGCACCGAGTAATTTATATTCCCTTTGGTTAAAACGCGGGCTTTAGCCAAACATAGAAGTGTCTTTTCTTTTTCCTGGGGTGCAGCCCCTTCAGCCTCCTGCCCTGAACACTGGACCTACAACTTTGTTTTGGGGGTGACATTGAGGTCCCCTTGCTCAGGGCTTGTGGCACTGGGCCTATGGCCGGACCACGGGGAGCGGGGGGTGGCTGTTGCCCCAGGAGACTGAAAGGGTTGGCTGACCCTTTCAACGACCGAGCTGTGAGCTGTACCCACGGGGCCGCTGGGGCCGGGCTGCCGGTGGGAAAGCAGACTCTCATTTCAACATGCACATGACTTTTTTTTTTTTTTTTTTAATGGAAAAGTGCATAGGAGCTGCAAACCTACCCCACATCTGACCTGGATTTTCAGTCTTGGTGCTTGTTTTCCTTAAGGGGAGAGGGCCAAAATGGAGTCTGGGGGCTGAGCTCCATGCGTGCTGGTGTATTTGAGCAGGAGAGCGGTGGGGCAGCCAGCAGGCTTCGTGTAGTTGGTTTTTGGATGCGCCTAGGACACGGTAAACATTTATCTCACTCCCTGGTAAATTTTTATCTCACTCCCTGGTGACTTTGAACTTAGCAGCAGGGTTGAGAGTGACATCTCCCAGGAGGCAACTAAATTCAGCTGGACCCTGGCACCCATCAGAGAGAGGGGGTGGCAGAAGCAACCGTGAGGAAAACACACGTTTTGGAAGTATCCTTCTATTTTTTTGGAGAACGCGCAGTTTTATCGCTTCACCAAGTGTGAAGCGTGCTGTAGTCTGATGCTGTGTTGGATCATGTTGGTGTTTCCCAGCATGCAGCTCTTTTGAAAACAGCTGAGATTTTTGTTTTGTTTCGTTTTCTTAAACATTCGCCCTCTTTCCCTGCTGTTCCGATGCCCAGGGTGGTTGCTGCCTCCGTTGAGCTGCTGTGTCGCTTGGAGACCAGGTTGATAGGTTTCTGAGTGAAATGCATTTTCTGAGTCCTGGGCTTTTTCTGGAGGGGAAAAGTGGGCACAGGTGGGTGACCTGGGGTCAGCATATGGCATATGGTGACGTGGGGTCAGCATATGGTGGGTGTGTACCATGGCCCGCAGGGTAAAATGATCAGGACCTAGCTCCCCTCTCCATGCCAGCCCTCCATCTGCCAGAAATGCCCCCTCCACATCCCTGGTCCGAGTTTGCAGTCTCCTGAGAAATCTGGAGCATAGGATGTCATGGCATCTACTCACTCAGCTGGCTTCTGTGAGCAGAGGTTGTGGCTTTTTGAATGCGGCGGGGGGCTCAAGGCCAGGGGGTCCCCCAGAGGTCTTATGAAGAATGGCATCTGGCTCTAACTAGCTCTGTTCTCTGATCTGTGGGGCTCTGAGGAGGAAATGGACCTAGGCAAGCTGGAGTAGGGAGGGAAGACTGGAAGTGAGCCAGGTTTGAGCTTAGCTGGGTGCCCACGGAACCCAGACACACCATCCCCAAACTCTGCATTTTCATCTTTCTTTTGTCCTCCCTTCTCTTCTCTGTTTAAAGCACCGTGTGGTTTAGCAACTTAGAGACATAATTTATTGTCTGATCATTGTCGAGTGTGTGTGTGTCATTTTTGTGTTCCTGCCATGGTTTTAGATTTCCTCCTCAAGTCAAACCAGAACCCTGTCCTTGTTCATGATACAGAGCACATAGCTCATTTTTGTTTAATCAGATAGCCATTAAACGTTTCACTCGCTCCCTGCCAGCTTTTAAATTTTCCTGTTTTAATTACTTTTTATCATTTTCTTTGGGGCAAACTCAGCCATTCAATCCATGGTATATCTGTCTGCATTTGTTGGGTCCCGGAAAAAAATGTCCTTGTGTGAGAAGAGGGGGGCCAAGTCTCATTCCTTCTGCCTTGTCATTTCAGAGTCTGGGTTGTCGGGGGCACAGAATAGGGAAAGGGATGAGCCTGTGAAGTGGGTGCAGCTTGGCATGTACGGAGGTGAGCAATGCCAGGAGGGGTGGGTGCAGTGAGTGTTAATGGTGGAAGGATGGGCTGAGGGATGTGGCGGGAAGGCTGGTGGGGGAAAAGTGAGAAGTGATGCTGGGGGTGGACTCATAGGAAAGTGGAGGGGGCCTCTCTCTGGTGAGTCCTGTGGAGGGTACTGAGGTGGGGGATGGGGGCAGAGACAGTGATCTGGGCGTCGGGTGATGGCATCTCCTTTAAGGTGCCAGAGCCTCTGCACCTTATAACTTTATTCTTCTCTAAGCCCCTTTGACGCCCCGCTTCCCACCAAAAAGGAGGTCGGTGGTCTGCATATGAGTACGTAGCTCGGAAAAGAAATAAGACGGAGTGGATAGAAAGAAAGGTGGGAAGAAGCAGCAATTCCAGTTGGTGGACTGGGCTTGGTGCCACCTGGCTCACCTGCTCCAATCAAGGAACAGCCAAGGTCTCCTGGCCACTGAGAGAGACAGGGCCGTGGGCAGCAGGGGGTGGTGGGCAGAGGTCATGGCTTCCCAGTCGGTGCCAGGTCTTTGGGGAAAGGTCAGATTGTGATAGTTTCAGCAAGAAAAATAGTTTTCAGCTACCCTGCTCTTTGCTGGCGTGGAAACTTCTAGAACAGAAAGGGCCGGCTCAAGGGGACGACTGGAAAAGGATACTGTTGATGCCTTTTTGTTATCTTAGAAGTTTCTGCCAGGAAGCCGGGCCAGGGGGTGTGCATGTACCCCCACAGGCCTGTTCCCCCGAGGGGTGGCCGGGAGGGGGAAGGGAGCTGCTCGTGGAAATCCACCCACCACACTGGCCTGTTTTTTGCTGCCACTGTCTAGACTGTTGACCTTTGACCTCTTCACCTCTTGGAGTGTCTGAACACAGAAGTCCCCTTCGGGGATGGTGGGACAAAGCCCCATTCTCCTCTGAGGGCCCAGCCTCTGCCCTGAGGCCACTGGAAGCCTTCTCAAGCCTGCAGCCAGCGTGAGGCGCTGATGGTGGTCATACAGGCAGAGGCTGCTGCCTTATTGTCAGGTCATCCCTCGTGGCCAAGAGTCTCATGGCCTCCACAGACTTGTGGGGAGCTAAAAAGGGCTTTGTTTTTATAACCCCAATTAAATTTCCCTTCTCATGGAACAAGTGCCTCCTAAAGGGACCAGGGCTGCCACTGGGAGGAAAAACATCTCCATTTTTGCAGTGAAGAAGTGTGTTAAAGGCCAGGATCCCCCTCAGACCCAGGGCAGAATGGCTGTCGAGGGGAAAGGACATTTGCCCAAAATCCACATCTTGAAAGTTAGTTCTTGGATGGACACTGGGCATACCTGCTACGAGATCCTGTCCTCCAGTTTAGGGGCAGTTGTCACAGCTTGAGTTTCAGGGGTTCCTAGACCCCCAAGGGCTCCAGTCCAGCCCGAGCTGCTCCCCCCACTTAAGACCTTTTTCTCCTCCTCCCTCCCCTCACCCAAGGCTTCCCTTCAGCTGCCCAGAGACCCACAGAAGTGCCTGCCTCTGCAGTACACATGGGGCACAGAGAGGGGACAGGATGGGGAAGAGAGAAGCACCCCCAGGCCCTGGTTCCCCGCCGCCCAGACCGGCCTCACCCAAGCCGTTCGCAGGGGTGGGACCTGGGGCCAGTGGCTTTTGTGTCCTGTACACTTGGAGGAAATCCCAGAGAAAGCCGGTTTGGAATTGGGCTCTGTGCTCTCAAGGCCTGGCTGGATGCCACGGGAGACCCATCTGGATCGTGGGAAACAGAGTTGGCCTTCCTCCTGCTCAGGCGTGTTTCCGGGGCTCCCTTAACATCTCAGGTTTCTATCTTGTCATAAATCTCTCTCTAGGAAAAACCCTTCCCGCTGAAGGTGACCCCATGTTCTGTCCCCAAAGGAGGGTCCAGCCCCTGCAGCTTCGGGGTGGCTTTTCCCTGAACCCTATGAGTGCCTTGTCTGAAAGCGCCGTGTCTGGGACCCCAGGCCGGGCAAGGGTCTGCCAGACTTTGCTGGGGGCTGGACCCTGGGAGACCCCAAACTTGACACCCCAGAAAGCAAATAAAACAGTTGAAATATGCAATTTCTTGTGTGTCTTTGTGAGAAGCTGGCATCCGCCAGGGTCATCCTCAACCTGGGGTCATCAACTGGCAGAGGGGGCCTCAAATCACCAGTATTTCTGTCCTTGGTGCTTGGTGTGTGACCTGGTACTTGGTGTGTGGCCACTGCAATGAGTGTGCTGAGTGGATAATGATGAGAGGATTTCTGTACTGAGTGTTCTACCTCCTACAACTCACTGCCTTGGTTCTGATGCACAGAGAGGTTGAGTAACTTGCCTATGGTCACACAGCAAGCGGGGTGGGGAGTGGGATTTGAATCGTGATCATGCTGACCCCCAGTGTGTGCAGAATTCCCCTGTGGGGGAGATGCTATTACCACCTTTTACAGCTGGGGAAACTGAGTCTCTGTCAGTTGAAGCCCCTTGTCCCAAGGAGAGGAGGGGCGGGAATGTGAACCCAAGCCGGCTACTCTGGACTGAGCAGCTTGAACACCGGAAACAGGATTCGGTCATCCCCCTGTGTCTGTCCTCAGCAGGAATGGGGACACTCCAGAGTCAGTGGCCTTCAAAGAAGAAGGGGCTTCAGCAGTAAGGAAATGGCTTGTTTTGGGGAACATGGGTCCCAGGGGAACGGGTACCCCCTCCAAGTCCCTGAGCCCCCAAGGTCTTTGCACCCCAAGATGAGGTGTCTATAGCACGGTGGTTTTGCTTCTAAGGCTGGCTCTTTCCACGGCCCCGGGGTGTGAGCAGGGTCCCAGGTGTACCATATAGATGCTCCTGTGGTCACTGGAAGGGGCTGTGTCCTTTTTACATGGGGGAATCCTTTTCCCAAATCCTGGAAACCTCCCCTCACCTCCCTGGTTCAACGGGAACCGCCGCCTACCCTTGGCCACGCTGCCCAGAGAGAAACCCCCTGACCTCAACCGTACCCTACAAGTTGCAGACCAAGAAGGATGGCTGTGTGTGGAGGAGATTGGGTGATTCAGGTGGAGGGGATGTGGGAGGGGTAGCAGGGCTGATGGCGCAGGGTCTCAAGGCCTGGCGAGTGGTCTGGGTGTTATTCCAAAGGCTATGAGAAGCTGAGAGGTGGGGGACGATCTGAGGCCCACTTCCCTGAGCCTCCGTTCCCCACACTCATGGGCCTTGTGTGAGAATTCAGTGAGACTCTGCTTTTACAGCTCTGGCACATAGTACTTACTTAATAAGTACAACCACTATTACTTCCTCCTCTAGGAAGCCCTCCTGGCTGTCCAGGTACCTCCTCTGCCTCCCATAGCTGCCTGGTTCCCCCCTACCCTCGTGCCAACATACTCTGGGTAGTAACTGACTAGTTCTGTGGGAGTCCCGGAGGACAGGCAGGTCTGTCTGGGGTCCCCTGTGTCTGTTGCACCCAGAACAGCCCTGGGCACATAATAGGTGTGCAATAAGCTATGGGAGAGAGGAGAGGGGTCGGGGCTGGGTGTTCCATTCTGAGGCCAACAGGGGGCGCAGGGAGGCGCAGGAGCCTCCGGGGAGGGGAAGGGGGATGACACGCCCCTGCAGGCCAGGCGCCTCCTCCAGCTGAGGCCCCCACCCTGCCTGCTCCCTGCCTCTAGAGCCCCATCTCCTCTTGGCTGCTCCAGGAACTTATAAATTACCTACTGTGCACTGGGCTTTGGACTGGGGACACACCAGGAAACCAGCAGCTTCCAGGCTGGGAGTACAGTGCAGGGGTCCCAGCTGTGATGGGGGACAGACAGGCAGCTGAAGGGTCTAAGGTATATTCAGGGAGGCTCATTCAAGGGTAAGCCTTGGCCCCATTCAACAGAGTTTTCCCCCAGCTCTCGCTTGGATGTTCTCGGTCTTAAAGGTGAGGGTCTCAGACAAGAGTCCATCCCATTCCAGGGATCTGCCTGGGCCTCTCTCCACCTCTCACACCCTTGGTGGCTCCCCTTGGCCCACAGGAGCAAGCCAGACTCCTCTGCTGGACATCTGAACCCCTTTTCCCTTGTCTCTGCTGACCCCAGCTTGTCTTTTCTGCCTGGAAGTCCCCCCTCCTCCATCTACACCTAGATAACTCCTATGCATCCCTCAAAACCCAAAGTTTTGGGGGAAGATGCTGAGGTCATCTTGGGACACTCTGAGTGTGACAGGCCTGGGTGGGGGTAAGAAGGGCAAAGCACCACACCGGAAATCCCAAACTAGGCCTTCCTGCACACCCTCTTCAACCTTCCTACTGGCTCCTTCCTGCCCTGGCATCTTGCCACTAGGCAGTCAGCAGTTTCTACAAGGAGTGTCCAGACCTGCCCGGACGTGTCCTGGTCCCCTGGAAGAGAGGAGGGGTGCGTTCAGGCTGTCCCCACCCCCAACACACACACACACACACACACACACACACACACACACACACACACACACTGATGGGGGTGGTGGTGAGAAACAGAAAAACAGAAATGCAGAGAGAACAAAGGAGAGAGAGAGAGGGACTGAGGGAGGCAAAGAGAGAAAACGTGGAAACTTCCTAGCTGTTTTTTCTTCTAAGTTGCCGTGTTTAGGGTGAGGACACCTAGAGGCGGAGAGGGCCCCAGCCAGCCAAGGAGGAGGATTTGGGATGCTGGGTGACTGGGACACCACGCTGTGTGAGTCATGCACAGGGCTGCCCTGTTCTGGGCCTCAGTTTCCCCCAGTGTCAGGGAACTGATTCCCCCAGCCACCTGGCAGGGCCGGGGGTCCACACTCAGCCAGGGCCTAGCGCACAGCAGGTGCTCCGTAAATGCACACCGTGGCCAGTGAAACCATTACGGGAGCAGGCATGCAAACCAGCGTGCTGGAGGGGGTCGTGTGGGGGTGGGAGGTCGGGAGGTTATGGGTTCCGGGCAGTGAGCATGTGGGGCTCCAAGCCTGATGCCTCAGCTGACCCACTTCCTGCCCGGCCTGGGCTGTGCTGGTGACCACCCGCAGCCAGGAATCCGCACAGCCGGTCCCAGGGCCTGAGCTGACCACTTCTGTCCCCCCCTCCGCCTGCAGCCCAGGCCCTGCTGACTCACACTCAGCTGTCCCCATTCTTCCCTCACTGAGCTCTGATTCTGAGAGGTAGGGGCGCTGGCAGAGGCCCAAACCCCGAAGGCAGGGAAGTCACAGCCGGCTGAGAGCATCACGGAAGAGAGAAAATTATACCCCAGGCTTAACTGCCTGAAAAATGAAAACCTGCTCTTGACAAGGAAAAAAAATGAATACTTTTGGGACAGTCCTTTGGAATCAGTCACAATTTCAAACTTTCGGCCACCAAAAAAATCCATCAAGAAATTGAAAAGATAAGCCAGGGACAGAGAGGAGATACCTGCGATGCATTTAACTGACCAAGGAATAGCTTCCAGGACATATGAAGTGCCCCCACTCCACCAGACACACTAGACGGAAAGAAAAAACACCACACAGAAAAATGGGCAGATGGCATTGTTTTTGCCATAACAATGACCACGCACTGGGTCTTACATTTCTGCTTTACAACAGCAGAAATTTATTCTCTCACAGTTCTGGTGGCCAGAAGTCCCAAATCAAAGTGTCAGCAGGGCTGGAGACTGTGAGGGAGAATTGGTCCCAGGCCACTCTCCTGGCTTCTGGTGGCTTCTGGCACTGGTCGACGTCCCTTGGCTTGTGGCTGCATCACTCCAATCTCTGCTTCCATCTTCATGTGTCCTCTTACAAAGTAATCAGTCATTGGATTTAGGGCCCACCCTACTCCAGTATGACCTCATCTTAATGTAAATAATTACATCTACAAAGACCCTCAAGGTCACAATCTGAGGTTCTGGTGGACATGAATTTGGGGACACACTATTCAATGCAGTACAGGCATGAAAAGGCAATTCTGGGAAGATGAACCCAGGACAACCAACAAATAGAAGCTCAATCTAGTCATCAGGGAAAAAAATTCACTGAGATCCCATTTCACTCTTAGGCAGGGGACAGAGTCACTGGTTATGGGCATGGGAATTGGCTTGACCACTCAGAAGAACTATTTGGCCATGCTAACACAGCTGAGGATGGCTGGACCCTCCCTCCTGGTCCTAGTGTGAACCCTAGAGAAACCTACATGTGCATGCCTTCCCAGCAGCATGGTTCATAATAAGAAGGAGCTGGAAACTTGGGAAATATTCAGGTGTGTTCTTACGATGGAGTACTATACAGCAGTGAAAAAGGATGGGCCAGACTTGCAGGCAAAAATCTCCAATCCAGACCCGACTGAAAATAATTGTAACGGTGTGATACCATTTTTATAAAGTTTTTTTAATTTGCATTTTTGTATTGTGGTAAAATATATATAACATACATAGAATTTGCCATTTTAACCATTTTTAAGTGGACTGTTAGTGACATTAAGTACATCTGAAATGTTGAGCATACATATAGTATAACACCGCTATCTACTTCCAAAACTTTCCCATCACCCCCAAACAGAAACTCTGTAACTGTTAAGCAATAATTCCTCATTTCTACCCCCTCTTCCTCCAGCCCCTGGTAACCTAAAATTGACTTCCTGTCTCTATGAATTTGCATATTCTAGACATTTCATACCAGTGGAATCATATAATGTTTGTCCTTCTGTGACTGGCTTATTTCACTCAGCATAATGTTTCAAGGTTCATCCACGTTGTAGCATGGATCAGAACATCATTCTATTTTTATGACTGTGTAATAGTCCCTTGTGTGGATATACCAAATTTTGTTTATCCATTCAGTTATTGGTGGACATTTGCATTGTTTCCACCTTTTGGCTTTTGTGAATAGTGCTGCTGTGTACATTGGTGTACAAGCTTAGTTTGAGCCCCTGCTTTCAATTCTTTTGAATATATATCCAGAAGTGGAGTTGCTGGATCATATGGTCGTTCTGTGTTTAGCTTTGTAAGGAACTACCAAACTGTTTTCCACGGCAGCTGCACCATTTCACATTTCCCCCAGAGGTCCAAGAGGGTTCCAATTTCTCCACACCAACACTTGTTATTTTGCTAATAGCCATGCTAATGGGTATAAAATGGTATCTCAGGACTTCTTTGATGGCGCAATGGTGAAGAATCCCCCTGCCAATGCAGGGACAGGGGTTCCAGCCCTGGTCCAGGAAGATCCCACGTGCTGCGGAGCAACTAAGCACGTGCGCCGCAACTACTGAAGCCCGGGCGCCTAGAGCCCGTGCTCCGCAACGAGGGCCACGGCAATGAGAAGCCTGCGCACCGCTACGAAGAGTAGCCCCCGCTCACCGCAACTAGAGAAAGCCCACGGGCAGCAATGAAGACCCAACGCAGCCATAAACAAACAAACAAATAGATAAATACATTTAAAAAATAAATGAAGTGGTATCTCACCATAGTTTTGATTTGCCGCAACTAGAGAAAGCCCGCATGCAGCAATGAAGACCCAACGCAGCCAAAAATAAATAAATTAAATTAAATTTAAAAAGAAATTGGAGTGATGCCTCTACCAGCCGAGGAACACCAAGGATTGCCGGCAAACACCTGAGGTTAGAAGAGGCAGGGAAGGATTCTTCCCTATAGATCTCAGAAAGAGCGTGGCTCTATCAATACCTTGATTTCAGACTTGTATCCTCCAGAGCTGTGAGAAAATAAATTGCTACTGTTTTAAGCCCACCCCCGCCCCCGGCAAAAAAAAAAAAGAAGAAGAACATGAAAAAGATACGGAGATGTGGAAGGCAAGGCATCCGGGAAGGGGCGCACGGCTTCCATGCCCTCTTGCAGCAAGCACCTGCACGTGTTCACCAGCCCGGAAGCTCTCTGAACCCGGTTCTTTTGGGATCTTTATGGAGGCGTCATCACGTAGGCATGATCAATCATTAACTCCATTTTCAGGCCATCCCCCCTCTCTGGAGAATGGTGGGGGAGGGAGTTTGGCTGAAAATTCCAAACTCCTAATCATGGCTTGGCCCTCCTGGTGACCAGCCCCCATCCAGGGGCCATCCACGAGCCCACCCAGTCCCATCATTACAACGAAAGACACTCCTATCACCCAGGAAATTCCAGAGGCTCTAGGAACTCTGTGTCAGGAACTAGGGTCAAAGACCAAATATTAGAACAAAAGATGCTCCGAGGGTTCTTATCACATAGGAAGTTACAAGGTTTTCAGGAGCTCTGTGCCAGGAACCAGGGGCAGAGACCAATATATATATATTTTTTTTCCTATTATCTCACAGTGTGTAATTTTCTTTTCTTGCAACATATTTACCTGTCATTATTATCAGAGTAATTCTGGCCTCGTTAGAACCGTCACTTCCCCTTCTATTATTTCGAGGAATTAGATAAGAATTGGTATTATTCCATAAATGATTCAGAATTCACCAGTGAAGCCATCTGGTCTTGGACTTCTCTGTTGGAAGGTTTATTATTATTATTATTATTATTATTATTGGTCACACAGCGTGGCATATGGGATCCTAGCTCCCTGACCGAGGATCAAACTCACGTCCCCTGCATTGCAAGCACAGAGTCTTAACCACTGGACCACCAGGGAAATCCTGAAGTTTTTTGGTTCTTTTTGTTTTTTAATTAATTAATTAATTTTTATTTTTGGCTGAGTTGGGTCTTCATGGCTGCTCACAGGCTTTTCTCTAGTTGCGGCGAGCGGGAGGGCTACTCTTCACTGCAGTGCGCGGGCTTCTCATGGCGGTGGCTTCTCTTGCTGCAGAGCACGGGCTCTAGGCGCATGGGCTTCAGTAGTTGTGGCACACAGGCTCAGTAGTTGTGGCTTGTGGGCTTTAGAGTGCAGGCTCAGTAGTTGTGGCGCACGGGCTTAGTTGCTCCACGGCCTGTGGGATCTTCCCGGCCCAGAGCTCGAACCCGTGTCTACTGCATTGGCAGGCAGATTCTTAAGCACTGCGCCACCAGGGAAGTATCTCTATTATTTCTTTATTCTCTATTTAATTTATGTCTGCTCTAATCTTTATGATTTCCTAACTTCTACTACCTTTGATTTTAGTTTACTCCTCTTTTCCTATTCCCTCAAAGTATAAAGTTAGGTTCTTGATAACTTTTAGTATGTTTATAATTGACCAGGACCCTATGGGGCCTTCCTGGGACAGCCCCCCCCACCATGACCCCACCATGTCCTCTGCCTGCCTCTTGTCTGTAGAAGAACATTAGGCTCCTAGGCCTTCTTCAAGCTCCAAAGCATAAATTTAATCAGAGAAGTGAGAAAATGCAGAAAGGAGGGAAAACCGTCAATCAAGACAAAATAATACTAGTTTAGCCGTTAAACAAAGTCAAGAACCTTTAGTTCCATCTCAAGGGCTATAGATAATATTCTGAGCCACATCCTTTGAGTTGTTTTTCAGATACTTGAAACCTCCACCAGGTGGAAAAGGGTAACCATATGCTGCCCACAAGCACGTAGACCTCAGGCCAGTTGGAACCAGAAGGTTGATGATGTTGACTCCCGATTACCTCACCACTGGCCAATCAGAAGAATGTCCATGAGCTGATCACATACCCACAACCCCGCTCCCTCACCTTGTCCTTAAAGACCTTTCCCTGAAAGCCACCAGGGAGTTCAGGTGTTTTGAACACTAGCTACCTGGACACCTTGCTTGGTACCTGCAATAAATGCTGCACTTTCCTTCACTACAACCTGGTGTCAATAGATTGGCTTTACTGCACGTGGGCGAGCAGACCCAAGTTTGGTTTGTTAATGTGTTGTATTTTTGTTTTCATTCATCCCCAAGTATTTTCCAATTTCTTTTGTGATTTCTTCTTTGATCCATCGTTTCTTTAAAAGTGTGTTAGCAGTGTGCTCAGCAGTCCCGTGCATCTGTCTCTTGCTTCAACAGTGTTTGGATGGAACAGACCCAGGGACACCCTTTGCTCCAGCCTCTGACCACCCTCCAACATTTTTTTCCAGTCACAGCCTTCAGAATCAGCCACTCAGTTATCCTCGGTCACCGGGACCAGCCAACACCATTTTTCGAGATTAACTCCTTATTACCGATCAACCATGAGCTCCCAGATTCATCAGAATTATTCCACTGAGGTGGAGGCCGCCATCAACCGCCTGGTCAACATGCATCTGTGGGTCTCCTACACCTACCTCTCTCTGGGCTTCTAGTTTGATCCCGACGACGTGGCTCTGGAGGGCGTGGGCCACTTTTCCCTCGAATTGGCCAAAGAGAAGTGCGAGGGCGCTGAGTGTCTCTTGAAAATGCAAAACCAGCGCGGCGGCCGTGCCCTCTTCCAGGATGTGCAGAAGCCATCTCAGGATGAGTGGGGTAAAACCCAGGACGCTATGGAAGACGCCATTCTCATTGAGAAGAACCTGAACCAGGCCCTTTTGGACCTGCATGCCCTGGGTTCTGCCCATGCAGACCCCCACCTCTGTGACTTCCTGGAGAGCCACTCCCTAGATGAGGGGGTGAAACTCATCAAGAAGATGGGTGCCACCTGACCAACCTCCACAGGATGGCTGGTCCCCAGGCTGGGCTGGGCGAGTATCTCTAGGATGTACTCACCCTCAAGCATGACTAGGAGTCTCTGAAGTCCAGCGGCCTCTGAGGAGCCCCTCTGGCATCAGAGCTTCTGCCTGAAGCCCATCTCTGCAGCCACTAGACAGATTTTTAACCACCCTGGAGCTCTCTCCCAAGCCTTGGACCAAATGGAAACAATAAAACTTTCTGCAGCGGAAAAAAAAAGAGTGTGTTGTTTAATATCCACATATTTGTGAACATAACAGCTTTCCTTCTGTTATTGATTTCCAGCTTTATTCCATTGTAGCTGAAGATGATTTCAGCCTTTTAAAATTTATTGAGAGTACACCTGTAACTTATATAATATTGTACATCAACTATACTTCAATAAAAAATAAAATTAAATAAAGGATGCCAAAAAAAGTACTGAGAGTTGCTTTTTTGCCTAATAGCTGATCTATACTGGAGCATGTTCCATGTGCATTTGATAGAGATGTGTATTGTGGTGTTGGAGTGTTCTATAGATGTCTGTTTGGTCTAGTTGGTTTAGAGAGCTGCTCAATCCTCCATATCTTTAATCTTCTGTCTAGATGTTCTATCCATTATTAAAAGTGGGGTATTGAAGTCTCCAACTGTTATTGTAGAACTATTTACTTCTCCCTTCAAGTCTTAGATACAGCTTTGAGTTACTGTTTAGGGTCCTTTCATTTTAACCAGCAGGACTCCCTTTAGCATTTCTTGCATGGCAAGTATAATGGTAACAAACTCCCTCAACTTTTTTGGCCATGCAGCACAGCTTGTGGGATCTTAGTTCCCCAGCCAGGAACTGAACCTGGGCCCTGGCAGTGAAAGCGCCAAGTCCTAACCACCGGACCACCAGGGAATTCCCTCTCCCTTATTTTTGAAGAATGGTTTTGCTGGATATAGAATTCTTGGTCAACAGTTTTTCTTTCAGCAGTTTAAATATGTCATTTCATTGCCTTCTGGAGTCTAGGGTTTCTGATGAAAAACTGGCTGTTGATCTTATAGAGGATCCCTTGTACTTGATAAATAGCTTTCTCCTAATACTTTCAAGTTTCGCTTTTTCGTCTCTGGCTTTCAACAGTTTGATTACAATGTGTCTCAGTGTGGGTCTGAGTATATTCTACTTGGAGTTCACTGAGCCTCTGAGATGTGTAGATCTGTATCTTTCATCAAATTTGGGAAGTTTTTGGCCATTATTTCTTCAAATATTCTTTCTGCCCTTCTTCTCTCTCTCCTCCTTCTGGGACTCTCATAATATATATGTTGGTCCTCTTGATGGTGTCCTACAGGTCCTTTAGACTCAGTTCACCTTTCTTCATTCTTATTTCTGCTCTTCAGACTTGATAATTTCAATTGTCCTGTCTTCAGGTTTGCTGATTATTTCTTCTACCTGCTCAAATCTTCTGTCGAACACCTCTAGTGAATTTTTCATTTCAGTTATTGTACTTTTCAGATTCAGAATTTCTGTTTGGTTTCTTTTTATAATTTGTGTCTCTTTATTGATAATCTCATTTTGTTCATAAACCATTTTCCTGATTTCCTTCAGTTCTTTTTTCATGTTTTCCTTTCGCTTTTTCTTTTCTTTCTTTTTTCCTTTAGCTTTTGAGCATGTTTAAAATAGTTGTTTTAAAGTTTTTGTTTAGTAGGTCTGATGTCTGGGCTTCCTTAGGGATGATTTCTGTCAATTACTTTTGTTCCTTTGAATGGGCCATTCTTTCATGTTTTTATGTCTTGTGATTTTTTTTTTTGTTGAAAACTAGGCATTTGAATATTATAATGTGGCAAACTCTGGAAATCAGGTTCTATGCCTTCCTGAGGGTTTTGCTGTTTTGATTTTGTTTTTGAATTGTTGAAGGCTGCAGTATTCCTTTTGTTTAGGTACTTTTCCAAACTATTTTTTGCAAAGACTGTATTCCTTTTCATGTGTGGTCACTGATGTCTCTGTCCATTTAGCTCATGTCCGGCTAATGTCTTGACAGAGATTTCCTTGAATGCCAGGAGCTAAAAATGAAAAACCCAAACAAACAAACAAAATCCACATCTCCCAGTGTTTGTAGATGGGTTCTGGGCTGGAACACTCCTTTAACTTTTAGCCAGGTTTGTACTGAGACTAGGGATCAGCCTGAGGTGAAGCTCAGAGTCTTCTCAGTTCTCTTCTGAGCATAAGTCTTGCCCCTGGGTGTGTACATGGATTTCTAAATTCCCTTCATATACACAGGTGCTTTTGAATGTCCTAATTTCCCAAATAATATCCCCCAGCTTTTCCTCTCAGGGTTTAAGTGGTTGATAATATGTTTTGAACGTAACCTTTTGCCCTAAGTGTCTGTATATGTTTGGTTCAGCTTGCAGTGCTTTTGAGCAACACCCACCACTTTTCCAGCCCGAGCTCCAAGTTAGGCAGTTCAGAGGTGAGCACCCATGTCAGTCCTTCAAGAAGCCCCAGACAGGTTAGAATAGAACTACACAATAATTTGTGAATAAGATCTGCACTGCTCCCACCAGATCCAAGGACCAGGGTCCTGCACTGGGAACATGGGTTATTTTCGCTACAAGACCACAGCTGTGGGACTTCCCTGGTGGCACAGTGGTTAAGATTCTGCCTGCCAATGCAGGGGACATGGGTTCAATCCCTGGTCTGGGAAGATCTCACATGCCGCGGAGCAACTAAGTCCATGCACCATAACTACTTAAGCCTGCGCTCTAGGGCCCGTGAGCCACGACTACTGAGACCGCATGCCGCAACTACTGAAGCCCACACACCTAGAGCCCATGCTCCACAAGAGAAGCCACCACAATGAGAAGCCTGCACACCACTGCGAAGAGTAGCCCCCGCTTGCTGCAACTAGAGAAAGCATGCGTGCAGCAGTGAAGACCCATTGCAGCCAAAAATAAAAAATAAATAAAAATTAAAAAAAAAAAGACCACAGCCGAGCTGCAGAGTGGGTGGGGCAAGGGCAAGTGGAAATGCCACAAAGTTTTCCTACCATTTTCAAGTTGCCTTTTTCTTGCTTCAACATGCACTTAGTTGTTACAAATTTCTGTTTTCCAGAGTTCTAACAAAGTCAATTCTGATAGTTTTTGTTTGATGGTCCTGTAAGGGAAGGAGATGTTGGAGCTGCATAGTGCACCATTTTGTTGATAAAATTTTAAATATACTTACTATATATATGTATGTGTATATATATATATATATATATATATATATATATATATATATGGCATGCATGGGGATGATCAAATCAAATCCCAATTTTAGACAAAGGCTTGATGAGTGGTAGGTGGTGGAGGTGTACACAGGCTTCAGCTCTCTTGGGAATGTTGCTTCAGCTCTCTTGGGAATGTTGCTTCAGCTCTCTTGGGAATGTTTCTTCAGCAGGGTGCTGGGTACTTGGGTGTTTGTTACTTTATTATTGATACTTTTGTGTATATGCCTGGAATATTTCATAATGAAAAATAAAACTGACAGGAGAAGGCTTGGTGATTTCTCAACAAGTTAAACATAAAATTAACACATGACCCAGCAATTCCACTCCTTGATATATACCCAAGAGAACTGAAAGCAGGTGTTCAAACAAAAACTTGTACACACATGTTGATACCAGTGTTACCGAACTGGGTCCATTTGCCTGACACACAGCAAACCAAACACTGAGACTCTGAGGTTTGCAGCAGAGAAAGAATTTATTCATAAGGCAGCCAAGCGAGGAGACGGGAGAACAAGTCTCAGATCTGCCTCCCCGAAGACGAGGGGGTTGGGATATTTATGGGAGAAGCAGAGTGGTCTTGGGCATAGGAAAAGGTGATTGGAGGTAGGGGAAAAGGTGAGGTAATCAGTGTTCTGCACAGGCGTATCTGGGTTACATGTTTCTGCATCTTCAAAAATGGAGGCACTTAGCATGATCTGAGGGTGGAGTTTTCTGACGTCAAAAGGCCATTCAGGGCTTCCCTGGTGGCGCAGTGGTTGAGAATTCGCCTGCCGATGCAGGGGACAGGGGTTCGTGCCCCGGTCTGGGAGGATCCCACATGCCGCAGAGCGGCTGGGCCTGTGAGCCATGGCCGCTGAGCCTGCACGTCCGGAGCCTGTGCTCCGCAACGGGAGAGGCCACAACAGTGAGAGGCCCAAGTACCGCAAAAAAAAAAAAAAGGCCATTCATTCAATGCTTGCACGGGCCCAGTTTTGGGGTCAGTGGTCCCCATCAGCCTTAGTTAAACAAGAGCTGACTCCAAGTTCCTGTAAAACAGCTGGCCTACGTGACTCTGGGAGGGTATGCAATTAAAGAGAGGAAGAAAAGAATGAAAGAAAAAATAACTAAAGCAAGCTTAATCAGTGAAGACAGTTTACAAGCAGAGGGGTTTCAACAAGCTGTTCCCCTATCTGTTGCTCTGCAAGACAAACTCAAGAATTCCTGTTAGTCTTCTGCTTCTGTCAACTCTCTGGGGCCAGTTTCCGTGGCTGCCAAGGGCTGGAGGAGGGGCCATGGGGAGTGACTGCGGATGGGGACATGGTTTCCTTTTGGAGTGATGGGAAAGTTCTGGAAATAGATAATGGTGATGGCTACACCACGCTGAGAATGCGCTAAATGCCACTAAGTTGCACACGTTTAAATGGTTAAAATGATACATTTCGTGTAATATGTATTTTACCACAATTAAAAATTTTATTTAAAAACAAGGTCCTATTGCATAGCATAGGGGAACTACATTCAGTATCCTGTAGTAAACCGTAATGGAAAATAATTTTTTAATTGTTTTAATAATAAAATAAACTAAAAGTGACTTTGCTCAAGTAACCCCGGCCATCAGTTGGGCACCTTTGGGGGTGCATTCACATGCTCACAGATTTTTTTTAAAACTTACCTTGACTGTGAAGAGCTGCAAAGAAACCTCTCCAGGTGAGGAAAACTACCTTTGACAAGGAGAAGATTCTAGGATGTGAAGTGCTTGCTTGCCCGGGCCACAGAGCCAAGGAGAAGCCAAACTCGGATTTGAACCAGGCTTGTCTGCTGTGAATGGCCTCATGGGCCTGCATCAGCTTTCAAGTTCCTTTGCCAGCCTGGTGCCTGGAGTTGCCTGTCTGATCTCAGGGTCTTTGAACATGCTGTGTTCCCCTGCCAGAATCACCCTTTCCTCTACTCCTCCCATGCCTAGAGACTTTTCTTTTGCTACTTGAAAGGAGGTCTGGCACATAATAGATGTTAAAGAAATATCTGTGGAGCGAATGGATGAAGGAGTGAATGGATAAATGAATAGATGAGTTCCTTTAAAGCACTTCTCATGTGGGCACAAGGAGAAAAGACCTGTGGATCCTCACAGCTGTGGCCTGTCCAGGACTCAGGACATTGAAGGAAGAGTGGCACAGAGAGGCCAAGCCACCTGCCCAAGGTCACACAGCCAGGAACTGGCATGATCAGGATTCGAACCTGGATCTCCCTTCCCTGAGCCTGAGTTCTTCCCACAATGCCCAGGTATTGCAAGCCCATCATATGCCCAACATTGCAATTTCATCAGTCCCATCTGAAGGGTGGCAGAAGGTGCCACTCCAGAGCCTGCCTCTTTGGCATAAAGATTCTTTTGAGAAACTGCAGGTACAGGAGAAACTCTGAAAACAGTAGAAGTTATGCTTCTGTAAGGGGCATTTACATTTATAAAAGAAGTCTCCAGGCCCGTGAGCCATGGCCAATGAGCCTGTGCGTCCGCAGCCTGTAATCCACAACGGGAGAGGCCACAACAGTGAGAGGCCCACGTGCCGCAAAAAAAAAAAAAAAAAAAAAAGAAGTCGCCATTTGTTGAGTGTGTCTCCCTCTCTGTACGAGGAGGAAGAGCCTGGCTCTGAATCCCTGGAGAATCTTATCAGTGGAGAGAGCACAAATTAAAACCTGCAGAACGAATCTTACCCTTGTTTACTGTGCTTTTCCTGGTCACCTCCCAGAATTGGCCTCAACACCCACCCCAGGCCCAGCACCTTTCTTTTGTCTTTAGCGGAAGATGATATTTAAGGGAGTGGCTGGGGCCCCCTTGGGGAGTTTTACTCAGTTTCCCTCTGTATCTCTCATATATACACGAGATATACATGTTAAATTTCTGTGTGTCTTTCTCTTGCTAGTCTGTCTTTTATTCCAGGGGGTCTCAACCAAGAACTCAGAAGGGTAGAGGGAGAATTCGTCTTCCTCCTCGCTGCCCCACATCTCATGCTGGCCCCTGAGGGTGGCCAGATCCCCTCTTTTTAGAGGCTCTGGGGGAGATGGAGCAGGCTAGGGGGCTGGCCTGGGCTTCAAGCCCAGCTTCACTGGTTTCTGGCCTTGGCACAATGCCCCTCCGGCCTCAGGTTGTCACCTGTGAAGTGAAGATCGTCATCCGCCCCCATCAGGTCTTATAAGGATTATGTCTTATGTGCCAGACACATAGTAGTGAAACTGAGCCCCCCTAAAACCGAGTTCCCTTACCAAGTTTAGGATTAATCCCTCGATCCCAAACTTCATTCCCTTTCTTGTCCCGTCTGACCTCAATCCTGTGCTACCTGAACACTAATCAACCAGAGTCAGATGATTAAAATTGCTGATGTTGATAACATCGTTAAGGTACCAAAATGGCTATTGTAGATAACATCGCTAACATACAAACTCAGCTTGTTTCTCCGGGGCGAGATGGGCTCACAGACCCCAGAGCCATGGACCACCTGGCCAGAGCATCGTAAACCAGACAGATCCTGATGCCTGAAACTACGATTAAGAAATGTCACAGCAGGGGCTTCCCTGGTGGCACAGTAGTTACGACTTTGTACTCCAGGACTTCCCTGGTGGTGCAGTGGTTAAGAATCTGCCTGCCAATGCAGGGGACATGGGTTCAATCCCTGGTCAGGGAACTAGATCCCACATGCATGCTGCAACTAAGAGTTCACATGCCACAACTAAGGAGCCCAAGCACTGCAACTAACACCCAGTGCAACCAAATAAATAAATATTTTAAAAAAGAAGAAGAAAAGAATGGGTACAATTCTGATTAAAAAAAAAACAGAGGGACTTCCCTGGTGGCGCAGTGGTTGAGGGTCCGCCTGCCGATGCAGGGAACACGAGTTCGTGCCCCGGTCCGGGAAGATCCCACATGCCGCGGAGCGGCTGGGCCCGTGAGCCATGGCCGCTGAGCCTGCACGTCCGGAGCCTGTGCTCCACAACGGGAGAGGCCACAACAGTGAGAGGCCCGCGTACCAAAAAAAAAAAACAAAAAAAAAAAACAGAAATGTCACAGCAATGTCACAAGATGATTAATTTCAGCCTTTTTGTTCTTCCCCTTTTAAAAAAACTCCTAACTCAGAGGCCAAGGTGGAGTGGATTGGAGGCTGGTCTCTCACTCCCTTGCTTGGTGCCCTGCAATAAACGTTGTGCTTTCCTTCAACACAACCTGGTGTCAGTAGATTGGCTTTGTTGCACGTAGGGTGAGCTGACCCGAGTTCAGTTTGGTAACAGTAGGTGCTCAAAATTTTTCCCCAGGTATTCCCCTCCACACTTTGCTGCAGATGTAGGTGTCTCTCCACACCATCGCCATCATTCACTGCTGTGATGTTTCTCAGGGAATTTCATGGCCCTTCTCTGGACCACACCTCCCTTGATGAGCTGATACAGATCCCTCAGTCCCTGTGAATGTGACCTCATTTGGACAAAGGGTCTTTGCAGAAGTAATTAAGTTAAAGATCTTGAAATGAGACTGTTCTGGATTTACACTGGGCCCTAAATACAGTAAGTCCCCTACATATGAACCTTCAAGTTGCGAACTTTCAAAGATGCGAACGTACATTCCATCAACGTGGGACGTGACTGAAACTGCAGCTTGCCCTCCGTCTCCTATTGCTGACGATCCTTCAGCTCTACCATCTCCCACCTCCTCTCCCTTCACCAGTCAGTCACTCTTCTTGCCTGTTCACTCGATGCCAGCCCTGTATGCCAGCTGTGGTACTGTACTACTGTACTTTTCAAGGGACTGTACTGTAAGATTTTAAATGTTTTCTTTATTTTTTTGTGTTTGTTTGTTTTGTATGTATTATTTGTGTGAAAAGTATTATAAACCTATTACAGTACAGTACTATATAGCCGATTGTGTTAGTTGGGTACGTTGGCTAACTTTGTTGGACTTACAAATTGGACTTACAAACGCGCTCTCAGAATGGAACTCGTTCGCACGTAGGAGACTTACTGCATACTGACAGGTGTCCTTAGAGAAGAGGAGGGATAGACAGAGAAGAGGAGAAGGCCATGGGAAATCAGAGGCAGAGACTGAAGTGATGCAGCCACGAGCCAAGGAACACCTGGGGCCCCCAGAAGCTGGAAGAGGCAAGGAAGCCTCCTCCCCCAGAGCCTTTGGAGGGAGCACGGCCCTGCCAACCTATGATTTCAAAGTTCTGGCTTCCAGAACTGTGACAGAATAAGTTTCTGTTGTTTTAAACTACCCAGTTTGTGGCAATTTACTATGGGGGCCGCAGGAAACTAACATAATGATACTGGGACTTGGTCCCAGAAAGCTCTGGTCTGACAGGGCACAGAGCCAGACTCAGACCCTCCAGCCTTGTGTGGTCAGGATGAGGCCAGAGGGAGGCCCCTCAGCCTGAGGGAACCTGGGCAGAGAACAAGGAAGTCTTATTGGAAGATGGGGCATCAAACTGGGGTTTAAGAGGTAAATAGGAGTTTGCCAGTGGGGGCCATTCTTTCTAAGTAAGCTTGCCCAGACCTATCTGAGCTCAACTCCAGCTGAAGTTGAGATATTATTGGCCAATTACCCATAATACCAATAGTTATTAGTTCTTGGGAGTGTAGCTCCAATCCAACTTCATCTACTCAGTGCTGCCCTATAAGAGGGTAATACTGAGAAACAGGCTGCACTGAGAAACAGGTTTGGAGAGATTAGTAATGCTTCCCAAATCTGCTTGGCATCTCAAGGACTAAGCCATGATTTGAACCCAGGCTGCCTGTGGCCCCCCATCGATGACACAGGCAACATGCTGGCCTGGAGGGACGTTCACAGCTGCAGGACAGCAGTTCTCCTTGTCCGTTGAACTCAAGAGATTTTTTAATAACCTGCTTTTTCACCTCTTCTGGATCTCGTGTCATGACTGTGTTTGCCTCACATAATGAGAAACCAACAACTGGGTTTGGGTTGTTTCTTGTGTGTTGCGTGTGTCTGATGAGGGTGCCTACGGCCAACAGAAGGAAGTGAGGAAAAATTCTAGGAGGTTGGGAGCTAAGCCAAGTGGAGGGAACAGCCTGACCCCCGGCCTCTGTGCTCTGTTTACCTCTGCCGTGGCGTGGCCTCTGGGGCTCGTGGAAGCTGCCAATGAGGAATGCAGGGTCCCGGCCGACTGAGCTCATCGCTGGCTGGCTGCCTGCGGCCTGCCCCACTGTTCCTCCCAGCTTGGCCATGGGACTGGCCATGAGGTCATCGGCTAACAATGCTGTGAAGGGGAGCCAGATCGGCCTGGCTGCCAGCATTCCAGAATTTGGTGAAGTGGAAACCACCAGGGAGCTAATGTCATCCTTTCCTGTCCCTAGGGACCACCCACGGGCTGTGTCCCCTTGTGAAGTTCCAGGAATAAAGGGAACTAATTACTGGTCCTGCTCGTAAAGTGACAGACACCCACTCATGAGTCAGCAGCTCCACTCCTGGACATGCACAGTGGAATACTATACAGCAAGGAAAAAGAACAAGGCACACAATAGGTGAAGAACACAGCCATTCACAGCCATGGTGTTGAGTGAAAGTCACCAGACAGAAAAGAGGATGTACTGGCTGGTTCTGTTTACATCAAGTTAGGAAACAGGCAAACTCATCCATGGTAACAGAGGTGGGCACAGCTGTTATCTGAAGGTAGGGAGAGTGATGGAGCTGGGAATGTTCTGGAACCTCATTTCGGGAGGTGGTTATGTGAAATGTCATCAAACTCAACACCTAAGATTAGGCCTTTTTGCTTTCTGTAAGTCATATCTTGATAAAAATTTAAAAATAAAAAGGCAGGGCTTCCCTGGTGGAACAGTGGTTGAGAGTCCGCCTGCCGATGCAGGGGACACGGGTTCGTGCCCCGGTCCGGGAAGATCCCACATGCCGTGGAGCGGCTGGGCCCGTGAACCATGGCCGCTGGGCCTGCGCATCCAGAGCCTGTGCTCCGCAACGGGAGGGGCCGCAGCAGTGAGAGGCCCGCGTACCGCAAAAATAAAATAAAATAAAATAAAATAAAATAATAAATAAAAAGGCAGAGGGCTGTAGAAAACATTTTTGTGATGCCTCAAAAAGTTACACATAGAATGATCATATGATCCAGCAATTCCCTTTCTGCGTACAACCTCACAAGAATTGAAAACAGGTCCTCAAATCTTCATGTATGTGTTCGCGAAAACACTACTCACAATAGCTGAAAAGGTGGAAACAACCCAATGACCATCAACGGATGAATGGATGAATGAAGTGTGGTGTCTTCATATGCTGGAATACTATTCAGTCATAAAAAAGAGAAAAGCACTGATACACACTCCAACATAGATGAGCCCTGAAAACACGCTGAGTGAAAGAAGCCAGATCTAAAAGGCCACATGCTGCACGATTCCGTTTATATATGTGATATTGTGACTTATCATAAGAAATATACATTTGGTCTTCCACCCCATTTCTGGCATAGAGCTCCTAAAACCCTTGGGATTTCCTGTGAAGAGAGAGATAAAGGTGTCTTTCGTTATGTTATAGAGGTGACTTTTGAAAAACAACTCAAGGATAGAGGCTGGTTGCTAGGAGCACAAATCATGCAATTAGAGGGTTGGAACATTCAGCCCCAACCTCCCTATACCGCCCAATTCTGGGGATGGAAGAGGGGTTGGAGCTAGAGTTCAATCACCAATGGCCAATGACTTAATCAACTGTGCCTATGTAATGAAGCTTCCATAAAACCCCAAAGGATGGGCTTTGGAGAGCTTCTGGGTTGATGAACATGCAGAGGTGCTGGGAGGGTGGTGTGCTGGAAGAGGACATGGAAAATCCATGCCCTTTTCACATACCTTGCCCTATGCATCTCTTCCATCTGGCTGTTGATCCGTTTCCTTTATTTTTTTTTAATATAAATTTATTTATTTATTTATTTTTGGTTGCGTTGGGTCTTCGTTGCTGCACACGGGCTTTCTCTAGTTGCGGCGAGCGGGGGCTGCTCTTTGTTGCGGTCCACGGACTTTGCATTGCGGTGGCTTCTCTTGTCGCGGAGCATGGACTCTAGGTGCGTGGGCTTCAGTAGTTGTGGCACGCGGGCTCAGCAGTTGTGGCTCGCGGGCTCTAGAGTGCAGGCTCAGTAGTTGCGGTGCAGGGCTTAGTTGCTCCACGGCATGTGGGATCCTCCCGGACCAGGGGTCGAACCGTGTCCCCTGCCTTGGCCGACGGATTCTCAACCGCTGCGCCACCAGGGAAGTCCCTCCCTTTCCTTTAATATCCTTTGTAATAAACCTGTAATCTAGTGAGTGAATGGATTTCCTGAGTTCTCTCACTGGCTCTAGCAAATTAATCAAACCCAAGGAAGGGATTATGGAAACCTCTGATTTATAGCCATTGGTCAAAAGTACAGGTGACCACCTGGACTTGTGACTGGCATCTAAAGAGGGGTGGTGGAGGGCAGTCTTGTGGTACTGAGCCCTTAAGCCGTGGGGTCTGATGCTATCTCTGGGTAGACAGTGCCATAACTGAGTTGAATTATAGGACACCCAGCTGGTGTCAGAGAATTGTTCATGTGGGGAAAGAATGTTTAATATGAAATGTCCAGAACAGGCAAATCCATAGAGATAGAAGGCAGATTAGTGGCTGCCAGGGGCTGGGGGAGGGGGGATGGGGAGTGACTGCTAATGGGGACGGGGTCTCCTTTTGGGGTGATGAAAATATTCTGGAACTAGACACAGGTGGTGGTTTCACAACACTGTGAATGTACTAAATGCCACTCAATCGCTCACTTTATTTATTTATTTTTAAAATTTATTTATTTATTTATTTTGGCTGCATTGGGTCTTCGTTGCTGCGCGCGGGCTTTCTGTAGTTGCGGCGAGCGGGGGCTATTCTTCGTTGCGGTGCGCGGGCTTCTCATTGCGGTGGCTTCTCTTGTTGCGGAGCACGGGCTCTAGGCGCGCGGGCTTCAGTAGCTGTGGCGCATGGGCTTCGTTGTTCCGCGGCATGTGGGATCTTCCTGGACCAGGGCTCGAACCCATGTTCCCTGCATTGGCAGGCGGACTCTTAACCACTGCGCCACCAGGGAAGTCCTGTTCACTTTAAAAGTTGAATTTTCTGTGAATTTCCTGGGGAGGCTCATACCTGGGAGGCATGAGAAGCTGTCCCATGACAGCTTTCCAAGAGAGGTAAGGAGGTGAGTGGTGATGGCTTCCGAGAAACTCCCCCCAGGCCTCCAAACTCTGGGTTCCCAGGGCACCCAGGAATTCTGACAAGACTCAGATGAGGTCTGCGTGGCCTGTGTGGACACGTGCAAGATCCTATGGTGAGATCGTCCCCTACAACTCTACCTACCTTACTTGCCCCTCAAAGTCTTTGTTTCCTTATCCCTAGAAAGGAACTGAGTCCCATGGAAAGAAGAGGACTGGTCCAGCCTCCCAACCAGCTGCAGTCAGTTGGACATGATGGTGACATGAGCAGAGAGACGTCTCTACTAAGCACCTGCTGAATGCCTGGGGCATCACATCGAGAGCCTCAGCCCTCCACCCCCATAGCTGGGCGATAATCCCACTGACAGAAGCTGAGGCTGAGACCCAGTGGAGCCAGAGGCTTGGTGGGACTCACACAGCTGGAGGTGGGGAAGGCCTGGACTCCATTTCTCCAGTAGGAGCCTTGCCGTGTGACACCCCTCCTTGTATCTGTTGCCTGCACACACCCCGTCACACTTTACACACCCCCACGATCTGCTTTGCACAGTGGCCCATCCTGAGGCCAGGAAGCTGGGAGTAGGCACAGGGATGGATGCCTGGGGCCAGGAGTCCTGAGCAGTAGGGCAAGGGCTGGGTACCCCAGGAGAAAGGATGTTCCTGGGGCACCCTCTACCCCTCTATCCTCTGGTGACTGGACTTGATACCAGCCTTCACTGCCCCAGGCCCCGGCACCCCAATTCTCTGCCACCTCTTCTTCAGGCCCAGCCAAAGGATGGGGGCCCAGAGTAGCTTCATCCCTGCCCAAGCCTTCAAGAAGCCCCCAGTCTGGGGCAGACAGAGACAAGCAAGCACACACACTCCCAGCGCTGTGGGGTCAGGGCTGGGCTGGAGGAAGGCATGGGGTTGGAAGCACCCTGCTGAGCCTGGAAAGGAAATGTCAGAAGGCTTCCTGGAGGAGGGGCTTTCAGAGTAGGGTTTTGAGGAATGGATAGGAGTTCCCCAGCTGAAGATGAGTAACTGCAAAAACACCCAGTTTATCAAGCACCTGCTATGTGCCTGGTCCTGTCCTTTACACCTCATTTGACCTTCTCTCCAGTGAAAGTCTCAATCCTTCCTTATTTTCCAGATGAAGAAATAGAGGTGTGATGGAGAGGAATGGTTTGCCCCAGGTTGCACTTTCTGGCCGTTTTTTTTTTTTCCTCTGCTTCCTTTGTTTTTCACTATCTTCAGCCTTTGACCCTAAGCAAAGAGGGGAGAGCAGGAATCTCATCAGGGAAGAAAGCCACCTCATCCCTTAAGCTCCTGTTGTGGAGTTTAGCACATAGTAATAAATCTTTTTTGAGAAAATTATTCTTCCCTCCAGTCCACCAAGCTGGGATGATGTCCCCATTTCACAGAAGAGGATACTGAAGCTCAGAGAGGCTCCTGAGGGGGATTTCCCAGCATACCGAGGAGCTCCTACCCATCAGAAAGCACTGCCCCCTGAAAAGCAGCCGAAGACCCCGCCCAGTTGTGGTCCCTGGAGTGTTTACTCTGCACCCACGGTGGGCGGGACCAGGCAGGCGGGGGCGGACAAAGTCCGGGGACTATAAAGGCTAGTCCAGCAGCGTCCGGTCAGTCCCAGCTTAGAGCTTAACTAACACAGCCATGCCAGGGCAGAGACCGACACCACCACACTGCTCTCCGATGCTGCTGATGCTGTTCATGTTCTCCTGGCTGCCGTCGCGAGGCGCCCTATCTCTGGCCCAGGAGCACCTCCCCACTTTCCCGGGACCCTCAAACGTGCACTCCAGCCCTGATGTCTCCAGATTCCGGGAGTTGCGGAAACGCTACGAAGATTTGCTGACCCGGCTTCGAGCGAACCAGACCCGGGAAGACTCGAACCCGGACCTCATTCCCCTTCCTCAAGTCCTGGTAGTCACTCCAAAGCGTGAGTAAAATCTCGGAGACCCCACCCTGGGCAGCTCCCATCATTTAACCAGTGGTTCTTAAACATAGAGGCCTAGACCTGCCGCCGAGCCTCAGTTTTCCCATCCATGAACCCGGCAAGAAAGTCACCCCTCGAGGCTGATGGGGGAACTAAAGGCTGGGTTTGCATCAGGACCAGGCGAGGCTTAGCCAACCTGAGATGTTACAACACCTCCCCGGGTGGCAGATGGGGAAACTAAGGCCAGAGAATCCAGAGACTCTACTGAACCCTCCAAGAGTCCGGAGAACCCAGAGACAAGGTTGGGCGAGGGCACGTGGTCCCTGCTCTTGGATGTGAGGAAAGGGTTGGAGGGGGATTTCCAGTGGGAAGGATCCAGGGGTCCGGCGGAAGGGCGGGACGGGGAAAGGGACAGAGAGGTGCACAGAGATGCGCAGAACCTGCTTGGGCTGGTTCCGAATCTGATGCAATCGCGCGCCAAGGCACTGCTAAAGTTGCACGTGACTGGTGCCTTAGGGAGGGAGTGGAGTATTTTCACGCCCTCCACCGAGCCTCCAGCGGATGGAGGGGGTGCAAGGAGATGTGGGCTGCGCTAGGAACTGGGAGTTGAGGGGTGGATGTCAGGCCAGAAGGAAGAGCTCTTATCCCGCCCTAATCCCACTTGTGCTGTGGGACTCCAGGAAAACTTCCCTCTCTCTGAGCCTAGTGACTGGGTTGCGAGCCCTCAAACCTCAGTCTCCCCAGTCTCCCCAACATCTGTACCAGCCTGGAGGTCTGAGAATCCTGGGGAGCCAGACACCCTTCATTTCTCAGATATGGAGGCAACCAGAGAGTTGAAAACACAGTAGCTCGTTAACTAAGCACCTACTATGTGTCAGACACAGTGGTGACCAAGCAGACAGAAATCCCCGCTGAGATTCTGGTGGGGGAGGCAAATAATAGACAACCAAATAAAATAGGTCGGTGCCAATTTTAGGCAGGCTGGAGTGGTATGTAACCAGCCATGCTGAGATTCAGGGGAGGAGTGTGGCCGGTAGAGGAAGTAGCTTGTGCAAAGGCCGTGAGGTAAGATCTAGCTTGGGGTGTTGGAGGAAATGGGCACACACACACACCACCACCACCCCGCGCCCGGCACACAGTAAGCCCGTGAATGACTGGTTTCCCTCTCTCCCATAGTGCGACTTGGACCAGGCGGCCACCTGCACCTGCGCATCCCCCGGGTCGACTTAACTGAGGGGCTCCCGGCAGCCTCCCGCCTGCATAGGGCCCTTCTCCGGCTGTCCCCGAAGGCGCGGAGCTCGTGGGACGTGACGCGGCCACTACAGCGTCAGCTCAGCCTCGGAAGCTCCCGGGCTCCCGCAATACGCCTGCGACCGTTGCGGCGACCGGACCAGTTGCTGGAGGCATTGTCTTCTGCACAGCCCCAGCTTGAGCTGCACTGGCGGACAAGCGCCACCAGGGGGCGACGCCACGCGCATGCTCGCACCGGGGACGGTTGCCCGCTAGGGGAGGGGCGCTGCTGTCGCCTGCAGAGCCTGCGCGCGTCGCTCGAGGACCTGGGCTGGGCTGACTGGGTGTTGGCGCCGCGCGAGCTGGACGTGCGCATGTGCACCGGCGCGTGCCCGAGCCACTTCCGATCGGCTAACACGCACGCGCAGATGCAAGCGCGCCTGCATGGCCTGAACCCTGATGCTGCGCCTGCCCCATGCTGCGTGCCAGCCAGCTACGATCCGGTGGTGCTCATGCACCAAGACAGCGACGGCCGCGTGTCACTCACGCCCTTCGACGACCTCGTGGCCAAGGACTGCCACTGCGTGTGAGCAGCCCTGGTCTTTCACTTATGGCACAGATGCAATGGAAATGACTTTAGTTGTCCTTGTCTGTCTAATGGGCTCGTGGAACCTGAAATACCCGATTCCTAACCATTGCTGTCTGCTCCCTCCTGGCCCAAACCTATGTATTTATGTTTGTATTTATTATTAATTTATTGGGGTGATCCGCCTGGGGACTGGAGGGCTGGGGAGGCGTGGTCTGACAGGGTGTGCGTTTATGGAAAACTCTGGTAATAAAAATGAAGCTGTCTGACCTGACCCCTGTGGTGTCCAGGATGGAGCTGGTGACCTTGGGAAGAGCCCACCCCCGCTGGCCTCAGTTCCCTCAGGGGAGCTGATATGAGATGATTGGAACAGTCCGGGGAATGGGTGGCAGGACGTTCTTGGGGATGCCAAGAGATTGGACGGTGGTCACGATGCCAATGGTCCTCAAGCGCAGCCGGGGACATCCCTCTCTCTGTTTCTGTGCTTCTCTACCTCCCCATTCCTCTGCTTTTGTTTCTGAGACCCTTTTGGGTCTCAGCCTCCCTCCATCTCTTCTGATCTCTCAGTACTCCTGTTTCCGTAATTATCTGGCCCTGTCTCTATCACCATCCTGCTCTCTCTCCCTCCATGGGGGTCACCTTTCCAAACACAGGCAGCCCAGAGTCACATGCATTGTGTGTGAATCTGCCCCCGACCTGGAAGAGTCCCATTACCTCTCCTGTTTGTGGCACCTCCCTTCATGTTAATCATGCCTTTATCCTTTCATATAAAAAGAGCAGGGAGAGGGACTTCCCTGGTGGCACAGTGGTTAAGAATCCACCTGCTAAAGCAGGGGATGTGGGTTCGAGCCCTGGTCCGGGAAGATCCCACGTGCCATGGAGCAACTAAGCCCGTGTGCCACAACTACTGAAGCCCGCATGCCTAGAGCCCATGCTCTGCAACAAAGGAATCCACTGCAATGAGAAGCCTGAGCACCTCAATGAAGAGTAGCCCCCGCTCGCCACAACTAGAGAAAAGCCCGTGCACAGCAATGAAGACCCAACGCAGCCAAAAATAAATTAATTAACTAACTAATTTTAAAAAAAGAGCAGGGAGAAGTAAGCTGTGAAGAACGTTTTCATGCACACCACATCTCCCAGGTTATATCTTTTCCTACTTAGGATCTTAGAATTGCTGAGCTGTACCAAGCCCAGCCCCTTCCCCACACCCACTTGCCTGTTCACCCTGAGGAACTGTCATGGGAGTCTGGAGGACAGAGCACCCAGCTTCAGCAGTGAGTGAGATGTGTCCCCTGTGAACCCCAGCATCCAGAGGCAGATCTGAATGACTGCAGGTGCCCCGAATGTATTCAGTGAGTACCCACTTTGTGCCAGGCCATGGCTGGGCACTGAGGACACGAAGGAGCAACGTAGGCAAAATTCCACCACTCCGTTCAAGCTCAGCTGAGTGCAGGGACAAACGAGTAGAAGATAAATCATAAGCGGCTGATGGTAGTAAGAATCGTGCAAAGAGGTCAACCCAGGCAATGCATTAGTGAGCAGAGGAAGACAGATTTTTGGCAGCAGGAGTGGGGGCTCGAGTAGTGTCTAGGGCAGGGATGCAGGGGTGCAAGGAAGCTGAAGACCCTCATAGGTTGCCTCTCCCACCCTGGGTCACTCCCAGGTGTTGGGGAAGCCAAGGGAACCTCAAAATTAAACTCAATGTCAGGATCACCCAAAGGTAGCAGCTGCCATACTGAGTCTCTCCCCAAACATCAACTGCTGCCTTTGCCGGACACTGCTGCCCATGTGCCTTTTCACACCTCCAGGCTGGTCCCCCTGCCCAGTGTGCCTTGTCCTTTCTACTTCTCGAACACCTATGCATCCTTCAAAACACACTTCAGATTCCCCTCTTACGTACAGCCCTTTTTAAACTCCTTCATTCATCTCCCTCTGGGGACCGTCGTTCCATCTCTCCTTCTGGCCCAGGCTTGACCTCCCAGGACCGGGGGTGTCTGTGTCCAGCTCTGTCTCCCCTAGTTTGGGGGCTTGGCAGGAGTCGGGCTGGGAGCAGCTGACAGGAAACCCAGCTGAGGCATGAGCTTGAACAAACGCTTGAAATACACTGAGCTCTGGGAGTGAGGAACTCTGCCTGAGGAGGAACCAGGGAAGGGTTCTCAGAGTGGCATTGGCATTGCACCTGGGCCTTGAAGGATGAGTTAAGGTATCTCAGCATATTAGAGCTAAAATAGCCTTAGAGGCCAATTTTAATCACCTTGTTTTACAGATGGGGGAACTGAAGCCCAGAGGGTTAATGGCAGAGTCAGGAAGTGGACCCATGCCTCCTGATGCCCAGACCAGAGTTCTGCATCTGCATTTAGATGCTTAAGAGTGAGAAAACGTGGAAGGGGATGGCAATCTGGGCAAAAGGAAAGGCATGGGTAAATGACATGAGAAAATGAAAGCTTCAGGAGGGAGGTGAGCTTGATGGAGAGGAGGCCCAGACCAGAAGGGCAGAGGAATGGGAGAGGGCAGTGGGTTGGGCAGGGCTGGGTCACGCAGGTCTCAACCACCAGGCTGAGAATCTGGGGGCAGTGGGGAGCCATAGAGTGTGCGTGAGCAGGGGAGGGGCGCAGTCCCATTCATGAGTTATAAGGATCCCTTTGAGGCTAGTGTGGGCTGCCCTGGGGGGCCAAGTCTGGATACCAGGCACCTGAGAAGGGGGCCTGAGAGTGACAGAGGGGAGAGACTGGAGGTTGGGAGCAATTTGGGAGTCCCAGACCTCTCGTCTTGGAAGCCCAGCAGCCTCATCTGTCCCGCAGAATTTATTGGTCAATACTTGCACACCAACGGGAGGGTGACGACAGAGTTCACACGTTGACCCTCCCATCCCTGTGTTGGGGTCTCTCCTTCTCCACTTCTAGCAGCCGAGTGGCCTGAGGAGCAGAGTGGTCTAGGGAGGGGGCTGCAGAGCCTCCCTGGGGCCTCAAGGATGATCCTTCCCTGGCCCCATTCCTCAGATGGGAAGACTGAGGCCAGGGAAGATCCAGGGTGCCCCAAGTCACCTGGAAGGGGGTAGGCTGGAGTTTGAGATGTTGAAGGCTCAGCGCCCAGAGATCACATACTCTTCTTCATCCGATGGGGCCTGGCCCAGCGACTGCAAGTTGCAGTAGACAGGCTGGGAATCATGGTGGCGGCTCTCATAGTTCATGTAGAAGTCATTGTCCTCTGAAGGGTGAGGCCTGTGGGGACAGACAGATGGGAGGGCAGGTAGGATTCAGGGAGCGGGCACATCAGCTTTGAGAGGCAAAGTAGTTCAGGGCGATTGAGTCCACTCCTAATTATTACATATGAGAAAAGTGAGTCATGGGGCAGTGTTCTCCCAGCCTGGCCCAACTTTCTGTGAGGAAAGCAAGTAAGGGGCAGTGATTCAGGGAATATTCTGTGGATTCAGCGTTGTAACGCTGTGGTCCAAGGACCTTGAGTCATTGTAGGGTTTTTTTCTTCCTTAAAGTTGAGATGGTTGCCCATTTTTTTACATTAAATTCTAGATTTTGTTTTCCTCTTGAAAAACTGGAAGCTCTAGTCACACCAGCCACATGAACACAAGTAGCTGGAGCTGAACCAGTGCCCCTTCGGATGGGAAATGTTTTCACCAGGTCCCCAGAAGCAGCTGAATTTGTGGTCTTGATACAAAAATAAATCTCTGAGCCTCAGTTTCCCCATCCACAAAATGGATCAGGGAGGAGGTAGCTTCTTAGGAGTGTCTTGCTATGGTGGGCAAGACACCCAGAGAAGAACTTTCCTGCCTCCAGAACATCCTAACACCCCCACCCCCGCTCCTCTTGTAAAAAAGGCCACTTTGGGTAAATGGTGTCTATCGGTCATTTGTACTTTAGTATAATTTACTCCAAATACATAAATGGTTGTATGGGGATGGAACTCAGGGTTTGTTTCTTGCTTCTGCTTCTGACCTTGGGCATGTCATTCCCCTGCCTTCCAGAACCTCCATTTCTTTCTTTCTTTCTTTCTTTCTTTTTCTTTTTTCAGCCACACCGCACGACTCGTAGGACCTTAGTTCCCCGACCAGGGATTGAACCCGCACCCTCACCAGTGAAAGCACAGCGTCCTAACCACTGGACCACCAGGGAATTTCCAGAACCTCCATCTCTGCAACTTTAAAATGTAGGTTGGGATTGACACATCCAATTCTTAACAGTGTTTTTAGAGGAGACTGGTCCTGAGGTCTTGGTGACAGCGAGGCAGAGGCAAGCATCAGAACACAAGCTGCCTTAGGGAGTGTGGTGCCTTCAACTCCTTACCTCAGCCCACTTCTGCATTTGAGCTCTATTTGCATCTGCTTTGCATATTCTCTTATTTCTCACCAATAGTCTCTCACAGGCCTCCCCATCTTTTGGATTCTGCGGCCGCAAAACCCAGCCACGACCCTCTTCCCTTCCTGCTTGGATCCTCCCAGCCCCCTCCAACTTCAGCCCTGATGTCTTGCCTTCTCAAAACACATCCACAGCAGATTCTCTGTTCTCTCCCACTGCCAGGCTTTTGCCCTTCCTTGTGCCTGCCCCCCTGAAATCCCCTCCACTCCCTCATCCAACCTGGAAAAGTTGAACCCATCTATCTAAGCCCAGGCAACTTTGGAGGCAGGACTTTGTGGGGTAGAGAGAGACACAGATGGCTCTCTTAGCATCTCCTGTGTGTCAGAAGGAGACCGGAGTGCTGTCCCATTTCAGAGACCGAAACAGAAGTTCAGAGACGGCCCTGGGTCACACGACATCTGAGCCCAGGCCGCTGACTGGTACCGCAGAACCCCGACTCTGCTTTGAACACCTGCCTCCTCTCTCCCAATCCTTGGCAGCCAGAAGCTGGGTTTGCGGGTCATGAGAGGAACACTTGTCTCCTACACAAGAACTCAATTCTTATCCCAACTCCATGAGGCGGAGGGCTGTTATTGTTCCCATTTTATCGGTGAAGAAACGGTGACCCAGAGAGGTGGAAATGACTTGCCCAAGATCACACAGCCTGTAAGAGGCAGAGCTGGGAATTGAACCCTGACCAACTGGCTCCAGAGTCTTGCAAGCAGATGTGTGTGGGTCACTCACCTGTGTTCAGCCCACTGGTGCCTGGCAGCTGGTTGGCCCACAAACATGTTCTCATAGTCAGAAGTGGAAGATCCGGGCAGGGTGGCTGCTGGGAGCTTAGGGCTGAGGCCCCGGCTACTATACCGTGGCTGCTGGCCCGAACCAGACCTGGGACCATTCTGAGCAGCCCACGTTTTGCTCATGCCCCAGCTACTGCCTACCCGACGTCTACGGAGTCTCCACGCCAGCACTGGGCCAGCAATGGCAAGCATGAGGAGCAGGCTTCCACCGGCCACCAGAGCTCCTGTGGTTATCATGGTCAGGGGAAGGCCACAGCGCACTTCCAAGAAGGCAGAGACGTTGCACCAGGCGCCGGTGGACACATCCAGGCACAGCAGAGGCTGTGGGCCAGAGCAGTTGTCCCGCCGGACCTCGTGCCAGGGTGATAGGCCACAGCTGCAGTCAGCCCTCACGTCAAGGTCACAGTGTTCGGCCAGTGCCCTGTCCACGAGGTCCAGGGGGTTGTTGGTCACATCCAGGACCTGCAGCTTTCCCAGGTGAGCAAAAAAAAGCGGTGGGAGCTTTCGAAGGCCATTCCCAGACAGGTCGAGATGAAGCAGACTGCTGGCCTGCAGAGACTGGTTCTGAGGCAGCAGGCTCAGGTTTTGGCCACTGAAGTTCAGGCATGTGTCTGTGAACTCCCGGGTCCAGTCCACGTCCCCTGAGGACACGTGGCACGACAATTCCTGGCTGCCTGGACGGAGCAGTAACAGCAGCGGCAACAACAGCACCCACACCGGGGCGCCCCCCATGCAAGCAACCTAAGCGGAGACACCGGAATCCAAGCCCCAGCCTCAGTCTGGGGTCACCCTCCCCCTCGCCACCTATGTTTGTTATATACATTTTTAATAGCCGAGAGCAGCTCAGGCCACTTCTGAAGTGTTAAAACTTAGCCCTTCCGCTGGTGGCTCCTCTTTGATTGGCTCTGGCCCCCTGCCTCAGTCTCCCCTTCCGGGGAATGGGTACCTAACCGGGATGCCTCAGGGGCTTGGAAGGCGAGGAGGAGACCTGACCCAGACAACCCCTTCCCCTTCTCTCAGATCAGCCCCTTTGGGCTAAGTTGCCCAATTTCCCCCAACATTTCAGGAGCCCTCTCTGGCCAAGTCGGGACTACATGTAAATGAGCCGTTGCCCCGGAAACGACCCCGCCCCTCTGCCTTTCTTTTCCGAACTGCAGGCTGTTGGGAGTCTTGGGCTGGCGGTGGGGGTAGGGGTGGGGGGTGCTGCTGACGGGGTCCCACCAGCTGTGGTTTGCACAGACCCAAGTTCTAGTGCCTCCGTCCTACCTTTCTGGTCCCCCTGCCACGCCTTGGCCTCGGTCGTGCTAGAAGTCTCCGGTGCCGAGGGGCTGCGTCGTGGCTCACCCGGACGCGGGGGTCAGAGGGTCTGACCCTCCGCGGATCCGGATCCACTGCGGTGCCTGGCGCTTCTCAGGCTCTGTACCCAGCGACTCAGGGGAAGAGGAACTGGTGTCGGCTGAAGTGCAGAGGGGAAGAATGAAGAAGATACAGAGACCCGCCCCCACCCCCTCCCCGCTGAAAGGCCTCAAGGACCAGGATTCTTACGGGAAGGGCAGGGGCAGCCTGCTTCCTTCTTGCTGGAACCCAATGACTACATGTCCCCCAGTAACACCCCAACTAACTGCTACCTCATCAGCTCACTTCCTGGTCTCAGCTCAGTTGAATCCCAACCCATGCATTCATTTATTCGTTCAACAAACATCATCCATGCTGAGCCCCCAAGAGACTTCAGTCCTGTCCAGTTGCTTCAGGAGCAACCAGTCTCGGAAAAAGACAGAACCGGACACAGGCACCCCAAGTCTGATGGAGTCAGGTCAAGGCCAGAGTGAGGGACAGGGTACTGGAAGTTTTCCTGGAGAGGAGACATTAGAATTGGGGTTTCAACACATGAGTAGGAGTTTGCCAAGGATTCCTTGGCAAACGGCCTTTGACTTTCCAAGCTCCTAGCCTCTCCCACAAGATCAGAGCTCTCCTCATGTACAAATCATGCCTCCATGCTGCAGGGGGGATGTGAGGAGGGCTCCCTGGGGGAGGGGATGTTGAGTCTGGGGCTTGGAGGATGAGTTGCAGTGGAAGGCAGAAAGGAATGCATTGCAGATTCCAGGCAGAAGGCACAGCAGGAGTAAAGGTCCTGCAGCTTGAGAAAGCATGGCCGGCTGGGACAGCGTGGTTAGGAGTGGCTGGAAGGGACTGACTAAATGGAGGAACTGGTGACATGGGCAGGTTGGGGAGGTAGCACAGGCCTCCAAAGCCAGGCGGAGGAGTGGGGCTTTATTCCCAGGGCCAAGCAGGTATGTGAGCAGGGGAGGGGCACTGTGTCAAAAGATTCTTCTGGAGTGAGTCTGGGGTCTGGAGGTGGCAAACCTTTTGAGGAGCCTGGAGTCCCAGAGGGAGAGGGGGAGCTGAGTCAGACCTGAGGGACAGTGACACAAGAGAGATTGAGGAGGGAATGGGTACAGGTAGGCTGGCAGAGAGTCTCAACCTCACTGGGGTCCGGGCTTCAGGCAGACCAGGTTCAAATCCTTTCCAGCCCCTGGCTCACTGCTTGACCTTAACTGTTCTGTACCTCAGTTTCCACATCTGTAAAATGGTACCTCAGTTTCCACATCTGTAAAATGGTACCTCAGTTTCCACATCTGTAAAATGGGATAAATGTCAAGAGTCTTTCCTGGACTCTGGGAGGCTGGAGTCTACTCCCCCACGCTTTCCCCTCTCCTCAGACTCTGCCCCTTTTCCATCTCCAAACTCAGACGAATGGTCAAAGGTCTTGAACTGAGACTTTGGGGAAGGGCTACAATTTGTTCTTCAACAACCCAAAGATACTCACTCCTAGTAAAACACAGCAGATCACAGCAACTCTGAGATACTGTTTGATTCCATCTATCAGATGGGCAAAAATTCAAACGTGTGATGACACCCTGTGCTGGCCAGGCTGTGGGGAAACAGGCAACCCCACACATTGCTGGGGGAGCATCTGTGGTGCAGCCCGATGTAAGGCATCCTGTCACAGGAATGATGAAGGCGCATGCCCACTGATCCAGCATCCCACTCCTGGGACTCCTGAATATTTTCATGTTTACAACATGACAGGGGCAGGAACTGATGAGTGGATAAACTAAATGTAGTCCATCCATACCGTGAACATTATTTGGCCATAAAAAGGAATGAAGCTCTGATACACACTACACGCGGATGAACCTCAAAAACATTATGCTGAGTGAACAAAGCCAGACACAAAAGACTACACAGTGTATGATTTCATTAATATAAAGTGTCCATAACAGGCAAATCCACAGAGACAGATAGTAGATTAGTGATTGTCAGGGGCTGGGGAGTGGGATACGGAGAGTGACTGCTAATGGGGACGGGGTTTCCTTTTGAGGTAATAAAAATGTTCTGGAACTAAATAGGGATGATGGTTGCACACACTGTGAATGTACTAAAAATCACTGAATTGTTCACTTTAAAGTGGCTAACGTGGTAAATTTTTGTTAAGTGTACTTTGCACAATTTAAAAAAAAAGTCACCTGAAACTTACAAGATGTCGTAAATCAACTATACTTGAATAAAAAAAAATTTTTAAGGCAAAAAGATGACAGAGCTACAGGATGATTCATTGCAGCACTGCTTGTTTTATGAAAACAAAAATTGGAAACCACCTAAGGGATTGGTTTGATCAATAACAGCTCATCTATCCTGGGAGGTGCTACAGAGTCATGAAAATGAAATTATAGATCTCTATGAAACAATAAGGAAAGACTCATTCATTTCCTCCACAAACAATTATTAAGCTCCTACTGTGTGCCAGGCACTGGTCTAGGAGCTGCAGATACAGCCATGAACAAAACAGACAAACTCCCAATCCCCGTGGAGTTCTTGTAGTAGTCGGGGAGGCTGGAAACATGCGGAATCTATCAAGAAAATATGGAACTTCCCTGGTGACGCAGTGGTTAAGAACCCGCCTGCCAATGCAGGGGACACAGGTTCGATCCCTGGTCCGCGAAGATCCCACATGCCACGGAGCAACTAAGCCCATGCACCACAACTACTGAACCTGCGCTCGAGAGCCCGCAAGCCGCAACTACTGAGCCCGCATGCCGCAGCTACTGAAGCCTGTGCACCTAGAGCCCCTGCTCTGCAACAAGAGAAGCCACCGCAGTGAGAAGCCCATGCGCCGTAATGAAGAGTAGCCCCCTCTCGCCACAACTAGAGAAAGCCCGCACGCAGCAACAAAGACCCAGCGCAGCCAAAAATTAATTAATTAATTAAAACATATGTAACAGGTGGCAGAGAAAGTAAAGTTGGGAAGCAAGCAGGGAGGGTGGCAACTTTTTAATGGGATGATCAAGGGAGGGTTTATTGCAAAGGATAAGGGGGCTTATTGAGTAAGGAGGTGGGGGAAGGGCATGCAGGGAGTAGAACAGCCTGTGTAAAGGCCCTGGGGCGAGAGTGGGCCTGGGTGAGAGCAGATGTCTTCAAATGAATATGTTAACTGGGGTGGGGGGGAAAGCAGCTTCCTACAGAAACTTTTTTTTTAAATCGATTTATTTTTGACTGAGTTGGGTCTTCATTGCTGCGTACTGGCTTTCTCAAGTTGCAGTGAGTGGGGGCTACTTCTCATTGCGGTGTGCAGACTTCTCTTGTTGCAGAGCACTGGCTCTAGGTGCACGGGCTTCAGTAGTTGTGGCACACGGACTTACTTGCTCCGTGGTATGTGGGATCTTCCCGGACCAGGGCTCGAACCCATGTCCCCTGCGTTGGCAGGTGGATTCTTAACCACTGCGCCACCAGAGAAGCCCCCCTATAGAAACTTTTGATGAAACAGGAAAAACAAATACCCTGGGGTTACCTCTTAGTGGCAGATGGATGGGAAGGAGAAGCTCCCCATGTACATTTTTATCTTTTTTCCTTTAGAATCCTATCATGTCATGTGAATACAAATCAGTCAACACGTTCAATCCAAACATTGAAATCAGCCAACAAGCACACACAAGAAATCAGGCTTTTAGGATGAGAGGGACAGAGGGGCGCCAGCTGGCGGGCCTGGGTGTGGGTGGATTCCAACACTGAGGCCTCTTAGAATGGGAGGAAATGAGGAAATGAAGTGAAGGAAATGAGGAACTAAAGGGCCAGACACTCAGGCTTGGGGTGGACTATGTGGGCGTGGGACAGGCCGGCTTGGGGCCTGAGACAGTGGGTTCTGGAGGTGGGTCTGGGGGAGCCTGGGGCCTGGGCCTTCCTGCTGCAGCCCTGGCAGGCCATGGCTAGGCTGTGGGAAGAGGGGCTACACTGGCCCTCAACCTGGCTGAGAGGAACCAGAAACTTCCAGAGGGCTCACCTTCATACTCCCCGCTCCTGCCCATATGAGTCCCAGGCAGGGCCAACCTGTCAGCACAGAGACCTCTGTAGAGCCTCAGAGACACCTAGAGACCTTCAGAAACCCCAGAGAAACCGAGAAAAACGCAGACATCCCCAAGACCCCAGAGATACCTAGAAGAAATTCAGAGACCACTCCCAAAGACAAAGACAGATATGCGGGGCGTACCCTGGGGTAACCCAGCCTCAGGGCCACCAACTTGTGGTCCCACAGTTTTGCCACATTTGCCCAACACCCTCCGATCCCCAGTACGCACCCTGTGCTGAGTGAGGCCTCGGTGTGTCCCCAGGAGCCCCTCGTCTGGGGAGCTGGAGAGGGGCCAAGGGTTTCCCCTCCCCACATCCACCTCCAGTTCCGTCCCGAGGCTCTCACACTTATCTGGAATCAACCCCTCTCCACCTCCGAGCTTCCCCAGGGTGAGGTCTCTAAACCTCTGGCCTCAGCCCCTTCCTGCCATCTCCATTCTCCCTGTGACAGCCTTTGAACTACCGACACCCCCATCCCCTGGCTCTGGTCTGGCTACTCTTAGAATCCAGTCTCACCCCAGGGAGGGTCTAGGGCAGGTTGCTAGGCAGCCCAGGCCACAGTAGAAGCCCTTTACAGGGCCTGGGGATCTTGAGGCCTCTGAGGAGCTCTGGAGCTGGCTGGTCAGGACCACAGGCAGTTATGATGCCCAAGGGCTGGGCTAAGGTGGCCAAGCAACTTACGGGCAAACCTGGAATGTGAGCAGACTCCAGCAACTGCAGACCTCCATGCGTTAATTCAGCAAACAGTGCACTGAGCCACTTCATTGCTGTGTGACCTGGGGCCAGTACCTTAAACCCTCTGTTCCTCCACTTCTTCCTTTGTAATTTTTAAAATAAATTTATTTATTTATGTATTTATTTTTGGCTGCGATTGGTCTTTGTTGCTGCACACGGGTTTTCTCTAGTTGTGGCGAGCGGGGGCTACTCTTCCTTGTGGTGCGTGTGCTTCTCATTGTGGTGGCTTCTCTTGTTGCCGAGCATGTGCTCTAGGTGCCCGGGCTTCAGTAATTGTGGTCCGCAGGCTCCATAGTTGTGGCTCGCGGACTCTAGAGCGCAGGCTCAGCAGTTGTGGCGCACGGGCTTAGTTGCTCCGCGGCATGTGGGATCTTCCTGGACCAGGGCTCAAACCTGTGTCCCCTGCATTGGCAGATGGATTCGTAACCACTGTGCCACCAGGGAAGGCCCAATTTTTTTTTAAGTTTTTTTTTTTTTTTTTTATGTGGACAATTTTTAAAGTCTTTATTGAATGTGTTACAATATCGCTTCTTTCTTATGTTTCGGTTTTTTGGCTGGGAGGCATGTGGGATCTTGGCTCTCCCACCAGGGATCGAACCCTCACCCCCTGCATTGGAAGGCGAAGTCTTAACCACTGGACCACCAGGGACGTCCCTCTGCTTCCTCCTTTGTAAAATGAGGACAGTGAAAACCACCGTGCAAGGTGGCCGTGAAGGGCTGGGAGATGGACGTGAATGTTAGCATGTGCCTGGTACCAGGCCGTGTGTGACTAATACACAGCTGAGTGTCCTAAGGGTGGGGGAGGTGTAAATGGTCCATCATGCACAAAAATCGAATTCAGAAGGTAAAGCTTGATTTTTAATGTAATGGAAAGACCTTATTTGAGGTCACATGGCTTCGTTGGTTACAGTAACATTTTAGAAGCCAAAGAATGCCTTTAGGAGAGGGGTGGGCAAACAAAATGTGGCACCAGGGCAGCTGCGGTCAGCAAGCACCCTCCACCTGCCAGACCGGCATTTCTTTGCTGAGGCTGCTCTGGTCACAGGATGCCACATTGTTGGCCCACACGGCTCTCCTGGGAGCTGCCCTGACCACAGACGGAAGGAGAGTTGATTAGAAACGCCTCGGCTTCCTCCTCCCTCTTCCCTTGGGTAGGACGTCTCAGAGGCACTTGCTCTTGGCGGGCTTCTTGAGGGCCCAGTGGGAACCCAGCCTTGTGGAGCCTGCTCGTTGGCGCCCCCTGCAGGTCCCCGTCTCTCTTCTCACCCGGACCAGGGCTTCCTCCCAAATAATTACTGTCTTGAATTCCGATCTCCGGTCAACTTCCAGGGGGTCCCAAATTAAGATAGGTGGAGGAATATAAAGAAACATTATAAGCCGTCAGATTTTTAAAACATTTTAAGTAATTATAACTAGCAGCAGCCGAGCACTGGCTATTAAGCGATGTCATCTTCACTATAACTTCTTGAGGTAGGAACTGTCATTACCCCCCCATTTCACAGACGGGGAAACTGAGCCACAGTGTGTTTGAGTAGCTTGCCCAAGGCTCTACAGCAACCGAGGGTGAGCCCTCAAACCGTGTGGTTAACCATTAGGCTACACTGTGCTCAGACAAGATTCATTTGTCTGCATCTACGTAGAAGCGTGTGCAGAGCCATTGCGCGGCACACGATGACAATCTGCCGCTCCTGGATGCGCAGGTTTAGACTTGACTTCATGGTAGTGGCTGCCTGGGGGTGGCGGGGCTAAGAAGGTTATTTAGCTTATTTGCTAGGTTTTATTTAATTTATTTTTTACTTTTGGTAAGATTTCCTTCCTTCCAGAAATATTTACTGAGCACCTACCAGATGCAGCAAAACTCTCACCCTTAGAAAGGTGAATTGGGGGAGGGGTGGGAGGTTGGGAGAGATCCGATGAACCGTAAATTAGCAAATTTAAAGGAGGTTAGGAAATAATAGGGCTGGGGAGAGGAAAAGTTAGAAAGAATTTGGGGGATTTGGAGAGAAAGACAGGGCGGTTTGCAGTTTTGAAGAGGGTTCGTCAAAGAAAACCTCTCGAGGGGGAAAAAAAAGAAAACAGACAAAAAAGAAAAAAAACATGTGCAGGTAAGAGCCCAAAATGAGAACACTTTGGGGGGGATGGGAGAACTGGGTGATTTTTTCTGTATTTTTCTTCTTTTTTGCCATGAAATAATTCAGTACATAAATATGTAAATATACATTTGGAAGCCTACTTGGGGGCATGGGCAAGGTCAACAGAGGTGTACCAGATTCCAAGCCTGAAACTCGGGGTCGCAAGAGCCACTCCAAAGGCGCGCTAAGGCGGGGCCCGCTGGGACCCTCCGGAGTTGTACTTGCGAATCTCTGCTGCCCTCGTGTGGCCAGACTCGGGATTGCAGGTTCTGGTGGCTTTGGCAGAGGCAGAGAATTGGTCCCTCCCACTTCTCTGACTCCCAAACTCCATCCCGACCAACACGGGGAGGATGGGGGGAGTTCAAGACGGTCTGTGTCGCTCTCAGGCTGAGACCCCTGAAGGAGGGTACTGGAGGCCTCAGGCCCCAGAACAGAGGGGACATTGGTAATTTTTAACTCATTCGGTCGGCAACAGGTATTTATTAAGCGCCTGTGTGCCAAGACTTGTAAGTGCTAGGGACACAGCACTGAACAAAATGATAGAATTCCCTGCCCTCACAGAACTCATGGGTTACTGGGGACATTGGCAATCAACGTGCAAAGATAAGATTTGCGGGAAAACCCAACAGGGCAATGTGATCCAGATGGTTGGAGGGCCTCTGTGAGGCCTGAAGGACAAAGAGAGGCGGGCTATGGGGAAGGGCTGGGGAAGGGTGTCCAAGGCCGGGAGGACAGCCTGTGCAGAGGCTTTGGGGTGGGAATGAGCTGGGTGCAGACAACAGGATCATGGACAAAACTGACCAGTTTCTGGTCCTTAGTGAGCATCCACTCCCCAGTGCTGTTATTCAGCAGAGGAAGCCCCCCACCCAAAGGGAAGAAAGGACCCCTCCCCCTGCACCGCCCCGGGATCTTAGGACTTCAGGTTGCCATGGAAAATCCACCACAGGAAGAGAGGCGGAGCTCCAGAGAGAGGTGGTGAGGGAGGGGCGTTGCCAGGGCACCCCAAAGTGGTACCCGGTGCCTCCACTCCCTAATGTGCGTCCCCGGGCGAGTGGCTCCCCGGCTTTGAGCCTCAGATTCATCTGCAGAACTTTCTCTGTAGCTGCGATAGGTTTCTCCCTCCCCCATTTCTCCCTTCCCTGCTCTTGAGGTTTCCACAAAATGCCTCCAATCTCCCAGAGTATCCCAGACCCAGACAGGGAGCTGGGGGCACTCCGGTGAGTGGGGTGCTGCCTCTGGGTCGCCCATGTATCTCCCTTCATGCTTCTCTGGGCCTCAGTTTCCCCATTCTGTAACATGGGGAGAAAAAAGTTCTGCCTCTCTCAGGAGGCTGCTGGGAGGATTTTAAGGGATGATCAGAGCTGGGCGTACCAATTCCTACTGATTAGTTTGACTCTGGAAAGTGCAGGGCGGAGGGGCGGAGTCTTGATTTGTGAGCTGTGGAGCCATGGAAGGTGCTGGAAGCCTGGCAGTGTACTGGCTCAGGCTGAGCTTCACGGAGGATGAACGGGGGAGTGAGCTGTGGGTTCGACTGAGGCTCCTCCACTCAGTCCTCCTGTGTCCCTTCTCTCGCCTGAGTTCCTCAAGACCCTGAGAGTCTGGGGACTGAGGTTCAAGGCCACACAGCCGGACCGACAGCGCCAGGGTTCAAACCCAGGTCCAGATCTTCCAAGCGGGGAGTTCTGCCTCCAGGTGATCAGCCTTGGGGTATAACCCCCATTTCGCAAACCCGAGACTACAAGGGTTTGCTGGCTGTCCAAAGAGTCCAGCCTGTCTTAATGACCCTCCGCCCTGTGTCCCTTCACAACCTCCTCCCCCACTACTTGCTCCTCCCACCAGGTCTAGGCTGGAACCCGCAGCCCAGCCTGCGCCGGTGCTCACCAGCTGCTGTGGCTTCTTCCCTCCCGGTGTTGTTTGGGTTTTAATTTTTCTGTTGCAGTTAGAAAATTACCCATAATTACAGCTTCTGAAAGGAAACGTCTCACGGCGCAGACCCTGCTCCCAGCTGTGGCCGCCTCCCACGCACGGCTGAGGAGGGGCTGCAGGGGTCTCCAGCCTGGATCCTGGCCCCTCCCCGAATCCCTCCCTTCCCCCGTCCCCCCCTCCCCATTAACGGGGCTGCTTCCACCTCCTGTGGAGAGGAAAAACCATCATCGGGAAAAACCAAACTAGCCTTCCCAACGACTCAAGCAACATATTCATGGACCCCTACCGCTGTGTCTGCAGGGAGAGCAGATCCAGAGGGAGGCGGAGGCTGCCAACAGATGACTTAGGCATTATTTTATCATAACAGTGACAAGTCCAACCAAGGCTAGTGCAGAACCAGTAATCTGGAGGAGATGGCCACGGAAGGCAAGGAGTTGGGGGAGGGAGAGATGGAGGAGGAGGAGAAGAAAGGGAGGAGGAGGGAGGAGAAGGGAAAAGAGGGAGAGGAGGAGAAAGAGAAGGGCGAGTGGGGGAGAAGAAGGAATAATGCGGCCAAAAGTCGAAGGAGGCCAGAACAGGCCAGGCCAAGAGCCAGAGAAAAGAGCGCTCCAGGAGGCAGGAACGGCCAGTGCAAAGGCCGAGAGGTGGGTCTGAAGAATGGAAGGGTTGGAAGGGAGTGAGGGGAGGGCTGGCTCCTCCTGCAGGCAATTCCCCTACCCTTCAAGCAGAGCCGACTTCGGACTCTCCCAGGCACCGACCCCGACGTTAAGGAGCTGGGGTTTGGGGGCGTCGGTGGTCCCAAGAGTCAGAGACCCAGCTCAGGGCTGCAGTCCCCGGCAGCCACACGGGGGCGACCGGGAGCCGGCAAAGGAGCCGCAGGTCTGGGGCCCAGCCTTAACCCTTAGCGCTCCTTGCTTACCGTCCCCCGCCCCCACACCGGCTCCTAAATCAATTCCCGGGCCTGTCAGGTCCTCCAGGGTCTCTTACCGGGTCAACCTCCCTGCCTCCTCCACGCCATCCCGATCTACCTGGCAGCCCCAAGGAGCTTCTTAAAATCCTGACGTAGATCCCGCCCCTCGCGGCTACACACCTTCCTGTGGCTCCCTATTCCTTTTAAAACAAAGCCCAACCCGTCCCCACCAGGAATGGCCCGACCCGTTTCTTCCTTTCCCCCCGCCCTCCTCGCTCTGCTTCCAACACTTTAACCGTGTGCCCACCTCAGGACCTTTGCACTTGCCGTTACTACAATCTGAACATTCTTCTTCCAGATCTTTCGGATCCACCCCCTCCCCTTATTAAATATATATATATATGTTTTTGCAAGGCGTGCGTTCTGGTTGGTTGTGCACGCGGCTCAGCTCCCCGGACGCCGCATGGGGGCTAGAGCTTGCTCTTCTCCGACTTTTCCGCCGGCGCCGAGGCAGTGTTTTGGAGATCCGTCCCTGTTGCCATGAGAACCGCGCTAGTCTCTCCCGCCGGCCGCGCTTCCCCCTCCGCAGCTAGCCCCGCCACGGGCGCCTCCGCCTCCCAGCCTCCCTCCCTCCGCCTTCCGCCCCTGCGGTCGCCCCGTCCTCTTCACCGGGGTCCCCTCCCTCTGCCCATCACGTGGAACTCCCTGAAATTATCCTACTGTTCGCCAGCTTTTGACTGTCCGCCTTTCCCATCAGACCCTCTGCTCCACAAGCAGTAGCAACGTGTCCCGACTGGGTCCACAGAGCCCGGCACACAGAAGGCACTCAATAAATATTTGTCGGGAGGATGAAGACTCACATCGACTCAAGGAACCGGAGCTCAGAGAGGGCCATGGACCCGCCCAGGGCACACAGAATTCTGGGGAGCAACAGAGCATTAGGAGATAAATGGGGGCGCCTGGGGTGGTGGTGGGAGCGTCCGTGGGAATCACAGCTGTCACCAATACACTGTGTGGCTTGGGTGAGTCACACCCTCTCTGTGCCTGGCCGGCAGTAGTTGTTGGAGAGCGGTGATGGGAACGGGTATTACGATGAGGGTGTCCTTGACGCCCACGTTCACCGGTGGCCCCCGGGTCTTTGGGCAGTCCCCATCTCGACGTCCGACTGAAGCTGGCCTGCCGCGCCCCCATTAGTGCGCAGCGCGGGCCCCTCCTCCGCGCCGGCCCGGGGCCCGGGAGGTCCGCGGGAGAGGAAGTTGGGGGAGGGGACGACCTGCTGGACAGGAAGTGGGAAGGGTTGGCGTGTCCCCCCCTCCCCCCTGGCCGTGGCCCCTCGGGATGGAGGCGGGGCTGGGGCCGGCCTGGCCCTTCCCTTCCTCTTCGCCTGTCTGGAACCGCAGCGGTTCAAGACTTCCCGCCCGGCAGAAGACCTGGGTGGGGAGGAGGCCGTTGGAGGCATAATGGGGGGTCGGCCGGCAGCGGGAGGGGCGCTCCGATCATCACATAACACACGACACAGGAAATGTGAGCGCACAGCCACACCACACACGTCCCAGGGAGCCAGCAATCCACCCATTCGGGGAGGCACACACACTAGTGCACAAAACCTGACGCAGCGTCACTCGGCCCCGCACGGCCGCCGCGGACACATAACCACTGTCGCAGAGCCAGGGACAGTTGCCCAGACAGCGACTGGGTGCCTGCCAACCCCCCACGCACAACGACGCACACGTGCACTCACACAGGAACCGCGTGTTTACACACACACTTGTGGTCGTAAAAAGAAAGAAAAACAAAAAAACCTATGGCAAACGTTCACAGAAGCATCTAGACCTAGAGTCACAACTGGACCGCCTCCCGCCACCTAGCCCACGCACGTCCGGCGCACACTGCCCACAGGTACCTTGGCACACAGGCCTCCGCGCCCACCCGACACCCCTGCCCTGCGGGTGTCCTTGCCTCGGTGTCGGCCTCCACCTCTGCACACCTCCTGGGGGGAGAAGAAGGGCCCTAGGAGGGAGAATGGGGTGCCCACTGCCTGCACCCCTGACTCCTGCAAAGGTGCTATTAAAGTTGGAATATTTACAGCTGGCAGCACAGGCTGAGAGGCGGAGCCAGCGGGAATGACCCAGTCAGTCAAGTCACCCAGCACCTACAATTGACACGGAAGTGTGACTGGGGGGCAGTGCAGGGTAGCTCCCAGGGTGTGGCCTGGGTACCCCAGGAGCTTCTTGTCTGTGTGGTGTCTTTGTGCTGCATGTATCTGTGTTGTGTGACTGTGTGTTGCGTGTGACTGAGCCATCTGTGGTTCGGTGAGACCCCAGGTCCCTGTGTGGAGCCCTCGGGAGGCTGCGACGGTGTGCCCCAGGGTGACAGCAAGTAGCTGCGTGGGCTCTTTCCACAGCTGTTGGAAGCTATGGCATAGCGGTGCCGATGCTTGTCTCTGTGCGGCTGTGTGCGTGTGTGAACGTCGAGTGTGTTTCAACGTTCTGTAACAGCCACTATTTGAGCTGTGTATACCTACGTGTGTGACAGTGTATCCCTGGGCAGACTGTGTGTGTGGCGGTTCCCACCCGTGCTGGGCGTGGGTAGCTCTGCGGGGCGATACACCCAGTATAACTGCCTGTAGCTTTACGGGGCTATCAGTAGTTGTTCCAGTAGCTATAGAGACTTACGTGTGCAGTCCTGTGTCGGAGAATGTAGCCGCAACTAAGTGTGTGGCTGTGTTCTTGGGTGTACAATTTGGGTGTATCTGGAAAGTGTGTGTGTAGCCGTGATCAGCTGTGTCCCGCTGTGTGTCCCCGGGTGGCTGTCCCCAGTCGCACCGAGTATGTGTATCCCCGCGCCCCCTCCCCCCGCGGCGGGCACTGCGCGTGCGCGCCCGGCCCACGGTCCCGGCGGCGGGACCCACCCGCGCTCACGCCATCGCCCCTTTAAGAGCGGCGCCCGCGGGCGACGGGGAGGCGGCGGGCGGGGGCGCGCGCGGCGGGAGGAGGGGGCGCGCGCTTCCCGGAACAGCCCGCGCTGAGGGAAGAGAGGAAGAAAATAAAACCCGCGGCCGGAGCCAAAGCTGGAGCTGCCGCCGCCGCCGTCTCAGCCGTCTGGAGCTCCCCCGCGCGGACGATGCCCGCGATGCCCGCGCGGGGCTCGGGGCGGTGAGGCCCGGGGCGCGGGGTAGCTATGGCGACCGGGAGCGCGGCCCGCGGCGCCGCCTGACAGGTGTGGGGCCCCGGCGGCGGCGGCGGCGGCGGCGGCACGGAGCAGCATGTACGCCAAGGGGGGCAAGGGCTCGGCCGTGCCCTCCGACAGCCAGGCACGAGAGAAGTGAGTCGGTGGTCCGGGACCGTGGGAGACGGGGGCGGGGCTCGGTGGCCGCGCCGCTTCCGTGGCCCTAACGCCGGCGGGCACCGCGTGGGGCACGTGGGTGCGGGGCAGGAGCGAGATTTAAGGGGCGCGCGAGACCGGAAGGGCTGGAGGGTCGCAAGCTACTGGGGAGCTCGCTAGACCCAAGGGGCGTGAGGGGCTTAAGGGGTCGCGAGATTTGAGGGGACGCGCGAGATTCGAGAGGTCGTGAGAGTAGAAGGGACCCCGGAGACCCGAGGGGGGTGAGATTGCGGGGGCGCGCGAGATTCGAGCGGGACTAGAGGGTCGCGAGACCTTCCCGACGGTTAAGCCTTGGGTGTGGGAGGTTGCGAACGCGTGTGCGCGCGGAGTCGCCATTCGTGCCGCTTCCCCCATCCTCTGGGGAAGTTTCCCGGACAGGCGAGACTGGCCGCTCTGGGCGCCTCCCCCCTCCCTCGCTGCTTACCGAAAGCTTGAGAGACGCGAGAAGGGCTTGAGGGGCGCCGGCCCCACCCCTGAAAGGCCACCTGTCCAGCCGGGCCTGGGGCAGCTGGGTGGGGCCCTTGGGGAAGCCGCAGGATCACAGTCCTGGGGCCCCCACTTGTTCTGGGCATGGCGCTGGGCCGTGGGTAGCAGATGGTCTTAGGCTGGTAGAGGGGCAGGTTCCTAACTCCCAGACTCTGCAGTGAGGGGCGGAGGGCACTCAGAGCTTCTTGGGGTGGGGAGGAAGCTGAGCTGTTGTGCTTGTCTCCTGGCCCTGCCACTTACCTGCCCTGTGGCTTTGGGTGAGGGAGCACTCCCTCTTAGGCTTATTTTCCTATCCTGAGAAATGCAGACATAATAACAGTGCTGTCTCTTAGGTTTGGGGAGTGTTTGAAAGGTGCTAGGACGTGTGACTGTCTCACAGCAAGGGCACCCAACAGTTTGCGATATTGTTAAAATGCCAGGGAAAAGAGAAGGCTTCTGATGTCTGATGGCCAATGGCTGATTTGCAGGATCCTAGAAGTCAAGCCACCTAGGGCGGGAAACCAGCTGCTGGAGCAGTTAGGAGGCTGAGTTATTGGGGAGAGGTCCCATGATGACTCTCTTTGAGGGCCAGAGCGGGAGTGAGGACTTGAATGTCTGGGCAGTGAAAAGGAGCCCTGAATATGGGCTGTCTCCTGTCTTTTCTTCCTGGACTGACACTGGGGCACCACCTCTCCCCCCAACCCAAGGATGAGTGTCCATTCTCTACCCAGCCTCGGGGTCATTTTGGAGAAGAGATTCTTCTGGCCAGGAGACGCTAGACAGATGATTGCCCTTCCAGACCTCTCTTGTCTGCACAGTTATGAGGTTGGGGTCCATTTCCAAGCACCATTAACCAGGAAGACTTTTTGAAACTGGCACCTGGCTCCTGCCCAGGTTGGAAGCAGGGGGGTGTAGCCACCCCACTCCTGGGGATCTTGGCACATCTCCAGCCATCCTTGTACCCTGGCTTCTGGGCTCTGGGGGCTACCACTCCCCCAGTGGGAATCGTTCACTTGTTCAGACATGTGCTGGGCTGGGTCTTGGGGTGTAGTGGTTGGGAAGCCAGGCCCTGGTCCTGAAGAAGCCCACATCCTAGCTAGGAGGCAAGTGAGTTACTCAGCAAGCCGATGGAAGGATCTGGAGCTATGCTCTGAGAAAAGCAAAATGGGAAAGTGGGCGGTAGTGAACTGTGAGGAGGTGTGTCGGGTGTGCAGAGACCTGGAGGAAGAACCGATGGCTGAGGGCACAGCAAGTGCAAAGGCCCTAGGGCGAGGCCAGGCCAAAGAGCTGGGGCTGGTGCCCAGGGTGGGGATGTGCTGTGTGGGCCAGAGAGGCTTGTGTTCCAAAGTACACTCCAGCTCCTTTGTGGAGTGGGGCTTACTGGGGGTCGCGTGAGGGTAGAGGGCCAGGAGACCTGGGGGAGGCAGGCACAGTTATCTGGGAGAGAGCTAATGGTGGCAGCTTAGGGGGTGGCTGTGGAGATAAGCAAAGGGAGGAAATAGGTTTGAGCTGGGGTCATGGTGTTTGGAGTGCGCTTCAATCCCACTAGACAGTCCAGGAGAGATTTTGACTCTTTGAACCGGGCCTCGGCTCTTGGCTAGGGATAGAAGAGGGGGTTATCTGACCTCTTGGCCAGAGCCATCCTGCACTCATCCATTTCTTGTCGAGAGGGTCCTGTAGCAGTGTTGGCTTGGAGACGAGGTTCTGCCGCTAAAGAAAGTTTGGAAAACACCAGATGGTGGCATCCACTTCACTGACGGGGATGCCAGGCCCTGGAGAGGAAGGACCCTGCTGAAGACTCAGGTTCTGGGGCACAGGAGAGCTCTCAGATGCTTGGGGCTGATACACTAGAGAGGCAGGCTGGTTGCTCTGAGCCTCAGTTTCCCCTCTGAAACACGGACAGCCGGCCTTGCAGGATTCTCACGAGGACTGGGGGGGAGGCTGCAGATAGAGCACCCCTCACAGGCATTCACCAATCATGCCACTTCCTGTCTCTGGGACTTGGTTTCCTCCTCCGTGAAATGGGGTGAAGGGGGTTCCACTGCTTGACTCTCCAGGACTGTTTTTTCCTCCCTGATCTCACCCTCCTGACTCCTCCTGCCCTTCCTCTTTTTCCTTCTTGGGCCCCTGTCCTGAGCCCCCTCTGGCTCCCCATCTCAGCACTAGGTCTGGGCTAGCCTGTCCCAGAAATGGACTTAGTGCCTGCTTGGTGCACAGATGGTGGGTCCCTGCTCTTGGGGGCTCACAGCAAACCGTGGTGACTTCTGGGTCCAGGGAATACAAGGAAGGGATGGCAGGGTGGGCGAGAGGGAGGCTGGGGTCTGAGTGGGCTGTCTGCAGGAAGACACAGCCTCTCCTTGTGTGAGTGATGAACACTCCAACCTACAGGGAAACCCCGAGATCACTTCCTACCCAGAACTAACTAGCGCTTGCATTCGGTCACTGGTTTCAGGTCTCTTCAAATAAGATGAAGGTGACAGGGACAGTTGAAGGCCCCTGTGTCCCCTTTGCATCCCTTCCCCCTTCCAGCCCCAGAGGCTGTGCTGTCCTAAGTTGAGGGGAGAGATCTAAATGTTTGCATCGTGTGTGTACATCCTTGAACACTTTAAGTGCTGCCACGTGGGTTTAGAATAGTTCCGTAAGTGATGGTCACTGTCAGTGTCACTGGGTGTCTTGTGTTTTTCTCCCAGGATTAGTTTTGTTTTTGTTTTTTTTTAAGATTTATTTAGTACTTATTTATTTTTGACTGCGTCGGGTCTTAGTTGTGGCACACGGGATCCTCGTTGAGGCATGCAGATTATTTTGTTGCGGCATGCGGGCTTCTCTTTAGTTGTGGCAGCGGGTTTTCTCTCTGTAATTGTGGCGCGTGGGCTCCAGGGCGTGTGGGCTCTGTAGGTTGCAGCACGCGGGCTCTCGTTGAGGCGCGTGAGCTCAGTAGTTGTGGCACACATGCCTAGTTGCCCAGCAGCATGTGGGATCTTAGTTCCCTGACCAAGGACGGAACCCGCGTCCCCTGCATTGGAAGGCGTATTCTCTATCACTGGACCACCAGGGAAGTCCCCAGGGTTAGTTCTGATATGGGCACATCACCTCAGGTAGTTTGTTCATTATCCCAGCAGGCAAGGGACTCACCATGTGTCTGTCCCATCCCTAGCTGGGCTTTCAGGTGCCCATGCCCGTGGGCATCCTTGTTGGAGGGGGGTGCATGGGTAAGAGGTTCTTGAGAAAGGAGCCCCCAAACTGAGTCCTGGAGGCTGAGCAGAGCCCGTGGACACAGGGGAGCTTTCTGGGAAGGTCTTGAGGCAGTATCTGGGGGACAAATGCTGGGATGGAATTTGTTAGTGGGGGCGGTTACTTTGACTGCTGGGTAGGAGAAAGGCTGTAAGGGGCAAATGTGGAGGCTGCCAGGAGGCCAGTGAGGAGGGTGGCCACCACCCTGGCTCTTAAGAGCTGAAGGCCTGGCCATGAGGGTAGCAGAGGGGAGGGAGGAAATGTGTAGGCTGGAGAGTCCCTTAGGGGCGTCGGTGGGACCTGGTGATGGATTAGATGGGGGTGAGGGGGTGACACAAGGCCTTGAGTAGAGAGGGCTTCTTCCAGCCCCCAGCAGTATGTGCCTCCAGGGGCTTTAAAGGGGAGGGGGAGCCTGGCAGGGAGCACCTCTTACCTTAATTCTTGGTTATTATGGTAATTCTTGATGATGAAGGTAGTACTGCTGCGTTTTAGTCCGGGAGGCTCCAGTACCCCATTCTGTCACCACTTCCCTGTGCAGCTGCAGCTTCTCCCCATGAGCACTCCAGATCCGGGCACCCTGTATCCTCCAGGTCACCGTTCCTTCTGGAGGGAGGGCCCCCGGTGCACCCCACACTCCCTCCCATCTCCTGCCCTCTTGCGTCGGGAGCCCCTCTGATGGGTGGGCTCTTCATTCTGCAGGTCATTTGCTGACCAGGGCTGGGGTGGGGCCAGGATTTGGATCCAGAGCCCAGGCCCTTTCCCACAACCCATCTCAGGGCCTAGACAGCGACCTGCAAGCCATAAGCCCTCCCTGAGTGGCGGGCCCTGGAGGTCCCGAAGCAACCTGACCAGATGTCCAGGCTTCAAAAGTTTTCACTGAAAACAAACAAAGAAAGCTGCTCACGGTTCTCTGAGACTTGATAAAAATTAAAGTACCAGCATATAAGAGAAATCAAGCAAAACTGAAAACCTTCTCTGGCTTCTCTTTGCTCTTGGGATAAAACCCCAAATTCTTAACATCAGAATAGTAAGTAAGTGCTGACCTTCATAAGTGCCTACTGGACATCCCGGGAGCGAGGGGGCTCAGGGTTGGTTGGTTCATTCATTGGGGTGGCTGGGGGCCCAGGATGCCCAGCGCTGTGTAAGCTCAGGAGTGAGACGAGGTCCCGCCCTCCCAAAGCTACATCCAGTGGGGGCTGCAGGCAGTAAGCAGAGGGCCTTGTGTCAAATGGAGATAAATATGATGGGGGTCAGGTGGAGAATGGAGCAGGGCTGCCGTTAGAAGTGATAGGGAAGCCTCTGCCCCGTGACTTTGGAGCCATGAGGGTCTCTAGCAGAAGTGTCTCAGGCAGGGAAATGGCCTGTGCAAAGGCCCTGGGGTGGAGAGGTAGAGAGTGGCCAACGTGTGTGGGAGGCACTGAAGGGTCTGAGTGAGGAGTGCTGGTGGGGAGGGGAGGAAGCAGCCCCTAGAGGGGCCCTGTTGAGATCCAGGTAAGTGATAGTGGTGGCCTGGACCAAGTGTGTGCTGAGGAAGGCAGGGAGAAGGCTCAGAATCAGGAGAGAGAGTGCTTTTTCCTTAAGTTTTTCCCCTAAATTCAATAAATGTAGTGATCTCTGGGGGACAGCTAGGTGGATCTTCACACTTGCGCCACACCTATGTGAGTCAAGACCACCCGGGTCAGGGAACAGGAGGGGAAGAAGCTGGGGTGGGGCTGGGCCTTTAAGATGTCAAGTGGATGGCAGACCCTGAGTTCACAGGGGAGGCCAGGCTGGAGGAACCCTGTGGGCAGCTGCACCACGTCAGTCATCAACATCAAAGCAGGAGGGGAGGCCACCCAGGGAGAAGAGAGGAGAGCTGGGGCAGGGCCGGAGGAGGGAGGGGAGCGGGCAGTGGTGGGCTCCGGGACCTGCATCCTGGGTCCGATGCCACCCCTGGCCAGTGGAGGGTGAGAGGTGATGGAGAGGGACCCGATGGGCTGGCAGCATAGAGCCCTTGGTGGCCTTAGTGGGAGCCAGCATGTTCTTCAGGAAGCTCCCTGAACCCTGAGGAGAGGCTTCTGCTCTTGGTGGGGGTGGGGCCAGACTGCAGCCCCCCATGTGCTCCCCTGCCCTGCTGCACTTCCCTTCTGGGCAGCCTACTTGGATCCCCCCACTCTGTCTTGCTCCCTGTCTCTGGGTACCTCATTCCCTGCACCGTTCGTTCCCCAAGGTGGCAGGGGGCCAGCTGGATCTCTTCAAACCTCTCTATTTGCCTGGAGGGTCGGTTGGTGAGCAGGCTGGGGCTGCTCAGGTCTCCTCCGGCCCCATTGACTTTTCATGTTCATTTCTTCACTGATGGACTCAGGCCTGGTAGATGCAGTCCACTCGTGAAGGCTCAGGAAACCTCTAGAAAGGGAGGGGGGGTCCCAGGAGTGAGTTGGACAGGTGAGCCTGGAGGCTGGGGGGTGAGGAAGACCACTGGGCTGGAGAAGGGTGGATGCTGCCAGGGTGCGATGTTGGAACCTGGGGGCGCCCGGGCTGGAGGCGCTGCTGAGAGGGGTGTGATGATGAGGCAGGAACCTTGGCCAGTCTTGGGGGAGACCCATGCTCAGAACTATGTGAGCCCCACAAATCCTACCCCTCTGTGACCTGTTTCTGTCGCTCCGGTGGCTGTCACAGCTCGCGTGGTGTAATGGGAGCTGTGGACATACCTTGCCCTGCTTCAGCCGCCCACCCGGACTCCCTAATGTCCCCCCTTGTACTTCTGTAGCACACACTACCTTCCACCCCACCAGATGACTTACCTCCTCCTTTGTATTTTTGCTCCTCCGTCTCTCCCCGTGAGCAGGTAGCCTCCAGGGAGACAGGGGTCTGTTGTGTTCACTGCTCAAGGAGGTGAATGTTTGTTGAATGAATGACTGAAAGGACGGATGGATGGATGAAGGAAGGAAAAGAGGGTCCAGGGCAAGGGCAGAAGCCGTGGGGTGGGGCCTGGGACAGAAGGGCTAGAACTGCCTTGGTGAGGTCTGAGCTGGAACTGGGGGTGGGGGTGCTCTGCAGAGGGGGCTGGGATGTGAGGATTGAGCAGCCTGGCTGGGAAGGGTGAGAGAAAGCAGGAGCATGAGTCAAAGCAAGGTTATTTCAGGATGGGGCCATCAGCCAGGGGAGGGAGGCCAGCTGAGCGGGGAAGCATCTGGAAGGGCCTACAGCTTTCACCGGAGCAGCCTCAGGCTGGCCCTTGGGGAGCCCCCAGTCTTAGATCCAGACTCCCCTCGGTCCACCTGGGGCCTGGCTGGGTAGTAGGAAGACCCTGGAGGTGCCCGGAGGGGCCGGTACTCGTAGAGTGGGGGCTGGGGAATGGGTGACCCTAGCGGGTGGGGAATTGTCCCTCTGCTGGCGGGTGTGGAAGACAGATTGGGGTGTGGTGGAGGCCAATGGATGGTGTTGCTGGTTGGAGCGTGGCCTGTGCTCTTGGGGTGGGCAGTGGCCGATTGGTGTGTGCAGGGGTACTGGGCACTGTGGGCATTTGGACAGGGCGGTGCCGTGGCAGCTGAGTGGCACTGCTGGCCCTACCTCCCGTTTCCCCAGACTCCCCCTTGGGGGGCTGGTGTGGATGTGTCATAGCCACCACTGGCGGATGGGAACTGATCCTGAGGGAAAGGATGGGGTCTAGGGAAACCTGGAGGAGGAAGACCTCAGGTCAGAGAGCCCCTTTTCTTCCTTGGCAGGTGAGGCTGGGAGTGAGTTAGGCCCTGGGCCCTGGCCACATGGCCCGGGGTGCCTGCCGGGAGACCCCACCCAGAGCACAAACTAGAGTGAAGCCCAGGAGCCATTTCTCCAAGGAGAGGAACTCCCTGGGGCCAAGGCTGCTATAAGGTCTCAGCATTGGCAGGATGGGGCCAGGACTTGGTCCATCAGGGGGGTGTTGAACTGAGAATTTGGCCTGGAGGTGGGGGGCTGGGGACTGCTAGGAGTGCTGCCTAGAGGAGGGGCCTGCAGGCTGTGTGTTGATGGATGTGTAGGAGTTGGCCAGGCTGAGCAACTGGTGAGGAGGCCATCTCTTCTCAGGGGTGGGGGAGGTGGGGCGAGGGGGAGACCAGCAGAGGGAAGTGAGTGAGGCTGGCAGTAGGTGGTAGGTACAATGAGGGGCTCACTGTGGGCCCCTGCCCCTCTCCACCTTCCCACCAGAGGGCAGGTGCCGCACCTTAAAACCCCTCCCAGGGACCCTCGGGGCAGAGCTTTGGGTCTGCCTGGACCTCCTGAGAGCCTGAGCCGGCCCCCACCCCTCCCGCCTGCAGGTTGGCGCTGTACGTGTATGAGTACCTGCTGCACGTTGGTGCCCAGAAGTCAGCCCAGACCTTTCTGTCCGAGGTAAGCTGGCCTGGCCAGGCAGGGCCCCCACAGCCAGCCCCTTCCTTGGCACCCACATCCTGGGGTCCTCCCTAACCCATTTTTATCAGGTCTCCGTGGTGGGGTTGGGTTGTGCCCTGGGAACTGAGGGCTGCGGAGCGGCAGGGCTGGCATCCTGGTATCTGCCCATCCATCTGAGGATCTGCCTCCCGCTCCTCTGTCCCTATCCTCACCAAGCTGTCCCCCTCCTGGCTCCCTTGCTCTGATCTGCTGGTTTCCTGACCCGGTGTTTCCTGGGCCCCGGGCTTGGGTTGGGGCTGCCTCTTGGGAGGGGAAGGGGTCAGACAGGGCCAGGCCGTTAGCCCTCACCTTCCTTCCCTCTCCCCTGCAGATCCGATGGGAGAAGAACATTACGCTGGGGGAGCCCCCGGGCTTCCTGCATTCCTGGTGGTGGTGCGCGCAAGGCTGGTGTGGGTGGGACATGGGGGGGGGGCTGGGGGGGGCGCGTGGGGAAACCATCGTCCTCCCCTGCCGCCCACAGCGTGTTCTGGGACTTGTACTGTGCAGCGCCCGACCGCAGAGAGGCGTGCGAGCACTCGAGTGAAGCCAAGGCCTTCCAGGACTACGTGAGTCCCCGCCCCAGGGGCTGGGACCAGGGCTCACGGGTGTGGGCAGGGTCCTGTGGCCTTGGGGGGCTGCATGGCCGGAAGCTGGCTCAGGTGGGCTAGTGGGCCAGGCTGTGGGGTTTGACCTGAGATCATGGCTTCTGTGGGGTCCCTCTGCCCCCCACTGCACCCAACTCCTGACGGTCCCCATGAGCCCCACACCCTCCCGAGGCCAGCTCCTCCTTTGCTCCCCCTCACGTGAACCCTATGTGGAACCAGGTAGACAGTACCACAGCTCCTGCCTCCCTAGCTCCGTGTATGCAGGGCCGGACGGGTGGCCACCACTGCTTGTCCCCTCCCACCCCAGCCTTTCCAAGCCTTCTGGGGTGGGGGCCCAGGCAGGGGTGCTGGGGGACGGCTAACTGCCTGTGCACCCTGGAGCAGGAGAGGCCGAGCACTTGGCAGATCTCCCAACCTTGCTCTGCGACTGGGGCTGCTGACTTCACGTCTTTGGCCTCAGTTTCATACAAGTTGAGTGGGAGTCAGAGGCCTGTCCGGAGAGGTGGGTGGGTAACGTGAGGGGGCGGGCGGCACCTTGTTGTCATGGGGAGATGGCAGCCCCCTGCCTTTAACTTCTTCACCCTGGCCCGTGGGGATTGGCCACCTGGCCCCTGAGAGAGGTTCCCCCTGCCCTCCCCCCTCCCTTGCAACCACTCTTCCTGCAGTGGGCGCCTTCACATCCTGAGCCCTCTGCTCTGCTGCGCCCTCTGCTCTGCTGTGCCCCTCAGGGCCTGGCTGTTCCCCGCCCTCTGCGGTTAGTCTGGGTCCCACACCACGCACCTCCTCGCCAACAGAGAGGCCCCCCTGTGGAGGCGTGCAGGCCTCTGCAGGGCCAGGGTGCAGCCCGAGAAGGCTGGGGTTCACCATATCCCTGAAGACGCCCCATGCACGCTGTATGCGCATTTATGGGAGCCGAGGTCGCTGCTGTTCACCCCCATCAGGTCCCACTATTCATGTTGTGGTCCCGCCAGAACTGGGGTAACAGAAGTGTGTGTAGCTGTGTGCGTGCGTGACTCCGCGTGGGCCCAGCTCTCTCTCCCCAATGTAGTCCCCAGCTCCTCCCTTTGCCTCTCCTGGGCCCCTTGAGCTCTGTTTCCCCTCCCGGGCTGCGCAGCCCTTCCCTCTCCGCGCCTGCCTTCGTCCCCGCCCCGAGCCTGGCGCCTCCGGGGAGGGGAGAGCGCGGTCTCCCAGCGGAATGAGCGCGCTTCCTGGGGCGCGCTGCTGGTTACCATGGCAGCAGGGCGCGTCAAGGGAGGGGGTGGCGCCCCGTCCCTGGGGTGACAGGGTCCCTGTGTCAGCAGACTGAAGCCAGCTACACGTTCTGCCCCACCTCCGCACTTACTGGGGGTGGGGTGAAGGGGCGTCCTGCCGCCTCTCACTCGCAGTCGGGGCTCCCTCCTCCCGCCCTCCGCCCCCTGAGGGGGCTCAGTCAGAGCCTCCCGGCTGGGGGCCAACCTCGGCGTCTCCAGGAAACGCGAGCGCGCCCAGCCTGTTGTTATGGCAACGCAGGCCAGGCTGGCGCCTCTGGGGGTGGTTGATTGACTTGGGGGGTCCAGCTCAGGTCACCCGACCGGGAGGGTGGGCCCTACCCTCCACCCCCCAACCCTGGATTAACCCTTCAAGGCCTAGAGTTGGGGAGACCCATCTTCTCCCCGCCCCCACACCTCACGGTCTGGAGCGGCAGCCACCCGCACCACCACCCTCCCCAACCAGGAAATGCTCTGGCGCCTGCTGCGGCTCAAAAGGGGGGCTGCGCTCCTGCCCTCCGTAAGGGTTGGGGAGGGGTGGACAGACCCAGGGAGCTGTTTCCCTCCAGCCACTGAGGCCGGCGCCAGCGAGAGTAGCTGCTCTAAGCCATCGTGTTGTGTTTGTGGGAGAGGGTGAGGTGGAGGGCAGGGGTGACCCAGCATTTTGGAGAGGGGCTGAGAGCTTCGTCCCCCTCCACCCCCGGGGTCACTTGGGTTTTCAAAGATTTGTGCTGGGCCCTGCGAGTGCTCGCACTGGTACCCTCCCAACTTGGGCCTGGGTAGAAATCCATTAGAGGCTGACCTTTGAGAAGGAGCAAGAAGGGGGCAGGCGTCAGTCCACAAAGGGAAGGGTGTGACTCCAGGGGCCCTGCTCCGACCCAGACGAGGGGCCCCTTTCCCCACTTCTGTAGGGCAGGATGCACTGTGTGACCATGGGCTAAGTGCTTAACTCTTCGGAACCCAAGTGGCTGCAGTTCCACAAATTCCTGAGTGCCCCTGTGTGCTGGCTTCTGCCAGCTGCAGGGACAGCAGTGACCCAGACAGATCAGCCTCTTCCTTTTGGGGCCTGGAGGCGGAGGGGGGAAGATGATGCAGCCACAAGAGTCAAGGGGCCTTAAGAGAAGTGCCCTACTCAATGCCTGCAGTGTCTTCCCCCGTCCCTATCCTTTTGATGTGTCTCCTCTGCCCTAAAGACTAGGCCTCTATCTCCCCCTTTCCCCCTGCTCTGTGGGCCCCAAAGGCAGACAAGCCTGGGACTTGGAACCGACCAGAGGAAGTGGCCTGTCAGCCTGTCCCCCTGCCAACTCTGGGCCTGCCACCAGCATCTCCACCCTTGGCAGACATGGGAACTCCCCTCTCAGGCACCCGGTCTTCCCCCCTCCTCCATCTGAAGAGAGGTTGGGGGCCTGGAGACCCCACTGCAGAGTTCTGCTCTTCCTTCCCCTCCTTCCTGGAGGAGGAGGAGGGGCAGTGGTCTGTACAGTAGCTCCAAGGAGGAGCCCTCTGGGGGGGAGGTTCATCTTGAAGCTGTCTATTGATTTTTTTGTCTGTTGATTTGAGATGTCTTGGGGGCCCAGCTAACCTGCATTGCCAGGCAGGAGGAATCAGGGCTGGTTGGGTTCGGCTGGGAGTGGGGGACTGTGCCCCCACCCATCTGAAGTTAGATTCAGACCAAAAGAACAAGGCTGTGCTAGAAGGATGCGGCACGCACTGGAGTCCTGGGTGGATGGCATTTTCAGACCCCCGGAATCCTCAGGGTGGGGACATAGGGGGCTGAGGTCCCTGATCACCTGGGCTGTGGGCTCAGCCAGGCTGGGCCCTGATCACCTCCAGGGTCACGGCTTCAGCAAGGAGGCAGAGCCCTTGCCGAGGGCCACCCAGCACATCTGGTTGCTAAGCCAGGGTGGGGACAGGGGCCACAGCTCTTCCCTCACCTAGAGCCGCCTCCCCCTCCCCTCCCCCTCCCCTCCCCCTCCCCCCTCCCCCTCCCCTCCCCCTCCCCTGCCCCCCCCCCCCCCCCCCCCCCCCCGCAAATCCTCCCGTGCCTGAGTAGTTGGATGGCTTGGGTTCCTTGTTCCGTGGGGCCAGCTGCTTGAGGAGAGAAGGAAACACTTGGACAGGAAGTGACCTGACTTGGCTCTTGCCATCTCCCCCACCCCTGCAGAGCGCTGCAGCGGCCCCCAGCCCGGTGATGGGGAGCATGGCTCCCAATGATGCAATGGCATCAGGCCCCATGGCAACCGGCTTCTTCCAGGTATAGCCGGGGCTGGGGCTCCCTGTCTCCTGACCCTGGGTGGGCTTGTGTGGGAGGGTGACAGGCAGGGGCAATGACGGGGTGGGTATGCCCCTGCGGGCCTCGGTAGTGCTGGTGAGGGAGGGGCCATCTGGCCTGGGCCCCGCTGCGGGAGGGGGCGGGGTCTCTGCACTAGGCCTGCGCCTGTGTGTGTCGGGGCGCCTGGGGCCGCACAGCTTGGCTCGCTGAACCACGGGTCCTGCCCATGACCTCCCCCTTTGGGTCCACCCCACCCCCGCCACGTCCCGCAGATGGGGCTAGTTGGCCCACTCTCCTGCCTCCACGGTGTCCCCTCCCCTCCCTGGCCAGGCTCAGCAGAGCCACAGGAAACCGTGGAACTTCGGGTGACCTCGCTCCTCCCAACCCACCTGGTTCTGTCCTCCTAGGGCCCCCCCCCCCCGGCTCCCAGCCTCTCCCCGACAACCCCAACGCCCCCATGATGGGGCCTCAGGTTCCGGTAAGGACCTGTGGTGCCCCGCCCCCTCGAGCACGCACACCCCTCCCCCTGGCTCTTGGGCCCGTCCCACTGCGCTCCCACGCCCCCGGCGCGGCTGGCTGAGGTCTGCCGGCTGGTCTTGGAGGAGGGGGAGTATCCAGGCTGGGGGCCCGGGTGCGGCAGGAAGCGGGTAGCTTTGGGGGCCGAGTAGGCGGGGGGAGGTGCTGATCCCCGGCCCACCTCTTCCAGCCCTTCATGTCACCGCGGTTCCCAGGGGGCCCTCGGCCCACCCTGCGGATGCCGAGTCAGGTGAGAGAGGGATGAGGGGAGGGGGGTCAGGAATTGGGCCGGGGTGGGGGCACCCACACTCAGTGCTGCCACTCCCCCTCCGCAGCCTCCCGTGGGCCTACCTGGTTCCCAGCCCCTCCTCCCTGGCGCCATGGACCCCTCCCCACGTGCTCAGGGTGAGTAGGAAAGCTCCCGCTGCTGTCCCCCGCCTCCCGTCAGGATCCCAGAGCCAGTTCCCCGCCGCCCACCGTGCAGGAATACCCCCAACCCCCAGCACAGCGCCTGTCCACACCGGGGAACGGCCGCGGCCTGAGCCCTCTTCCTTCTGCCCCCAGGTCATTCGAGCATGGGCCCGATGCAGAGGGTGACGCCTCCACGGGGCATGACCAGCGTTGGGCCCCAGGTAAGGGCTGGGCCCAGGCGACAGGGCAGCTTCAGGGGCTGCCCTCTCTCGGCTTGCCCTCTCACGGCCCCTTTACCTTCACAGAGCTACGGAAGTGGCATGCGGCCCCCACCCAACTCTCTTGCTGGCCCGGGTTTGCCCACCATGAACATGTAAGGCCCTCAGGAACCCCCGAGAGTGTGCCCATGTGGGTCACCACCCAGCTTCATGGGCTGGGTATGCTGGGGCAGACCCCGAAGCCGCACAACAGTCCCGATACTGTTTACGCCACTGCTGGGTGGGGAAACTCAGGCTCAAAGACCAGTGAGTGACGGATGGGGTTGGGATTTGAAGGCTGGCCTGGCATCTGTGCTTGGTTACTTCTCGGCCAACATCTGCTGCTCTGAGGGCACGTGGGGCAGGCTGGGGGTGTCAGGGAGTGTGTGCTGGGGGGCTGTGTACCGCCTGGCTTAGACCCAGGGTCCACCACTGTCTGTTCTAGGGGACCCGGAGTGCGTGGCCCATGGGCCAGCCCCAGTGGCAACTCGGTGAGTGTCGGGATGGCGTTGGTGTGTGTGTGTGGGGGGATTAGGAGTGTGCGAGTTGGTAGAGTGGGCGGACTGCTCACAGCTGCCCATCTCCCCAGATCCCCTACTCCTCTTCCTCCCCTGGCAGCTACACGGTGAGTGATGCCGAAGCTGGGACACCCGACCTGGGGGCAGCGGTTGTGGGGTGGCAGTTGGAGGGCTTTTCTCACCTTCTTTGTCTCCCTCTGTGTGCAGGGACCCCCAGGAGGAGGTGGGCCCCCTGGAACACCCATCATGCCCAGCCCTGGAGGTACTACAGCCTGGGCGGGGCATAGGGAGGGGTGTGTTTGGGTGAGGCCCTCTCACACCCCACCCCCTCACGTGCTGCCTCAGACTCCACCAACTCCAGTGAGAACATGTACACCATCATGAACCCCATCGGGCCAGGCGCCGGCAGGGCTAATGTGAGCTGGGGCTTGCGGGGGTCGGGGTGGGGGCGGAGAGGTGGTGGCCCGAGGCCCAAGCTGCTCCTCTGCCTGCAGTTCCCGCTTGGCCCTGGTCCGGAGGCCCCCATGGCCGCCATGAGTGCGATGGAGCCTCACCATGTAAACGGATCCCTGGGTGAGTGGGCGGAGTCCCGGGACACACAGACACCCACACACACGCCCCCACCCAGCTGCTTCGCGAGCCTCGTGCGCCCCCTGGCGGCCCCCTTCAGCCCCTCCGCCTCTGTGCTTAGCCGGCGTTGGGGGCGCGCCCCGAGCTTCTCTGGGCTCAGTGACTGGTGCTGGCAGCGCTGCGGGGAGGGTCCAGTAACTAAACCGGGGGGACGCCCGGCCGCCGGCACTGACCCACCACCCCAGATCTGGGCCCTCGGCCCGGGACCCCCGGCGGTGCCCCAGTGGGCTGGGCCGAGGGAGGGGGCGCGGCCGCCGGGGAAGTTCGGGAAGGGGTCGGTGGAGCCGGCTTGGCGCGTCTGAGCCGCGTCACCGCCGTCTGTCGGTCCACAGGCTCGGGCGATCTGGACGGGTTGCCGAAGGTGAGGGGGCCGCGCTCCTGCGGGGGGCGGGGCGCGGGGCTGCGGGGTCGGCCCGCGTGGAGAGGCCTAGTCCTGGTTGGGCCGCGCGGCGGTCGGGGCCTGGCCCGCGGGGCGGGGTGTTCCGCTCTGACCGCGGCCGCCCCCAGAGCTCCCCCGGCGCCGTGGCCGGCCTGAGCAACACCCCGGGCACCCCGCGGGACGACGGCGAGATGGCGGCCGCCGGGACCTTCCTGCACCCGTTCCCGAGCGAAAGCGTAAGCGACTGCGTCGACTCCCCCCCCCGCGGCGGCGTCGGGCCGGAGGGGCCTGGCGGGCAGACCCCGGCGGGGCGGCCGGGGGGCCAGAGCAAGACCGTGACCGCGGCGGGCCAGGTGGGGGGGCGGCCGCGGCATCCTTCCCTTCCTCCCGCCTTCCCCTCCCCAGGCCCGCCCTATCGCCCCGCCCCGCCCACATCCCACCCCAACCCTGGGACCCGCGGCCCAGGGCGGCCTCCCCACGCATCAACACCTGGTCCCTTTCCATCCCACGTCCACCCCGCCCTGTTCCCCCTTCCCCCCGGGGGCGGGTCCCAGCCTAGGCCGGAACTGAGCCGGCCCCCGCGCGCCACCCCCTCGTCTTTCCGCAGTACTCCCCCGGGATGACCATGAGCGTGTGATGGGGCCGCAGCCCCTTGCCCACTGCCGACCTCGGCTTCTGCCCAGCGCCCCTGCCCGGGGCCAAGGTCCAGGGGCTCGGGTGGTCTGCAGGGTGAGGGTCTGAGGTCACACCGCGGGCAACTGGACTCCCGGTCAAGGCTTGGATGGCTGGGAGGCCCCGCGCGAAGGACTCATTCATTTTATAAAAAAACGCAAGGACCTCAGAGACGTTCTTTCCTGTATGGGCCCTTCCCGCCGTTTCTGTTTTGTCCAGGGGGCTCCTTGGGGGATTTCCTTTCCCCTGGAGCGCAGGGGTGGGCCCCAACAATAAACATAACTCGATTTTGGTTTTTGGCATCTGTTCTCGGGTTTCTTTGCTTTGGCTTATAGCCACAGCCTGCTTAGCCTAACCTTCAAGGGTTGTGGTTAGGCAGAGCCCCCCTCCCCCCGGGGGTTCTGGAAAGCCCCTGAGAGTTGGGACAGCAGAGTTTGGAAGGGTAGGTAGAAGTCCAGCTGGTGGAAAAGGGAGATGTGGCTGGTATTGGGGGCCGTTAGGGTTAGGTCGCAGGCACCAAGAATCCACAGGTGTGGCTCAGTGGCACTGGCTTTATTGTCTGTCTGAAGGGAGCCTGGAAGGGTCGCCTGCTGAGGAGCAATGGGGGCAGGAGCTACAGGGGAGCTGTATGGCCATGGCCTTAGGTGGTGGGCATCTGGGGTGCCTCAGCCTGTGAGTGCCCATAGGCGTCACCAGTACAGCCATTGGGGGCAGTTGGCGCTGATCCTTTCTTGCAAGGCACGGGGCAGGCGGTGGCCACATGCCCAACTTGCTTGAGGCCAGGGCGCTCCATCTTGTGCTCCAGAAGCATGTGGTTCTGCGGCGGGAGCCCCACGCAGGCCCTGAGAGATGGTCACGGCTCAGCGGGGCCAGATCCCAAGACTGCCCTGCAGTCCCTAGGCTCTGTGCACAGCCCCGCCAGTGGATATCTGGGCCATAGGTGGGGATCCCCAAGGTCGGGGCACACCTGAGGATATTCTCGATGCAGCTGCGCTGGCGGAAGAGCGCGTTGACCACTGGGCTGCCCGGTGGTGCAAGCGGTGCCTTGAACAGGAAACCAAGCAGCGACAGCACCGGGTGGAAGCTCTGCGGCTCCGGGTCGATGTCGGTGCAGAAGCTCACACGCTGGCACAGTTCAGTCAGCAGGGCCAGGTCCAGCATGATGGGCGCGGCCAGGAGTGAGTCCTGTGGGGCCAGCGGGTCAGGAGGTGGGCCGGGCTGGTGGGCAGCCCCACTCCTGCCCCCTCTTGCCCCACACCTCGCACGTGTTGTGCAGCACCAGCGTGTTGGTACCGCCCAGCATCAGCTCCGATGTGTACTCATCCAGGGCACGCTTGCTGTCACCCACGTATGGCACGTACTTGATGACCACCTGGGGGGCGGCACGAGGTCACACGGGTCCCTGCCCTTCTCTGTGGGGAGCACCGCCCCACCCCACCCCATCCCCGCCCCTTGCCGCGTCTGCGCCCCACGCACGCAGTGGTCGGGCTCTTCGCCCGGCGAGTAGAGCACTGGGTTGCTGTGCACCATGTCGTCTACCACGCTGCTCTTCGACACCTCCTTGGAGCGGAACTGTGGCGGCGCCGACAGGTTCTGCCCGTCGTTGTTGCCCAGGTGGTTGTAGCTCACGATGGACATGGTCTGCGGGGGCAAGGAGACCCGTGGCAGCTGCAGGCCCCGCAGCACACAAGCCCACCCCTCGGGGTCCACGCCCCCCCATACTGAGCTGAGCAGCCCCCCAGGCCCACACACCTTGAGGCCAGAGCCAATAAGGAAGTCCACGAGCACAGACTTGACCTTGGTCTGCCCCGACTTGAAGTCGTCTCCACCCACAAAGACACGGCGCTGCCATGCAAGCTCGAGGGCACCAGGCACCAGTGTGTTCTGTGGGGACCCATTGAGGAAGGCGCAGCCCTCCAAGATGCTGGCCACGGCAAAGAGGGTGGAGGGCGATACTTCCAGGCCCAGCTGCGGGCAGAAGCGAGCAGTCAGCACAGAGAAGTCCGTGGGGGCTGGCCCTGAGCCTACCCCACCCCTTGGGCGCGCCCACCTGGATGGTGCGCAGCAGGTTCTCAGCGGTGTCATTGAGGCCCGGGACCACTTCGCAGAAGCGCTCCGTGTTCGCTGTCCACAGCACGATGACTTTGTCCAGTCCGGCGCTGGACCGGAAGTCGCGGATGTCCCTACGGATCTGCTCCAGCTGGGGGAGGGGGGGGATGGAGGGGGAGGAGGTTGTACAGGCTCCCCCGACCTCTGGAGGCCTGGGCCACTCAGTTCCCCAAGTGCAAAGTGGGACCTGGACCCTCGGGATGGAAGCATGGGGACAAAAGAGGGGTAACAGGTGGTGGGGAGGGAGGACAAGTGGCAGGGGTAATGGACGCGGGGTGGGGCTGCACCTGCTGCGCGCGCGTGCCCGGGATTACGTTGTCGGCGCGCGCGCTCTGGTTAGCTGCGATGAACTCGGGGATGTAGACGGAGGGCCGCGGGCGCAGGGCCTCCATGTGCGGCCACAGTTGCTCCTGCAGCCCCCAATCCAGTACCTGCGCGCGCCGCATCGCCTCCGCCAGGTTCAGCGACGATATGTCCCAGCCTGGGGGGGACCCTCAAGCTCGGCCCGGCCCCAATCCTGGGCCCCTCTAGGCCTCGCCTCCCACACCACCCCCGACCCAGGGCCCCGCCCACCGTCGAACACGATGTCGTCGGGTGCCACCATGGGCAGCAGCGAGCTGAAGGGCACGAACACCTCCTGGCCCTCGGCGTCCAGACCCAGGCTAACAGTGCCCGCCTGCGTCAGCGAGCCGTAGTAGTTGGCCTCCTGGGTTGGGGGGGTGGGCAGAGGGGGCTGAGTGAAGGGTGGGCGTGGCGTGGGCCACGAGCTGGCCGGGACCCCTATCGGCACCCTCAAGCCCCGCCCTACTTTGGGGCACCTCCCCATGGCGCTCCGAGCCGGGGCGGAAGCCGCTCCGCTCCTGAGGTCCCACCCCGAAGCCCTCCCACACCTTAGGCTCCGCCCCCGCAAGACCCCTGAGGAGTTCCCCCCGCCCACCCGCGGAAGCCCCTCCCCGGAGTCAGCCCACAGCCAGAAACCCTGCCCACTGCGGGCCCACTCCTCCGTCGAGCCCCTCCCCCTCCGCATGGATTCCTGCGAAGCTTTCTCTCCGACCGAGCCTCGCCCGACCCCCCACCTTGCGGCCGGTGCGCGTGGGCCAGGACAGGCGCAGTCGGTTGGCCAGCACGGCAGCGGTCAGCGTGGAGCCGTTGTTCCCGCCCCAGCCGACGAGCATGACCCCGAGCCGGGGCACCTGCCGGGCGGTCCGGAAGGTGAAGCGCGTGGACGTGGGGTGCACCTGAGGGCGGGCAGCTCGGTGAGCCGCGGGGCCGCAGGCCCCTCCCGCCTCACTGCACGGCGGGAGTCGCAGAAGTTGGGCAGTTCCCGCTCCCTCCCGGCTCCCTGGTTCCCCCTAGTCCCATGGCCCGCCCGGTCGGTCCCTCGCTTACCTTGAGGACGCCGCCCTCGCGGCTGACGCACGTCGTCCGGTACTCATACTGCGCCTCGATGGCCTCGGGGCTGTAGACCACGTCGGGGCTCTCGACCACGAACTCACTTGCGGCCTCCATCGCGACGAGCTGGGGGCACGGGGTTGCCAGGAGGTCAGAGGGGACCCGAGAACCGGCCGGGCCAAGCCGACTTCGGTCCCCGGGGAGCCTGCACCCCTCCTGGGGCGGCACTCACCGGCGCGGAGTCGGCTGGCACAGCAGGGGACAGCTAGGGCTCCGGGCGCGCGAACTCCAGAGAAAAGAGCCGCGGCCCCACCCCCGCCCCGCCCCTCGCTCCGCCCGCGCAGGGGAGGAGGGGCGCTCGCGAGGGGGAGGGCGCGCACCGGCTGTGGGGCTTGGGTTCGAGGCCCTTTTGCCCGGAGCTTCCGCGGCTATCTGGTCCCCGGCCCGGCAATCACGTGGGCCGCAGCCAACCCCCACCCCCGTCTCCCGCCGCCCCGGCCCTAGCTCGGCGCGCGTGATTAACTTAGGGCCCGCGGCCGCTTATTCCCATTTTACAAAAGAGGACTTTAAGGTTGTAAGTGAGCGCCAGGCCCCAACCACAAGGCAGGAGGTGGAGCTAGGTTAGGAAGCTCATTGTTTGCGTGAGGGGGACCAGGGGGCGCGTCTCTGGAGAAACTGAGGCACGGGACACTGAGGCAGAAGACTAAGTCAGGATTCGAATTTCAACGCGAGACGCTCCTCCAGCCCAGGCTGCCTCCTCCTCCCACTTCCTGAGCAGCAGCACCCACCAGGCACTCCACCCCCACAGGGCTCGCATGGAGCGGGAGTGGCTGCGAGTCCTCGAGTTCTCGGTGTCCTCACCTATAGCAGGAGGGCTTGATAGGGCCGGGCTGGAGTGGGGGCAGGGGGAGAGACTGTTCTGTGGGGAAGGGAGGGAAGCGGATGGGCAGGGCAGAGGTGGCCAGCTGGGAGGAGCTAGGCCTGCAAAGCACTGAGCCCCTCTAAGCGCCCAGTGATAAAGGAGCGTGGGAACTCGGCAGGCGGGCGGGGGCGGCTCCCCCAGGAACTTTCCAAAACAAGCGGCCTCCTCCGGCTGGAAAGTTTCCACCACTGGAGCTGGCCCAAAAGGTGGATCGTTGGGAACGTTTGCAGGAAACTTGGTCAGAGCCTGGCCTTGGGGAGTGGGGGCTCGAAGACTCTGGTCCAGGCTTTGCCCTCAAGGAGCCCCAGTGTAGGGGATTCAGAAGTGGACTTGGGGCACTCCCAGCCAGAGGGACCTAAGAGGCAGGGGTGGGCAGGGCAGACTGCTTGGAGGAGGTGGCTGCTGGAAGGGGTCTTGAGATAACCAGACATCTCCTATCAACGATTTGAAGAGCAGCTGCCCGGGCAAAAACCTGGGGGACTGGTTTCAGGGGCAGATGAAACGGGGCTGGGTGTGAGGGAGAGGGAGGCAGTTTGGGGACCAGGGCAGACCCTCAGGGCTGGGGACAGAGAATTCTTTATAATAAATATTTGGGTTTTGTCCCCAGTTCCTGGCTGGAGATTGAGTTCAGTCACCAATGGCCAGGGGCTTCCCTGGTGGTCCAGTGGTTAGGACTCCGCCCTTCCACTGCAGGGGACGAGGGTTAGATCCCTGGTCGCGGAACTAAAATCCCGCGTGCTGTGTGGTGCGGCCAAAAATTAGAAAAAAAAAAAAAAAAATCACCGACGGCCAGCGATTTACTCAATCATGCCTATGTAATGGAACCTCTGTAAAAAGAACCCCTAAACAACAGGATTCGGGGGAACACATGGAGGTGCTGGGAGGGTGGCCCACCTGGAGGAGTCATGGCAGCCCTGCACCATTCCCCACACCCTGCTCTTGGCTTCTCCTCCATTCGGCTGTTGAAGTGTTTTCCTCAGCACTGTGAGCCATTCTAGCAACTCACCAAACCTCTGAGGGGGCGGGAGGGAACCCCTGATTTATAGCGGGTTGGTCAGAAGTCTGGGTGGCCAGGGACTTGTGGCAGGTGTCTGAAGTGGGGGCCTGAGCCCCTTCACCTGTGGGGTCTGATGCCAGACCTGATAATGGAACTGTTGGACCTCCAGTTGGTGTCGGAGAATCTACGGGGGGCTGTGCCTTCAGGCTGTGTGTGATGTCACAGGAATGGGTACAGAAAGGTCCCCAAAGACCCAGCCCTGGGAAACCCCAGCACTCACAGGACAACCTGTGGGAGGTGCTGGCAGGAGGGTGGTGGGGGCAGAGCGGACCCGGGCAGGATCCCTGGAGGGTCAGTGTTGGGGCAGCTGGGAGGGACGTGGCTGCTTTGATTCCAAGCCGTCAGTTGGTGCTGTAAGTCCATTGTGGGGACCGCCTGGGTGTGTGACACGGGGTGAGTGTGCTGCCTGGCGGTGAGCAGTGAGCGACTGGAGACCCCCGATCCCACCAGACTGCAGGCTTCCGAGGGCAAGGGCAAAGCTGCTGAGGTCACTGCTGGGTGCCAGCGCCCAGATGGAGCCCGGTGCACAGGAGGGGCCACAGGATCTGGGTGCAGGATGTTCTTGTCTGGCAAGTGGCAGGGGCCGGTGGGTGACCCCAAGCCCCTTGGCCACAGTGCAGGTCGTGAGGGTGGGAAGACCCTGCTGGGCCCCTGAGGGACTGGACTCAGGTGCCGTCGGCTCGGGAAAGGATGGTCAGGGAACCGCCTGTGGCCATGGTGCCACGGGGCAGCGTGGGGGCCATGGGGGAGGCAGGTAGGCAACGCAAGGCTGAGGCGCGGGAGGCCGAAGGAGGCAGGTGTCGGCCCTCGGCCTGGGGCTGTGGCAGCAGGGACATTGTTACCCCTTAGAACAGCATGGACAGGCTGCCTGGGGGGAGCAGGGTACATTCTGCCCCACAGGGCCTGCCTGACCTCCCCTCCCGCGCCCCTCAGATTCCTGGGCCGCCTCAGAACTCAGGCCAAGGCCACTGGCCAGCAGGGCCACCAGAGAGGCTAAGGCCCACAGTCCCTGACCCCTGGACCCCTTTAATCCTGGTCTTATTCTTTGTTTTTCCTTCCTAAAATAAACATTCCCCCCCACTGTGTCCTTGGAGGGTAGAACCTGCCCCCTGCCTTCTCCTCACCTAGAACAAGGGGCAAGGATGGCCATCCGGCTGGTGTCCTGAGCCAGTGGGGCTCCACTGGGCCTTGGTGTCCGTGTCCCCATGGGGGGGAGGCAAGGGGACCCCCCCACCCCAGCGTGTGGCCTGGGAGGAATAATCAAGCAGTGCTGTTACTCATTGCCGTTTCATCAGTCACAGCTTGTTACCCCAAATAAGGGCACTCCCTTTGCCCCATGTGGCCCCCCTACTGGGGGCTTTGGCCCTGTGGGAGCCCCGGGGACCCCCTGCTTGGCCCAGCCCACCCTGCACACTCCACGGGGGCACTGCCCTTCTCATACACCGGCCATGGCTCCCCGCTGCTTCCACCTCCCATCTCTTGACATTTCTCACCCATGACCAGGCTGTCTGGCCTCCTGCTCTGGCACCTACCTGCAGGGCCCTCCGCCTCAGCTCAGCCCTCCACCTGCCCGCCTCATTCCTGGGCAGTGGCTCTGGCAGTACTAGCCTGTGCCCCGCCCATCACCATGCCTCCTCACCCCAGCCCACCCCAACACAGAACCAGCCGCCTGCCCCCAGGGAATGACACATACACTTCCAGCTTGGGCCTACAGGTTCAGTTCAGTGAAATTTATTATAGGATGAAAAAAATCAGCATTCACCTGTTTAGTGTACAAAAAGGACACTAGTTCTTTTAAGAAAATATTAGGAAACTAAAGATGCAGATGCCTTTCAATTGTAACATTTTGGCAAAAGTGAAAAGTTCTTGTAAACACCAACTCCATGGCTCAAAAGTTTTTCTCCACAGTACAATATTAAAAGGAAAAAAAAAAAAACAGTATCAATAAGTTAGACCATATTTAATCAGCTAGAACTTTTGTCCATCAACCCCCAAAGCACAAAACTTTTCTTAGCTTCATGATTCCTTAAAAGGAGAAAATAAACAACAACAATAAAAAACAATGAGGAGGAGGAAATTGAACTGAGAGTCCCTTGAACTGGATCCCAGGGCAGAGGGCCGCTCGGCCCTCCAGGGTGGGGCCTCCTTGAGTGCTCCCATTTCACCTGAGTCTGCACGTCCAGGCTGAGTACAAGATGGCTGTCGGGGGAACCTGGGGTCCCAGGGTGTGCTCAGCCCTTCCCCCTCTCCATCCCAAATGAGAAACAAAACAACAGCTGTTGAAACAGAAAGGATCAGCATCCTCGGCACTCCAGGCACCCCAGGGGTCCCACAGAGACTCTGGGGTGGGGTGGGCACAATGCAGGCGTGCCTGCTCTTTGGGAAGCCATCAGGAGACACCGCCACAGCTCAGAAAACTAGACGTGTCTACGTGAGCATTTCCGCTCTCCCTTGCTACTGCTCCCGGCAGCACTTCCGCCCCCCGTGACCTCTGGGCTGTGGGCTGCAACCACCCCCATGACCTTCCCCAGTTGTGGCTTCGCTGAACACGGCTTTGAATTCATGTGAACGCTCGCTTTAGACCCCACCGCACCCGGGGGTCCCTCACACACAAACACGCACGCCCCCTGACGCCCTGGGGGACATTAGACTAGGCACAGTGACTAAGCAGCAATTGGGGTGTCCTCGGGCCAGCACCCCCAAAATGGGTGGATCCGGCACCTTTTCCGAGCTCACTCTTCCCCCCGCCCCCCCGCCCCCGGCTCTATTGACCCCCCAGCCCCTCCCTGAGTGCAAACCCCGTGGCGGCTCTGCAAAGACGACCCCAGGACCCACAAGTGGGCTGAGGGGCGGGGCGAGGTCAACAGCATGGAGACCACTTGGTCTCAACAGTGCGAAACGAAGAGCAGCAGCAAAGGGGAGAATTGAGAAGACAGTAAAATAAAATCCGACACTGCTGCCACAGAGCGCGGGCTACAAGCACAGAAACTCCCAGTGACCCCTGACAGCTGAGGGCCTGGAATAGCAGGGCGGGCCTGGTGGCTCCCAGCAGCTGCTCCTGGACCAGCTGGAGTTTTCCAAATAGAGCTGCGGGGGTCGCATTGCGCTGCCCACCCTCTTAGAGCCAGGGAGAGGCTGTGTGTGAGGGAGACCAGCGTGGGAGAGGCACCCCTGCCCGCCCACCACGGGTTCTCTCCTGGGAGCCCTGGAGCTCGCAGAACAATGCCGAACTTCCCGAGCATCTGTAATACTGTAGAAAGGACACAGGGCAGCGCCTAGACCCTGGGCGTCCAAGGAGGGGAGGCACAGGTTTAGAAAAAAGATGCTTTCTCTTTCGTATAAAAATAGACTCAAGTCTCATAAGCAGTAGCTAAAAGTGGCTGTCTTTGTATAAAACTAGAAAAGGCAGGCAGGCAGGCCGGCCTTGGAGTCTTTCACTGATAGGAAGCTGAAGCCCCTGGGGGGGGGGGGGGGCTGGCGAGGAGGTGGGCTTCTTGGGGAGCCCATCTGGGTGGGGAGGCTGCTCAGGAGGTGTGTGGGGCCCCGGGGGAGGTGGACACCCCACCTGGGTCTGTGTGACCTGTGGGCGCCAGGGCTGCAGGGACTCCCCTGAAAGCTGGCGTTCCTGGCTCAGATGAATGCGTCTTCCTCACGTTTATTTTTCCAAATAAATCTCTTGTTTCCTCATCTTCAGCTCCCCCTCACCCCCAGCTCCCCCACCATCCAGAACGGTCAGCCCGGTGAGGTGAGCTGGCCTGGCTGGCTGGGTGGGGCCTCCTGCCCTGTGGCCTTGAGCTAAGGCCAGGCCTGCAGCTGCCGCTGGTCGTACTCAGCGATGAGCCTCTTGATGTGGGCCAGCTTGCTGTGCAGGTACTCGCAGCGGTGCTTCTCCTGGCTGTAGTTGGTGTTGGTCTGTAAGAGAGCGGCCGGGCTGACACTCGCCCACACGGCCAAGGCTGAGAGCCCAACCCGAACTCGAGCTGCCCCGCTTGGCTGCCCCAGGTTCCCACTCGCCCTGCTTGCGGCCTGAACTCTCCATGCCGTGACGGGGACCCCTGCTCCGCCCCTCGGCTCCACCCTGGGAAACCGTCACAGCCAGGGTGAGAGGCTGAGGCAAGATAGGTCATGAAGCTTCCACGCTGGGCTGGGGCTTGGCTGGCAGGGAGCCGCCCTGGCACATGTGGCCCTCAGGAACGTGAGCTGCTGTTGTGGAACCACATCGCAGGAGACTGTCAGGGAGCCCAAGGTTGGGAGGCGGAAAGGACCTGGGGCTGTGCCCATCAAACACTGGGAGAGCGGGGGTGGGGGCTGCACCCAAGCTCATACGACAGGCTCAGCTCCTCAGCTGTGACCAGGGACGGGGGCTACTCCGAGGGCCTGAGACCAGCCCAGTGAGACCCTTCCTCCCTCCCTCCTCTCCCAGACCTTGGCGCCACTCATCTTGAAACAGCTTCTGACCCCACCCCACCTACCCCAACAAAGGGATGCAGACTCACCTTCTTGATTTTTCGATATTCCTGTAAAATCTGCCCACGAGTAGTCTGGAGGAAAAACAAAAGAGAAAGCGAACAATGCATTACCTGCAGGACACCCCAACTGAATGTCCCCTTCTCCCTGATAACCTGCGACCTGCAAGGTCACCGCATGCTGGGCGACAATGGCCTCAGCATGGCGTGATGGCGTGAGGAAGCACAGAGGAGGGGCAGGGGGCAGGCTGGGGGATGAGCAGGGCAGGAGGTGGGGGAGGAAGCTGGGCCAGGGGAGCGAGGGGCAGGCACCCAGCCTCAGGGACAAGCATGAGGCCACGCGGTAGGAGGGGCGGGCTGGTCAGAGCCTCTGGAGGAGGCAAAGAGCAGATGGGACGGCCCCCTTCCCTCGCACCCAGCTGGCCTGTGCACCGTTCAAGGCCAAGCGCAGAGGCCCCCTGACCACCTGGGGAGTGTTCCTGTGGGGCCTGCAGGGAGGAGGGAAGACAGAGATGCCCTGAGGATTTTCTGTCCTACACCCTCAGAGGCCCCATTTCTCTGCCCCAATCACGAGCCATCTCCTCTGGAAACCCAAGTGGCCTCCACCAGGGGTGATGGCCCCAACACCACGATTAATCAGGGCTGGCCCTGCAGTCAGGTAACCAGCGCTGAAAGGTGGCACAAGGGGGAGGGCTGGCGTCCCAGGGCTGGTGACCAAGCCCCCTGCAGTGAGCTCCCACGTGGGATGGCTTGGGGAACCCAGGTGCCCTTGGCCAGAGGAAGAGGGTTGGGGCGGGGGAACCCCAAGTTCCCTCCATCCCCTCCCACCCCCCACTGTGTCTGTGACAGCTCTGATGGGCCGTGGGGTGTGGCCTGGCCAGCCCCTCCTGGCTGGGGGACTGAGAATTCTCGTGTGACGTGGGTAGTGGGCTGCAGAGGGAACCCCAGGTGCTCTCAGAGTTGGGGACACAGGCACCCCAGCCCGCTGCTCCCCGCTGTCTCCACTGCTCGGAACACCGCCCCCACCCCCGTGGGTCATCTCCCACCTGCGGACTCGGTCACACCGGCCCCACTGCTGAGGACGCTGAGCTCCAGGGACAGGCCTAAACCACTTGGGGAGTGGGAAGGAGGGGCGAGCAGGGCCCTCAGCCCAGAACGTGCCCGAGGATGCCAGCCCCGGGCAGAGCCGTTGGATGTGCGTGGGCAGGGCTCTACCTCGTACTCCTCGGAGCCCTGGGAGAGCTGCCGGAGCTGGGCATCGAGCTGCGTGAAGCGCCGCGTGATCTGCTCGATGCGGGCGTGCAGGTCTCGGTACTCGCTATACTCAGCATTGAAGTCGTTTTTGTAGCTCTGGCGCTGCTCCGAGGAGGAGATAGTGGCGTATTTTCTGGAGAGACCAGAGAGAGGGGCAGGAGGGGCTCAGGGGGCGGCAGGAGAGAGCCTGGAAGTGCCCACAGCCTTGCGGCCGGCCCCACCCAGGAAGCAGCCCTGACCTCGCGCAGACTGGGCCAGGAATTCACACACATGGCCTGGGGTCAGCTCTGCCTCTGCTAACGTGCAGGGCAGGGGCCGGGAGGGGAGAGGCACAGCCGGCAAGGGAAGTACTCACAGCAAGTAGTCGGGAGTCTCCGAGGTCGACGTGGGAACACTTGAGCTGCTGCAGGTCCCATTTAAACCTACAAAGAGCAAACGCATAACTCCTGAGTCCACAGCTCGTGTGTCCACGGTGAGATCCTCAGAAGGTTGATGCCTTGTTGTCTGAAGGCCCTGGAAGGGACGCTGCGTGCAGAGGATTGCTGAGGCCACGTAGCGGGAGCCAGGATCGGCAAAGGAGGCATGAGCACTGGGCAAGTGCTGTCTGGCTACCTCGGGGGTCCAGCTGCAGCCAGGAGTGCCCTCAGCCCGTGGGAGAAGTGGCGAGGCAGCATGGTGTGTGTCCCCAAAGCACAGCCGTGCAGAGATGGCATCGTCGGTACGTTTTCAGCAAGCACCCCAAAGGATGGATTCATTGCAGGGCAAAGCCTGGGCAACTCGTCCAGAGCCTCTGCCGCCTCCGCTGACCTCGTGTAAAAGATCACTAAGCTGAAAACCGGTGACCCCTGGATAATCGAGTCCCAGGGGTATCCCGGGCTCCAGCCCTACAGGACAAAGACAGACGGCCAGCAGGGACAGCCCTGGCTCCTGTCCACACCTCTCCCCGTGGATGGAGTTGCAGGCTCTGCAGGCTCCGGTCCCTGGTCTGAGCCACCCCCTCTCCCCATCCTCCCGTTCCTCACACCAGAGATGGGACTTCAGGATCAGAGGGGCAGCCCCGGAACAGGGCTGGGCTGGTGGCTTGAGAGGCCAGGGACTGTGACACAAGACTGTCCACAGGGCTCGAGGCCTGCCCGGGCTGCAGTCGACCAAAGCTACAGTCCGGTCCTCTTCCCCTGGGAAACTGTTCCAGCTGGCCTCCCCCTCCCCACAACTGAGAAGCAATTTGATCGCTTTGAAGCATATCCTGAGTGCTTATTTCTGTGCCTCTCTCAGAGGAAAGCAGCCCACCCAGTGGATCAGCAGTTTGCTGAGCCCTCCTGTGGTTTTATACTCCAGCGCGAGGTGCAATTCCCACCAGTGGATGGAGCCCACCCCGACCTGGTGTCATCTTTGAAGAGGCTGTGGCCTCCCCAGAATGCAGCCCAACAGGCACATACATGAGGGTTTAGTCTACACTCCCACCACCCACACCCCACACAGGACAGGCCTCCTGGGGTGCTCCGCCTTGAGGCTTAGGGTCAGACTGACCTGGCACCCAAGACACTGTTGGGGTCCAGCCTGTGGCAAACCTTTGTGGTCCCCACTCCTGCTCCGGCACTGGCTGCGTGCGGCTGTCACTTGGCTGCCCCTGCACCAGCCGAGCTGGTTCCCACACCCATGTGTCCCCTCCACTAGCTTCTCCTGTGCCTCCCCAGGGCAGGGGGTGCAGGGACATGTCTGCGAGTTCACCCTGCAGGACCCAGGTCTGGGTGCCAATGAGAGAGGGTGCCCCCAATTCCACACAGGGGTCAGTGGGCCTGAGCTTGGCCTGGCTGAGCCCAAGCCCTCCACCCAGCACGCCAGCCTGCCCAGGAAGGCACCCTCTGGCCACAGGAGGTATCCACAGCCTGAGCAAGAGTCGGGGGCAGGCACGAGGGTGGGCATAGGACCCAGGAGTGGGCCTGTGGCATAGGGGGATGAAGATGGCCAGAGGGGGGCCTCGAGAGTGGGGGCCACAGGGAGGCTGAGCTGAGCCACCTGCCTGACAGGTGGAGGCCGCCACACCTGTCAGGGTCAGAGGCGATCACAGGGCAGGGCTGGGACAGCAGGGCCAGACTAGGGGGACAGTGTCACGCAGAAGGGTGGGTTAAACAGATGCCCATCCCTCTGCCCCACAGGACATAAGGGCGAGGAAGCTTCCTCAGGGGCTGACCTGGAGCGCTCTCCAGCAAGGCTGGGGGAGCATTCAGAGAACAACGCTATTGTTAACAGTGGGTGGGTAGCTCCTGCCTGCACATGCCCCCAACCCAGGAAGGAGTCACAACACATGTTACAGCAGGGGGGTGTGTGGTGTGGTGTGGTGTGGTGTGGTGTGGTGTGTGTGTGTGTTGGGAGCTTGGGGACAACATGTTACAGCAGGGGTGTGTGGTGTGGTGTGTGGTTGTGTGTGTGTGTGTGTGTGTGTGTGTTGGGAGCTTGGGGACAACATGTTACAACAGGGGTGTGTGGTGTGTGTGTGTGTGTGTGTGTGTGTGTGTGTGTGTGTGTGTGTGTGTGTGTGTGTGTGTGTGTGTGTGTGTGTGTGTGTGTGTGTGTGTGTGTGTGTGTGTGTGTGTGTGTGTGTGTGTGTGTGTGTGTGTGTGTGTGTGTTGGGAGCTTGGGGGGGCTTTGCACCCACCTATTACCACTATCATTTGAGCCGCCTGAGAGACGGCTTAAGGTGGATCACTTGGCGCCAGACCCGGCTTCTGGTGCCTCAGTTACCCTTTTCCTTTTCCTTGGGGCCTCTACTCCCTGGGTTGCCTGACCCCAAATGTCACTTTCTTACCTCGGCTTGGGGAGGAGCTGCCTGGAGCTGACGCACACCGGGCAGGACCCAAAGCCATCTGAGCCCTGCGTGCGGGCCGGCCTGGGCAGCATCTTCCTGGCCCCATCTGGTGCCCGGCCCCACAGTGCTCCTGCCCAGGGCCCTGCCAGAAGCACACGGCATCCGCTTCTGCCATCTGGGGCAGAATGCGCTGCCCGGCTGCTCAGCAGTTTGCTGAGTGATGTCTCTGTGACCCTGTGTGATGTCTCCTCCCGTGAGCCTGTCTCCCTGAGGAGGAGCCGGATCAGATGGCGTGTGCTCGAACCGGGCCGCCTTCTCCCCTGCGGCCCACCCACAGGTGCTAGGAAGCCTAACGTGCAACAGGGTTGAGGAATACCAGGGGACTTGACGGAACTGCAAAGTCCGACTTCACCGGACCAACCCTGCTCTTCCAGGACCTGCCCTCCAGCCACAGAGGGAGGGGCTGGCAAGCCCGTGAAGGATAGGTGAGGACAAATTTAAGAGCCTTAAGGAGAAGTGGCTCCACCCCATCCAGGAATGCCCCCTGCTGGGAACCCTCCTGAGGAAATCGTCAGAAAGCTGCAGCAGGTGACGAGGCCCCCGTGGCTGCGCCTGTTGCCAGGACATGCTGATAAGGTTAAATTACATGAAAGGAAATTCACAATGGAGTCCGTATTGCTAAGAGAGCGCTCTAAAAACGGAACCAAGAGGCCATTAAGGAAGTGTGACTTGTGCACTTCTCAGCCTAGATGGAATCTGACCTTCTGACCCAATGAAGTCATCTGCCAGAAACTTGTGACAGCCTATCTACTCATCAGACCCCCTACCCTAAAAACACTCGTGACACTGTCTACTTACTGGACCCCTAACCTAAAACAAATATTTTGTGACTTGCGTCAGAGCTAAACCATCCTCACCAGGCAACCTTTAACAGACGCGTGGCTTTTGTCTTTATAAGCCCGACTCTTTCTCCTCCTCAGAACACTCTTTCGCGCTCACCTGAATCTATGTCTCCCAAACTGTAATTTTTAAGACCTCAAATACACGATTTTCTTATTTGCAGCCTCCTGAATTATTCTTGGGGTTGACAGTAGCCACAAGGGGTACTCGGCTCAGGTGCCTAGGGCTATAACTGGAGGCGGGGTGGCTCTGGGGGACATGACCCCAGCCCCACCGCCATCCTAGCCCATCCATGCGCCTCCCCAGTGCCCCGGGCCTGAGAAGGTTTCCCTGCTCAGCACATGGCCCTGGGCAGCCTTGCACCCGTCATCCTGCTGAGGGTCTCTCCACTGCCAGCTTCCCCACAGGCTGCAACTGCAAGACCGTGTTCTGGCTCTTACCTTCTGTTGTTCTATGGACAGTCTCCCACCTCCTTCTGGGCCCACCTCCCAAGCCCTTTCTCCATAGGCTGAAATGTTCGCATAGCAGGCCACACCAGGTCCCTGGTGATCCAGGGGCTGTCCACCTCCCTCTCCACCAGGACCTGCCCCCCCACTGTCTTCCCTGAGCCCCAGTCCCACCCTGTTCTCTCTCTGTGTCTGGGACCTCCCCGCAGCCAGAGCTGGGCCCTGGAACTGTTGCTCTCCCTGTGTGATGTCTCCTCCGGTGAGCCTCAGCTTCGTCAGGCTCCAAGCCCCTGGCCCCCAGAGCTGGCCTGGCACACACAGGACTGCAAGAGGCTCTCAGCATAACAATGCCAGGGCAGTCACAGACGAGCCGGTGCGAGGACACAGGAGGCAAAGAGGCCTCATGTGCAGGCTGAGCCGAAGTGGGGGCTCGTGGGCAGCCCTCTCGGCACTCTGTGGAGTGAGGGCGGTGGGCATGGGGCCAGTGCTCAGGCTCCTGGCGACACCCTCCTGCAGAGCCCCTGCCCCTAGGCCTGCCTCTTGGCACCTACCCGGGGCGACTGGTGGGGCTCCAAGGGGGCCCGACATCTGGTCTGGCGGCCGGGGCCGGTGCCTGTCCTCAGCCGCCCTCTCCTTGTCTTTGTGCTTCTTGGATTTCTTCTTGGACTTGCCGTGCAAGGAGGCGCCGTGGGGCCTGCTGGGCTGGGCACAGTCCGTCAGCAGGGGCAGGCTGAGGCACTCAGTAGGTGCCGGGGCGGCCACTTCCCCACGCTCGCAATCCCGGCCGCTGTGGCCCAGGTCGTTGCTGACGTCGGCCAGGGGGTCGTGGGCCCGTGGTGGCTCCAGCCGCAGGGGCAGGTGGGCGTCTGTACCAGCCAGTGGGCCCGGGGTGGGAAGCAGGGCCTCACGGCCGTGGGGCACACTCAGTTTCCCATTGACTGCAGGCTGACCTCTCTGGGCGAAGTGCGATATCCTGGGTTTCTTGTTGGCCAGAGGGTCGATGAAATCAGGAGGCTGTGGCCGTTTCTGGGAAGGAAAGGAGACAATTTCAGAGGGGAGCCTGTGCCTAGAGTTACTGGGGAGAGGCTGGGCACCGCAGGCCCGGAGGAAACCCAGTGCCCACACGCAAGGCCCACGCTGACCACATGGGGGCGCGCGAACACTAGCCAGGCCCAGGATGCCCAGAGCTCAGCCGGGGCTGCCTGCCCAGGGTCTCAGCTCTCAGCTGGGCCCAGAGGCCACCAGAGCGGAGGAAGGGCGCTGGGTCATTAGTGGACCTGGTTGCAGACCAGAAGGGCCACCTCTGGGAACTGGTCTAAAACACCACTGTGCTCAGCATCTTCCCTGGACGATGGGAAGAGTGACAGAGCCAAATCTGAGTGACACAGGGCAGCCCCACAGGACAGGACCAACACCTCCAGGCCCCTGACTACTTGGATCCCCATGGCAACCCTGTGACATGGTGCAGGCTTCATCTCCATTTCACAGACAAGAACACTGAGGCCTGTGAGGCAAGGCCAGACCCCAGGAATGGAGCCAGGATCAGGCCAGGTGGCCCAGGACCAGGGAAGCAGCGGTAGGGAGAAAGAAGGCAGATGGGCAACCCAGGATCAGAGGGAAGCAGTGGGGACGCAAGTGAAACGAGGCCCTCTGTTCTCCACAACGGCCCTACAGCCACGGGGAGGCTTTAAGGGTCATGGGCCTAGGCTGGGTGCCTCCAGGGCAGAGGAGGAAGAGGGAGAAGAGGGGCTGGCCTCTCCCAAGCAGGGATGGAGACGTGGGACTCATAAGTCAGAGCATGCAGGTGGGTGGGGAGAGCTTTCACCAAACAGCTCAAGCAACGGTGAGGCGGGTATTGCTGAAGATCAAGCCCCCAACAGCAAGGCCCCCCCAAATGCCCTTCCCGACTACTGACTAACATGGCCGTGGCCACGGCTCATAGGACCCCACTGCGCCCTGGCTGGTTTTCCAACAGCCCTAGGAGGCAGGAGCGCCCACCACGCAGAAAGCAGGAGGCTCAGTGTGGTTCAGCAGCCTGCCCTCCCTCGGCCACATACCCACAGGTAAACCAAGGAACCATAACCAAGTCCCAGGCCCAGGACACCCAACCCCCAGCCAGCTGTTCACTCATTCAAGAAAGCTTGCCAGCCCTGAGCCGAAAGCCCAACAGGCTCCGTAGGAACCAAGGCCAGGTCAGGCCCACTGGCTCTGGTGAGACCCACCCTCCCTCCCCACCACGCTCCTACCTGAGGGGGTGAGGCTGAGCTCCCGTGCTCGCCCGCAGGACTGTTGGCCGCAAGGTCCCCAGGGAGGCCGCCTGAGCTCTGTGGCTGGCACAACTTCCTGCAAAGGAGAAGCAGGGTGGGTTGGAGGGATCCTCAGCAGTGCCCTGTGGGGCGCACACACGCCCACCTGTCCCTGCACTGACACCACGCTGTCCCATTCACGCCCAGGGATTTGGGGAGGGCCTGACTCCAGAGCAGAACCAGAGCAGGGCTGAGTGTGATGGGTCCACCAGGGCCCGGCAGGCAGAGAGCAGCCTGAGCACATTCCACCCTGGGTTTATCCACAGCTGCCCTGTGGCCAAGGTCACAGCCTCACTGCCAGGAGGACTGTCCCGTTGGGTGTTCTGCGCCCAGAGAAGGGTCAGATGACCACCCACTCATCTAGACTCCCATTACCATGGAGACCAAGGACCCATATAAAACTGACCAGACACTCAAGATCCATGCTGTGTCCCCAGGGGAGCTGCTGTCACTGGGGTGCTGGTCCTCACTTTTAAAAACAACTGTCATCCTAATAAACAACACTCACTGCAGAAACAGAGAACACAGAAGAGGACTGAGATGCCCTGGTCTGTGGTGGGAGGGCCTTCCAGATTCAGCGCCCATCGTCCTGGGAGCCCAGGCACAGCACCTCCAGGGATGGCAGGGGTGGCCACCAGTCCGGTGGGACGCGAGCACAACAGTGTAGCCAAGGAAGAGAGAAGAAACACCCCAATGCCTGACACACAAATGGAGGCCCCCGACAGTCACCCCGGCTCGGCGGGGGGGAGGGGGCTCTCCGCTTAGCCTCCTGCACTCCCGGAGACTGTGCGCTTCATGGGAGCCCAGGCAGCTGGCCAGGTGCTGGGAGTGGTGCCGAGGGCCCTCCACGCCCTGCAGGGAAGCTGAGCTGAGGTCCAGGGCCATGTCTGCGCTGCTCTAACCAGTGACAAGCAGAGCCCAGCCCCTGACCAACAGCCACACTCTAGACAACTGCTGCTGTCCCCTCCACGGTGGCCTGAAATGCAAGCAGAACCACAGGAAAAGGGCCCGAAACATGCAGGCACTTGGGGCAACACAATCCATGAGGCTGAGGGCAACTCTGCTGCTCCAGCCACGTGGAAGCAACCAGAGCTTTCGGTTAAAGACAGAGAACCAGGTATTTACATCCACTCTCTTTCAAGCCCCCACTAAAAAGGCATAAAAGAGAAAGGGAAGAAGAGAGCAATGAGGGGGCTTCCCTGGTGGCGCCGTGGTTAAGAATCCCGCCTGCTAATGCAGGGGACACGGGTTCCAGCCCTGGTCCGGGAGGATCCCACATGCCGCAGAGCAACTAGGCCCGTGCGCCACAGCTACTGAGCCCACGTGTCACAACTACTGAAGCCCACATGCCTAGAGCCCATGCTCTGCAACAAGAGAAGCCACCGCAGTGAGAAGCCTGCGCACCGCAACGAAGAGTAGCCCCCGCTCGCCACAACTAAAGAAAGCCCACATGCAGCAACGAAGACCCAACGCAGCCAAAAATAAATAAAATACATTTATTTAAAAAAAGAGAGAGAGAGAAATGAGAGAAATGAGAGAAATGATATTCAATGCAGAAGTACAAGTGGTGACTGTCCTATAGGATCCAAGAAAACAGAGTCCCAGGCCACAGAACCCCATGGGCCCAGGATGGGTGCCTCAGGAACCTCAGCAGAGGGGCCCCTGCCAGGCTGTCCCCCCAGAGCCCTGCTCTGGGTCCCGGCCTGCTGTGGGGCAGCAGGGAAGGGAGCCCACAGCATGTTCAGGAGTGAAGGAGCCCAGGCCTTCTCCAGGATGCTCGGGCCACACAGGATGGACAGAGACGTGGCCTCGGGAGAAGAGGAAACAGAGGGGCCTATGGGGGATTCAGAAACGCCTCAGCAGTGCTCCTGAGGAGGCTGCGTTGCCTATGGGAAAGTCCTGAAGAGGCTGCGCACCCGGGCTTCCAGGCAACAAATGTCAGACCCCAAAATAGACAGGAAAATGCATTTGAAAAGAAAGAGAGACTCTGTAAGGGGATGAAAACTTTAAATCCGCGAGAAAAACACCATCCTTAATAGCCTTAGACAGACACAGAACTTAAATACACAGTTCTCCAAAGAAGACATACGAATGGCCAATAAGCACATGAAAAGATGCTCAACATCATTATTCATCCAGGGAAACACAAATCAAAACCATGATAAGATACCACTTCACACCTGCCAGGATGGCTAGAATCAAAAAAATGGAAAATAACAAGTGTTGGTGAGGATGTAGAAAAACTGGAACTGAGTACTGCTGGTGGGAATGTAAAATGCCGTGGCCACTGAGAAAAAGTTTGGCAGTTCTTCAGAAAGTTAAACACAGGATTACCATATGGCCCAGCAATTCCACTCCTCTGTGTATATTTGAGAGAACTGAAAATCGATGTCAGCTACATTCATGTCCTGGTACAGGAATGCTCATGGCAGCACTACTCGTAATCATGAAGAGGTAGAAACAATCCAAGTGTCCATGGACAGACAAATGAATAAACAAAATGCCCACACAATAGGATACTACCTGGCCATAAAAAAGAGTGAGGCTCTGACACGTGCTACAGTGTGGACGAAACTCGAAAACCTAATCCAAGTGAAAGAAGCCAGACACAAAAGGCTGGAGTACATAATCCCATTTGTATGGAACATCCAGAACAGGCACATCCACCAAGACAAGAGGCAGCTTAGTGAGGCTGGGAGAGGGGGAACGGGGAGTGGCTGTTAACGTGGGGTTTCATTTTGGGGTGACTGCTTTGGAACTAGAGAGAAGTGGGAGCTGCACCTTGGGAACTAGCAACAATGGCAAAAAAAGAGACAGAGGGAGAAGGTGAAGAAATCTTCCAAAAGTAGAAGAAATTAAAAGAAACAACAGGGAAGACAATGGTGAACGGTGCAGCACAGCCCCCAGTGGCAGAATGAGAGGAAGGGCGAGGGAGGACAGTGAGGCCTCTCACAACCACGCCCAGGACGGGAAGAAGGACGAGGCAAGTTTTCAGACTGCAAGGGCTGGGGCGCCGGTCCCAGAGCACCCGCCAGGCCATCCTGTGACCATGCAGATGGATACAGGGCCAGGAAGGGAACCTCCGTGGCTTTCCGGGGGCCAGGTCTTCAACATAGAGGGAAAGTTCCTTCCAATCTGGAAGACTAGACTTCGCCAACTGCCAATCCAGTGTGACGGCCACCCAGGCGTGAAGATATATGACAGATGGAGCTCCCAAAGCCCTCTCCTCTGAGAGATGCTCCAAGAGCTGCGTCCCTTCAACCCCAGGGCAGAATCACAGACCCAGGAACAGAAGGACCCGCAAGGGACGGGGGCAGCTCCCGGTGGAACCCCTGATCCCCTGATAGTGATAAAAGGCCACGGCACAACCACGGGGAGCTTGGGGTTGGACATGAAGGACACAGAACGCTGAGCAGAGAAGTAACAACTCGGCCAAGCAGGTTACCAACTCCAGGGAAAGCATGATGCGTGCGAGACGGACTGAGGCTCGGGTTGTCTAGGCTGTGCCCTGGGGGAGGTGAGGCCAGGACACGGGCAGGCCGGGGTGACTGATTTCAGGGCCAGGTGGAGTTGAGGCCTCATCCTGCACTGCGACGTCCACAGACTCCTCCTGGGACCGGCCAGGCCCAAGCAGCTACACACGTGGGGACTAAAAGCACAGGGGCAGCATCCAAGTCAACAGCCGAGATGCTGGGAGTGCACGTCTGTGCAGAGCAAAGCCACGGGGGCCCAGGCAGACCCTGGAAGCGTGAGCATGTTTAAGTCAGGTACGAGTTCAGAACAAGCTGTAGGAAAAGGAGGTGTTATAGCCCCTGGGGTGACACAAGTCCCCACACCCTGCCTGTAACAACAGAAACACCCCAAGATCCTGTTTTTTTCCTTCTTGCCGTGAGACCACAGCATCAAGACCTGCTATAACTGGGGCTTTCTTCAGGAAGGGAGCAACCTAAAGAAAAACAAGTTGTGCAGAGGGGCGCCTGGAGAAACCTTCTGTGTGGCTGCGGGCATCAGGGGTATTGACCCTGCCCTCTGCGCGCCAATCAGTTCACGCTTCCAAGGGCAGTAGGAGCTGTCGGCTTCCCAAGAGGCTTCCGGTGGCGAGGCTGCTCTCCCAGCGGCCCACGCAGACGGAGAGAAGAGCATCCAGACAGCCCAGAGCGAAAACAAGGGAGGAAGCGTGAGCTTGGCATTATACTGAGCTCCAGAGTCCGCATCCCTAGGAACCTCCCACCTAACACCCCTCAAGATTCAGCCCAGGCGCTGTTTCCTACAAACCACACCCATTCACACACAGACAGGCTGCTTGCTCTCGGCCACACCCCTTCCTGGGAGCTCTGGGAGGACAAGACGCTTGGGGTCTGAGATCAGCGAGGCACCCAGTGAGAGGCTCTGAAGGAAGGAAGAGTGGAAGCAGCCTCAAGGTGCCCCCCACCATGTGCCCCTGGCCACCTCAAAGCACTAGGGTGGGTGTAAGTGACTATTTCAACCCTTTGCCAAAAAACGTGATAGATGTGAACGCCTGCAGGAGGTGACTGCCTACCCAGGATGTGCTTTGCTGGGGCAACAGAGGACCCCCAGAGAGGGCAGTGGGGGCCGGGGGGGGCACCTTCTGCTGAGACCATCTCCTCTCAGCCTCCCTGAGCACCCAGAGACCTCCAGACAGCCAGAGCAGTGACCCCGGGACAGCAGGTGAGTGTCCCGCAGGGCCAAGGAGGAACTCAGGGTTCACCTAGACTGGCCCCGACTCAGCTCTGCTTTCCAGACGCAATTACTGCTTTAAACAGCTAAACTTAAAAAAAAAAAAAAATCAAAAAAACAAAAAAAAACCCAAAACCCTTCATAAATAGCTCCAAGTCCCTGAGAAATCACTTAAGGACTAATTAGCATATCAGGCTGTTCTGAACAGCACTTCACTTCACAGCCCGGGCTCCGGAGCCAGGCATCAATTGAGAAGGAAATCATTAATTGCTTGCCTCAGATGGGGGCCTACTTACCCACTTCTCCCTAGAGCTACCGTGGCCACTCCTGACTTTGGGTCCCAATTAACCAGAGAGGGGATGCATTTAATTAATGCTGCTTAATCTTGTCTGTGGGGAGTTTTGTTTTGCTTCTCCCTGCTTCTCGTCCTTGAGAGGCTCTTTTTAAGAAAGAGGGCCCGCAGCAGACGCCTGTGGGGATGTGCAGGTTTTGGAAGCAACCTTGACAGGAAGGGCAAGAGGGGGCAGAAGGAACGGTCTGGGGCCTTCTGTCCGGGCATTCTGGTGTTCAAGATGGTGACTCACACCCTCCACCCCACTCGGTAAGGGCTGGCCTTTACCCTACAGGAGGACACGGTGGGCCACCCAGGCAGTCTCCACAGACCCCTCCATCCTGCTTGCGGGCCCTGCAGCCTTTGGGGCCAGATGAGGCCCCCCCAGCATCCTTGGGATGAGATCTGCCCCAGGTCCAGGGGCTGGGAACTCGCTCAGGGATAGGGAGGCAGTTACCGGATGAGCATCCGCTTCAGCAACTTCTGGTCCCCCTCTGAGTAGCCGGGCCAGTCCTTCTGCACATCCTTGTACACACAGTCCTTCAGCGTGCACGTGCCATCCTTGGCATTCACGTTGGCTACCTGCAAGACAGAGCTGGTGTCACCTTGTGTGATGCCCGAGACAGATGTTCCTGAAAGCATCTGCGAGGGGGCAGGGAGAGGCGGAGACAGACGTGAAAGGGGAAAGAGGACAGCACACTCCCTCCCCGAGCCAACACCTCACCCCACAGCTCCCCTGCGTGCCAGCGCAGCAACCCTCGGGGTGCAGAAGGGTCAGGGCAGCAGGTCCATATATACACGTCTTACAGCTGCTGGAGGCCAGGTTGGCTCCAAAAAGGGGAGGCTGCCATCTATACTCCCAAGACTCCATCACCAGCCCATCCCCCTGCTATGGACTGAACCATTTTTGTCCTCCCAAAGTCCACGTTAAATCTTAACCCCCTTAATCTAAGGTGATGGTATTCGGAGGTGGGGCCTTTGGGAGGTGATTAGGTCATGAGGGTGGAGCCCTCATGATGGGGTTAGTGTCTTTATAAAGGAGAACCCAGAGAGCTCCTTCACCCCTTCCCCCCTGTGATGACAGTAAGAAGGCAGCTGTCTATAAACCAGGGCACATGCCCTCACCAGACACCCAATCTGCCAGCGCCTTGATCTTGGACTTCCCAGACTCCAAAGCTGTGAGAAGTAAACGTCTGTGGTGTATAAGCCATCCAGTCTATGGTATTCTGTTACAGCAGCCCGATGGACTAACATACCCGCTCTCGGATTCAGACCTCCTGTGGCAGAGTCGGCCGAGACTGGGGTGCTGGGTGAGTGGTGCCTCCAGGGGCCATGCTGAGCCCACCTTCCCTGCAACCAGCCAGCCCTGCTGCTGCTGGTTAACAAAAGCTGAGCTTGTCTCCAAGACTCTTTGCGAAGATGGATTTAAAACGTTTGCCGTAAGATGTTTGACGGAATTCAGGCCCCTGACCTGAAGCGGGCACTTCCCTGAGTGTCTCGCTTGGGCACCATGGTCTCCAGAACACGCGTGTGTAGCCGTGTGGCTGGCGCGCTGTTTTTCGCTATCACTGAGACTACAAGTTCTCCACATCACAGCAGTTTTCACAAGGAGTATTTTTAATGGTTGAGTAATATTCCACCAAGTGGCTACACTGTGATGTACTCAAACGTTTCTCCTTTGTTGGATGCTGACGCCGTTTCCAGTTTCTCTGTAGCATAAACAGACGTCACTTGTGCAGGTTTTTCCATGCTGGTGATGGTTTTCTTCAGCCAGCTTCCCGGAAGTGGGATTAGTGGGTCAAAGGCTCTGAACATTTTTATGGTTCTTGATACGTTTTGCTAAAATGCTCTCCAGAAGAGCCACCCACCCGTCAACACTCCCACCAGGAAGATGGAACGCCTTAAATCTTTTCTGTTTTCACAGAAGGAATAGAGAAGGCGCCTTTGAGCAGTGTGGTTTTGTTAGTGCTGTTCATCAGAGTCCCTGGTCACTTGCGGGGGCTGGAAATGAGCATCCTGGGTGAGGCACAGCCCCCGACACCTTCCCATTCCCAAGCTGGCGGGGGTCCTCCTGCCCCCCACACCGCTGCGGAGAACAAGTTGGGTAGTAAACACAGAAGCACAAGGCAGCTGGGGCAGTTTAGGAGAAATCAGAGCGGGCGCAAGGAGGATGCTCTACCCCAAGACACTGGCTGGGCCACCCCCTAGGAGCTGCCAAACCCAAGTCCACTGGAGAAGCTGGAGCCCAGTACGGTGCCTCTCTGGTCCCAGGAAAGGACCAGGAGCAATGAGAATTTCACAGGGGTTAAAAATGGAGCAGTGCCCCAGGCAGACCTAAGTCAGAACCACCAGACCCCTCTCTCTCCAGAGAACTGAGCCTGGCATCCCTGCCGCATCTGAGGGCTGCTCAGTGGGTAAATCTCAGGTGTAATCAAGTGCTCGGTCAGCTAAGGGTCACATTCTGCATTGTGCTTTTTTATTCTGGGCACAAACAGAACAAGATTAGAGAGCGGGAGCAAGGGCATTTCTAAGAACGCTATACCAGGGGCCGAGGGCCTGGCTGGATGGCAATGCAAGCTACGGGCACAGCCAGGGGTGGGCGTGGCTGCCGCACTTGTCTCCAGTCTTGGCTCATGTCTGATGCCTCTGTCCAGCTCCCTTCAGCCCTGCTGTGGTCACCCCGTGCTGCAGGAGGCAGCTCTGGGTGGCCCCCAGCCCAGGGAAAGGGCCTCCCACATACTTCCCCCCATTTCCCAGGGGCAAGGCCAGCACGCGACTTTCCAAGGAAACGAGCACCCTGGGAATGTTGTTCCTGGTTCTAGAGCTTTCTGGGTGCTTTGGCAAGCCCCTTTGCCAAAGAAAACTTCTGGGCTCCAGAGCCATGCATCTATCTTCTAATAGGCCCCGAGCCAACTCCTAAGCTTGCAGGGAGAAACAGTGCTGCTCAGTCCTTGCCAGCATGACCTCCACGTGGGGGACAGCGGCTCAGGAGGCCAAATCCGCACAAAAGCACCCAGTGAGTGGACATGGGCGCTCCTGACAGTAACGTGAGTCTCTGGCGAGCACCTCAGCCCTCAGGACACAAGAGGATTCTCCTCGGGTGAAGGATGGGGGAGGCACCCTTCACCTGCTCTGTGGATGGGGCCCAGCCCCTGCCCAGGCCTGCATCTGCGCCTCGGAATGCAGGGGAATGTCACAGAGGCCTCTCTTCCCTCTTCACCCGTTCCCTTTGCCCTGAACCCTCGGGGGGTAATGGGTAACACAGGGACCCCAGCCAGAGCACGGGGGGATGAGAGCCATGCCGAAATCCTCCCAACAAACGTGCTGTGTGGTCACAGCAGCCTTGGACTGCACTGGGGATGGGGAAGAGAAGTGCCCAGAGGCCTGCTGAAGAACTCGGTAAATCTGAAACTCATCCTCAGACATAGCTACTGATGGTCAGGGCGCGTACTTTCTGCTATAGGAGGCACCATCCAAGTGCCCAGAGTATCTGAGGCAGGGCCACGCCTCCTCCTCAGGATGCTGGCGCGACTGCTGCTGGCTGTGCCATCCTCACAGCGCTCTGAGGGGGCCCATCCCCACTTCATGGCAAAGTGGTATCCACATGGCCCAGCTGATGTGGTGAAGCCGGAGTGAGCCACTCACCTTCTCAGGGGTCCTCAAGTTGCCTCCTCTAGGGTAAGGCCTCAGGAAGGTGCTGGGGCCACCGCCCTTGCTCCAAAGCCCCGGTTGCTTAACAGCAGGCTCCACCTGCTGGCACCACGCTCCTGCCCGCTTAGCTCTTGACCCCAAGAGAGGTGCTGTGGTCATGCCCCAGCCGCAGATGGAAGCCTGAGGGTCCAGACATGAAGCCCCTTGCCCGGAGCCACAACTGATGAGCAATAAGGAGGCCCTTGCTGTCTGACTGTGAAGCCCGAGCTCTTGCTAACTCATGCTTGCGGGTTCCTCAGACTTCGTTCAATTCTAAAAACCTTGTGCGACTGAAGTCTTGGATCCCCTGTGCTACGCGCACTGCCTGTGTGTCCGCAGCTGGTAAGGAGGAGGGCCCTGGACAGTGAGTGCCACATGCGCAGCCCAGGCCAGTCCAGGGCAAGCACGCACCTGCTGGAGGAGGCCGTCCAGCGCGTCCTTGTCCGCCTGGGCCAGGCCGTCCTTCTGCAGCCTCAGCAGCAGCTCGGCCTTCCGGTAGGGCCTCAGCGCCAGGAGGTGCAGCACCCGGTCACGGAAAGGCCGCTGAGACACCCCGCTAACGCTGCCAGCGCTGGTTTTCTTGATGGCGCTTGCCAGGTTGATGGGGGTCGCCCGCTTCCGGCAGGGCACAGCATCCACTGCCCCCGGGGCCGGTTTCCGAAACTGAACCTTTTTGCCTGCAATAAGAGCCAGGCATTAGGGACTGGAAGGGGTGAGGGAGTGGCCACCGTGTCCCACTGCCTGGGGCCGACGCCAAGTTCCTGAGCGAGCTCGTGGGCACCCGTGGATGGCCGATGGCCGACAGCCCCAAGCTCTCACTAAGCCCAACAGAAGGCAATTCAAGCCTCGTCCAGCCCCACCTGCTCAGTGGGGCCCTTGGGCGGCCGAGACTGCCACCTGCTGACCACAAACAGCTCAGTGGGCACTTGCAGGGCCCCACAGTCTCAGAAGCGGGAGCTACAGGAAAGAGAAGCGGGCTTAGAGCCTTAACTGACTTCATCATGGGCAGCCTACATCCTGGGGACCCAAACACCTGACCCATATGGGGAGAGGGGGCTGATGTTAACAAGGGAGTCCCATAACTGCCAGAGGCAGGCACCCAGAGACTGAACTCCACAGCACTATGCTGGTCCCACACGATCCGTCATTCTTTTTTATGAAAAAGGAGAAGAAAAATAAAGGCGTCAGGGCCACTTGGGCAGCTGCTCTAGAGACCCCAGGGTGTGAGCAACTCCCCAGCTGTGGCCCTGGCAAGTGCTCCTTGGGCAGACCTGGCTGTGCTTGGAGGCCCGGGGGCAGCAGGCCGATCCCCCACCCTCTTGCTGCAAACAGAGACGTACAAGGGGATCCTCCATGGAGCCTCCAGCACTGCTCTCGAGGGAGGGTGCTTCCACTCCTAAGTCATTAACTCCACCTTGGACGGCGCTCCCGCCACTGCAGGAACGAGGACTGCTGAGCAAAGTCAGCGCACACCTTGAATCCTTGGGCCAGAAACCTCTCCACGACGACTTCCTTTTGCATGTATCCCTCAAATCTGATTTGTCAAATGAACACAGGGAAGAAGTGCTTTTAGAATCCTCAGGGCCAGACTTCGTCCCCAGAGGACCCATCTGACGGGCCGACGTGGGGTGGGGGGAGAGGCCTGACACACCCAGGATGTGCACGTCGGTGGCTTAAGAGGCCAGGACACGAGCGTTTCCACCAGAACGTAAACTACTGCAAAAACCTTCATTGTACCCGAAATGGCACCGTAACACGAATTTTGGACCAAGTTTTTGACTGAAAGACCCACCCAAAATGTATTCAAATGTGTACAAACGTCCACATTTGCATCTTGAAGCAACAGCAGGCTCTGAAGCCCTTTTAGATTCTGGCTGGCACCTCTTGGGCAGCTTACTGCCCAGGGCTCAGGCTCCCTGGTCACTTACAGCCACATCCACTGGGGCCCAGCGCTGACAGGCAGGACAGATTCCTGCACCGTCTGGGGTTTCATTCAGAGCCAACCCCACTGCCAAGCAAGGAAAATCGCATGCTCTTTGGAGCAATGTGAAACGCTCTTGCTTTTCCTTAAAGAAGAAAAAAACCCCAAAAGCCATCAAGTTCTCCCTTGCTGTAAGCCGTTTCACACCTCTCTCAGGGCTTTCTTGCCTGGCAACGCATTCCAATGACTCCTTAACTCCATCTGCATCCAGGAGGCGGGAAGACTACAGCAAGATGACGGGGCTTTCTAAATGGATAAATAGATAGTACTCTTCTCCCTATACTTTTAATGTTGTCAGTGTCTCGACTTCACTGAAATTGTTTCCAAGCAGATGCTGAGGGGCCAGAGCCTTCCCAGTGAACAGGGATCAATGCGTTTCCTTCCTGGTCTCCACCTTATGGCCCCTCGCTGGCCCCAACACAGCAGCAGGCCGCCCGCCACAGGGTGCATCTCGTCATCTGCACCTTGCCCCGGCCACGTCGGTCTTGGGAAGGAGACATCTGGGCAGGTGAGGGCAGGGGTGGCAGCTGGAGGACAGACCGAAGCTCTAGCTTCATGTAGGGTGAGTCTCCATGATGGGCAGAGGTCCCTGAGGCTACAGCCTGGGAGAGGAGCCCTGAGATTCAGAATGCCTGGAATTCTCGGGTCCCTTAGTCCATCTTGGGTTCAGAAGGCAGCAGATGCCACCCAGGAAGGACCTTCTGTCCTGACCCAACACTGACCCAGCTCATCCTACCTCTGTCAACCCGTCACTCCCGCTCCTGGTCTGGATGGGCCCTGAGTCTCTCCTGCTCCCCCGACAGCTGCCCAGCAGGTGCAAGGCCCCCACAGGTGGAGCCCCAGGCCCCTGATCCTCACCCAGGTAACGGCCTCCGGGCTTGATGACGATGGCGCCTCGACTCCGCGTCTCCTCCTCAGCCTGTGCCAGGCTCTGCCGCGCTTTCTGGTAGGAGTCGTCGGTGGCACACACTGTGATTTTGTCCTGGATGCTGCCCAGGCAGTCCAGGTGGACATCCCCATGGCTGCAAGACAAGGGGCCAGAAGCTGGGATGAGCACCTGGGATGACCAGGAGAGACGGCCACCACCCCCATGTCCAAGAAATGGGGCTTGGTGCTGGCTTGGGCAACACGGTTTCTTCAAGGCACATCTTGACCCGAAAGAAACAAGGGAACCCAGGTCCCTGGGCCACAGGTGGCACGCCAGGACCTAGACCTGTGCCCTGAACACACTGTAAGGAGCCAGGGTAGCTCACTTGAGAAGGGGAAGAAGGGGCGCTGGGGCTGGAGGTGGTGGGTAAACATCTGCACAGCAGGCTGGGGCAGGGGGACGCCACAGTGGAAGTCGGGGGAGGCGGGTCTGCCCACTGGGAGACCTGGGGCAGCCTGGGCAAGGCTCACCTGGAGACGTACTGCTGGATGCAGTCAAAGCTGCCCTGGGGGCTGTCACGGCCGATGTTGGAGAGGTAGAAGGAGAACGTCCGCGGCTCCGTGGGGCAGTCAGGCTGGGGGATGGAGATGTGCTGCGTGGAGAGGGGGGGACATCACCGGTAGGTCCACAGCACAGAAGGGACCACAGGATGGGCCAGCACAGGACCCAGGCCCATCCCTGAAGCATGCCCCTTACAGTGGAAATGTGCAACCACATTCCTTTGAAACGCACCTTTGTTTTCCCGACAGTGACAGGACCAGCGTGTCACCATGGACAGGCTGCTGGTGGGTCCTGGGTTCTCATGCAGTGGCAGGGGGGTGGGGTCCTGTGTCTGGTTTCTAAGCAGCAATGGCAACTCAGTCTGAGGAGCACAGAGCACTCAGCACACAACCAGAGGCAGGGACCCCACCCCAAGCTGGGCCATGACTCAGTTTCCCCACCAAACAGGGCTGATCTGGTTCAGGACAACCGTAAAGATGAGATGAGACAAGATGGGTGGGCGTCAGCAGCGGGCAGGGCATGCTGAGAGGTCGAGATACCCTGACCCGCACTCCTGCTTAGCAACGCCCTCTCCACCTCCTCCAGGCCAAACACTGATGACTCCACCTGGGTGTCCGTGAATAAGGCAGGCACGGGCCCCGAGGGGCTCACAGAGGGGCAGCACTTGCCCCCAATCAACCATGACAGGGGATGCGTGTGCCATGGTTTATGTAACCCCAACTTCAGAGAGCACCACTGTAGCCTAGCGAGGCAAAGCCACAGCCGCCAGAGGGAAGAGACAGACGACCTGGCTGACAGACAGACAGACAGCACTAGTCCTGGCCAAAGTGCAGGGTTCAGCATAGGCAGGACATCCAGAGGCCACTTTATTCCAGGCCGACCCTCTGGCCCCCTGCCCACACTGGGTGAAGGCCAGCAGCTGCTGAAAAACACAGACAGGAAAACCTGACATTCCGGCTGCCAGCCCCTGTGCAGGCAGTGGAAGGGCCTCCAGAACCCTGTCACCAGAGGTGACCAGCCTTAAAGTAATCCCTGGGCTTGAGCACAGGAGCTCATCACAGCTAGGCAGACACACAAGGTGGGGTCACAGGTGGTCAACAAGAAGGGGCAGCACTGGGGGTTAGGGGGCAGCAGGCCTCGTTCCTGGGCTGTCGCACCAGCCCAGCAGGCCAGGGCGAGCACGTCTCCTCTTTGGTTGTGTGAGGACGCTAACACACCTCATCAGCACTGGACAGAATGCGGCTCAGGGCTGAATCCCCCCTGCCCTGTGCGCAGCTGTCACGTGTGACTGCAGGCAGCTCAGCCTGTCTGAGCCTTGTCCGTGAGAGCAAGGACACGGCAGCTTGGGCCACAGGGAGGGATGCGGCTCCCCTGCCCCAGCCCTCAGGGTGGTGTGTAGACCCATGAGGGAAGCTGGGAGGTCACACAACCCAGGGCTGGCTCAAAATGCTGCAGGAAGCCCTCAATGCACAGCCAGTCGCTGCTCCAAAGAGAGGCCCCCGCCGCGCACATTGAGAGCCAAGGCGTCACAGAGTGGCTCCCAGGCACAGCCGCTCAGGGCAGGAAGGGCCTGGCCTGGGGGAGAGGGACAGTCTGCACCAGCCGTCCAAGGACTGCAAATGACCTTGGGCCAATGATCATCCCTGTCCCCCACGTCCCCGCCCCAGGATGAATGCTGCCCAGGAGAAAGGCTGCCCCGTTGGCCCAGCTCCACCCAGCCACCCAGCTGGGGTCTGTCCAGCACTCTCTCCTGGCCCTCCAGCACGATCCTGTCAATGCAGTTCGGGGGCAGGGCCCCCCCCGCAGGACACACACCCAGTGGCAGGTGAGGCCAAAGTCCATGGAGGAGACCACCAGGGTGGCAATGCCAGGTCGGCCCTGGCCAGCCACGCAGGCCCTCATCTCAACACAGACACCTGTTTCTTTATGAGGGTCAAAAAGAGATGGAGCAGCTCACACTCAGCATCTATAAAAAATTCAAACCCAGACTGCCTGCTATCACTCACCTCGGGCAGGAAAACACACATGTATACACACACACACACACACACACACACGCTCCAGTGCGTGTGCAGCATCTCGTCCAGCACTAGTAGCCACCCTGTGTTGTCTGCTCGTTCCTTTGCAGATGTGACTTTTGTTCTCCATTATAGAAGTAACTGAAAACCCAGCACTCAGATGCTTCTGAGGGTCACTGTGGGAGATGCACCCGCAGCCAGGTACACACTGATGCAGTCGCCCAAAATGCGGCAGGAAGACTGCACCACAAAGTCAGAAAAATCAAAAGGCACTTCCGATGGAGCCTGAACCCCAACACGGGTGGCTCTTCCTCCATCCTGACCTTGATCCTCTCCCCTCGCCACATCCCGGCTCTGGCAGAGACCAGGCCTCCCCAGGTGGCATTTTTCCATCTCAGTCTGCTCAAAGGGCAGTGGCTGCCATGACTGCCACAGTCCCCATCAGGCTATCGCCCCTACGAGGAAAGGAGAGGGTACGTACAGCATGAGCTCTGATGCAACCGTGCTTCTCTCTGGGCAGGGGTGTGGTGGAACCTTCACTGTGATCCTTTTACCCTGTGAGAACCTTTTCCACATGGGTATGTATGGCCACTTCCAAAATCCTGGAGGCGGGGGCACAGCACAGAGCCCAGAGGAGGGTCTGTGCAGCTACTGGGGCTGCAGGATGGTGGGAAGAGGAGCTTGCTTGGAGCCTGGCACTGGAGGCTCTTGAAGCCCCAGGCCCTTCCCAGCTCTGTGGCACCACCCCCTATGGAATCCTCTGGTTAACAGGCTGTTTTGCTGCTGGTTAACGATGCTGGTTAATGGCTACCAGTCGCTGGAAACCAGCAGGGAAACCAGCCAGCTGGGCACGAATGGCTCAGGAATGCGCGGCTTTCTCTGTGACAGCGGAGAGCTCGACACATTTTCCGAAACTTGGGCCCCGCTTAGCAGTACGTGTGCCTTCTGGACCAGGTCTCAGCTGCCACGTGGCCCTCAGCTGGCCCGAGCATGGCAGGTTTGGGTGCATCTGATGTTAGCCCCAACTCCTGGTTATGGGGAGGCAGAGGGAGTTGTCATGTGTCTGTGTGCACAGACGAACAGATGGACCTGGAGCAACAAACAGCCTTGTCCCATCCCAAATGGTCCTGGGCACCTGAGGGACTGACATCCGCCTCTGAGGCCTAAGGCCCAAGAGGGGGTGTTGGTTCCACTGCGAGTAGGTCGAGTCCCTGCCAGAGCCCTTAAATCAACCCCCTTTGAAATCTGTCCCAAGTCAGGCCGGCAGCCCTCCCCCAGACCTGCCGGGCCTGGTCTGTCTGCGGTGCAGGTGGGAGCTTCGACGAGACAAATCAGGTCCCGAGCTGGGTGGGGGATAAATGGTGGGGAGCACTTGGTATTCCAGTCAGGTAAGAACAAGACAAAACAGGCACACACAGGAACCAAACTGATGAGCCAGGCTCTCTCCAGCCAGAGGGGTTTTCAGAGAACGTTTGTTTTCATTATCTTTCTTTTCCAGGGAACCCTCAGAATAAAACATATTTTGGGTAAAGAGTTACTACTGCGCAGCTAAATACAACTCCTAAGAGTTGTAGTGGCCTCTTCCGCCCACTGGGAGGCTAGCTTCCTCAACCCCAGACCCAGGGCGCTTTCTAAGCACCTATTTCCTTCTGGAGAGCCGCTCCCGCACACTGTGGGCCCTGGGAAGCGGGAGTGCACAACGCCCGCCCACCTGCCCGCCCCTTCCCGGGCTTTCCAAGTTATCCCCGTGACACAGCAACAAGCACCCCTGTGGCTCAATCTTGCGCACATCCCTAATGATTCCCGCAGAGTTGGCTCCTAGATCACAGAGACACCAGTCAAAGGCCCTTGACAAGTGCCACCAAACCTCATTCTGTAAACTGCCGTTTGGGTTCCTGCTGCAGCACATGCAAATGCCTTCAACAGCCCTGGATGCCAACCCTACTTCCCTTTCTTTCTTTTTTCATCAACTGAAGAGTGCTGGGCTGCAGCCGGCCAAGTGGGGTTTTCTTTTCCCCTCTGCAGCCTGACGCTTCACCAGCTGTCAGGGGCTGACAACTTAGAAGTGACCCCTGATGGCAGAGGGGCCCAGGTCAGCCAGCTCAGTGTCTGTGAGAGGGCAGAGAACACACATGTACACGGCAAATGAAACAAAGGTGAGCATTTTGCTCTGAAGACGATGCCCTAGATGCCCTAGATCATGGATGTGCTACAGGTGGGGCCAGGCTCTCCGGGGAGCCTGGCAATGCCATACAGTTGCCCCAAGGAACCAGCCAACACCGGGGCCCAGCCGTACAGCACCCAGCCCTTGTGGTGCTCACAGCACAGGCGGGGAGGTGGCTGGACTGGATGTGACTCCCAACCCAGGAGCTGAGTGACACCGAGACCCTACGCCAGCTGTACTGCATTCACATCAGGTGGGGATTAGCACCAGGAACTGAGTGAGCGGGTTCTGGAATGCAGGGAGGACTCTGGTTCTCCTAAGGCCAAGTTAACCTGCATACAACCCTTGAGGTGGGTGGCCCATCTCCTGGGCAGGGAGGCCAAGGGACAGAGGGAGAAGATCTGGCCAAGGTCCTTGAGCTAAGGAGCAAATAGGGTCTCAATCTTCAGTCTGCCAGCTTCATGGGCCTCTGGGAAGTGGGCCCTGTCGGCCTACACGGGGTCCAGAACATCGAGTCAGCCCAAGCATCAGGAACGCTGAATGAGCCTGCCCAACTCCACCCGCCAGCCTCCTACTCTATTTCCAACCTCACAGGTGGAGTGTACGGAGCGACCAGGAGAAGTGGGAGCGGAGAGCGAGGCACCCTGCCTCCTCCCCTCCTCCGCTCTGGGTGACCATGCAGGTATGGCCTGGTCAGGACAGAGTCCGCCGTGTGCCTGGCACCAGGCCAGGCCTCTCACACCTGGCAGGGAGGAATGGTCACATTCCATCAATGCCCAGGAGGAGAAGGACAAGGTCCAGAGGTCATAAGGGGCAGACTTAGCACCTGATCCTTCACAGCAAGCTGGGAAAGCACCCCCCTTGTCACACAGCCCCCTCCAGCCCTCACATGGTCTCAGACAGGGAATAGCCTCTTAGTGGAGACTCATGGCCTGGCTTGCCCCGAGCTGCAGCGCAGGGCCTCCACACCCTCAGAACCTTCTAGGAACTCCATTACACATGAGAATGCCCAGAAGGAAGGAAATGTGGGCAAAGCATAAGTCTAAGACTAAGATGTTGGGACCCCTAACTTGAATGGATGTGGCTCTTAGGTTTTGCACAGGAATTTGGGCGACACGGGGTACAACCCAGGAGAACCTCACAGCGCTTCTATGAGCAGCCACGTGGTGCCTTGCTGACTAGAAAGCATCGCTCACTGGATAAATGAACACCAATCCGTGCACTGGCTTCCTCATCTTCCCACAGCTGCTGAAGGCACAGAGTGATCATGGGCCACAAGAGGGCGCCACTGGGCCAGTCTGGCAGCAAGCCCAGCATTGACCTCCAACCCCTGGGGAAATGTCAGGGAAGATAAAGTGGAGACTGCAAAAGGGTGACTGGCAGAAGACTGATGGGGCCAATGAAGGTGTGGAGGAAGCCCCAGAGGAGGCACGGGGAGGCGGGGGGGTGGGGGTGTCGGGGGGAGGGCCCCACCGACCTTGACTGGTCTTGGGGTGATGGTCAGTTCGTGTGTGCCCCTGGCCAGGCCACAGCCCCCAAAGACTCTATGAATGGTAATCTGGGTGTGCCGTGGAGGTACTCCGTAGATGCAGTGACACCCACGACCAGCGGACTTTAAGGAGATGACCCTCCATGCTCTGGGTGGGCCTCATCCAATCAGCTGAAGGCCTTAAGAAGGAAACTAAGGCCTCCCTGAGGAGGAAGAAGCTCACCTATGAACCCCAGTGCCAGCTCCTACCTGCCCCATGGAATTCAGACTCATCAGCCCCACTACCACATGAGTCAATGTCTTGCAATAAATCTCTTGGTATCAATGTATCTGCACATTCAGACACATATCTCCTCAAGGCTCCATCTCTCTGGAGCATGCTGGCTGGGGCAAAACCCACAGAACCCCTGGTTCTGTAAGAAGCCAGCAGGCTGTCAGGTGGAAACTGACTTAGACACATATGGCAACTCTTCAGATTTAAAAAAAAAAAAAAAGACTTGCAATGAAGACTAGAAGAAAAACTAAAGTGTTCTAAAGCACCTTTGGTAGGTGGACGATATGGGGGTCCTAAGACCTGGGGGGGTAAGGATTATAGACAACCCACCCTTTCTTCCATTCCCCAATTTTTCTGTAAGATGGTTATTTAGAATCAAATACCTTTCACGAAAAAATGGGAATGTTGAGTTTCTATAACCCCCCTGCCCAGTACCAAAAGCCAGACAAACACCCATGGTCCCAGGTCCACCAACAGAGACAAGCGTCCCACCCTGGGGGGGCACAGTTCCAGGCTTGCTTGGGCTCTGGGGCCATAGTTTTGAATCAGCACAGAGATCAAGTCAGATTGGCGGCTACAGGAAGGAAGTGGGAGAGACTGAAGAGCCACTGGACAGGAGAGCTGCCTTCAGACCACAGATGGCCTGTTGGTGTGGCCCCAGCCACAGGACCAGCCTGGAGGCAACCAGAGGCACACCTTGACTCAGCATAGGGCCCAGCCTGGCACAAAAGTGGATGGGGCCAAAACACTGCTCCCAGCCGGCTGCTGTGCCCAGCAAGCCCTAACAGGGCAGGGAGCACACCAGTTCCACAATTCTAAATATGATTAAGACCAAAAAAAGACTCACCCCCTGACTTCCTTGAAATCGGATCGAAGGTCTCAGTGAAACAGAGTCCTGCAAAAAAGCAAGATGGAAAAATGTCAATAAAGAATCTGGAAATTCAAAGACTCACTTCCCAGTCATACAAGGAGCCAGATAAGGACAGTGTTTTCAGGAGGGGTGAAATAAAATCCACACATGTTGAAAATTACAGGAAAGGTTACTGGAGCAGGGTTTTGAAGGATCAATAGGAGTTCCTCAGATGGCACAGGGGCCAGGGCTGAAGGTACACATGAGAGGCAAGAGTGAAGATACAGGCAATGGGCAGCCCCCTTTCACCATTCGCCCAAAACCAACAACAGCCCAGGTCATCCTGCCTCAGAAACACCCCACTGGAAAGGAATCGGGGTGGGTGAGCACCACCAGCCAGGAGGCAGGCTGATGAGGTGACGCCCTGCCCCCCAACACCCTGGCAGGACAGAGCCCAACGCCTGCCCAGCTCCCACGTCACAGCTTCAGAGCAGCTTGTCACTGCACTTGGAGTGGCGGAATTTCCAAATGTCACAAGAAAAAATACACCAAAAAACTCAAAATAATTTAAGCTTTAGCTATTCAGAGATCAGCCTTCTGGTGGAATTTCAGAAAGAACACGGATCCAGATGGAGGGTCGCACCTCTTTTTCTCATCTATCTTGGGGCTCTCAGCACCCACCTTCTGTGTAGCAGACATCACCCGACAGGGTGGTGCTGGTTTGTCACCACAACCCCTTCCCTCTACCCCCAAACCCACAGGGCCCAAATTGGCCTCTGTGCCCATTGTCCTCCCCAGTTCCTCCACAGGGTGCCAAAGTCTTGGGCTCTCCCACCTCCATCAGAGCCCACCTGTCAGGTCTCCACCCTAGCGCCCCCTAGAGGGAGGGGAGGCTCTCCCACCTGGGCCCCCCCACGCCTCTCTCAGAGCATCTGGAGTGGCTACCTGTCTGCTCCCCACTCAGAATGTCAGGCCCACCGCAAGCCCTGGGTGGGTAGAGGAGCTACATACACGTGGGGAGAACCAACCAATGGGCAGACTGGCATCTTGGTGCCCGTGACCCCGTCACCAAGTGGGCCAAGGGCTGTAGGCATGTGAGGGAGACAGGGCTCAGCCAGCTTGGACCTTGTGGGCCACACACTCACCCCACTTTGCTTACCAGGAGCCTCCCCTTTTGCCAAGGATCTCCAAGGACTCCGCCATTTGGAGCAGACCTGAGAGGTCACACGGAGCTCCAGCACTTACCTCCATGGGATCTGACCCCCCAGAAACCACCCCACACTTCTAAAGCACAACACTCCTCACCGCCAGGCTGGCAGATATGGGAGGTCCTCCAGCCCCTTGTGCTGCTCCAGCCCCTGCAGGCACAAGGGCCACCGTGCTGCTGAGACAAGGGCCAAGGTCCCTTCAAAGCAGGCTCAGGACCAGATGACCCATCCCGCAAACCACAACCAGACCACTGCCTGGGCTGCTGTTCAGAGTACTAGAGGAGCAGCACCGGTGGGGGCCCCGCCTAGCTGGGCCCCTGCAGATGCAACATTTAAGTGGCCTCTGCTTGGAAATGGGTTAAAGACAGAGATCAAAAAGAAGACCTGCAGGTGGCCAATAAGCACGGCAGAAGCCCTTACTCATCAGTGAGGAAGAGACGGCGCAGGCACCTACTGGGCTAGCTAAAAGAAAAAAGACAACACCCCAGAACCCTCGTCCTTTACTGGTGGGAACATACAAGGTGCTGTAGAAAAGTCTGGCAGTTTCTTAAAAGGCTAAACACAGAGTTACCACATGACCCAGCAATTCCATTCCTAGGGATATACCCAAGAGAAATGAAAATATATGTCTGCACAAAAGACATACATAGCAGAATACTCTTACTATTCAAAAAATAGCCAACAACCCAAATGTCCATCAGTTGGTAGACAGAGAAACAACAGAATACTACCCAGAAATAAAAAGAAACGAACTCCTGATGGACACAACGTGGACAAACCTCAAAGCCACCAGCTAAGTGAGAGTAGCCCAACATATAACACCACACGATGGATGATTCCATCTATATAAAGTTCCAGAAAAGGCAAAACTAAAGATCAGTGAGTGCCTGGAAGTGGGGAGTGGCTGCAGAAGGGCTGGGGGGAACTTCTTGGGTAGAACATTAACACTCACTGACTATACACCTAAAATGGGGAAGTTCTATGGGTTACAAATGATGCCTCCATAATGCTGTGACCTGCCCTAGGGCATACAGAGGGTCTTTCTCTGAAGACTCGTGTGGGCTTTGAGGAACACCACCTGAACATGGGGAGAGACTCCCGTCTGTTAACCATTTTCAGTGCAAGAGTGATGTAAAGTGGGTGGAAGGGAAACAGCAGAACACACAAGCACACAGCAAAGACAGCGTCAAGGTAAAGCCACCCTGTCGGTCGTCATTACGGAGCTCTCTACTGACATCACCTGATCATGAAAGCTAGGAAGTCAGGGTGTTCTTGACCAGGGAACAGCAAGTGCAAAGCCCGGAGCAGAGACGTGGGACACCATGGTAGTAAAGAGCATGCAGGACTTGGTTCTCATGCCCCCAGGTCTCTCGGTTCAGATCTCCATGCAAGACTCAGCTCGGGGCTAACCATAGCACCATGTGTGTCTGTCATCCACACACAGCAAAGCCTCTGTGTTCCAGGGGCTTGGGGGACAGAGGCCATGACATCAGCAATGATGTGAGCCCGGATTTAGGTAGCGAAGGAGAGGAACTAAGAAGGGTGCACCTTCCCAGGAGAGACTCCATCAGGGCAGCCCCCCTGGTGCCTGGCTGACTCGATGGTGTGGTGGGCCATCCTCCCCCTGGATCACACGCTCCCTGTGGGCCATCTAGTGAAGCATTTAACTGGCCTAGTTGTCAAGCAAGTTATTTGGGAGACTCTTTTCTCACAAAGTCATTCAATCCCCAAGGGCACTGAGAATAAGACTTTATACTGTAGAGCAGTTAGCCAAGAGGTCTAAAATCCCAAGCTTCCTCCACTACGCCAGGAGGGCTGGCTTCAAGCGTGTGTCCCCATGCCGCCTGACTTTCATCATAGAACCAGGGTCCGGGCCACATGGGTTCTTGTGGTGTCTCCTCCCTCCAGTAGGAGGATCAGGCCAGGTCCTTCTCATCGACAACAGAGCAATTCACTCATACCACTGTGCACGCGTGCATGCATACGCACACGCGCGCACACACACACATGTAGGTGATGGGCCACCTGTCTATCGTTATTAGCAAAAAAGACACCAAGCCAAGACCTGTCTAAATTCCACCAGCCCCTGTGCCGGCAGAGGGGATAAGAGCCCCCATTTGGAAGACTTTGGAACAAAAAGAGGAGTCAATGACACTTGGTCAATGACTGAGGTGTATTTTTTTTTCTTCTTTTCCATTTTTTTGGGTCACGCTCCACGGCTTATGGGATCTTAGTTCCCTGACCAAAGATGGAACCCGCACCCTCGGCAGTGAAAGCAGAGAGTCCTAATCACTGGACCACCAGGGACTTCCCCTGAGGTACGTTCGTTTGTTTTATAAATTTACTTATTTATTTTATTTATTTATTTTTGGCTGCGTTGGATCTTTGTTGCTGTGCGCGGGCTTTCTCTAGTTGCGGCGAGCGGGGGCTACTCTTCGTTGTGGTGCGCGGGCTTCTCATTGCAGTCGCTTCTCTTGTTGCAGAGCATGGGCTCCAGGCGTGCAGGCTTCAGTAGTGTGGCACGTGGGCTCAACAGCTGTAGCTCACGGGCTCTAGAGCGCAGGATCAATAGCTGTGGCGCACGGGCTTAGTTGCTCCGTGGCTGTCTGTTTACTGACTGACTGACTGGCTGCACCTTGCAGCTTGTGGGATCTTAGTTCCCTGACCAGGGATTGACCCCGGGCCCTCAGCAGTGAAAGCACAGAGTCCAAACCGTTGGACCGCCAGGGAAGTCCCTCCCCTGAGGTGTATTCTGATGGCACTCAGCCCATGCTGCCGAAGAGCTGGCGACCAAGAGCAGTCAAAAGCACATCTGCTGGCACCAGAGGGCCCACCCTCAGTGATCTGGGTTAATGCAGCTGCCTAAGCTGGCTGTGGCTCTCGCCCATCAGTTTTCCTCTGTCCTGGGGGCAACAGCCTTGATCCTTTCTGCAGACCTTTCCACATGGGGTGCCGGTAGGTAAGCTGCCTGCTCACCACTGTGTCCCCCGCATCCGGTTTCCAGGAGGAAACACAGGCACTGGCCAGGGCACCTCTCCAAGGGCTGCAGGAGTCTCTGATTTTGGAGTGTCCTGCACACTGGCATGTGACCATCCCACCTGTCACAGACTCCCAGCTTGGAGGCCCAATAACATTTTAATGAAGCACAACAAAATTAAAATTTTTACAAGAAGGTTTAAGAAAAGAGAATTTTCTAAAGCGTTCTAAAATGTACTTAAAAACTACTTGTGCGTCTTCAACATCCACCAAAGTGGCCTCTGGCAACTACTGTTTTGTTGTGGCGCAGGGGCTACTTGAAATGGAGATCTGTTTTAGATCAAAATATCTTCTTAAACAGAAGTTTTCAGGTGCTTACTGTGAAGCAAATACACTTTATTTGAATTACTCAAAGTGCATCCAGCCCTGTCACCTCCAAGAAACTATCGGAAGGAAGCTGGTCACGTGATAAACTCATCGGCTCTCTCCCTTCCGAGTCAGGTTCAAAGTGGGGCAGGTAGTCTGAGGGTAACCCCAAGTGCCGCGGGCCCCTCTGGAAACCCTGCCATATGGGTTGCTCACAATGACAGAGGTGCCTCCCAGCACCTGGGGCCATGGCCCCACTTCCACCCTCTGCTGTTAAACAAGGCAGGACAGGACCATCTGGGCTAATTCCTGCTCCAACCAGCAAGCTGCAGTGGACGCCAATGGGGACCCTTACTTGGAGGTTGCTGGGTGTCCACTGGGTGTGCTCAGGACACAAGCCCCACCCATCAAAGGCCTGTGCCTGACTCCAGTGGGTGGCCACTGGGCTGGTGGGAGTAGGAGTGGCTGTGGTCTACCAGCAGCGCTGCACACTGTGCAGGTCTGATGCTGGCTGTTCCTGAAGGTTCCGGGGAAACCTGGGCAGAGCAGCCTCAAGGCCCCAGGCCGGCAACTTCCAACCTCCTGTAGGCAGGCCACACTGAAAGCCAAAGATCCAGGATCCCTGAGGAACAGCCCGCCTGCACTTCCCTTGTCTTAACAGCCTGGTGAAGGCTCGGGACCCAGAGCCATCCTGAGCAGGGGGGGCACCACGGGACCAGGGCACATGGCACCCAGGAACACATCCTGCAGGCTGCAGGCTAAGAGCTGAATTTAGGCTTGTTATTGCTAAACTCCACCACAAACCTCAGGCATCAGAGGGGGTCAAATGACTCGCCCAAACCGACACAGGGCCAGGATCCAACTCCACCTGCCACCTCCAAGGTTCTCTGTGCTGGGTGGTACACACATTTGCAGCCTCCCGTTCTCTGAGCCCTTCAGGGACTTGCAGGCTGACCCCAGGAGGACACAGCCACGTCTGCTGCAGTCACCTCCAACCTTCTGTCTGGGGATTTTGGTGATTAGGCCGGTGACTCATGCCCTGCACTCCACTTAGAGGGGGCAGGCCTTTCCACCACTGGAAGGCCATGGTGGGCCACCCGAGCCCAGGAAATATTCACTGGATGGATGGAGGGGTGAATGGACAGATAGCTGTCCCGTTGAATCTTCTCAGTTTCTTCACAAGCAGGCCCCCATGTCAGGGCCAGACAGACCACCTGGGACCAGACAAGCCATCCACTGGTGACAACTAGGGTGCTGGACAAAACACACAACAATGCTTTCAAAGTGAATGCAGGCAGCACTGGCCAGAGATGTGAAAGAAGGGAAACGGCCAAGGGAGCCTCTGGACTGCTCAGCTCACTGCCTCCAGGAACCTCTGGACCACGGGCCAGGGAGGCCGAAGGAACTGCACGTGCGGGCAGAGGCCCATGAAGGTAGGGACAGTGCAGAGGGACAGCTCCTGGCACCTGCAGGGGGCCTTGAGCTGCTGCCCAGGAAGGCTTCGGGTCTCTCCCTGGGCTGGGGCCCCAAGCCCAGGAATATGGGCCAGGAGACGCCACAGACAGCCAGCCCAGAGGAGTCCTCACTGCACCACTCAGCAGTGGAGCTAAACCAGCCCTCATTTAAGGGGTTCTCTTATTCCCCTTACTAAGAAATTTCAAAAACAAGCTTCCCCAAGATCAGCTGATCCACTGCTAACCAAACTGCCTGCCAGCAGCCAGCCGAACTGACACGCTTTAAGACAATAAAATCCAGCAGACAATCCCATGGAATCTACAACACACAGTATCCAAAATCCAAAACTCTCCAGACATGTGAAGCTGTAGAAAAATGTGAACCTTAACCCAGGAGAAAAATCAGTCAATGGAAACAGACCCAGAAAGGACAGAGAAGATGGAACTATCAGACAAGGGTTTCACTTTAGAGCAACTATTCTAAATTTAAAATGCTCAAGGGCTTAAAGGGAACCTTGAACTGGTGAGAAGAGGAATATGAAGTACCAGAGGAGAGTCACATGGAACTTCTTGAGCTGAGAAATGCAGTATCTTGATGAAATACTTACTGGGTGGGATTAACGTTAAACACTGTGGAAGAAAAGGTTAGTGAATCTGATGACAAAGTAATGTCAATTTACCCAAAATGAATCACACACAAAAAAATCTACAGGAAAATGAACAAAGCCTTGGTGAGTCCGGCTGCGTGTCTGAAGACTGTGGGAGGTGAGGAAGGCCAGCCCGTGGCCCTAGACGGTGGGAAATCCAGGCGTGGGAAGCATGAGGGGAGGAGTATTACCACAGGCGCCCAAGGCCAGTGTGTGTGAGTAGGAACACGGAAAAGCCGAAGTAGTGCCCGGACATGAGGAAGACGTCCAGATGTCTCACCGCGGCAATGAGCGCCGCGAGGCTGCGTGGGACGTTCTGGAACCTTGCCATGGAGTGCTGCGTAGATGGTGGTGCGGGGCCATGGCCCAGAAACGTATGTTAGGTGAAAACTGTCTTCCCACGCCGCTTGCACACTCCGACAAGAACTCTGTAGATATGCGTGTGTGCATGCATATGGGAAAATAAAAAGATTACCAAAAAAAAGCCGTGGTGAACTGTGGGACAGTACTAAGAAGTCCATTATACATGTAACTGGAATCCCAAGGGCATGATATCCAAAGGAATAATAGCCTCAAACCCCCAAATGTGACAAATACTATAAATCCACTGACCTAAGAAGCTCCAGCAGAAAACAAGGAACCACGTGGCAACACACCATAAGCAAACAAGTGCAGCGGGCTGACTGATGCACCACAAACGGAGACGCGCTCACGAGGCCAAATGTCAGAAACAAGCTCAGAGACCACAGAAGGACATCTTCAAAACACTGAGGAAAGAACACTGCCAACCCAGAATTCCATATACAGTGAAAAGAGAAGGTGACATAAAGACTTGTTCAGACAGAGGCTGAGAGTCTGTTTGTAGCAGATCTGCATTACAAGGAAGGTTCTGGAAGTTCTTTAGGAGGAAGGGAGAGTGACACCAGATGGACATGCACATCTGCACAGAGGATGAAGACTGTCAGGTTACAGTGAACATTTATGAACATGAAAGACCTTTTTCTCATTATGTTTCTGTAAAAGATAATTGATAGTTGAAGGCATAAATAACAATAATGAAGTGCGGGATTTGGATGTGCAACACTAAATGGGTGGCAACCAGGGGCAGGGAGGAGGAGGGGGAGATGGGAGCAGACTGTCCCAGGGTCCTGACACCATCTGACCCACTGCAGGAGATTAACTGGGAGGGCGTGGTCTCCCGGTGCCAGAGCTGACCCGGACCTCCTGCACCTCAGCTCTGGGGACGTGGAGCAGGTGGACTCGCATATTTGCCGCTGGACATGCTGAACGTGCACCTCTGGCCTGGTCGGACCATTTACCCGTTCTTGCCCTCAAGGGGTACTTCCCAAGCCTCGAGGGTCCCAGGCCATGCCTCACAGAGTGGGACAGCTGGACACAGAGAGGACACCACATGGCCGTGACTGCACATGGAAGGAACAAGTAATAAGGGGCACAGTGCACATGGCGTAAGGAGATGAAGCGGAGATGCTGAGCTGGACTGCAGGCAGCAAGGGTGGCAGAGACAGCAGCCGTGGGTGAGAAGGCAAGGTTTTTGTTTTTTTGTTTTATTGATTGATTGATTGATTGGCTGTGTTGGGTCTTCGTTGCCGCGTGCGAGCTTCCTCTAGTTGCGGTGAGCGAGGGCTACCCTTTGTTGTGGTGCATGGGCTTCTCATTGTCGTGGCTTCTCTTGTTGCAGAACACGGGCTCTAGGCTCGCAGGCTTCAGTAGCTGTGGCATGTGGGCTCAGTAGTTGTGGCTTACGGGCCTTAGAGCTCAGGCTCAGTAGTTGTGGCACATGGGCTTAGTTGCTCCACCGCGTGTGGGATCTTCACGGACCAGGGCTCGAACCCGTGTCCCCTGCATTGGTAGGCGGATTCTTAACCACTGTGCCACCAGGGAAGCCCGAGAAGGCAAGGTTTGAGGGCAGCCGTGGTATGAGCGAGACAGGGGTCCCCCTGGGTTCGTGGGCCCTTTCATAAAGTAGATGTGGTACCAACAGTGTCTTCTGAGCAAACAGGCAGAGGTGTCTTTATAGTAGGACCAGCGTCACCCTTCAGACCCACCCAGCCTGCCCTGGACCCCAGCAGCTAGGACGCCCCTGGTGGTGCATGGGCTGAACGTGCAAACATGGTCTTTCCTTGAGGTCTGGCTGGCTGTTCCCTGCAGGGACTGACAGCTCATAGGATCAGGGACGCACTGCTTGTTAGGGGTACCTGCCACCCTGTTACCTCCTCTACATTTTAGGGACCAAGAGGGACTGACGGACTAGCCCGGGCAATGCCCACTTCCCTGTCTCCTCAGCAGCTTTTGGGTCAGCCCTCAGACGGTGATTAACAAGCCACCAGGTAATGTAACTTCCCATGACACACACCCCCCAGGCACACCACCACCCATCTCCATGCCTGTCACACTTGGTACATGCACGGGCTACGCCTCAGGCTGGCAGCATTACACACGACACGCTTAGTCTCTTCAGACCCTCTGAGGCCTTGTGTCGCTCACATCACAGGCTCACAGGTCACGCCCTCCCCCGGGGCCAAGCTGCCCAGTGTGGCACCTCCTGAGCAGCAGGCACCGACCCCCACACCGGCCCTGTCAGCACCCCAAGTAGCAGAACACCATCCCCCATTAGCAGTGCAGGGAGGATGAAACCAGGAGCTGCTCGGGACAAGTGTCACTGCTAGTGCCATGCTTTGACTGAGAGCCCAGGGCTGAGTTGGGAGGCCTGGCAGTGGTGGGCAGTAGGAAGGCCTCAACACAGCAGGGCAGGGGCGTCCGCGCCCTGAGGTCACTCAGCCCCCAGGCAGCTCCCCAATGCGGGGGGCGCAACTTGGGTGAAGAAACCTGTTTAATAAAGATGTTGATGCATGTAAGAAAAAATAGGGTGGGCACAGGGCAGTGACGGTCAGGGGAACAGGCAGGCCCGTGGGAGAAGGTGTGACTCCTGGCTCGAAACTCCTCTTCCCTAAGATGGGGCGAGGGCGAGAAGGAAGCTTACGGACGGGATCCTCTTCTCTCTCCCCATGGAGAAGAACACTTACGAGGGTGAAGCAACAGGAAGTGGCTTACGAAATCCACCTCCAGGTCTAGCAACCAGTTTGTAGGAAGTACAGTGGGTAAGGCAACGAGTTACACTTGCAGTTCTCCACTGGGTGACTCTGCCCCAGGGGACACTGGCGACGCGCAGAGACATTTTAGGATGTCGTGACTTGGTTGTGGGGGGCTGCTCCTGGCATCTGATGGATGGGGGCCAGAGACTCTGCTCAACAGACTACGGTGTACAGGATGGTCCCACCACAGAGTAACCCAGCCCCAGATGTCAGTGAAGCCAAGGCCGAGAAGCCCTGAGCTAGCTGCTGCCACGTGGAAAGTAACGAGGACAGTGACTGCCAGGGCAGAACATGGGAAATTCCTTGGGACCGATGAACTGGTTTCTTCAACAGATGAATGGTTCGAGGGGAAGAATGGAGTGCTATAAATTACCACAGACTTAACACGAATGTCGCGTATGGCTCTGTGTGGACCCTACTTGAACTAGCCTCAGTGAAGAGCCTGTGGAGAGCCAGCAAGGGTGCTCTCAGGGAGCTGCACGGAGGCGATGTCTAAAAAACACAAGTCTGTATCTGTTAACATTCAACACAGTGATTAAAATAGCCATGGATGAAATGAAAAGATACCTGGGATCGTTTTAAAGATGCTCTAGCAAACCAAACAAACCAAAAATGGGGAACTGAGGAGGGCACAGGGAAAAGTTGAGACAAGATGGGTGAAAGCTCAGAGGGTGAGACTGACAGCCAGGGGGCACTCGTTATTCTCATCTCTGTCCCACAACCCATGCACATACCCATGTGAAAAGGTTTAAAATAAAAAGTGGAACAAGATAGAAAGCCCAGAGGCAAACCCACGCACCTATGGTCAACTAATCTATGACAAAGGAGGCAGGGATATACAATGGAGAAAAGACAGTCTCTTCAACAAGTGGTGCTGGGAAAACTGGACAGCTACATGTAAAAGAATGAAATTAGAACACTCCCTAACACCATGCACAAAAATAAACTCAAAATGGATTAGAGACCTAAATGTAAGGCCAGAAAGTATAAAGCTCTTAGAGGAAAACATAGGAAGAACACTCTTTGACATAAATCACAGCAAGATCTTTTTTGATCCACCTCCTAGAGTAATGGAAATAAAAACAAAAATAAACAAGTGGGACCTAATGAAACTTAAAAGCTTTTGCACAGCAAAGGAAACCATAAACAAGACGAAAAGACAACCCTCAGAATGGGAGAAAATATTTGCAAACGAATCAACGGACAAAGGATTAATCTCCAAAATATATAAACAGCTCATGCAGCTCAATATTAAAAAAACAAACAACTCAATCCAAAAGTGGGCAGAAGTCCTAAATAGACATTTCTCCAAAGAAGACATACAGATGGCCAAGAAGCACATGAAAAGCTGCTCAACATTACTAATTATTAGAGAAATGCAAATCAAAACTACGAGGTATCACCTCACACCAGTTAGAATGGGCTTCATCAGAAAATCTACAAACAACAAATGCTGGAGAGGGTGTAGAGAAAAGGGAACCCTCTTGCACTGTTGGTGGGAATGTAAACTGATACAGCCACTATGGAGAACAGTATGGAGGTTCCTTAAAAAACTAAAAATAGAATTACCATATGATCCAGCAATCCTACTACTGGGCATATACCCAGAGAAAACCACAATTCAAAAAGACACATGCACCCCGATGTTCACTGCAGCACTATTTACAATAGCTAGGTCATGGAAGCAACCTAAATGCCCATCGACAGACGAATGGATAAAGAAGATGTGGTACATATATACAATGGAATATTACTCAGCCATAAAAGGAACGAAATTGGGTCATTTGTTGAGACGTGGATGGATCTGGAGACTGTCATACAGAGTGAAGTAAGTCAGAAAGAGAAAAACAAATATCATATATTAACTCACATATGTGGAACCTAGAAAAATAGTACAGATGAACCGGTTTTCAGGGCAGAAATTGAGACACAGATGTAGAGAACAATCGTATGGACACCAAGGGGGGAAAGCCACGGTGTGTGTGTGTGATGAACTGGGCGATTGGGATTGACATGTATACACTAATGTGTATAAAACTGATGACTAATAAGAACCTGCTGTATAAAATAATTTTTAAAAATTTAAAAGTGCAGGACTTCCCTGGTGGCACAGTGGTTAGGAATCCGCCTGCCAATGCAGGGGACATGGGTTCAAGCCCTGGTCCGGGAAGATCGCACATGCTGCGGAGTAACTAAGCCCGTGAGCCACAACTACTGAGCCCGCATGCCACAACTACTGAAGCCTGTGCACCTAGAGCCCGTGCTCTGCAACAAGAGAAGCCATCGCAATGAGAAGCCCGCGCACCGCAGCAATGAGTAGCCCCCGCTCACCACAACTAGAGAAAGCCCGTGTGCAGCAACAAAGACCCAACGCAGCCATAAATAAATATATATATATATATTTTTAACATCTTTATTGGAGTATAATTGCTTTACAATGGTGTGTTAGTTTCTGCTTTATAACAAAGTGAATCAGTTATACATATACATATGTTCCTATATCTCTTCCCTCTTGCGTCTCCCTCCCTCCCACCCTCCCTATCGCACAATAATTTTTTTTTTAAGTGTACATGCACAAGACCCTCCACCCAAGGCACACTGAATGGACGGTGTGGGAGGGTGTGAGGCTGGTGAGCACAGAGCTGGTGTTTCACATGGGGGAAAGGGCTGGAGCCAGTGGAGGTGGAAGGACCATCAAGGACGGGGCAGATCTGGACACAGTCCCAGGATGCCCACCACTGGCTGAATGTGGGGAGCATCAGTACCCAACACTGCCCCTCTCGGTCCTGAAGCGCCCACAGGGGGCAGTGGAAACTGTGCCCAGGCAGCATGCTCCCTGTGGCCTGAAGCCCCCATAACTCAGAGGTGCCTGTGGAAAGTGATGGGAGGGAAGGCTTCTGTTCCTCCTTAAAGAGTCTGTCTTTCTGATTCTACAAAGCACAAACGTAGCCCTTGAGCTGATTCTGCAGAGCTGGGATCCAACCTCTCCTGAGCAGTGCGTGGCCAGCAAAGGGGGAGGTTAGGTCCTGAGAAAAGGCCTGTCAGCCAACCTCCTGGCAACTGTCCCCCAATTTCCAGTAAAGCAGAGACGATTGGGAAACGCCTTTCAGGAATCCTCCCTGCGACTTCCTGGCAGGTTCCGAGTGGGATGCTGAGACCACAGAGAGTTTAGACAGTGTCTGGGACCAAGAGGGGCCATTTGTGTGAACCACAGGCGGGCGGAAAGGCCTGGGATGCATCTCCAGATCAGTCCTGTGGGCGTGGCCAGCTCAGGGCCAAGCTGGGAAACCTGGGTGGACACACTGATAAGATTCTACCCTTACTTGATGAGGTCACAGCAGAGCAAGGGCATGGCAGGCCAGCACAGGGGCCCACAGCAGCTCCTCCCCTTGGCCAGGAGGACGGCACAACGTTCATCATTATGTGAAGGGACATGCAAAGAAAGGCAAGAAAAGGGATTCCAAGTGGCCATAGGCCAGGTGTAAATCAGGACCCACATGGTGGCCAGCACAGCAAATATTTCTATCTAAAGTCAGAGAAGTGCACAGAAAGTTTAGGGAAAAAATTTTAAGACATCCTGAGGATTAGAAAAACAGATGTAAATCACCTGCAACTGGCCCTGACACCTTCCCATGCATTTCTGTTTGCTCTTCTTGGGTCAGCAAATAAACATGGTCAGCACCAGACGGGCCACCTTCCTTTCTGCTGCAATTCCCACATGCCCACCTGTACTCCAACTCTCCCCTCATCCCCAGCGACCTCCAATCTGTGTTCTGTCCCTGTGGTTGCATCTTTTCTAGAAGGTCATATAAATGAAATCATACTGTATTAGTTTCCTGTGGCTATGTAACAAGTCACCACTAACTTGGTGGCATAAAACAACAGAAGTTTATTCTCTCAGTCCTGGAGGCCAGAAATCAGTATCCTTGGGCTGAAATCAAAGCGTCACTGGCAGGGCTGACTTCCCTCCGAAGGTTCTAGGGGAGGATCCTTCCTAGCTTCTTCCAGCTTCTGGAGGCTCCAGGCATTCCATGGCTTATGGCCGCATCACTCCAACCTCTGCCTCTGTAGTCACATCACCTTCTCTTCCTCTGCATCAAATCTCTCTCTGCTCTCTCTTAAAAGGTCACTTGTGATCCATTTAGGGCCCATAAAACCAGGATAATCCCATCTCAGAATCCTTAACTCTTTAAAATAATTTTTTCTTGGCTTTTTTTTTTTTGATCTAAACATAGATTTACATTTATCATATTTTACTATTTTTTTAAACTTTTAAAAACTTTTTTTATTGAATGAAAAATTCTTTAAATTCTACAGTGCTTTACAATTTTCAGAAGTTTCACCCACATGATTTCAAATAATCCCATAATAACCCTTTTAAAAAAAATCTCCTACTCCTATACTGTCCCTCCCTGCTTCCCTCTCCCCACTGGTAACCACTAGTTTGTTCTCTGTATCTGTGAGTCTGCTTTAGAATCCTTAACTTACTCCCACCTGCAAAGTCGTTTTTTTCACATAAGGTCACATTCACAGCTTCCAGAGGTTAAGACCTGGACATCAATAGATAAGGGGGCCCTTATCCGGCTGACCACACAATACTTAGCATAATGCCCTGGAGATTCAACCACGCTGCTGTCACCAGAAGTTCATTCCTTTCTACTGCTTAGTATTAACCCACCATATTATACTACAATCTGTTCATCCACCTGCAGACTAAGTTAGGGTCATTTCCAGTTTGGGGAACTAATGAATCAACTGCTATACACATTCACATGCAGGTTTTTGTGCAGACACGAATTTTCATTTCACCTAATGAACAGCCAGAAGCATGACGGCTGGGTCCGAATGGTAAGTGTATGTTTAACTTCATGAGAAATGGCCACACTGGCTTCCAGGGTGGCTGTACATTCTGCAGTCCCATCAGCAAAGAAGGAGAGTTCCACTTGCTCCCCGCCCATGCCAGGATTTAATGTTGTCAGGTTTTCTATTTTAGCCATTCTCGTAGGTGTGAAGTGGTATCTCGTGGTTTCAACTTGCACTTCCCTAATGACGTGGAATGTTCTCATGGACTAATCTGCCATTCTTGAATCTTTATGGTGAAGCTATACAAATCTCCAACGCATTTTTTAAAACTGGGTCATCTTATTATTGCGTTTTGAGAGTTCTTCTTATATCCTAGATACCAGAGCTTTAGCAGATGAGTTTTACAAAGATTTTTCTCCCAGTCTGTGGCTTGTCTTTTTATTCTCTTAACAATGTCCTTCAAAATGCAGTCCTTAATTCTATTTTTTAAAATTAATTAATTAATTAATTTATTTATGGCTGTGTCGGGTCTTCCTTGCTGCGCGCAGGCTTTCTCTGGTTGCGTCGAGCGGGGGCTACTCATCGTTGTGGTGCGCAGACTTCTCATCGCGGTGGCTTCTCTTGCTGCAGAGCACGGGCTCTAGGCGCGTGGGCTTCAGTAGTTGTGGCATGCGAGGTCAGTAGTTGTGGCTTGCTGGCTCTAGAGCACAGGCTCAGTAGTTGTGCGGCACGGGCTCAGTTGCTCCGCAGCATGTGGGATCTTCCTGGATCAGGGATCAAACCTGTGTCCCCTGCATTGGCAGGTGGATTCTTAACCACTGCACTACCAGGGAAGTCCTGCTCCTTTCTTTTTTTTTAAATGGCTCAATTTTATTAAAATCTTCTAAATTCTTACCAATTTCCCTCTCCTCTCCACAAAAAGAAGTTCCAGAGAACTGCTGAGTCCAACACCACCCCCACCCCAGATCCCACTGCAGGGTCTCTTTCAGACTCCCATGCCTGCATGCTCTCTGCATCATGACCCGACACTCCCTGGGTGCTGACCAGCCAGATGGTGCAGGGTTTGAGGACATCATCTGGTTTCAGCCTCACAACACCCGTGGGGTGGGGTGGGGTAGATGGTGTCCTGCCTGCCCCTTACACCCCTGCCTCACCCTGAGCGGCAGCACATGCTGCTCCACTGCTCACACACCCATAAAGTCAACAAGTCGGGCCTAGGCCATGTGGAACCAAGACCACTCCCCTGCTGGGTCCCGTGTCCCTCGTGTGCCAGCCGACACGACTGCCCCAGGTGTCCAAAGCAGTGACCCTACAGAGGGTCACTGGACAAGTCAGAGCACAGGGGACGTCGGTACACAGGAAGGGCAAAAGGACCCGCAGGGCAGGGTCTGGTGTGTGTTCTACTTAAATGTCAGTGGGTGGGCGGCATCTGAGCCCTGACTGGAGGGGAGCTGCACGGACTTGCTGGGCACAGGCTCTCCATGGAAATCACAGCCAAATTGAACATGATGACTTGTGGTATCAAGGACAGCAGGCATCCATCAGGAAACTCACTCCCATCTTCGACTACTCAGATATCAGGGTTCCTGCTGTTACGACGGAGGAAAATAAGGTACGGGGGGGCAGGGCTGCTGGAGGTCACAGGGCAGGGCTGGGGGCCCCACTCCACCAGCAGAGCTGATCCCAACCTCACAGGAAGGCCAGTCCTGGGGCCCTCACACTGCTCATGCTTGGTCACTGCCCCATTAGACTGTATCCCAATTTCACAATTTATCCAAACTCTTTGTGAAATGCACGTGACCCGGTCATAATGGGATGAGACAAACATTTGCTAAAACAATTCTTCACATTAAAGTGCTCCTATTCCGCTGAGCCCTGTTCCATCCACAGCTGCCCGCAGCACATCCCAGGCCTGCCTCCAGGGGAGTGCGCTCTCATGAGCCACCAACCCTGCCACCTCTCTGAGCTCTGCAACCCACGCCTGCGCCAGGCCCTCTTTTCAACACCTTTGCCTCGTTATTATTTCATCTTTCCCATCTGCCTTTCCTCAAATAGAAAAATTAAGAAGCCGCCCCACGTCAGTACCTGCTGCACGCCCCCGGCACACGCAGCCTGCAGCACCGAGCACAGCCTGCGGAGGAGCCAGGTCCACACGCTGGACTCAGTTCCCTGTCCCCAGATGGCCGAACCTCGGATCTCATCTTGTCTGTGTTACCGCTGCCCTGTGGGAACAGAGCAAGCTTGCGCAAAGAACCACAGCACCGTGTCTTGGAGTTTGCAGCCCAGGCCCCTTGCTCTGCTCTGGGGACCTAAGGCCCCCTCCCTCTGAGCAGGAGCCCACCTCAGGGAGCTGTGTCCTTGGCCTCATCTTACTCTCTTTCAGGGAGCCCTTGACAAGGCTGATGGAAGCACTCCGGAAATGCAGACAAAAAGGCAGAAAGCTACCTGGGGCATTCTGCACCATTGCGCTTCTGACGTGCCTCGCCAGGAGCCTGAATGTTGAGTGGGCTTGTTTTTCCTTTTTATTTTTTATTTATTTTTTTAATATTTAAAAAAGAATTTTATTTTGATGTGGACCGCTTCTAAAGCCTTTATTGAGTTTGTTACAATACTGCTTATGTTTTATGTTGTATGTTTTGGTTTTTTGGCCGCAAGGCATATGGGATCTTAGCTCCCCGGCCAGGGATCGAACCTGCACGCCCCCTGCATTGAAAGGCGAAGTCTTAACCACTGGACTGCCAGGGAAGTCCCTGTTTTTCCTTTTTAAATGCCCACTAAAACTCATCAACAGGCACTGAACTCAGCATCAAACTTCACTGTGCCCAAACCTGTCCTCTGCCCATGGCCTGGGGGCAACACGACCACACACACACACACACACACACACACACACACACACACACACACACACACTCTCTCTCTCTCTCTCTCTCTCTCTCTCTGTCTCTCTCTCTCTCTGTCTCTCTCGCTCTCTCGCTCTCTCTCTCTCTCTCTCCCCCAGACAGCAGTGACGAGGATGGAATCTTACAGCGGAGGAAGCTGAGGGCTTGACCTAGATGGCCCAGGTACTCTGGGGCGCAGCCCAGGATGCTGGTCTGCACCTCGGCATGGGGCTCAGCTCGAGTTGCTCCCTTCTCATCACCTGCAAAGCACCCCAAACCTGTCCCAGGAGATGCAGGCACAAATTACAGACAAATAAATGCCATGGCTGAGAACTCGGCCTTCTCTCCCCTTTGGGATGTGATCCCCCACCCCACCCCATGGCCTCCAGCTGGTACCCACAGCAGGGTCACTCTCCTGTATCTCCTTCTCACACACACAAATGACCTGCAATCTGGATCTGGGAGCTGCCAGGTCAGGGACCCACCCTCCCAGCCTAGGAGCTCACTCAGCATTGGTCCCACCGTGTCACCTCGGACACATGCTCCCAGTCCATGTTACCTCTCCACACCACCAGCCTCTGACCAGCTTCAGGCATCAGCTCAAGGCCATGTTCAACACCCTCCACCACTTCTACCACTGCAAAGGAGTAAATCCTAATTGCTCAGAACCACAGAAAAGGCCTCACCATGCAGACCCTGCCTTGAACACACCACCACTCACCAGCTGGGGACCCCGGGAAGGGAGACTGCCTCTGAGCAGAGCCGATTCTCGATCAGCTGGGCAGTAAAGGCTGCCTCCACCACAAGGTTGGGTCAGAGACATGGCCTTGGAGCACAGGCTGGGATACTGTTCCTGAGGGTTCCAGAGACATCCTAGAGGCTTGGAGAAACGTCTGGACAAGCCAACCTCCCCAGAGAGCTGGGTAACCTCTCTCTTTCTAGCAACTCTGATATATATATATTTTTTAAAGATTAATTTTATTTATTTATTTATTTATGGCTGCATTGGGTCTTCGTTGCTGCGCACAGGCTTTCTCTAGTTGCGGCGAGCGGGGGCTACCCTTCATTGTGGTGCGCGGGCTTCTCATTGTGGTGGCTTCTCTTGTTGCGGAGCACAGGCTCTAGGCATGCGGGTTTCAGTAGCTGTGGCACACGGGCTCAGTAGTTGTGGCTCGCGGGCTCTAGAGCGCAGGCTCAGTAGTTGTGGTGCACGGGCTTAGTTGCTCCGTGGCATGTGGGATCTTCCCAGACCAGGGCTCAAACCCGTGTCCCCTGCCTCGGCAGGCGGATTCTTAACCACTGCGCCACCAGGGAAGCCCAACTCTGATATTTTGAGCCAGAAAACTCCAAAAGTCTCAAAGAGCCATGAAAATCTGGGAGAAGGGAATTCCCTGGTGTTGCAGTGGTTAGGACTGCGTTTTCACTGCCAAAGGCGCGGGTTCAATCCCTGGTCAGGAACTAAGATCCCACAAGCTGCGTGGCAGGGCCAAAAGAAATAAAACAAGAATTTGTTAAAAAAAAAAAAAAATCCGGGAGAAAAGATGGCCTAGGGCTTGGGACCCGCCTACAGGTCCCTTGGTCATTGGCCTGCTCTTATGGCACCAGGGGGTGGGCACTGACTGGGCCCAGGGCTCGTCCTGGCCTGCCCTCAAATGTGTGGGGCAGGAGAGAGAAGAACAAACGTGACAAACAAACACGTGTGAGGTGTGTGTTCTGGGCAGCAAGGCCTCAGAAAGCCAACATCGCTGAATTCAGCCCACGATCTTCCTTCTCCTGGAGGAGCACTAGGGCACCATGCACAGAGCTGGGCTTGGGTGCAGCCTGCAGTTTGGGGATAGGGCTTTGAGCGGCCAGGTGGCTGGCTCAGATATGGGCCCCTAGTTACCAGCTACATGTCCCAAGAAAGTCTTCAACTTCACAGGGTCTGACATGGAGCAGACTGTATGAAATCGGCACACTTTTAAACTTGTCTTTGAGAAACAGAACCTAACCTGACCTGGCCGAGGCCAGGCTGTGCTGGACCCTCGGGGAGGCCCTGGGAGCCAACACTGCCCTGAGTCCTGCACCTGCAGAGCATCTCCACAGTGAGGACCCGTGTGGCTGTCGGGCACTCAGGTCTCATCACTATCAGAGCCCAGAACGGATCAGTCCCTTCCAATCCTTGCTTGGCCTCCGACAGACCCAGGTGTCAGACTTTGGGAGCAAGAGGATCCTCTATCACCCTGACAGACAGAACAGGCCTTCCCAGAACAACCTGGACTTTCAGACTCCGGACACTCAGGAGCTGCTGGAGCCCAGGGAGGCAGGGCCCAGCTGCCCATCCAGCTGTCATCCCAGCCATTGGCTTCAGACCAACCTCTCAAAGGGCTCTCTGCCAGCTGCCGCTGCCGGGTGGTGAGTACAGCCCCTTCTGAGCACAGACGGGCTGACAGGGAAGTCTGTGGGGCGGGTTGCCTCCACCACACTCCTTCTGAACTGGAGTTCTGAGAGATGTGCCCACGGGCCCCCGGCAGGTGAGCAGCGAGTGACGCTTGGCCCAGGCCGCCTCTCCAAACACATCAGCTGCCACCTGGCTCCCATCAGCAAAAGGATCAGCCCTGTTCCTGGGTTAAGTTGTGCACAGGTGTCCACCAAGGTCCACCAACTAACTGCCCCCCAAGAAACATGACCTGCCCCCAGAGCAAACAGCCCAACGAGAAATGTCACCAAACTGGGCCCATCCTGCAGAGCGGGTGGGGCAGCAATGCTGGTCTCTTCTGGGGTGGGAGCAGCATGTGTTCTGCCAGCAGCTTGCACCCACTGGCCCTCAAGAGCCTAACCGTGGGGACCTCCCGTGGACAAGGTCACGTGTTTCCACAATCAGCTCTGGGTGCATGAGGAACTGAGGCTCAGGGAAGCCAGCAGCTTTGCTCAAGGTCACCAGCTCAGGAAGCGGCAGAGCACACACTCAAACCCAGGACGGGCCCCCAAACCAGGAGGCGGAGGGTCCTCTACTACTTTAGGACAGATCTTTTCCCCTGACTGCCTTTCCTTCAGCATCAATGGGGCCATGCTGCTTTGGATGCTCCTGTCACCCTCCTCAACTGGCTGACCAGCGTCCTCGCCGGAGCTGCACAGGGCGCTCCTGTTCCTGCAGATCCATTTTCATTCATCAGCCTGCTGGAGGAGAGTCTTGCCCTGAAAGCACAAATGAGCCAGAAGTCTGAAACCGTCAGCCACCTTTTTACAGAACATCTTGTCACCTGCCTAAAAACAAAAGTGACTGATCTCGGCTCAAAGTGACAAGATTAAGCACTGTGTATTTGTGTAAAGCTGACGCGCCCCAGAAGCCAGGAGGCAGCTGGAGTTCTGCTGAGCAAACTGCGGATCTGAGTAAGAACAGAGTGTAGATGTAAATGAGGAGTCCTTCCAGGACTCTTACAAGCATTCGTCAAATCACATCCTGCAGCCCTGGGGGCTCACGGTGACCCCCTTTACGATACTCAAACCCAGCACTTGTGTGACACCCCCCCAAGCCACTGTCCGAGGCATTCTTCCCTGGATCCAACCGGCTGACTCCTCAACTGAGGCTTCCTCAGAAAGGCTCCCAGTGGGGCACGCTCACTCGGACTCCTGCCACCAGGTGAGGACATCTGCCTGACAGACATGCTGGGCTGGTCTGAAGATGAGTCCCAGGAGGGAGGATGTCCTATCACTGCTGGTCTCCAGGATGGTGACCATCTCCAGATGGTCTGGCACCAGGTCACCCAAGTCAGGGCTCAGCTGCAGGCAGAGTAGAGACGTGAGCCAGCCCTAACCACACCGTGTGGCAGGTGAGACGCTGCTTCCGGGAGCAGGGAACAAACGTCCCTGCCTGGCTATCTCTCCTAAATATGGTCTGGAAATAATCCCAAGCTCACAGAAAAGCTGCAAGGGCACAAAGAATACCCAAATACCTTTAAACCCCACACTGACCTGCCGCTAACTTTTCCCCACCTGCCCACAAGCTCTCTGCCCCTACGCACACATGCACACCATAACATATAGATTTGGGTGCACGTGCTTGCTTTCCCAAACCAATTGAGAGTAAGCTGCACACACCACTGCGCTTCACCCCTAAACACTCAGTGCGTCTCCTAGGAGTAAACCACATGACAGCCGCCAGTTTCACCATGTTCATTACTGACGGGACACTGTGCACCACTGTCTACCTTCCACGTTGCCACCTGGCTCGGTGGTGTCCTCCCACTGCCCTCCCTCCAGTGAGGAGAACAGCACACAGCACTGAGCCACCCCGGCTCATCAGCCACCTTTAATCTGGGGGTTTCTTGGCTGTTTGTTTGTTTATTTTTGGCTGCATTGGGTCTTTGTTGCTGTGTGTGGGTTTTCTCTAGTTGTGGCGAGCGGGGGCTACTCTTCGTCACGGTGCGCAGGCTTCTCATTGCAGTGTCTTCTGTTGCGGAGCACAGGCTCTAGGCTCACGGGCTTCAGTAGCTGTGGCATGTGGGCTCAGTAGTTGTGCCTCGTGGGCTCTAGAGCGCAGGCTCCGTAGTTGTGGCACACGGGCTTAGTTGCTCCGCGGCACGTGGGATCTTCCTGGACCAGGGATCCAACCCGTGTCCCCTGCACTGGCAGGCGGATTCTTAACCACTGCACCACCAGGGAAGCCCTCTTGGCTGTTTTTTGACGTTTAGGACATTGACATTTTTGGAGGATACAGGCGGCCCTGCCTTTTCTTTACTAGAGCACGCTACACTTTGGGTCTACCTAGTGTCACTGTGATGAACTGCACTGTGCTCCATCCTCATGACGGGAGGTGACCATCGTCCTCCACGGCACCCCACCCAGAGGCACTCGCAGAGGGGTCTGTCTGCCCTTCTGGGACGGTTAACTCTGATCACCCAGGCAGGGCCACCCTGTTCGGTCTGCCTTCTCCCCATGCGGGTCACAACAGACGCTTGCTCTCCACCCACAGCCCGGGTTCAGCCAGCCCCACCCTCCACAGCTTCACGGTGGTGACTGTAAAACTCAGTCCCTGTCTCTGGCAGCCTCGGCATCCCACCATAAGCAGGAGCCCTCCCTTTTCCCCACTAATTTATTTACATGCTACCATCAGCAGTATGGTGAATTTCATGTGTCAACTTGGCTAGGCCAGGGAACCCAACTGCTTGGTCAGATACCAGCTGCAGTGAAGGCATTTTTTAGATGTGATTAACATTTAAATCAATAGACTCTGAGTAAAGTAGATTACCCTCCACAACCCTCCCAATCAGTTGAAGGCTGTAAGAGAAAAAAGGACCAAGATCCTCTGGAAAAAGGAGGACTTCTGCCCCTGCACAGCCTTTGAGCTCAAGATACAACATCAGCTCTTCCCCGGGTCTCCAGCCTGCCAGCCCGCCCTACAGGTTTTGGACTTGCCAGCCCCCATGACTGCATGACCCAATTCTTTACAAGAAGTCTCTTCTCAAACACAAGGGGCCAACAGACACATGAAAAGATGCTCAACATTGCTAATTATTAAGAGAAACGCAAATCAAAACTACAACGAGGGGCTTCCCTGGTGGTGCAGTGGTTGAGAGTCTGCCTGCCGATGCAGGGGACACGGGTTCGTGCCCTGGTCCAGGAAGATCCCACATGCCACAGACGCGGCTGGGCCCGTGAGCCATGGGCCGCTGAGCCTGCGCGTCCGGAGCCTGTGCTCCGCAACAGGAGAGGCCACAACAGGGAGAGGCCCGCATACCGCAAAAAAAAAAACAAATAGAAACATATTTTCAAGTTTAAATTAGAAACCAAAATAAAACCTAGTCTTTAAAAAAAAAAAAAAAAACTACAATGAGGTATCACCTCACACCGGTCAGAATGGCCATCATTAAAAACTCTACGAGGACTTCCCTGGTGGCACAGTGGCTAAGAGTCTGCCTGCCAATGCAGGGGACACGGGTTCAAGCAGTGGTCCAGGAAGATCCCACGTGCCGCGGAGCAACTAAGCCCGTGTGCCACAACTACTGAGCCTGTGCTCTAGAGCCCGTGAGCCACAGCTACTGAGCCTGCGTGCCACAACTACTGAAGCCCGCGCGCCTAGATCCCGCGCTCCGCAAAAAGAGAAGCCACCGCAATGAGAAGCCTGTGCACCGCAACGAAGAGTAGCCCCTGCTCACCACAACTGGAGAAAGCCCACGCACAACAACGAAGACCCAACACAACCAAAAATAAATATAAATAAAATAAATAAATATTTTAAAACTCTATGAATAACAAATGCTGGAGAGGATGTGGGAAAAGGGGAACCCTCCTACACTGCTGGTGGGAATGTAAGTTGGTACAGCCAATATGGAAAACAGTATAGAGGTTCCTCAGAAAACTAAAAATAGAAATAGAATTACCATATGATCCAGCAATCCCACTCCTGGGCACACATCAGACAAAAACTCTAATTCAAAACGATACATATGGGACTTCCCTGGTGGTCCAGTGCTAAGACTCAGCGCTCCCAATGCAGGGGGCCCAGTTTCGATCCCTGGTCAGGGAACTAGGTCCCACATGTCGCAACTAAGATCCAGAGCAGCCAAATAAATAAATAATTTTTAAAAAGATACATGCACGCCTATGTTCATAGCAGCACTATTCACAATAGCCAAGACATGCAAACAACCTAAATGTCCATGGACAGATGAATGGATAATGAAGATGTGGTACCTATATAAAATGGAAAACTACTCAGCCATAAAAAGGAATGAGATAATGCCATGTGCAGCAACATGGATGCAACTAGAGATTACCACACTAAGTGAAGTAAGTCAAAGAGAAAGACAAATACCATATGATATCACTTATATGTGGAATCTAAAATATGACACAAATGAACCATCTATGAAACAGAAACAGACCCACAGACATAGAGAACAGACTTGTTTGTGGTTGCCAAGGGGGAGGGGGGTGGGGGAGGGATGGAGTGGGAGGCTGGGGTTAGCAGATGTAAGCTATTATACACAGAATGGATAAACAACAAGGTCCTACCCTATAGCACAGAGAACTATATTCAATATCCTTATGATAAACCTTAATAGAAAATATATTTTAAAAAGAGTGTATATATATGTATAACTGAATCACTTTGCTGCACAGTAGAAATTAACACAACATTGTAAATCAACTGTACTTAAATAAAAAAAAATTTTTTTTTAACACACACAAGGGAATTCCCTGTTGGTCCAGTGGTTAGGACTCCGCACTTTCACTGCCATGGCCTGGATTCAGTCCCTGGTCAGGGAACTAAGATCCCACAAACCGCGAGGCTCAGCCAAATGCGCGCGCGCGCGCGCGCACACACACACACACACACACACACACGCAAACGAGTCTCTTCTCACTCCTTCACTCCTATTGGTTCTGTTTCTCTGGAGAGCCCTGATATGGACAGACTCATGGACTGCCTTTTGCAATGGTCTCAAGTGCATTCCAGTCCTTACTTATTCTGATACTCAGATTGTCTCAGACTGGCCCTGGGGTCCTTGGTGCTGGCTCCCAACTCATCCCCGCCCTCCTCTGGGACCTCTCTGACGTCCTAGCACCACAAGAGGTTCTGGCCAGAGCCAAGGGGTTGTCCAGCTCTCAAAGGAGCCTCGGTTCCAAGACTGAGACTAGGAAGCTTCCTCATTCCTCACAGCAGATTACAGAGGTCCATGCCCGAGACAGCTGCTGAGGGCCCTACATTGGAAGAAGTGTACAGAACAGGGCTCACATTTGGGGCATCCTTGAATTTGGGTGGGAAGAAAAAACACATCTATTTCCACTAACTGTAACTTAGCATTTCCTTCAGTTACAAAGGCAGGCAACAAACTACAGCAGTTATGAGCAGTATCAACTCTGATATGCTTTAGTGCATCAAATGATGGTTTGTTGCTGTCTTCAAACACCATTTTTGCTCACCACAATTTCAAAATTACAGCAACTAGATCCACTGCTAGATCTCATCACTTAACACATCAACATAATAAATTTGTTACTAGGTCACACATTCCTTTTTAATACTTTATTCACTCTCTGTGTAGCACATTTCCTTCGTAATTCTACATATTTTAGGCATCTGAGAGGGATCATGCCCAGAAAGGGCCGAGGCCCCTGTCTGTGATTCAGTGACTTACCAGGAGCTGCCCCAAATAGGGTGTGGCCATGACAGCCTGACTGGGAAGGTGCTTATAAAGTAGGCTGTGTTCAAAAAAAATTACCCCCACTAATCCACTGTCTCTAAAACACTGTTTACTCCTGGCCTCAGAAAGTTGGGGGTGAGGAATCACCAGATAAGCCACGTAAAGTGCTAACTCGGGCATGGAATGTCAGCACCCCGGCCTCCACACCAGTACTGCTGATGCCCACGGAGCGGGCGGGTCCTCCATGCAGTGGGGAACACATGGCTGAGTCCTAGAACATCTGGTTCCAATTATTTAAAATGCCATTACTACATCATGAACACAGGTGCATGCAGGCACCACAAGATGTCACACAACTGAGAGGACATTTGGAAATGAATGACCCCCCCTCCCCGCCTGTCTGGAGTACCTCCCCCTGAGCAGGCCCCTTCTGCAGGCCCCTTAGCCTCGTCTTCTCACTCAGGTTGCCCTTCTGCAGCGTCAGGCTGCCTACTCCCTGGAGTGGCTGTCCCTCCTGCCCCATCTCCCCAAACCCCCTGGCAGGAAGAGCCTGTGTGCTGGCCTCAGTCGGACCTCCATCAGCTGGGCTGAGACGACACCAGGAAAGGCTAGAATAAGTACATGTTCCCCCCACACCCAGCAATTCCTCCTAAGACCCCCTCCCACCCCCAAAATGAAAAGGGCAGCTCTGAACACCTCACAGAGCAGGCTGGGCCAAACTGCTGCTCCTGATCTGGTGCGGTTTCTAAAGCCACTTGGACAAGCAGAGGCGAGGGCAGGCTGCCTTCGTCTTCTGCACCAAGACCAGACCAGGAGGGTAACTAAGAAGGAAAGCGAGGGATGTACCAAAGACAAACCATTTCTACAAGCCCAGGGATTTGTATGAGAACCTAAAAAGGAAAGAAGGAGACCGTCACAGGCAGCTCAGACCCCAGGGTGGTGAGAAGGGGCCGCTGTCACCAGAGCTGCCCACCAGGCCCTGCTGGGAAGCTCTACCCAGCACCTACCAAAAAACACCCTCTCTGTACTGCAGCACTGCAGAGCTTGCCTGGGCTCTAGGCAGCATAATGACACCTCTGTCCCCTCTGAGGCTGCTAGCCAGGGCAGAAAGGGCTGGGCTCCACTGAACGCAGGGTCTGGGGCTTCACCTTGGGCAAAAAACAGAGACCATTAAATGGAAGCGAGACGCCCCACTCAGGAGGATGAAATGACAAGAACATGGCATATTTTTCCCTCTCTAACCTACCCAGGTGACCCAACGGGTAGGGCAGGCAGGACGTCCATACCTAGACAGCCCCACAGACAAAGGGAGAGGGCCCACCAGCCACCTGGTCCCTGGGAAACACCGTCCTTTACCCTGCAGCCTGGGAAAGGCCTGCTGGGTCACTGATCACTTTTCCCAGTGTTGTCTGCTCTGGTCCCAGCACACAGGTGCCCTCCAGAGGGGACAGTCCCAGAGGCCCCTAAGAGGTGACCTGTCCTACAAGGGCACAGTAAGGTCTCTCTCACCAGGCAGGTAATCAGAAACAAAAATCAATACTAGAAATCTATCCCAGGGCATGAGGATCCCCAAAGACCAAAGACCCTCCCTGAAATCCCCCCAGGTCTTTCTACTCCCCAGGTCCCTCCTCTCTGCTGCCTGGCACTAAAGACCACAGACGAAAATTTCCAACTCCCTACCTCTGCTCAGCTCGACCCCTCCCACCACCCCACACTCATCTGCCCCATTCTGGGCGCCAGACCAGGTAACTGCATCTCCCAGCATCTTCTTTGCCTTCAGAGCTGCATCGGCTCTGCCCATGCCAGACTGGAATCCTCTCCCTCCACTTCCTGAGCTGGCAACACCTGGACACCTGGCACCTTTGGCAGGTGTAATCTCAGAACCATCTCGCCTAGGACTTAATAGCTGGAGAAGGCAGCAAAAGCACTACAGCAAGCTGGAAGGATGGAGGCGGGAGGCGGGGACCCAGCAGCCAATAAGACAGACGCTGCCCTGTCCACTCAGGGTCCCTTGGCACAGTTTAAGAGTGGACAATAGAGTGACACTGGGAGAGGCTGTTCTGATGGGATGAGAGGGGGCGCTGAGCCAAGACCAGAAGGATGGGAGGTGACAGACCTCAAGGGAGGCCAGACCAGGGAAACGGAGCAGGGAGAGAGGGCCTGAGCATCCAAAGGGGCGTTGCTTGGTCCCACGCGCATGTCAACCACTGCTCTGGGCAGCTGGGGCACAGAACAGGAGCCAGTAAGGAGTAGCAGGAGACCCCAGATGGGAGCTGCTGGCCTCTGCCATTCCTCCTCACTCGTGTCCCCATTAGCTCCCCACTGCAGCTGAGGGAGGAAAGTGGCGGGGGGGGGTCCAAACAGAGAGACCAGTCTTAAGGATGCTGAGCCGGGCAGAGTAGAGTGATGGGGAGGGAAGAGGGGCCCCCAGCGCTAGGCAGGGCCGGTAGAAGCCAGGTCCCCTGCACAGCCACTTCCGGGGAGTCTGCACTAGGGTAGGGGATGGGCAGGCTGACCCCAAGTACCTCAGCCTGGGCTGAGGGAAAGATCTGGCAGAGGCCAGTGCCTCTGCTGACCTTCTGACCTGAGCCTGGGGTGACAGGGCTCAGGGAGGAGGGCCGAGCAGAGGCCCCTGCACTCTCCAGAAGGGGCCTCTCCTTGGCACACCTGCTCCCTGCCCTGACGGCGGGGATTTGCACACCCCAAAAGACGATGACCAGGGTTTGGACAGGCGTGGAGGTGTGGCCGAGTGCATCCTCTCCCCAGCGTGACAGCGATGAGCAGAGGACACCCCTTCACGTGGCCCTTCATCTGACACTCCACTCAGTCCCTCACAACCTCCAGGGAAGGGGCAACTGCTCCCTCCTCACAGAGGGAGAAACGGAGGCTCGGGCCATGCCTGAGCCCCACGACGAGGGAAGGAGGACTCAACCCAGACCGGCCAGGTCCCCACACAGGTGCCTTTAGGCATCACCAAGCCAAACTTCAGATCTTGACAACCTCGAGCTGCGACGGCCGTGCCTGAGTGTGTGCCACGTGGCACGCTGGAGCAAAGGAGAGCCATGCGTGAGCCCAGGGGTCGTGCAGCCCCTGCCTCACACAGGAGGACCTCAAGCGCGGACACTGGCTGAGATTCCAAAAGAGGCAGGAGCCTCCGGCAGTGAGCATTCTGTAGTCTCGGAGACAACGGAGCCAGAGCAACCTCCAGGCTCGGGAAGCAGCAGAGTCTCCCGAGGGGTGACCCAGGAAAGTGCTGCCTCCACCACTCGGCTGCTCAACAGGCCAAACCTGAGGAGACCCAGCCACGTGCCACACCTGTGAGTGACAGAACACGTCTTCCGGAGCTCGAAAATAAATAAAACCAGGTCAGGTGCAAGAAACAACTTTTTTTAAAGTTTCTAGAAGGGTAGTCTGTGTAGGAGACGCAGTGAGGCCAGCCTCAGCGACAGGAGGAGCACAGTGGACTCTCACCGTGGCCGGAATACCGAGTCTTCTAAGCGAGCAAACATCACTCCAGCAACACGAAACCCCTAGAAGGAAAAACTCAAGTCTCCTGCCTTCCTACTCAACAACCTCAGGTCAACAAAACCATTTTATCTCAGGCCTGAAATTAGATTTCGGGAGCAGCTTACAATCTGCGCCATCACAGAAGGAGAACCTGGCAGGACTCCAGGCCAGCCGCCTCAGCGGAAGGAGGACCAGAAGGTCTATTTAGGAAAGGAAGACGGAAGTGTCTCGCTGGCACTGACAGTCGCGTGCATCGGCAGTGAGACTGCACAGTACAGTCCAAACGCTTTCTGGACTTCTAGGCTAGGAACACAGAATCAACCAGGATGAGAGGTCAGGTGAACTTGGGGGCCCTCGGCTGGTCCAGCCTCCCAGCACCACCACGCTGCCCCGGGGGCTGGGTTAAGGAGAACGTCACATGAAACTCACAGCCTTATGCAGGGACGATAAGCCAAAAGGTTCTAACCCGCTCCAAGGTCCAGGGTCCCCTCCTCCACACCACTCCAAGCCATTCAAACCCAACCCATAGCTGCGGGGGAAGGGCTGGGCACTGCTTGAAAGCTGAGGCAGCACCTGGAGGTGTCCTGTCCTTTCCTTATAGGAGATCGGAGCAGTGCACCTGCCAGGCTTCCACATCAGTCAACCGGTCCCAGCAGAGACAGGGAACCAAAGGCTTAAGAACAGGAATGACACACTGGGGTTTTCAGCAGCTGCTGGGACTCAAAAGCAAAACTTCTGTCTCAGGGCCCAGAACTACGATCAGAGGATTTGCTTCCACTTCAGGATCTGCCACTTAAGAGCTGTGTGACCTAAGTAAGACACTTAATCTCTCTGGCTTGGCCACACGGGGCTGTGCTGAAACAACGTACAGAACAGCACAAACCGGCTCTGCCACGCACGTGACCTCCGGCTCCTTCCTGCCTCTCAGTTTTTGAACGCTGGAAAATAAAGTATTGCAACACTCTTTAAAACAAAACAAAACAAACAACAACCCTGACGCAAGGAAGAAGGCAAGGCCAAGAGACCTCCGAGGACCTCCAGAGTGAGGGAAACCACCCTCTAACCAGCTGTGTGGTCAGTTTTCTCATCTGAGAAATGGGAATGACCTTGTTCTTGCCTTTTTCGTCCCCACCAGGGACGGCTGACAGGCCAGACCCAGACAAAGGGAGCACTCCACCCCCCAAACCAAGGGAACCATCAGAGCCAGGGAACCTTTCCCAAAACTATATTGATGATCTCAAATAATATTCAACAAGGTGATAACAAGTCAATAATAATAAAAGTAATAATAATAAGCTCATTTAAGTAAAACATGATTACTAGCCACACTCATGTTTCCACATCTGCCATGTACGTGGTGGGTATCTCCGTAAGGACCCCAGTGCACGTTCAGCATTTGATTGAACCCCTTAGATGGTGCTCACCAAGCACTCACCACGCAGACGTCTGTCATGGAGTCCTTTAACAGCAGCCCCGTCAACCCTCTGGTCATGACATTTGAAATCCTGCAGGTCAAATCCAGTTTTCTCCAAGCAGGACCTGTCAGCAGATCCCTCCTCAAGGAATTGACTCTGTCAAAGGCAGAAATAGGAACCACCCTTGCAGGATGGAGGGATGATGGGGGAATTATGGCTTCCTTCAGGGAAGCAGCTGTGTGTTGGGGCTGATGGATGGCACATCCTCATCCCAGCCAAGGCCAGCATGGCACAGGGGCCCAGACCTCTCAGTGAGCCCTCACTCTGACCCAGGGACAAGCAGTGCCTCCCATGGCCTGGCACAGTGGCCCTAACTGACCACCGCTGCTTCCTGAAGTTGGTGTGGGCTCAAACGCTATACATATATGGAATAACTTTGGGAACCAACAGGGGCTATACAGACTGGTATTTTCCAATCCACAAGCACGTTTTTTCCACTAATATGTCACTGAGGTAAATGGAAGCAAACCCAAGACCCTGGAAAATAGTCTAACAACACAGTCTAAGTGCTTCAAAGTCATTGGCCAGCTGGGTCCACCGTCACACTCAAGCAAGTGACAAATGGCCAGCTGGTTGCCAACTTTACACAGCCGACTTGCCAGAGAAGAGCCCATGAGTAAGTGTCACTCACAGGGACAGCCAAGCCAAAACCGAGGCGATCTTGTTCGGTCAAGAGTGTGGTGGGTCACGGACTTCCCTGGTGGTGTACTGGTCAAGAATCCACCTGCCAATGCAGGGGACGTGGGTTTGAGCCCTGGTCTGGGAAGATCCCACATGCCACGGAGCAACTAAGCCCGCGAGCCACAAATACTGAGCCCGTGTGCCACAACTACTGAAGCCCACACACCTAGAGCCCATGCTCCGCAACAAGAGAAGCCACCGCAGTGAGAAGCCCGCGCACGGCCATGAAGAGTAGCCCCTGCCCGCAACTAGAGAAAGCCCACGCACAGCAATGAAGACCCAACAAAACCAAAAATAAATAAATAAATGAATAAATTTATTTTTTTAAAAAAAGTGTGTGGTGGGTCACACCTGGGAGAAGAAATGACCACGCCGCAATGCCGTTCTGGAGAGCAGACAGCATTCAGGTGGCATCCAGTGAGAGAGCTGAGGGGGTTAACTGGCGCGGGAGTGAACCCCATTCAAAGACACACACACACCAAGAGGAAAAGGCGACGAGTGGCACAGACTGAGAAGACAGTACAAGTGGCTAAAATATATGAGATGCCACCAAGAAAACACAAATGAGAGATACCATTTTTGCCCAGCACTACCACAAAATTAGGAAGAATAAGACAATCTGGTATGCAAAAAGAAGTGGGAAACGTCCTGGGACACGCTCGCAGAGGTGGCACGAAAGGTCAGCTGCTGGGGGTAGTGGGGAACAAGGCACAACCCACAGGACAGCAGATCCTGGCCCTCCCTCGAGTCTGTGGTCAGGCTGGCCAAGTATCTTGAGCCAGGTGCCAGTTGCTCACGGGAGCAGATGAGGCTGCACTGGAGTCACGGGGCAGGACCTGAGGGGCCTCAGCATTCAGCAGGGTGTGCTCTGTGGGAGTGAGGCACTTCCCACTGGTCTGTCTGACACACCTGGCTGGTGCCTAAGAGCTGGCTGCACCATGTAAGAGCAAAACAAAGTCAGAAACCACTGATCCAGAAAGAGAAGGCCCAATCAAATTCACAGGCTCACAGCAAAGGCCTGGTGTGTGCCAGGCCCTCTCATGCACACTCCGTCCTTGGGGAGCATTCTGGACTCCAGGAGTGTGCTTCTTGGTGGGCAGGAAGGAGGGGAGGCAGCAAGAGCACAGACACTAAAAAGGAGACCTTTTTTCTTTTTGGCCGTGCTGCACAGCTTGTGGGATCTTATTTCCCCGACCAGGGATCAAACCCGGATCCTAAGCAGTGAGAGCGAGAAGTCCCAACCACTGGACTGCCAGGGAATTCCCGAGGAGACTTTCAAAGAAAGGCCTTTGGCTGTCAAGGAGAGAATGCTGGGGCCTGGGCAGCGGGGTCCCCGGGAGCCCTGTGAATCGCACATCGCCGCCCACAGGTGGCCCCCAGCAGCAGTGAGTGGCAACACCACCCAGCTGTTACAAATGAGGGGTTTGTAACAGGTGGCAGAAACTCCACGTTAGGCCACCAAATGTCCCAGAGCTCTGTAGGACAGGAGTGGCCCCAATCACTGTGGCTGGATATCCCGTTAAGGACCCACACTCCCAGCCAGAGATGAATGAGGGCTCCAGGAAAGCAGTGGACCCAGAGAAGAGACACAGCGACCCTGGGGTGACGGCACAAGAACACACGGCAGGCCCCGTGTCTGTGGGTGCAGGGAGGCTTCCGGGAGCCATGACCACAGAGCTATCTATGCTGACAGAGTGCTTTCCGTGAGTCGTGGGTGTGACAGGAGTGAGTCAGGAGGGGACAGAGGGCAACCCAGGTGAGGGTGGCAAGGGGCACAGACCCCTAGGGAGGGAGGGGTGCAGGCCTGCACCAACTGCTCCAGGTGGAGGCACTGGCGACAGCGGTGCTGCAGACCGCTGGGGCAGCCAGAATCCAGGGTGAGCTGGCCTTTGTCAGTTCTGCAAATGGGAACCACACCACCACAGAAAACCCTCCAACCAGCCAAATTAGGAGGAAACCTTTAGAGTCAAAAGGTCAAATATCCCCACCAAGGACATTCCAGGACCCCAAACAGCGGCTTTTTGGGATTCCCAAACCCTATCCATGAAGGAAGACAAACAGCAGCAACACCAGCGGCCGCATGCCAGATCTCCAGGACAGAGAAGCAGGAACGTGCGCGTGCAGCGTGGTCAGGGTTCTGCGAGGAAACTCAATGACCTTCCTCTTTCTTTTTGCCTCTGAGCCAACTTAGGGAAGAAGTTCTGGGCCCATAAATGCAGAATCCAAAAGCCCCTACCTGAGGAAAGCATTCAGCAGCCTAGCAAGGTTTGCCAATGCCCAGGAAGGAGCCTGGTCACTGGTAACAATACGGGGCTCCAAGCAAATGCCCCAATGCTGCCATCTGGGGTGCCCCCAACCCAGGCAGGCTGTGGAGGCTTGGAAAGCCCTGGGAGTGGGAGGACACTGCCCAGGATGAGGCCAGAATCTCACCAAGCGTTCCTGGGCAGAGCTGGGGCCCAACCCCCATGGCATGGGCCACCCAGTAGGACTCCCCGGCCCCCACCAGAGTCACCCCTGTCACCTGCTTTATAAAGTGGCATTTTAAGCTGGTTTTACTTGGTAAAAAGGGAACCCCGCTCAAAAAGAAAAACGTTAAAATTAGCATAACACACCAGGCCCAGACCCGCCGCAGAGGAGGTGTTGTGAACCGCTGGCCCTCTGGCGGCACTGTCCACCCTGGGGCCTGCGCTGCTGCCCCGAGCAACTCCAGAGGGGATTTTATGGTGCTCTGGGAGGGAATACCACCACCCTGGGGTGAGAACTGGGATAAAGCTGGTGAGAAGGAGGTGGCAGAGCTTTTATATTTGGAAAAGGAATCTGGCAGAGCTGGAGAATGAGGAAGGGAGAGAATCAGACACATGTGACTGAGGAGAGTCCCCCCACTGAGAACAGTCACGGCCTCCAGGGCAGGGGTCTGCTGAGGGAGCTGAGCTGACGGCATCCTGAATCTGGAGCAGGATGCTGGCCCTTGGAGTGACAGAACAGACTGGGCAGAGTGAGCTGGACAAGGCAATCACACGGGGCCTGCACCCCTCCTGGACACGGTCCCACCACATGTTCATATGGTATGGTTCACCCTGCTGCTACAGAGTGCCGATGTGGCTCCAGACGCTGGGACAGGAGCACTCACACCTCAGGGGACACGCTGAGTGCCGGGGACACACGGAGGAGCCCTCTGAGCAGAGACTACAAAGGTGGGGGAGGGAGAGGCCCATAGAGACCTAGAGGAAAAGTGTTTGAGGCACAGGCACACACGCTGTTTCCTGAAGCTTGTGCCCTGCGGTGCCGTGTGCTGGCCACCCTCCCCAGCACTCTGACCTGTTTGTCTGATCTCGGCACTCTTGGGAGAGGGCCGGGCTTCTTCCTCAGCACAGCCTCCCGGGCCTCCTGGGGTGTAGGCTCTTCCCCACCACCGGCTCTGGCCCCAGGAATTCCACTTTTCCAACAGGTTCCAGCAAATGTTCCGTCTCCAGCAAGCCCTCCTGACCTGTAGGTGGAATTAGAGCCCACGGGACTGTCGCTCTTCACTCAGGACCCACAACGCTCGGCACAGGGCCAGGCACTCCAAAACTGGGATGTCACACCTGGGGCCTGGCTGCAGCCCGGCCTGTCCACCTAAGGACAGGTGCTCTGGGCCAGATGCCTGGGGCTGACCAGGACCCCACATGTAGCATCCCACTTGCTTACTCCCTGCGGCCAGGGCCTCGCTTGGGCCTCAGAGCCTGGGGAGGACTCACCAGGTAGCTGCAGTGTGCAGAGGACACACACACACTATTTCATTTCAGGCCCTGGGCAATGGGTGTTTGGCCACCATGCAGACAGGCTGGGGCGGTGCAGGGGACTGAAGAGAGGCAGGAGGCCAGCCACCCTGTTGAGGGATCTGCCCGCGTGGGCTGACTGACGCCACTCCTGTTCTGTTTTTCAAACGCAGTCCTGTGACTCTCTGAGTTACCAAAATCTCAACGCACATCCTGAGTGAAAATGATGGCGTGGGGTCACTGTTCTAAATTTCCCCTACATTTTCCGCAGACTTCAGGATTCCTCCTGGACGCCTATGTGAAACTGCTGTGCACATCTGATTTCAGTCACGTTCATCTATGACTGGGCCAGAAGGGGAAGCAACTACAGGCTCCAGAATCCTCAATCCCAGCACCCGGTTTTCAAAGCAACAATGCTCTTCCGTCCAGAATTGGCCAGCTTGCAGAGCTCAGACCCCACCTGCCAGGCCTAAGGCCAGCTTGGTACCACCCACAAGGTTAATCAATGGCTTAATAAGTAACAACAAAGAACACAAGACCCAACTTTAAACAAACAGAGCTCCCCAGCCTGCATCCTGCCTAAGGCCCGGCAGCGTCTGTGCATGAACTGTGTCCCCGCTCACCATCTCTAATGTGCTCTAAGGGCTGTCATGGGAAATGCTATTTACAATGGAACATGCCCACTCTGCTAAGCCCTGTACAGCCACCACCGAGTCCGGCCACCAACCTGTCCAGTCGACAGGCTCTGAGGGCCCGCAAAGACCCTGTAACCTTGAGCAGCAGAGGAGCCAGCTAGCCTGAGGTCTATGATGCCTGCACCCAGGAGATTCCTGGCCTATGGCTCCAACAGAGGAGCAAATGCCTACCTTTCAGAGACACCTCAGGCCTTGACTCTTCTGCTAGACAGCTAGGGCTGCAGCATGGAAGGAAGGCACAGACCCCACAACATGACCCCCATCCCGCAGGGGGGTAAAATGAGGTCCAGAGAGTGGTGCCACTGTCCAGCCAGTCCCCTCTCCCCAACCCGTGTCCTGCGCTGCACTCTGCAGCCACCCAGCCCATGCATGGTCAATACCAGTGAGAGTTTAGAAACAATACGGCCTGCCTCCCTACCCCGGCCCTCAGCTGTCTGAGGTACAGAGCTCAGACATCCGGAACCTCTGTACCTAGGCCTGCTGGGTGCCCATATGAACATGGAGCAGTGGGCAGCCTCCCCAGGTCTGCAGGCTGGCTCAAAACCAGCCCCAGCTCAGCCAATTCGAGGTATCCTGCTTCACTGTCCCAGGCCTGGGCCCTGCGTCCTCCAGTGACCTGCTTCAACACCTCCAAGTTCGCCCGCCCCCTGAGCTAAGCAACAGCAGGGGGACACCCACTCTGTGTGCTCGCTCTTGAATGGCTGAGCCCCGGGAACAGCACCAGGAGCTCCAAGAAGAGGGCACGGAGGCAGAAGCCACGTCTGCTCAGACCAGCCACTCACCAAAGCTGAACTGTGCCCAGCAGATCACTCACTTGGCAATTCCTGTCACACGAAAGCATCCAGGCCTCAGTGAATTCTTACATGAGAGACCAAAACCAGGAGGAAGAGAGGCAGGTGGCAGGAGCTGTGTGAAGACCCAGGACAAAGTGCAATCAGAGCCACGGCTCTGGGGCACAGACCCTGGAGAGTCACCTTCAACCCCTGGGGAAAAAGAGGTCCAAAGCTTTGTGCATTTGTAGCATGGCATCAGTCCACCTTCCACTGACAGCCTGTGAGCCAAGCCCCGCATACCCAGGCACTGGCAGGCCCCATTCGCTGGCCCCACTCTCACAGCCCAGGCTCACCTGGGGGGGTCACTAACCTCACCTGCTCAATAACAAGAAGGGACCCTCCCCACAGAGATGCTAGATGGCAGGGCTAAGACCAGGGAGGGCCAGGGGCCACATACCATTAATCCTACACTCCAGGCCAAACACCACCTCAGAATCCTTCTTAACACAGCTCCGCTTCCTGTCAGGGCAAGCTGGCACGGATCACCATGTCATGTGGCTCTACAAACAAGGCTCTCGACTAGTGGGACGCTGTGCACAGGTAAGGGAGCAAGCATGGGCCTGGTGCGCTCCCCAGAGCAGGCTGGAGACAAGCTGGACATAGGCGACTAGGGCTGGTTGTCCTCATCCCACTAGCCAGATCCACTGTGAGCTGAGCATACTTTGCTGGAACCAGCAGACATCTGTGAGCATCCAATACCAAAAATAGTACAACCAGAGGAGGAAGGAACACATTCTTCTAGCTGTGGCCTGTCCCTGCCCCAGACATCTCCCAGCAGTCTCTCCACCCTGGGATGTCCCCAGTATGATCCCCCTGTGGACCTCCCCCTTGCCTCGAACTTCCCCCTACACCGTCCCCCTGCCCACCCTGCCACAGCTCAACAGTCCCATCTGATTCTACAAAGGGAGAAATGACATCAGATAACAGCAAAATCATGCCATTTCTGCGAACAGAACCCAGAAACTGCGGCCCCTTGGCAGAGGCCTGCCCAAGAAGGCCTTCTCTAGTGTCCAACTCAGAATCATAAACAGATGGCACTTGTCAGAATCTAACTACAGGTAGCACTCGTCCAGAGCTGAGAACGCTCCAAAGGTTCCCCGAACGCCAACCCCCGGGCCCCGCCTGAGGACAGCTCACTCCTGGGGAGCAGGAGAGGCCTGCTGTCCGTCGTCTCCACACAAGGGACCCATCTGAAACCACTGTCATCTGACTGTTCCTCATGTCATGAAACACATTCGAAAACACTGTGGGAACTGACCCCTTACTGGGCACAATCTCCCCTCGGAAGGTGACACCAGCCCCACTGTACACCCATGGAGCCGAGGCTGAGGGACGAGGAGGACTTCAGCCAGAGCCTGACTCGAATCAGAGGCAGACGCCCACCCTCCCAGCTCGGCCAGGGACACGCACACAGCCCTTCCCACCCAGGCTGCACAGTTATGTTTCCAGAGTTCACCAGAAGGTCACAAATAAAAAGGCCAGGCCCACTGGAAGCTGTGCCAAGCCTGTCACTGTGCCTGAGAAAAGCTGTTCCCAGGAAACCCAGTGACTCACAAGAGGGGCAGGAAGCACTCGGAGTCTCCATGAAATTGGGAGGGCAGGCAGTCCCAGAGTGGACACCCTTGGGTTTGAGGCTCGATTTATCTATGCTGATGTGACCGTGGGCCAACCACCATTCTCTAGACATCCCATCCATGAAATGAAGAGGCTGGACAAAAAGGACCCTCTGAAGCATCCGTCTAGCCCTGAGATGCCATGGCAAGCTGTCTGCCAGGGCTCACAGGGCTGCAGGCAACAGCCCAGGGACCAGGGGTCCGAGGCCTGAGCTTTCCCCCAGGACAGCAACAGTCTGCTAAACACACCCATCCCAACACTCCAGACCAACAACTGCAGGCTTCTTCTGTAAAGAGCCAGAGAGTTAATGTCTCAGGCTTTGAGGGCCAGATAGTCCCTGTTGCAAAAACTCTGCCACCGCTGCAGTGCAAAAGCAGCCATAGACAACACCACTGCGTCCCAATAAAACTTTATTTACAAACACAGGTGGGGGCCAGATTTGGCCCTCATTTTAGATTCTAAGGCTGACACTGAAAAAAGGAGCATGCCATAACAGTGCACTTCATCAGCATCCTTATCCGATTCTGTTCACCTAACATGGTGGCAAACTACCGAGGCCTTGGTCTTGGGGGCCAACAGCTACAGCAGCAACACTGGGCCCAAGAGACCTCAGATTCTTCAGGGCCAAAAAGAGGGCCCATCAGTTCCACCACTAATCCCACAGGTAAAGGGAGCAGTCAGAAGGGCGATGTGGCACTGGCTCACTGTCAGGACCTTGAAAATGTGGCAGGGAGGGACCCACCATCAAGGGCGAGGCCAAGCTGAGCTTGCCCCCACTCTAGCCCCTGTGAGCTAGGCTGTCCTGACTCAATTCAGTGGGTTTTCCCCTTGTTGGAAATGTTGCACCGGGACCGTTAAATCACTCCCTCCAGATGTGGGGAGAACCACAAGGTCCACAGCAGGAAGCTGAATTTCCCCAAAAAGACTGCACTCCCAATGCAGGGGACTCAGGTTCCATCCCTGGTCAGGGAACTAGATCCCACGTGCCGCAACTAAGAAGCCCACATGCCACAACTAAAAACAAAAAAGATCCTGCATGGGCTTCCCTGGTGGCGCAGTGGTTAAGAATCTGCCTGCCAATGCAGGAGACACGGGTTTGAGCCCTGGTCCGGGAAGATCCCACATGCCACGGAGCAACTAAGCCCATGCGCCACAACTACTGAGCCTTCACTCTAGAGCCCCACGAGCCACAACTACTGAGCCCGGGTGCCACAACTACTGAAGCCTGCACGCCTAGAGCCCGTGTTCCGCAACAAGAGAAGCCACCATAATGAGAAGCCTGCGCACCTCAACGAAGAGTAGCCCCCGCTCACCACAACTGGAGAAAGCCCGTGCACAGTAAAGATGACCTAACACAGCCAAAAAAAAAAAAAGATCCTGCATGCCGCAACTAAAACATGCTGCAACTAAGACCTGGTGCAGCCTAAATAAATACATAAATACATAAACACATAAATAAATAAAACTTTAAAAGGAAAAAGGAACCTCCCGGCCCACTTACTCTCTTCAGGGTAGTAAGAGAAGGCAAGGTCACCCTGACTCCAGGGCAGCATAACAGGGTGGTCACCCCAACCAGGGCCCTCGGGCCCTCTCAGATCAGCCTCCCCTGGATGGAGGGAACCAAAAGCATGGGGGCCAGGGTGCACGTTGTGCGTGCACACGCACGCACACACACCATGCAAGAGAACTGGAGGCAGAAGCAGGACTGCACAGGGAGCCCACCTGCTGAAGTCCCCCCCGAGGGCAAGCGGGCTGCATCTGCCCACTGGGTCCAGAAAAAGACACTGCTCCTCCTCCCCCTCAGGCCCTGAGGCCAGGTCAAGGGCAGGAGCGGGGTCAACGGTACTGGAGGTCTTGAAGGCTGAAGCTCAGCCTGTACCTGCCCAGTGCCCCACAAAGGGCAGTGCCTGACCTTTGGGGTCTCCAAGCCGCTTCCCACCTGGAAGAAAGCCTATTTCCGAAACAGTCCCCTTGTGATTCAACATGGGACACAAACTGCTAAACTCACAAAAGTCGAGTAGATTCTGCCACATCGGAGCTCATGACTAGGGTAGGGCCCAGCAGCCTCAGGTGCCCGCAGGGAGGAGCCCAGACCCTCCCTGTCACATGACCTCAGGGCCTCTCTTTGGTTTTAGGGGGAGTGGGGAGCACAGAAGTCTTGTCTTTGGAAGGGCAGGAAGTGGTGAGGGTGGCAGAGAGCTGAGCTACCTGAGCTGACCCCATGTCACACACACTCCCACCCTTCCCTGGCCCTCAGCCCCCACTGCTTGCCCCCCCCACAGGTTCTCCAGACCACCCAAGGTACGTACTAACTCTCCCAACTTAGAGACCCGGGTCCTGACTGGGCCCAGGCTCCTACACCGTCACTGCTATCTCAACTCATTACTGTTATCCTCCCCTTGTCACTGTCATCTCCACTTGACCACAGCTTCTCATTCAGGGTGGGGCCACACCTGCTCTCCCTGCCCTTCCTGTCATCTGCTCCCAGGGGTGACCCTCTCAAAATCTTCCCTCAGGCAGGACCTGAAGCCAGCCCAAGCCCACCTCAAGTGTGGGTACCAACATGCCTCCGTTCTGCTGGGGTCAGGTTCTCTGTCACCTTCACAGGGAACTCCTGAGCCTATCAATGGTCCAACAAGTGCCAGAGGCCCTTCAGACCTTAACTCTCACCAGAGAGTCACAAGCATCTTAGTACATTTTAAAGGCTCCAAGATCACCTCTCACCCGTCAGGATGGTTACTATCAAAAAAGGAGAAAATAGGGCTTCCCTGGTGGCGCAGTGGTTGAGAGTCCGCCTGCCGATGCAGGGGACGCAGGTTCGTGCCCCGGTCCGGGAAGATCCCACATGCCGCAGAGCGGCTGGGCCCGTGAGCCATGGCCGCTGAGCCTGCGTGTCCGGAGCCTGTGCTCCACAACAGGAGAGGCCACAACAGTGAGAGGCCCGCGTATCAAAAAAAAAAAAAAAAAAAAAAAGGAGAAAATAACAAGTGTTGGTGAGGATGTCAAGAAACTGAAACCCTTGTGCACTGTTGGTGGGAATGCAAAATGGTGTAGCCGCCATGGAAAACAGTATGGAAGTTCCTCAAGAAGTTAAACATAGGACTTCCCTGGTGGCGCAGTGGTTCAGAATCCGCCTGCCAATGCAGGGGACATGGGTTCGAGCCCTGGTCTGGGAAGATCCCACATGCCACGGAGCAACTAAGCCCATGCACCACAACTACTGAGCCCTGGCACCACAACTACTGCAGCCCGTGCACCTAGAGCCCGTGCTCCGCAACAAGAGAAGCCACTGCAATGAGAAGCCCACGCACTGCAACGAACAGTAGCCCCAGCTGGCCGCAACTAGAGAAAGCCTGCACACAGCAACGAAGACCCAAAGCAGCCAAAAATAAATAAGTAAATAAATAAATTTATTTAAAAAAAAAGAAAAAAAGAAGTTAAACATAGAATATGATCCACATGATCCAGCAATCCCACTTCTGGGTGTATATCCAAAGGAACTGCAAGCTGGGACTCAGATAACTGTTCACCTATGTTCACAGCAGCATCATTCACAGCAGCCAAGAGGTGGAAACAACCCAAATGTCCACTGACAGATGGATGGATAAGCAAAAAGTGGTAGATCAAAACGATGGAAAATTATTCAGCCCTAAAATGGAAGAAAATACTGACACATACTACACCATGGACAAACCTTGAGGTCATTATGCTAAGTGAAATAAGCCAGTCACAAAAGGACAAATACTGTACGATTCCACTTTTAAGAGGTCCCTAGAGCCATCAAATTCATAGAGACGGAAAACAGAATTGTGGTTGCCAGAGGCTGGGGGAGGGGAACGGGCAGTTAGTTTTTAACGGGGACAGAGGTTCAGTTTGCGAAGATGAACAAGTTCTGGAGATGGATGGCGGTGATGGCTGCACAGCAATGTGAATATATATACTTGATGCCACTGAACTGTGCACTTAACAATGGTTAAGATGGCAAATGTATGTTATGTGAATTTTACAATTAAAGATAAAAAATAACAGGACTTCCCTGGTGGTGCAGCGGTTAAGAATCCGCCTGCCAATGCAGGGGACACGAGTTTGAGCCCTGGTCCAGGAAGATCCCACGTGCCGCTGAGCAACTAAGCTCGTGGGCCACAACTACTGAGACTGCGCTCTAGAGCCCTCAAGCCACAACTACTGAGCCCATGTGCCACAACTACTGAAGCCCACGCGCCTGGAGCCCGTGCTCTGCAACAAGAGAAGACACTGCAATGAGAAGCCCGCGCACCACAACAAGAGTAGCCCCCGCTCCACGCAACTAGAGAAAGCCCGTGTGCAGCAACAAAGACCCAACACAGATATAAATAAATAGGAGTGGTCTCAGCTATATATGGTTTCACTCTTAAAAAAAAAAAGATAAAAAATAACAATAGGGCTTCCCTGGTGGCGCAGTGGTTGAGAGTCCGTCTGCCGATGCAGGGGACACAGGTTCGTGTCCCGGTCCGGGAAGATCCCACATGCCGCAGAGCGGCTGTGCCCGTGAGCCGTGGCCGCTGAGCCTGCGCATCCGGAGCCTGTGCTCCGCAACAGGAGAGGCCACAACAGTGAGAGGCCTGCGTACCGCATAAAAAATAAAAATAAAAAATAACAATAATGAAAAATTTTTTTAGAAAAGGCTCTGAGAGATCCCAGGTAAAGACTGGGGTTGACTGGTCTTAGCACTCCCAAGGCCTCCTGACCACAACCCTGCCCCCAGTCCTGCCTGTCACAGGAGGAAGCCCCCAAGGGAAAATGTTCATGCATAGAGTGAAATCAGCCATGGAGTCCAGCCTTCCACAGGGAGCCCCCAGGAAGGGGCTGCAGCCATCTACACCCACACAAAGCAGAGGAGTCACAGCTACTCACTCAGGGCTTCCCTGGATGACGAAATTAACCCCAACTTCCGGCTCAGGCACTCCTTAGCCCCAACTTCCTCTGGCTGCTCCACCCTCCCAGCCTCCCTACCAGCCTCCCTCCTTCAGCCGCTCTCTCAGATCTCACGCTGACATTCTAGGCCTTTCCTGGAGGACCTGGCTGGAGCCAGGTTACCTGACCCCAACGTGTAGCATCCTTTGAGGGAGGCACTCCCTTGTTAGGACACCCTCCCTTAGTATCTAAGACAGACACAGGGGCAGCAAGGCAAACAGTGAGGAGCCTGGGTTAGGAACCAGGGTAGGTGCAAGGGCACGTACTCGGGAAAGGTGTCCTGTGCCAAGCCGCAGTCTCCCTTTCTGAACGTCTACCAGGAGAACACCGATGATGGAGCAATGATGTGGAGCATTAACCACAGCCCTTGATCATCGGCGGCTCATTAATTTCTTGAAAGCACAGCAGTCCAAGGCGGGCTGAACTTCTCCAGGACCTCCTGTTATGGAGTGTGCCTGGGAACCCTGGGAAGTGCTAAGCAAGCCTTGGGCCCTCGACCCAATGTTATCTGCACTTGGACGGCGTAGCCCACCTGCTCGCCTGCCCATGAGGCTGACTTGGGGTGACACTGACACCCAAATGCTGTCTCAGGGTGCAGCCCCTACGTCCAGGCCCAGCCTTGGCTCCCCCAGTGTCCAGAACACCCACTGTCCAGAAACTGGTCAATGCCAGCACAATAAAGGAAACCTGCTATCCAACTGCCCCTGAGCAACGAACACAATCCAAGAACCAGAAAAAGAAAGGCTGCTGGCTTCCAAGGCCACCACATCCGTTCTAAACCGCCTTCAAATTGCACTGGTTAGGACACTGGCAAGAAACTCATGACATCCACACCCTGAGACAAAGTTAGCAACCCAGAAAGACACGGGCCCTGAAGCAGCATCACCACGGCTGCACACGCACGTCTTCCACCTCGCCCCACATCAATGACGATGATGCTGATGCTGTTCACCCACCACAGACCTGCAGCAGCTCTCTGATCAGCCACAGTCGCCTTTCCTCCAGCCAAGCGTCACTCCAGAGGTGACCATTAGCGTCTCATCAAGCCCTGCATAACCCGACTCTCACAAACCCAGCTCAGGCATGACAGTAAGCCGAGTGTGCAAAGACACTTCTGCCCTATGGCCAGAATCAGGAAAGGTCAGAAATGTCCACCTCCCCCAACCAGGTTCAGGTGGCAGCCCAAATACTTCTACATCTGTCCCCTTGCCCGACCCCAGTGGACCCCAGCTCAGGCCATCAAAGTCTCCACCCCCAGCCTCCCCACCTCTAGGCCTGACCTCCCTGAGCATCCAACACCACAAACCAGACCATATCCCTCCTGGGCCTCAATTTCAACATAACAATAGTTGCACCGTTCAGCACCTGCAACCTCCAGCTCCACTCGCAAATGCACAGGTACACCAGGGATGCCTCTCACTGCAATTCAGCATCTCTGCACAGCCCTCAGTACCGGACAGCAGACTAGGACTAAAGCCACTAAAAAACAAAGTTTAGCACTGCGATAAAAAAGAATCGAGACCTAAGATTATATGAGGACACCACTATGATGTCCACTTCCTCTGGATGCAAGACAGAGGAAGGCGCTGAGGTGCCAACAACAGCCCATGGAACAGGGAATTGCTAGTGTTCCTCACTGAACTCTACAGCTTTTGTGGTAAAAAGAAAGAAACTTTTGACATGTGTCGCTTTTAAACAGGAGTTCGGTGACCCCACAAACTTCACAGACATGTGAGGCCCCCTCCCCTCTGGAAGGGTTGTGGCGAGTCACCAACGCACCCCTTTGACCTGGTGACTCAGCCAGGAGCCGCATCTCAGTGTGGCCAGGGAGGGACCCAGCTAGGAGGATATAATTAGCGTCAGATTCCAGTGCAGCCACTTAGTGTGGGAGCAGGAGATCTCCCCCTGAATGGTTTACTTGGACACCAGCTTCTTTATTAAAAAGCAAAGTGATAAAACTGTACATGGTGCCTGTCTGTGTCACTTACTGCACTACAGGTCAGAGGCTGTTTGCAGGGATTGTTCTGGAAAGCATCCCTGTGGTCTCTGGGTGACTGCAGAGTGGCCACGTATCGCTAGAGGTGAGATCTCAGACACCTCCAGGCCACGCGAGTCACAGACCAAGGAGAAAGTCGTAAAGGCAGAGAGCAAGGGAGCAAGGCCCTACAAGTGAAGGACCTAGGGGAAGCAAACCCAAAGGCACAGGATGGATTTCCAGCCAGGCACGTTGAGCAGGGCTGTTGCCATGAGGAAGCAGATTTCCCAAAACCAGGGTCTGCTCCGGGACAAGAGATGCACGGAACAGGAGAAACAGTCTTGTTTTTCAAGGACTCCCCAGAGATGTCACAATCCGGGTGTGATGTCAAAACTACTTCAAGGGTGATGAACTCTGGCCTTGCCGATGAGTCAACAGAGGGTGGGTTTCCGAGAGCCACCGGCTGTTTACACACAGTCACCATGGTGAATGGCTGCCGGAAGCCTAGTCAAGGGTCACAGTGGCAGATGCGGGGCTTGGCCCCTCACACAGCCTCATAGGCCATCTGCAGAAATGACCAGCACTCACTCCATACCCCAGGTTGCTCGCCTTCCCTCAGTACCTATGAGACGTGCGCCTCTGGGAGGGACTCACCCCACCCAGACCTACTGAGTGCCCACCTTGAAACACACATGCAAACCGAACCCCTACGTCATGCTCCTGACACCAATGGGCCAGCCCAGTCCACTCGGCCACCACCCTTCAGAGAAGGCAAAGCTCAAGGCCACACATACTGCATTCCAGCCAGATGCCCGGTTCTCAGCCCCATCCCAGCTGGGAGACTCCTTCTGGTGACTCGGCCTCCCAGAGTCTTTACCTGTTTCCTCACCTGAGAATTGAGAACCGCTCCCCACCACAGGGCTGACAGCCAGGGGACAAGATGAAGTAACATGTACAGCTCAGGCCAGCGCTGGCATGCAGGGCACAATCCACAGGCACTGGTTATCACCTGCAAGCTTTCTCAGGGGAGAGGGCACGGGACAGTCAAAGCTGGCGACTTCAGGAATTTGCATGGCCACTCATGTCACCAATGTTCTCGGGACCCTGGGATGCTGGCATGTCATGAGGACTTGAGACCACAGTGGGACTCCCTTTCATAGCTGTGGCTCAAACTCCCGCCCAACTGGAGAGGCAGCCTGGGCCGGTGAGGACAGTCAGCATGACCTCAGGCAGGCAACGCTGCCCCTCAGAGCCTCAACTGCCCCCAATGAACAGTGGGAACAATAAGCTAGCCTTCCTGCCAAAACTGTCAAGAAGGTGACACATGCCTGGACAACGGGCTTACAGGGGCCTGGCCAGAGGCCAAGAGGGGCAGCGAATTTAGCTATTCCTGAAGACAGCTCGGGGACTTCCCTGGTGGCGCAGTGGTTAAGAATCGCCTGCCAGTGCAGGGAACATAGGTTCGAGCCCTGGTCCGGGAAGATCCCACATGCCGCGGAGCAACTAAGCCCATGCGCCACAACTACTGAGCCTGCGCTCTAGAGACCGTGCTCCACAACAAGAGAAGCCACCGCAATGAGAAGCCCGTGCACCGCCAACGAAGAGCAGGCTCTGCTCGCCACAACTAGAGAAAGCCTGTGTGGAGCAACGAAGACCCAACGCAGCCAAAAAAATTAAAAAAATAAAGACAGCTCATATGAAAAACAGACAAGAAGCGACCTAGTTAGGGCCGAGTGGGGCAGCCCCCCAGGAAGGAGAGACAAACCCACCTCCTGGGGCCTCACAGTGGGAGGGGAGTAGAGGCTAAATTAAGGCTCCTCCTGCCACCGGTGGCCAGGCTGACACCCACGCAGCTAGCCCCTTAGCAGCAGGCAAGCAGCCCCCAGCGTGGGTCAGAACAGTCACAGAGTATTGTTGCAGACCTCCTCTTCCTAAGCCCGTCCCAGGACAGAGCCCTGCAGCTGCCTCCACGTCTTTACCTGGGCCTTGCCCCCTGCCCAAACACCCTCCCCAGCCCCTCATGTCTCAAGGCCTATGCATGTGCCATGCCTGGAACTCACACCCCTTCCCCCCAGGGGACCCCTCGCCCAGCAGACCTCAGCTCTGGCATCTCCTAGGCAGCGCCCTTTCACATCGCCCCATTTTATTTCCTTCCTGACAATGACTGCTGACAAGCTCTTCATGCTGATTTCTGTGCCACCCTGTTCATCATCTGTCTCCTGCCTCTAGAATGCCAGCTCGACTGGGGACTCATTTGGTCACTTATAAATGTCCAGCCCCTGAGCAGTGTCCCTGTACAGAGCAGGCGCTCAATCAGATTTGGGAAAATGTAGGAGCCCAGGCTCTCCTATAGTCTCTGCTCAAACCTCCAGGTGGGAACCAGCCCTGAGTACCGACACCAAGTGCTGAGAACCTGGGAGGGGTCAGGGCTGCACTGAGGGCCGCACGTGTGCCAAAGGAATCCCAACAGCCCTGAGAGGAGGAGCCAGAGCTCAGAGAGGGCAGGGCCCTGAGTCCGGAGAGAAGGATCTGGAGCTGGGAGGGGTCAGGTACTGGGACACTCATAATCCTAAAGAGAAGAAGGAACCAGAGCAGCCACTGGGATCCTCATAGCTCTGAGGAGGAGAACCTGGACCGGGAGGGGTCAGGCACTGACCCAAGGCCTCACGCAGGTAGAGCCGAGATTCAGAGATTCAAACCCAGATAGGCTCCAATTCCCAGGTTGTTTGGGCCCCTCCCTGGGCCCTCAAACAACAATATGCTACTCTTCATCAAAGACCTTTTAATCTGGGGAGGGGAGGATCATTCAGCAACAGAGCCCACCAAATCCGATGATGAAATACTCAGGTGGTCGAGGGAGGTGCCCCAGGGAAGGTCACTTCCGTTCAATCACTGTCAGGGACACTTCTCTGAACAGGCGCATGATGCTGTCTTGGAAAGATGGGCTGTGTTTACGCTTCCCCTCTCTTCTCTCCCGGAAGTAACCCATCACAGTGAAAAGGGAGATCCACGGGAGTGCCTTGGGATGCACTCAAGACTGCGTGAAGCCCAAGTCTGGACGGTGGCAGCTGCACATATGACTACATCTTTACCTTCCACCATGTTCCAGGCTGGTCACTAGGTCTGTACAAAGGCAGCTCAGACTCCAGACCTCTCTGCAGAGGGAAGCTGTCAGGGACTTCTCCGGCTACTCCAACAGCTAGGCTCCCAGGAGCCACAGAGAAAGTTTTGAAGGATGCTCCTCTCCAGGCCCCTGCCACATTTGAGTCTGTAAAAACCTCTTTGCAATTACAGTTGCCCCTTGAACAACACAGGGGTTAGGGGCACCAATCCCTGAGCAGTCAAAAATCCCTTATAAACTTCACAGTCGGCCCTCCATATCCTGAGTGCCGAACCTGCAGATTCAACCAACCGTGGGTCCCCTAGTGCTGTAGTATGTGTTTAGTGAAAAAAAATCCACATACAAGTGGACCCGGGCAGTTCAAACCTGTGTTGTTCAAGGGCAACTGTAAAAATTTTGTAAAAGTAAAAACCCTCCCCACAAGTTGCCACTGGCAAACCATATAACCACAGCGCTAGAGAATAGAAAACTCTAGACGCTACTGACAGTCAAACATATGAGGTTTTGTTAATAACCAATACACTTCACTAGTCACACAAACAAGTTCTTCAAGCCGCCTTCCCCATGCCCACCACCCAAGAACACTGAGTGTGCCCAAGCTGCCCTGATTTTACTTCAGTCCACTACATTGCCCACTGGATAAGATTAAATACAAAACTGCCAAGTAACTTAAATGACAAGTCAGCCTCTGAGAAAAATGAAAGTTTGAGTCACCCCCAAAATTTAGCCCAGCTAGCCAAGTTAACACGAGTAGCTTGAGAAGGAGAAGCTCTTCGAGGGAGCCCTTTCCGGCTGATCAACACAGACATACACAGCTGGGCTCTCCGTGGGACGAACTTGAGTCTACAGTTATACCTTCACCCTCACAGGAGGAAGATCCAGCTTAGGGGATGTAACCAACACCCTAAATTAAAAATAGCAGCGTGACAGCATGAGGTGGACGCACAGGCAGGCCTTCCGGACAACTAGATCAAGGGAGGGCAGCATGGCAGGGAAGGCGGGGCTCCGAACTCACAGTGACCAGGTACCAAGCTCACCTTATTTACATGACGCATAAGCTCTCCCCCAGCTGTTTCTAGGAAATCCTGCCTTCCAGGGGAACAAGTCAGAATTGCCCAGGGAAAAAGACTCCCGGCTGGAATTCCACAAGGAAGGGAGGTTCAAGCTGGCCACCGTGCCCCCTCCTCCTCACCTGCATTGGCACCCCAGCCTCACCTTGGGGAATCCCTTTTGACAAGGTGAGAACTCACTCTTCCAGAAAGATGAAATCCCGGTTCTATGAAGGGGAAACTGAGACACGAGGACAGGAAGGAAATTGTCCAAAAAAGTGGGAAGAAGAGCGGGAAGGGTGGGCACTGGGAACAAAACAGGGGAAGAAATTCCCAGCTTAGCTAATGGTGCCGAACAAGTCCAGGGCAGGAAGAAAGCCACATTCCTTCCTAGTTAGTCTCTCTCCTCACCCGCCCGAGGCCCCCCCATCCCCAGTACACACGCGCGCACACACACGCACACGTTAGGGCCTCCCTGAACCTGACGCCAGACCCCTCCCCCTACAGCCACTGACTATGAAGCCCCCACTTTGCAGGAAAGGAGGAAAAGGGCTCCCAAACCACCTCCCCTCAGGACCTGACCACTGGGCACCTGCAACTTCTGTCCCAACACAGGAGGAGGGCGCCATGACACAAACAGAAATGGGAAGAAGCAGTTTCTGACCACGGGCCCCAGATGTGCCCCAAAGTCAGGCCTGAAAGAAGGTAGAAAGAAGCCTCTCCCCATCCCCCCGGACCAGGTGGCAGAACTGAAACGCCTCGAACTTCCCGAGATGGGCCCAAATCGGCCCCTGAGAAGTTTGAGTCAGCAGCCAGGTGCAGTGGCCAGAGCTCCTCCCCAGGTGCCCACAACAGGCTCCCAGCTTGGGAGAGGCACCATGCCAGCAATTCCCTCCCCAAAACACTCCCACTTTCTAAAGGTGTCCAGTGATTCAGGTTCACCTAGGGAGTTGGGGACAAGCTGTCAGGTTCTGCCCAAACTCCCCTTCACAAGAACCAAGAGTGAACCCAACTCCAGAGGCCTCATTGGAAAGCATCAAAGACGGCCCCCAAGTGTAGACACAACCTCCATAAACAAACGGAACAGGACCCCACAGATGCCCCGACAGCGGTGCCCCACTGACCCACCCTGCCAGCGTCCTAGACGTTAAAGCTGCTCCCCAGGAGTGCAGTCAGCCATCCCTACCAGCCACCCTACAAGGAGCCAGACTGAGAAGTCCCAAACCCCCACCTCCCGTGCTCGGACGGCGCTGCCTCCACCCCCTCCCCTGGTCAGGTGAAAAAACGAGTTCCTGCCCAGGTGCCGGGTAAGTCGGGAAAGGCCCCGGACGCCTCCAGGTGCCGACACAGACGTCCCCCGGACCAGGCGCGCGAGTTCGGGCCCCTTGGCCGCCCTGGGCCGCCCGCCAGGGTCGTCTCTCCGCGCCGAAGCTCCCCGCGCTCCGAGCCGGACAGGTGCCCACCCCGCGCCCCACCGGCCCAGGAACCCGCGATCAGCACCTCAGACGCCGGACCCCGAGCCCCCAGGCAAGGACGCCACGGAGAGGGACGCGCGAGGCCGACCTGCGCCCCGACGTCCCCGACGGCCGCGCCAAGCCCCGTGTCACTCACCTGGCTGGCGCGGTAGCTCTCGAAGGCCCTCAGGGCACTGTCGGTGAGCTTCACGTGGAACACGGACACCTTGCTGCCGTCGCTCACTCGCCCGCACGACAGCCCGTAGCTCCGAGCCTCCTTCAGCGCCGCCATCTTGCGACCATCGCTCCCCCGCCCCCCCCTTCCCGGCTCCAGGGCCGGAGGCGCGCCGGCCGCGCCCCACCCCGCCGCCCGCTGACGCGCTGCATTATTCATGAGACGCGACTGGCCACGCCCCCTCCGGATCCAGCGAGAACCACAATCGCCGTCGCACCCCCCGCCGATGTGCTGCATTATTCGTGAGACGCGGCTGGCCACGCCACCCTGCGGGCCTAGTGAGGCCCACAGTCACCGCCCCGACTTCCTGCATATTCATAAGGCGCGGATGGCCCCACCTCTCAGAACTCTAGAGGTGTCCGCTTTCGTGCCCGGACTCCGCCCCGACACGCGCCCACATTCAGGCCCCGCCTCAATGTGTATTATTCATGACCCTGACAACCAGGCCCGTCGAAGCCCCGCCCCACCAGCTGCTGACGTGATGTATTACTTACGCAGTCTCTCCAAGTCTTCCGCCTTTGGCTTCTGTTGAGAGCCCCAACGAGGGCGCGGAGGGGGCCAGGCCGGCGCAAAACACGTGGGGGGGGGGGGGGGGGCGGAACCAGCTGCAGGCTGAGTGGGTGGGCGTGACTATGCAAACCGAGCGCGCGTTGGACGCTGGGTTGGGCTGGTGGGGCTTCCCTAAGGTTGTTGGGGAATTGTGGGGGCTGGTAAACTTTGCTCGCAATAAGACTAGACTTTTTTTTTTTAATATTTATTTATTTATTTTGGCTGCGCTGGGTCTTAGTTGCGGCATACGTGTGGGATCTAGTTCCCCCACCAGGGATTGAACCCGGGCCCCCTGCATTGGGAGCGCGGAGTCTTACCCACTGGACCACCATGGAAGTCCCAAGAGTAGACTTTTAATAGAATAAAATCCTACATCCCCACGGGCCCTGAGAGATGGTGGTTGTCCAGTTTTCCTATTAAAAAAAAAATTTCACATATAAAATTAACCCATTTAAAGTGTACAATACTGTGGCATTTAGTACATTCACAGTGCTGTGCAGTCACTACCACCATCTAGTTCCAGAACATTTTCATCACCCCTAAAGGAAACCCTATACCCACTAAGCAGGTTATTCCTCATCCCCCCTCCCCAGCCCCTAGCAACCACTAAGCTACTTTATCTATGAATTTGCTTTTTCTAGACATTTCGTATTAATGGAATCATATAATATGTGACCTTCTGTGACTGGCTTCTTTCACTCAGCATGATGGCTTCAAGGTTAGTCCATGCTGTTACCTGTATCAATGCTTCATCCCTTTTTATGACTGAATAATATTCCATTGTGTGGATAAACCACATTTTGTTTATCCATTCATCCATTGATGGACATGTGGGTTGTTTCCACTTTTTCACTATTACGAATAGTGCTGCTGTGAACATTTATGTACATGGTTTTGTGTGGACAGATGTTTTCCCTTCTCTTGGGTCTATACCTGGGAATGAAATTGCTAAGTCATATGGAAATTCTATGTTTAACCTTCTGAGAAACTGCCAAGCTGTTTTTCACAGGAACTGCGCCATTTTGTCAATTTCTTGTTTTACATGTGGGGAAACTGAAGCTGAAGACCAGCTCTGGCTTGCCCAGGAGAGCTCCTCCTGGGCTCCTGGGTCTTCTGACCTGCAAAAAGTTCCTGAGTTGTTTTCCTTCTCGCTTGAATCTAATTTACGGTGGTCATAGAATGAATATTTTGAGGCAAGACAGGAAGGTGAAGGTGTATGTCTCTACCCAGGTGGTCTCATTAGTTCTGCCCACCAGTGCCAGGCTGGCACTACCATCTCTTTACCCCGATCATGAACTGCTGACCCTAAAGGCAATGCTAGATTCTGTGAAACCTTTTTCCATACCTGTCATTAATATCTCCATTTACAAATGGAGAAACTGAGGCTCAAAAGGGTTAGGCAACATGTGACGATATTCACCCTACCAGTGAATGGGCTGCTTGGAACTTTGAACTTGGATCTTTCTGATCCAGAGCCCTCCTGATTACCCTTCATCCTGCCTCTGGTACCTGGGTCCCTTTCTGTATTTCCTCATTGAACAACCCCAGCACAGGGCCTAGCACAGAGTAGGTGCTCAGGAAATATGTGTTGAATTAATAAATGATCTCATTTAATCCTCACAACACAGTTATCAGCCCATTTCAGGGATGGGGAGAGCGAGGCCCGGAGAATCTGGAAGGTCTTACATACTGCTGCAGAGATTCCAACTCCAGCCTGTCTGAGCTCAGGGCCAAAGCTCTGGGATCCTCCACCCTTCATCTAGGATCAGATCATCCTACCACCAACATGCCAGCACTTGCTCAGACACGCTGACCTATTTACCCACTGCTGTGCCCAACTGCGTATCCGGAGGCTGGGCCAGGAAAATACTGGAGCAGGCCAGGGCTGCACTGCCCCTAGAAGGGCCACAGAAAGGCAAGAAGGGTAGCTGTGGAGCAGGCAGTCTGGAGTTAAGAGGATGAGGAGGGGAGAGACAGCCAGACTGCTGAATGGAGTAGAACATGGGAGGAGCCAGCTCTAAGTGCTGACCAGCTTGCTGTGTGACATTGGGAAAGGCATTTCCCCTCTCTGAGTGTAAGTGGATTCATCTGAGAAACAGACAACAGTACTAGTAACAGTCACCCCACGTAGAGTGTTTAAAACACACGAGGCTCTGTGCTCAGTGTCTGGCACCCACAACTGCCTTTCGGGGTGGATACAGTGACTTGGTCCCATCTGCCAGATGAGGAAACTGAGCACTTAGAGAAGTTAAAAGACTTAGGAACACTGCAACAATGGGCTGTAGTGCTTGGTAACAAGTATTGATTTTTCTCCACTTTACACTGAATGCCCCAGTGGCTCCCAACAGGACCCCTGAAATGATAATGGAGGAAATCATCAGGCATTGGCATGCTCTCCAAAAGCCTTTAAGAACTAGGTCACTCAAGAAATTGGAAGCCAGTTGATCACCTTGAGTAGCCTCTCAACATATATTCCACGTAACAAGCCCATTGAAAAAGGTCTAGCTCTGTGATGGGAACAGTGACCCTAGCCTGACCCTCACCCCTTGTAGCCTTGGATGTGTCTCACCCTCTCTGTTCCTCATTTTGTTCATCCATAAAATAGGGATAATAACAGCATTTACCCAAGAGCCTGGCCCTAGACCAAAGGCAAATGGCATCGTCATGGAAATTGTTATTATTATTAATGGGTTTACAAGAGTTTATGTACATAACCTTTCCGTTAGACATTTATGTTCTTTGCAGTTTGTGGGTTTTTAAACTACACTGGGATGAACACCCACTATTCATTAGTTGGCTATCGCTAATATATGTATTAGTTTGCTATTGCTGCCTATTGCTGTGTAACAAAGTCTCTCAAACTTAGTGACTTAATATAAGGAACATTTATTATCTCACAGTTTCTGTGAGTCATAAGTCTAGTATGTTTTAACTGGTTCTCTGCTCAGGGTCTCATGAGGCTGTAATCAAGGTATTGACTTGACTGTGTCCTCATCCAGAGGCTCATCTGGAGAAGGATCTGTGTTCAAACTCCTTCAGGTTGTTGGCAGAACTCATTTTTTGGTGGTTGTAGGACTGAGGTCCCCACTTCCTTGCTGTCAGCTGGGGGCCACTCTCAGGCGCTGGCCACGTGGCCCCCTCCATCTCAGCAATAGAGACCTCCCTCATGTTGAATCCCTCTGACTTCCTCTTCTACAACCAGCAGGGTCAGGCCCACCCAGGTTATCTTAAGGTAAACTGTGCCCAATAACAACACAATCATGGGAGTGAGGTCTACCACATTCCCAGACCTGGGATGACACAGGATGAGAAATCTTAGAAACGCCTTAAAACTTCTGCAACGCACAGCCCTTAGAGACACATCTCTGCACATCTGTCCCAGAACTTCCTGAAACTTGAGATGCTAGGTCAGAGCAAATGGACCTTTGGGATTTTGAAGCAAACAGTTTTGCAGCAAAGGGAACGTGATGATCCATGAGAACACTCAGTTTGGAGCTGGCCCCTTTGCATGGTAGGGTGGCCAGCAAGCAGCCTGCTCCGGTGCTCCCTTAGCTGGGCACCTCAGAGCCAGCAAGTCTACCTTTTGGGGCCTCAGGACTCATTTGTGCAATGGGTAGGGGGGCGCTCACAGCTCTTCTCGGGATGGGGGTAAAGACATCTGTTGTCAGGGATCCCCAAGACCGCCCTCAGGTTTGATAATTCACTAGGAGAACCCAGAAAAGCTGTTACACTCGTGACTATGGTTGATCACAGCGAAAGGATAAGGATCAGCAAAGGAAAAGGGTGCACAAGGCAGAAACCAAGAGAAACCAGGCACAAGCTTCTGGCTGCAGACAGCACTGAATTTTCCCAGCAATGACAGCAATTCCATGTGACAACACACATGGAATACCGCCATCCAGGGAAGCTCACCCGAGCCTTGTCCAGGGTTTTTGTTGGGGAGGAGGGGTCAGTCATGAAGATATGGCTGACCACCCACGCGATGAAACTCAGTCTCCAGCCCGTCCAGAGGTTGAACTGATATCATGTGGCCAAAAGCCCCCACCCTAAATCATATTGTTAGCATGGACTATCTGGTGTGGCCCACAACCTCAGGTAAACACTTATACCAGTCAGGACATTCCAAGAGTCTAGAGGTGACCTCCCAGGTGCCAGTCAAGGGCCGGTCCTTTAAATGTGCATAGTTTGGACAACCCAGGCCTGATGAGTTATTTCTTTAGCACTCTAAAGCAGGTGGGGCTCCAGGTGCCCTCATGGCTCCAGCAGAAGTACCACAGAAGGCTTTAATAGTTCACTGTGTGTCACGTGACCACCCAGGAGCCAATCACTGTGGCCAGGGGGCTAGTATGCTCTGATTGGTCAGGCCTGGGTTGCAGATCCACCCCTGAAGGCTGGTGGGGAACCAGCTCCATCTGCATGATGAGGAGTAAAGGTGAGTTCCACCAGGAGGAGAAATAGAGCACAAGCATTCAGAGACACTGATGATTCCACACTGGGTGACCCCAGCCAACACTCCCCACCAGGAAGTTGTCCTTTAAGGATGACATGAGATGGAAGTATGCAAAGGTCATCCCACTGAAGTGCTCGGGAGACATGAGCTCTCACACGCAAAGCTCATTCTACCATGTTCACTTCCAACTCACAGCCCACTGAGAGTCGCGCCCCTCGAGGGCAAGTTCAGGCTGAGTCATCGCCGAAGACAGGGTACACAGAAGGCACTGGTATATGTTTTGATGTGAAAGAAAAATCCATCCTAGTTGTCCTCTGAACATACCACGCACCAGCCAGCCAGCACACGTTTGCACAATCTATGCCTGAACCAGGAGCAAGCACCGTTTGCCACCCACCAAAGGCCTCCTTGTGCCTTTAGGGCAACTTCGATGCCCCTCGTCCTGGATGCCCTGGCTCCCCACCCCAACCCTGTTCAGACTACTGAGGATGGAATGACCAAGGGGGTGAACACATTAAAGTCACACATCTGGCCATGGCATTCAAGGCCTTTCTCATCTCCTGGCCTTAACTTGCAGTAAGATGCAGAACCAGCTGGTGGGTGGAGCATGTGCTCTGGAGGCAGGCCGACCTGGGCCAAATCCTGCCTGTTGCTTCCAGGTAGTGGGACCCTGGGCAGGAGATGTCTCCTCTCTGGGCCTCAGTCTGCTCAGCTAATAATGGGACACAACCAAAGCAACCATGGAGAAAAGGGGCAAAGGTGGAGGGCACACCCAGCCTGACTCCATCATTACTAAAAAGCTACAGTCTTCAGGACAGTGTGGAACCTGCCAAGGGGACACAGAGACCCTCACCATAGAGCAGAGTCCAGAAAAGACACACATGTGTGGTCAGTTGCTTTTGACAAAGCTGCCACAGTAACTCACTAGGGAAAAGTAAGTCTTCAGATGTTTCTGCAACAACTGGATGGCTACATGGAAAAAAATGGGGACTTCCCCGGTGCTCCAGTGGCTACGGCTCTGCGCTCCCAATGCAGGGGGCCCAGGTTCGATCCCTGGTCACGGAACTAGATCCCACATGCCGCAACTAAGAGTTTGTGTGCTGCAACTAAAGGTCCCACATGCGGCAACGAAGATCTCATGTGCTGCAATTAAGACCCAGCACAGCCAAATTAATTAATTAATATTTTAAAAGAAGAAAAAAATGAACCTCAACCCCAACCTCACACCACATACAAAAATTAACTCAAAGTGGCTCATAGATCTCAATGCAAAAGCTAAAGCCATAGGACTTTTAAAAGAAAACCTAGAAAATCTCTACAAGCTGGGCTCAGCAAATATTGACAAAAAGCACATGGAATGGAAGAAAAAAAACTGACCAATTGGACTGCATCAAATTTTAAATGTCTGCTCTTTGAAAGACATCATTAAGAAAATGAAAAGTGAGCCACAGAGTGGGAACTACATTCACAATATACCTATACGACAAAGGACTTGTCCCCAGCATACATGAAAAATGGGCACAGAACAAGGCTGCTGTGGGTAAACAGTGGACTAACCCCATTGCCAGCACACAATCAGTGCTCAGGAATGTCAGCAGTGGTGACTCTCACACCCGGGCCAGGAAGTCACCCCAGCCGGCCCACAGTCCCCCTGGCCAACCTTCAGGCCAGCTTCCCAGCCTGAAGTCAAGGAGACTGAGGAAAGAGGGGGTATCCTGCCTGAGATGCAGGTCTCCCGAGCCTGGCCAACCCATGGTCCCCGCCCCAGCACCTTCCATGGAGCCCCCTTCCTGTCTGAGGACAAGGTAGAAACCTAAGGGGGCTGAATGGTGGAGAGGAGAAGCAGGTCCAAGCCACCCCAATTTATGCCCTGAGAGTAATCCAGGTGGCCCAGCAACGGCCTGGAGCAGGCAGGGCAAAGATCTAGTTTCCAGGCCTGATGGCCACCTTCTGCTGGGTGGCTGTGGCCAGTTGCTTCTACTCCTGGACTGTAAGGGATGGGGGCAGGCCGAACACTTGTGTAGTCTATCTCAGAGACAGCAGCAGTGAGAGGAACTCAGGTTAATAAAGGCCCAAACACTGGCTCTGGCTGTCCTGGTTGTGACGGTGGGCAACATTTTGGAAAGAAGCTCCAACAGCCCTGGGTTGTAGGGAAAAGGAGATGGGATGGAGCTCCCAACCCCTCCCCATAGCCCCCAAGGCCCTGCAGGGTCCAGCTCTGCTGACCACCCACCTTTATCAACTTTGAACAGACGAGGTTCCATGCTGCTCCAAGGCCTTTGCACTGGCTATGTTGCTGCCCAGACATGGGGCTGTCCTCTTGCTGCACAGCCAGACCCCTGTGGTCACTGAGGGCTCAGCAGAGTCCCCAGTTAGGTCCCATCAAGGTCCCCAATTTCAGAAGAGGCAACAGAGTCAAGAGAGGTGGGGTAAGGAGCATAGCTAGCTGTGAACCCCCACAGAGTCTGACCAGGGACCCTGAGCATAACGCCCCGCTATTCCAGGTCTCAGTGTCCCCATTGGTAAAGATGGTCTGCTGTGATCTGAGAGCAGACAACCCCCACTCTAGTCCTGGCTTGGCCATATCCACGGTCCTGTGTGACCCTGGACAAGGCACAGGCTGTCTCTGGCTCAGCCCCAAGGGATGGTGGAAGAAGGCTCCAGAGCCAGCAGGGTGCGGGGTGGGAGGCTTTATTTCACTGTGTGTTGGGGGGTGGGGGGTGGGGTACCTGGACAGAGGGCAGCAGGCGGGGCAGGAGGAGTTGGCGCTTGGACAGGGAATGGGTGGGGGAAGGGCTGCCCCCAGGCCTGTTGGGAAGGAGAAACTGAGGCTGGACCCTGTTGGGACCTAACCCAGGGGGTGGGGTCAGGGGTGGGAATTGGGTCTGGAGGAATGAGGGCCCCCTTGCTCCGGGCTGGACGTGGGGCCCGGGCCCTGCCTCACTTTCCTCCTATAGGGCTCAGTCCCTCCTGCTCGCTGGGCCACACGACCCCCAAACCTCACTGCCCCCGCCCCAGAGGAGGGGGCTAGGCCAGTTAGGGCAGTGGACAGGGAGCCTGGGGGAGTTAGGGAGCGCAGGGTGGGGTCCACGGTGAGTGGAGGGGATGGCGGCCACCTGGGTGGTCAGTTCCTGGCAGCGATGACCACAGAGAGTGCCACGCCCCCCAGGGCGACAGCAGTTGCCCCAAACAGCCACTTCCATGGGATGGACTGTGGATAAAGGAGAGGGAAGAGGAGGCTAGACAGTGGTCAAGACGGATGTCTTGCACTTCAGCTAGCAACAGGCCCCAAAAAGGCCTCCCAGGAAACCACTGCCTGACAATGCCTTGCCTGCCTCTTGGAAAACTCCTACTCATGCATCAAAACTCAAGCCAAATGTCCCCTCCTCTGGTACACCTCCCCTTCCCCTCTGGATGAGCCCCACCCTGAGCCCTCCAGATTGTGTTTTATCTTCTGCTTTAGTCCTGGTCACACAGCACTGGGCTTCTCTGTGTCCCCAGCATGGTCCACAACACCCCAGTTCATGAAGACATCGATGTTTGCAAAATGAAGAAACTCCCTCTGCATGGCGTACCCTGCCCATAGCCCCTGCCCCTACTCTAGGAGCCTCCCTGTGCCCGCCGGCCCCAGCTCACCCAGGCACCCTTGCCAGGACACTTGGCAGGCAGCCGGCTGGGGTTGCCCAGCATCTTCCGGTACAGGGCGGTCTCAGTGCTCCGCTGGGCCGCGTGCTTCTTCACCAGCTTTGAGAGCTCTGCATGGATCGTCTGTGAGAGGGGGGTGTCTGTGAGAGCAGGTGGCAGCAGAAGCCAACGATCACTGCTAGCAGTCTGCCTTTCTGGGGCCCTGGGGCCCTTCGGGGCTGGAACCACTGGGACATGGGAATTCTGTCAGCTATTCTCTGGGCATCGGCGAAGTGAAGGCTGCTATCTCCATCCTCCTAGGAAGCCAGAAGATGGAGTGGAGCAAGGGTGGCCAGGAGAGAGGAAGGTTCTGGGAAGAAAGCTGAAGACACTGGCATTGGCCAGGCTGGCTAGTGCCCTTGGCCTCTGGGACCCCTGTTGGGGGTGAGTGCAGACTGCCTATGCAAGGGTCAATAAGGGCCTCAGCAGGTGGGCTGGGGCCCTTCAGCTACCTACCCCCTGCCACTTCCCAGGTAGAAACACCATAGGGAGAGCCACAGCAAGAAGGCTAAGGGGCAGGCCACAGGAAAAACTTCCCAGACAGGCCGGCACAGCAAATCTCAGGGTGCCCCCATTCTGCTCACCTTGTTGGAAGGTTCCAGCTTCAGGGCTGCTCTCAAGATGGGGATGGCCTCACTGTACTCGCCTTGCTGGGCCAACACCTGTGGGAGGAAGTGGGGCGTATATCATTCTGGACCCACGGTGGGCCACATTCTCCTTCAAGAGACCCTGCCCTGCCAGGCTCCTGGCCACCTGACTAGTCCCAAATGTATCTCTAGCAAGTGCCCCGGGGGTCCAGTCACCCGTACACTGCTCCCCTGAGCCCTTAGACTACATGAGCAGACCACCAGGCTTGGTGTCACTCCCCTAACCTGCTCCTTCTCCTGGGTGTCTGGCTCATCCTGTGCAGGAGACCCAGGTGCTGGTCTCTCCTCCTCCTTCACCACCTCGGCTGGCTCGAGAAGCCAAATGGATGCTGCCAAAGCTCTGGCCACATCGAATGATTCAGAGCCAGGCATGTGACTCAAGCCAGCCAGTGAGATCCAGCCTGAACTCTGCTGGTACCACTGAGAGGCCAGTTGCTAAGTGGAAGGGATGGAAGCCTGGAGCTTTTGGCAGAGCAGGAGGGAGCATCTTGGTCACCCTGAGAGAGGAGCCTGCCTGAGAGAGAAACGCGGCAGACAGACACAGCATCTGCACAGCATTTCTAAACACCTGGATCCAGCTGTGCCTGAAGCCATTACCCCTGACTTGGCAGTTCCACAAGTCGTTAATTCCTTTGGCTGAATCTATTTGAGTAGTTTTCCGTCACCTTCAACCAGCAGACCCAAACATGTATAAGGCTACATGAGCAGACAGTCTCACTCCCCACAAGATTCTAAACCCTTGAAAAACAGGGACAACATCTTTTCTCTACTCTCCGTTTCTATGCAGAACTCTACACACAAAAAGCACTTAAAAAATGCTGGCTGGCCTGCTCAGGCCTCTCATTAACACACTAGGTGACCCTGCGTTTGCTTGCACCTCAGTTTTCTTGGTTTACTGCTAAAAAATGCTGAAAGCACCCCCTATCCCAACAGGGTGAAGATGAACAGAGATGGGGACAAAAGCAATTAAAGTCAAATCCATTCAAGCCAAATTCACTCCTACATTCCACCAGCACTTACTCAGCACCTACTGTATGCCTGGCTCTGTTTGAAGGGCTAGAGATTTAGCAGTGAATGAGACATACAAAATCCCCACCTTCTGGTAAGGGAGATGGACAAGAGGCATGACACCTGGCCATGCTGACAGTGACACAGGAAACATGAAGGCAGGGCAGAGGGTCAGGGTGGGTGTTGTAGGGAGGACTTCCTGAGGAGGTGACATCAGAGCAAAGACTTGAAGGAGGTGAGAGAAGGACCCATAGGTGTATTTGGGGTATGAATATCTCAAGCAGAGAACATAGCCTGTGCAAAGGCACGGGGGTAGGAGCAGACCTGGCCCAGGCAACAAGTAGTGGAGAAGCTGAGCAGCATGCAAAAAAGCAAGAGTACACTGGAAGATGATGGCAGGAGGAAGACCAGATAGCTCAGAGCCTTAAAGGCTGAAATAAGAACCCGGCTTTTACTCTGAGGGAGATGGGAGTCACAAAGGGTTATATGCAAAGAACAGTTATCAATGGGCCAAAGGGCAGTGTTGGGGAGTAGAGAGAACCTAAGACCCAGGGTTCAAATCCGACCTCAGTCAGGGGACTTCCCTAGTGGTCCAGTGGTTAAGACTCCACGCTTCCAATGCAGGGGGAACGGGTTTGATCCCTGGTTGGGGAACTAAGATCTCACATGCCATGTAGTACAGCCCACAAAAAAAAAAAAAAAAAATCTGGCCTCAGTCAATGAATTGCTGTGACCCAGGCCACACCCCTGCACCTGTCTGAGCCTCAGTTTCCCCATTTATACCCCAGAGAGCTTGGCTGACTGATACCTGTGCCTATCTCAAATCTAGGGTTTGGGACCAGCGCCACTGCTCTGAGGTCAGGGAGCCAGCCTGCCCGCCTGCTGCCTGTGAGCTGCAGCTCACCTTGCCCTTGCGGAAGAGCGCCTTGATGTTGTCGGGCTGGTGCTCGAGCACAAGGCTGCAGGAGCGCAGCGCTGCACGGTAGTGGTCCAGCTTCAGCTGTGAGGCTGCCAGGTTGTTCAGACACTTCACCTTCAGCTGCAGGAGCTCCTCCTCCTCCTCGAATGTCATGTCCACTGTTGGGGGACAGCACTCAACTACAGCCACTGTTACCACACCGCCAGCCACCCACAACCATCTGCAGAGGGATTATGTGACCCAGGCCTAGGCCCACCCCACTGCAGCTGGTACTGGAGGAGACTGGGGGGGAAGGGTCTCTGAGCGTCCCAGTCACAGGAAATGGGGGGTTTTCAAGATGCCAGTGCTGGGGCCTCTACCACCTACTCCCTGGGGGACCTCAGGCCTCTCTGGCCTCAGTTTCCCCATCTCTAACATGGGCCAAGACCAGTGCCGTCCTCAGGGCACTCCCAAGGAGTCGACAAAAATGGAGCCTAAGTGAACGAGGGCCTGATCATGGATTGACAATATCTGCAGTCACCCACGTTCCAACATCTACCTGCACTCCATAACAGTCCACGGACCTGGGATATAAGTCTAGAAATATCTAAAGACTAGGCATAAACATCTATCCATATTCTAGAATTTTCTAGAACATTTTGAATCTGGGGCCCTCTGTGGCTTGAAGTTTCTAGCACTAGTGGGGATGGCTTTGCAGAGGAGGTGCTGGGATTCGACCTGGCAGTCACCTTTGGCACTAGAAGTGATGGCCTTGATGGCGAGGTCGTAGGAGTTGGCGGCCAGCACGAAGTCGGCCCGCTGGTAGTGAGCATTGCCACACTCCCGCTTCCGGTTGGCCAGGGCCACGCGTTCCTGCCCCGTGAGCATCTCCAGGTCAGGCCCATCCACGGCAGTCTTCAGGGTCACCTCCAGGCACAGGGCCGCGTGTGGGGGGATGTATGGGCTCCTGCTGGGGGATGGGGTGGGGACAGCACTCAGACCCAGCGGCCACCATGACTGAACCCCAGACACACTAGGTTCAGTGGGAACAGGCGGGAAAGGGCCGTCACCCCCTCCTCAGTAAAACACAAGGGAAGTTAACTCTTGCTACTCTTGAGCTCCGTGACTTGGTGCGGGTGTTCCCCTCCCGGAGCCCGTTTCCTTTTCTATAAAATGTGCACCTAGATAGGGTGAGATAGGGGAGCAACCGGTCCCACCCACTTCCTCACCCTCACAGGGACCCCTGCAGGCAGCAGGTACTCACCTGCCCTGGGGGCCGTAGCAGTACTTGGAATCAGCAGTGACCATAGCCGTCTCTCCCACGTCCATGAGCGGGACACTGAGATCCAGGGCCTGGGGTCGGGGAGGGGAGTGGCATGAGTTGAGTGGGTCCAGGTGCAGTACAGCAGTGCCCACCTACCCGGCCGCCACCACCACCACCACCACCTCCCCTGCATCTCACCCCAGCCCCTCCCCACCCAGAACTGTCCAGGCCCTGCACCGTTCCCACCTGGATGACATCACAGTCACCCAGAGTGAACACCAGCTCCGGCTCCTCCTGTACCCGTGTGCCATTCTCCAGCGAAGTCTGCAGCTGCACGGTGACCACCTGGCCCTTGGCCGGGCGGCTTGAGCCTGGTGGGCCTGGAACCAGCATCTTCTTCCTCAACAGCCCATTCCCTGCCATGGAGCAGGGACAAGCAGCCTGTCACTGAGCAGCTCAGATGGGCAGCTGCCCCCTGGGCACTCCCCCCTCCCCAGCCCTGCCTATCCTGGGGGTGGCACAGCACCAGGGCACAAGCTGAGTTTTCAGTGGCCACTCCGCCACTACTGGGCAGGTGACCCCATGCCTCTGGGCCTCAGTGTCCCCGGCTTGGACACTGGGCATGAAAGGATTGATTTGGGGACTGACGATACTGGCTCCAAGGATGGGCTCAGTGAACGCTGGCTGGTCTGTTATCTTAAGAAAACCAAGGTAGTTCCCCGGTGGCCTAATGGTTAGCATTCCGGGTCCGGGCTTTCACTACTGTGGCCCGGGTTCAATCCGTGGTCAGGTAACTGAGATCCCGCAAGCCAGGCGGCGTGGCCAAAAGAAGAAAAAAAAAAGAAAGTCAAGGCTCAGTGAGGGCAAAGGGCTGAGAAAAGCCATCCTGCCTACCACAATCAGGGCAGCAGGGATACCCAGTAATGAGACTCTGGAGCTACCCTCTCCTCCCTCCTCCGGTTCCAATCTCAGCCCTGTGACGTGTGGACCTCGATTTACCCAGCCATGGAATGGGGTGATCAGGGGGTATCCTGGTGACACCTAGTGAGTAGTTTGCTTGGTTAGCAGAGCACCTGTGATGCCAGGACTGTGTCCCGACCAAAGCACCACATCACTGAAGGACCTATAAGCAAAAGTAGCCCCCAACGCCCCCCTCCAGCGGCCGAAGAGACCACTATGTTCCCCTCCATACCCCAAACGATCTTAGGAATGGCCAAATGGCCACAGCCAACACCTACTGAGTACCAGGCATGGGGCCCCGTGCTCTCATGAATCCACTCAAGGAGCCCCCGCAATGATGACACCCACTGTCATGCCATGACAACTGCTGGGGCAATAGAGGGCTTACACCTATGGGGCACGTCAGACTGACATCATCTGCAGTCACCCATGTTCCAACAAGTACCTGTATTCCATAATATTCCACTGGTCTGGAAAATACTACCATGAGTCTGAGTAGACCCCAGTCTAAAGGTTAGGGGCAGAGAGATCTATTAATACTATGGAATATTCTAGAGTGTTCCAAATTTCTGCAGTGCTCCCCAACTTATACATGCCCCTGCATCCAGTTTGAGAACCAATGATCTAGTGGATGCCAAGAGACCCCTGTGTCTTGAGGTTTCTGGGCACTAATAGTGGATATGCTGGTAGGACCTCAACCAGGCACTGCCTCTCACCCAGGTAAACCCGGGGATGTAGAATCACAGCCCCTCTCAAGGCCTCAGTTTCCTTGTCTAGAAACCTGAATTCTGACTTCAGAAAGCAGCTGGCTCGAATATAAACAAACAGAGCCATCCTCATGCTCAGGCAGGGAGCAGGGCAGCTCTTAATATCATTAGAGAAGAGCTTCCCAAACTTTAATACAGCCAAGGAGGCTGTGCAACCTTGGACAAGTGCCTTCACCTCTCTGAGCCTGTTTCCCTATCTGTAAAACGGGGATATGGTAGGACTTACATCGTGGGGTTGCTGTGAGGATAAAATTAAGATGATGCACAGGCCTGGCACAGAACCAATGCTCAGTAAATATCACCTGGTGTTATTTTTAGGCGCAGTAAGGTTTATATCTGTAGTGGAGGTGAAATCAGTACCAATTCGATTTTATCAGTACCAGTATTATTTGATACTACTGTATCATTAGCACTAATGATGGTAGTAATAACGTTTTACTATTATTTGTGTGGTCATTAGCATTATTTAGTGTATTAGATATCAGAACTAGTATCGCTGTGTTTATCTTCTAGAGTTGTTGTGATGGGGTACATGGGGGTGGCACATGTGTGGGTTCTCCTAGTTTCTTTCTTGCAGGACTTTTCTGAACAATTAGCACACTAATGAATACTATCAACCAGACACAGGGATGAACAAAATGGAATGTTCCACAGATCTATTTGACCTCAGGACACATTGTTCTGGGGACAGGCACTTGCCAGACAAATGCCAAGAAAAGTGGGGATTGGGAGCTGCCAGTGCCTGCTGTGCTGGCTGTGCGGCTCTGGGCAAGTGATTCAGCCTCTCTGAGCCCTGTTAACAGCTCTGCGAAAGCAAGTCATGGGGTGGGGAGGCAAGAAAAGGGCATAAACGTGAAGTGTCTCGAGCAACTGCCTGTGGCTGGCGATCAACGTGGTTACCACATGTTTTACTTCCAACCTCCTTCACAACAGAGATGGGGAAATGAGGCTCAGGGGGAGAGGGCCTAGGCCAAGGTCACTCCTGAACCTGAGCTGTCCAGGCCCTGTCGGCCAACCCGAGCCACCCCTGCTCCTTACCCAGGATGTCCAGCCACTCGTCCGGGGCTGGGGCGGGCTCAGGCTCTGGCTCCATGGCAGCCAGGAACTCTCGGGCCAGGGCCCCGGGCTGCTCGGCCTCCTCCTGTGAGGGCTGCCCTACATCCTCAAGTGGCGGCAGCTCACTCAGATCCTCCTCCTCCTCCTCCTCCTCGCCCTCTGCGTCTTCCACCCCGTCCAGCACTTCGAAGTCCTCAAGTGGTGGGACCCCAGCAGGTGGCGGGGCAGTGGGCTCAGGGTCCGCAGCAGAGGGCTCAGCACAGGATGCCATGCTGCTGGGGGGATGGGAATTGGCCCTGGTGGGGAGAATGGATGGGGGTAAGAATCCCACCAAGCCCCTCAAATCTCCTCTGCCTCCATTCTCCACACCGCCGATCACTTGCTGTGTGACTCAGGGGCTCCAGGCCTTAGTTTCCTCATCTACAGGGTGGGTAGAGTAACAACCCTGGTTTGTCCAAAGGACTTAACAACCCACTCATCAAGCCCTGGCATCAGGTTCAAACAGTGTTAGCTATTATTAACCATTATTTAATCTTTATAAACACCCCGGGGAAGTAGGGAACATTCCCCCTGCAGAAAAGGAAATTGAGGCCCAGAGTGGCAAAGCCATTTGCCCAAGGTCACAGAGCAAGCCAACCACAGGAGGCAGGATTTGAACCTAGGGCTTTATCTGCTTAAATGTCCAGAGCTGGTGCTGGGATTTTTTTCAGGGGGACAACCCCTGAGATCTTGGGGAGACTATTTTTTAGAGCCCAAGGGAAAAATAACTGAATCTTTACCAGAGCTCCCCACCTCCAGCTGTCCCTTCTCCTAAGGGGAGCCACCCAGAAACCCCAAGGCTTTCCTTCCATACACTGAACCTAATACCACCGCCCCCAACACCAGGGACCTTGACCCAAGCCATTCCTTGGGAGCCTTTTCTCCTCTCCTCAGGCCTTCTTACCACCTTCTCAAAGTAGTCTCCTTTGAGGAGGAGTGGTCGAGACCCCCACGGCTTCTTCCTTGGACCATCAAGAACTGTCCGCCTCCCCCAGGCCCCAAGCTCTGGCGGTGGTAGAGCCGTCATTCTAACCCACAGCATCCCCTCCCTAACCCTCACCTGCCTGCTCCTTCCGGGCTCGGGTCCCATTTTCTGAGACCCTCCCAGCCCCCACCCTCACAATCTCCTGCGCTCGCATAAATAGCCCTCCCCCCACCCCAAGCACCGACCCCAGCCCGGGCCAGCTTCCCCCACAGCTGGCCCGTCGCCCCTCAACACCTTGATATCCCCAGACGCCCCCCCTCCCCATCCCATAACACCCTACGCTCTCCAGACGCCCCCTGCACCGGCCTGGCCTACCGTCAACCTCCCACCCAAGTTCCCAACGCCCCACGCCTGTTTGACGCCACCAGTCTGGGGCTCCCGACCCCCCGCAACCCTCGGGCGCCCCCGGCCCTGCACGTCTCCGCCGGCAGCGCCCCCAGCCGCTGCCCTTGACCTTCCGTGGCCCCCACCCCCAGCTGCCCTCACCAGGCCGCGCCCTCTCCGGCACTCAGAACCCCCGCGCCCCCCGGCTCGCCTCCCCCGCGGCCCTTCACTCCGCCTAGCAGCCGCAGCCCCCGCCGCGCCGGCCCCCGGACTAGCCCAGGTCCGGGCAGCGCTCCGGGCCAGCGCTACCCCGCCGGCGCCCCGGGACACGTGCCTCCGGCTCCGGGACCCCAGCCTGGGGTCCTGCGCCCCCCTCCCCGCCCCCAGCCGCGGCCGCCGCGCCTCGGGAACCAGGCTCGGGCACCCAGCACCGCCCTCACCGCGCCCATTGGACGCCGCCGCGGTGACTGCAGCGTCCATTGGTGCACGAGCACATCCGTCTCAGGCACAGGCACCGCCCCCTTCCTGCTTGCATCCGTGGGGCGTTCTTAAAGGGGCAGAGGCCGTCGCGCCAACCCCGGACGGAGGCGAGGGCGGAGGCGGAGGCGGGGGCGGGGGGCTGAAGATCCGAGTCAGTTCTCGGGTCAGTGCCGCGCATCTTGGCAAGACATACAACCCCTGTTTGAGCTTCATTCTGCTCATCTGTGAAATGGGGATAAACACCTCTATGCGCGCACTCTCACCTTGCGGGCTGTTGGGAGGACAACACTAAATGGTATTTCCTTAAGGAGCTCAGGCTTGCAGGTCAGGGCAGCCAGACTGCTGGATAACCCACTCTGAACCGCTAGTTACTTCTGTAGACCCGAGGCCCCGAGGGGGAGCGACGTGCCCAAGAGCACACAAAACCTCCGCCCCGCTACACCGCCCCTGCACCTGGTCTGTCTAATCCCGGGAGGGTGGCCTGGTGCATACTGGAGGAACTCAATAATGGCTAGGTTAACTGCTGAGAGAGCAGGGCCACTGGGAGGAGTCCCTCCTCCCTGCACCTTCTGCTAGAGCATGATAAGGTGCCCACGGCCCCAGGAGAAGGTGTCAGCATTGATTAGAAGGGTTTTTATGGCTCATGTTTTGAAAGAGGGGGCACTTACTCCTTTTCACTCTATTTTATTTTCTTCCCAGCAGTTACCCCCTTCCAGAATGATCTTGTTCATTCTTTTGCTTCCCCCCTTCCCCCCATCTTGCTCCAGCCTGGAAAGAATTTTGTCTGTTTTGTCCTCACCACCTCCTTGAATGATGCTTAAGGCCCTATGGGAGTTCAATAGATGAATGAATAATTGAATGAATTAATGAATAAATGAGCAGGACACTGGCTTTTGGAGGTAGCTAACACTGGAGAAGGTAACTGGCTTTTGGCGGTAACTTGTCAGATAGGTGCTCTGAGGTCACCTCCTACTGGAAGCCATCCCTGACCTCCCCATGGCAAGGCCAGGTGTCCTGATTGGCTGCAGTCTTGGTAAAATGAACCTCCACTTCATAACTGATTCACTTGTGTCTGTGCCGTCAGTTGACTTTTGCCTCACCCGGTAGACTGGAAGACCCCCAAAATCTGAGAAGGGTACATTGTTTCTTATTGTTTTAGTCCTGAGGCCTACATACTGCATGGCACAAAACAGGGGGAGGTATTCAGGGAAATCATTGTGGAAAGAAGGAAGGAAGGAAGGCGGGGAGGAAGGAAGGCTGCCCAGTCAGAAGAGGTGGGGGGGGGGGGGGAGGACTTCCCTGGTGGCGCAGTGGTTAAGAATCTGCCTGCCAATGCAGGGAACACAGGTTCGATCCCTGGTCCGGGAAGATCACACCTGCTGCGGAGCAACTAAGCCTGTGTGCCACAAATACTGAGCCTACGCTCTAGAGCCCGTGAGCCACAACTACTGACCCCGCGTGCTGCAACTACTGAAGCCTGTGCACCTAGAGCCCATGTTCCGCAACAAGAGAAGCCACAGCAATAAGAAGCCAATGCACCGCAACGAAGAGTAGCCCCCGCTCACTGCAACTAGAGAAAGCCCACGCACAGCAATGAAGACCCAACACAGCCAAAAATCAATCAATCAATCAATAAAATTAAAAAAAAAAAAGAATCCGACTGCCAATGCAGGGAACATGGGTTCGAGCCCTGGTCTGGGAAGATTCCACATTCCACGGAGCAACTAAGCCCTGCACCACAACTACTGAGCCTGCGCTCTACAGCCCGCGAGCCACAACTACTGAGCCCATGTGCCACAACTACTGAAGCCCGCACGCCTAGAGCCCGTGGTCAGCAACGCGAGAAACCACCGCAATCAGAAGCCCGCGCCCTGCAACGAAGAGTAGCCCTGGCTCGCCGCAACTAGAGAAAGCCCACGCACAGCAGCAAAGACCCAACACAGCCAAGAAAATAAATAAATAAAATTTAAACAAAATAGAAAAGGAAAACATTTTGGACCAGCCAAGTCCCTTTTGGCTTCAATGTGCAGCCCCCACCCCTTCCAGGACCCTCGTAATTGTTCCCTGGCTTCCAACAGAGCCCAAGAGACCCGTTGAAAAGCTTGGTTTCTCCAGTCTGGGCCTCTTCTGCTACAGCTTGGCAAAGCCATGCAGACAGAGCCACAGTTCTACTTTTCCCAGCAGCCGCCACCCAGGCTCTTCTCAGCACTGGCTGCTGTCTGGCTCATGGAGCTCCACAATTCTTAAAAGATCAAATCCACACTATGTGCTTTCCCACCATCCTGTCTTTGCTCCTGTGATCCCCTCAGTCCTGAATGATTGTCAGCACCTGCAAAACTCCTAATCCTACCTCAAAACTCCATCCAGATGTACCTGCTTCCTGGCCTTCAGAAGTCCTCAAACCCCACTCTGTAGGTTCCTCCAGCCTTGAGTCTCTCCTCCCTCTAACCCAACATTGTTCCCTTCAGGGCTGGGATTGTCTGTGTCAGACTCTCCTTCATCCTCCAAGGCTAGGCAGGGACTGAGTATTTTCTGGATTCTCAGAATATGGGCCAAACCCATATGACTAGAGGGTTTACTGAACCCATATGGCTAGAGGGTTTACTGAACAATTTTTAAAACTGTTGGTTGAACTATAAGAATGTATAAGATTCCTGATCATCGTTTACTTTTCAATGAATGAAGGCAGGAGAGTGTGAGAGTAATAATAGAGTTTACCCTCAGTTTACCAAGGGCTTACAATGGGCCAAACTCTGTTGTAAGGCAGCAGTCCCGAACCTTTTTGGCACCAGGGACTGGTTTCGTGGAAGACAATTTTTCCACGGATGGGGGTGGGGTGGGGCAATGGTTCAGGCTGTAATGCCAGCAATGGTTCAGGTGCTAATGTGAGTGATGGGGAGTGATGGCGAGTGGCAGATGAAGCTTTGCTTGGTCACCCGTCGCCCACCTCCGGCTGTTCAGCCTGTTTCCTAATAGGCCGAGGACAGGTACTGGTCCACAGCCCGGGGTTGGGGACCCCTCTTGTAAGGAATTAACCTGCATGATTTCTTAAGGTTAAGCCACTTGCTCAAGGCTACCCAGCTAGGATGTGACAGCTGAAATTAGAACTCAGATATGCCAATTCCAGGGCTCTCAAAGAGTCTTCCATGTGCCCAAGGGTATGTGTGTATCTCTCAAGCTCTTAGCAACCTTAAGAGGCAGATGCTAGGTTCACCCAGACTCACAGTTAACAAACTGAGACACAGAAAAATCAGACATATAATATATAACATACATTTCATAAGACCCCAGAAACTAATGATAATTGCTAACACTTATCAAGCAATTACTATTTGTCCCATTTTGTTCATGCATTTAACTTGGGTTATCTCACTTTACGCATCCTCATCTCAGTATGAACTCATGGTTTTCAGTAGAGACACAAGGGAACAGATACAGAACTAAAAATAGATGTGTATGTGTATATGCATGGGTTAGTAGACATACATGTATTTCCTAGCTCTGACTGCTGAGAGGGTCTCTAAGCAATAATACGTGGGTAGCAGTGAGCACACCCAGCACCCAGATCTTGGTCTCTAAATACCATTCTCCAAGAAGCAGAACCAGGCTCCTTGGAGAAATGGCTGATTCCAGGGATATTCCAAAGCAAGCACAGAACATCTTGTGATGCCAAAAGTAAGGACGTACTCACAGAAACATGGAGACATATTAAAAAGACATAGGAGCTAAATTAAAGGGGCAGTAAAATAAATAATATAGAAATTAATTATAAGGCACAGAATAAAATAAATACTCATGACTCCATAGTGATATAAATACTTGAATACATAATTGAGAAGAATGGACAGCTCTTGTTTACAACAGAATTCCAATTAATAATTAAATTAAAAATCACCATTATGCAAACACATAGTAAGTAATCATTATTGCTGCCAAGAGCCATGAATGGATGCTAAAACTAAAGGGTGAAAAATATGTAAACAACAACAAAAAAAACCCAAGACCAAAACACCAATGGTATTTACATGGTCTCTTAAGTATCCCCCCATAGAATACTTATTAATTGCAAAGGAAAATAGTAACTTGACAGTTGAGAAGCTGGTAGACACTGCCTTAAGCAAGTAATCAAAGTTAACGTCACCAACAATGAGACATATCAACATCCCAGTGTCTCCTGATATGATGCATTGAGAAGGAAACATCACTTTTGTGGGATTCTTTCCCAAGCTGCTCAACTTCAGACTAATCATGAGGAAATATTGAACAAACCCATAATGTTAGGTGTTCTACAAAACCAGTACTCTTCAAAGTATTAAGGTCATGAAAGATTAAGGAAGACAGGAATTGTCACAGAGTGGAAGAGACCAAGGAGACATGACTAAATGCAATGCAGGATCCTGGCCCAGAAAAAGGTTACCAAAAACGCAGCAGGGTGTTTGAACCCGAGTGAGTCTGATTCCCAGCCTGGAAAGCAGAACATTTGGGTCTGGATCCACCACAGCCCACTCGAGGATTACATGACCCTGTGGGAATGCTTGCCGCTCTCGGACCTCAGTCTTACTATCTATAAAATTGGTTGTTTCATCCTCCCTCCCCATTCCCCTCCCCCCTTCCGGGCTGCCTTGGAGCTCAGGCTTTGGAAACTACGCAGGCGCGAGAGAGACTGCTTGATTGGCTATTTGTTGTGATGCACCCGCAAATAGAAGCTGCATCTAAGCTCCACCCGTTCCTGCCGCGCCTCCACGCACGCAAGTCAGCCCAGGGCACGTCGCCGCCACGCGCGCTCGCACGCATGGTGCGTGGTGACGTCGCGGCGGCGCGGGCGCCATCCCGGAAGCGCGAGCAAGGCCGCCAGATGTGCAGGTGCTGCTGCCACCGACGCCGGGGCCGAGTTCGGGGTGGGGCTGGGGACGCAGGGGCCTCTGGGGAGCCGGGCCGGGTCGGGCGCGGTTCTCGGGTTGTAGCGGGGTGGGGCGCGCCGCTGGCAACATCTGGGCACCCCTCCTGCGCACAGGTCTCAGTTTCCCCGTCTGCGCGGTGGACGCGCGGGCGGCGCCATGGGCCGAGTCTGGATCCGAGGCGCGGGAGTTGGGGCAGCCTGTGTTCAGGCTGTGCCGTGTCTCCCGGAATCGGGCGTTGACCTGCTTGGGCCTCAGTTTCCCGCTTCACAGGGGCGGGGCATGAGGGGATTTGTGAACCCCGCCCCGCCTCGCGGGTTTTGCTGAGCTTGGGCAGCCAAATTAAATTCTGTTAAATGACTTGGGTGGAGTTGCGGCGCCTTTCCGTATTGGTGTGTGACCTGAGCCCACCCCTGGGAGCCTTTGGTGCCCTCGGAGATGCCCTTGTAGGGGAGACTGAGGATTAAATGAAGTGCTATATAAGTGTTTGTTCTGTATTCTTGGAAGCACTAGGGAGGCCCTCATTAGAATACTGATTCCCGGGCCCTGTCCTAGGATTTCTTCACACTCCACTTGGAGAAACTGACTGCTCCGAGCCCAGCACCTCTTAGCACTATTGGTTTTAGTCCCCACAGACAGCATTGTGAGATTCAGATTCTTTGTTATACCTATTTTCTGGGTGAGAAAATGGATCTAGGAAGTGAGGTGACTCTCCCAAGGTCACACAGTCTCCCTCTCTGCGTGTGTCCCCCATAAATATATTTGGAGCAAGGATCAGAGCCCATGCTGGGTCATTTCCACTCTGTATGTGTATGTTAGTCAGGGAAGGCTTCCTGTGAGAGGCAGCTGGTGGGGGAGTGTGCCTTGAATCCCTCAGCCCTCACATCTGGGAGCCAGAGACAGGAAAGAGCCCATCTTTGTAGCAGAACCATTTCCCACAGGTCCAAATCCTGCACCTGCCAGGCTCTAGCTGTGGGCTTCCCGCCACATTCTGTCCTTTGAGAGCCCAAGTGTCCTCTTTATACATGATCTTCTTTGGAAATGTGGAGGGTGTGGGTGTCCATGCCTGGCACATAGAAGGAGCTCAAACATGGTGATTGGGGAGGTGGTGGATTTCGTCAGGTGTGGCAGTTTATCTCCAGAAGGCACGTAATGGCTGCAAACTGATAGCCAGATTCTGGGCATAAATAGATACGTACTCTTGGCCTCTATGGTGTTGGGGTAAGAAAAATATTAGTTGCTAACATTTGTAAATGAGGCGATTTCACAGGAAAAAGAAATCCATATTTCAGGTTTATTTCTGGAAACAATCAGAAGTCTGGCAGGAATCAGGTGCTGCAAGAAGCAGCTGTCCTGTCACAGGTAGCTACTGAACGTCAGAGTCACATATTTGTGGATCCTGTGGTCTGTGGGTGTTTGAGTTGTGACCCATGTTCACTGGCTGTGTGACAACTGCCTAGTTCCTCAGTCTCTGAGCCTCAATTTTCTCATGTATGAATAAGGATGGTAACAATTGCCAGGGTTTGAAATCGGTGTCTTGTTTAGTATACAGTAGGTGCTCAATAAAGAGGAGGGTAGTTAAGTGGGCTCTGAAAGCCCTTCCTGATCCTGTGTGTGAACCTTAACCAATTGCAAGTGGGCCTTTCAGTCGGCGATTAAACGTGCAGACCACAGAGCCAAGCTATGTCAGGATTCTGGGTTTTTCCTGAACCTCCTTAGGAGGGTCAGTGCTGAAGCTGTGGTCCCTCCTGCCCTAGCATGGTCCAGGAAGTCCCCACCTGCTGGGATAGCATCTGTGTGCCAGGGAAGCTGGGAGCCAAGAGCCACAGAGCCATCTGGGTTGCTGGGGCCCACAGCCTGGCTGTCAGTGCCTGAAATTCTTGGCTTTAACTTGCTGATATAAGTCTAGCTTCAGAGCTGAGTTTGAAAGGTTCCGTTTGCCTTCATAAAACTAAATTCAGGCAATCCCTTGCTGTGAACAAGGTTCTGGGCTGGGCTCTGGAGACAGAGCAGCGAGCAAGAAAGAACACACGCCTCTGTTCTATTGGAGCTAATATTGCTGTGGGGGTGACAGGCAAAAGGGTTAACTGATAACTAAGATAATTTCAGGAAGCAATGAGACAGTGGAGCAATTAAAAAAAGGTGAAGTGATGAGTGACCAGAATAGGGGTAGTCATCAAAGACCTCTTGGGAGAAAAGGCATTGGAGGGGGTGATGATTTGAGGGGGCAGCCAGGAGGAGGGGGCAGGTCTATGCAGGAGGAAGGTGCCTGTAGCTTTGGGCACGTGGAGAGGGGCAGGTGTGGAGGTGGGAGGGGTGATGGGATTGTGATGTGCTTGGGTGCAAGTTATAAATAGGAACTCCTGTGGCTCTCGAAACACCCCCGAGTTCCTGGCATGACAAAGCTGAGGCTCAGGTGGCATGACCCACTTACGGACAGGTGGCCTGTGGGGTTCCCAGCCCCCCATCCCACCTCCCCCCACTTCCTAACGCAGACTGAAAACACTTTCTTCCCGCCTGTTTCAGGCAGCGGAGGAGGAGGAAGAGATGGACCCCCCGGACTCGGCCTCGAGGGTCTTCTGTAGCCGCATCCTGAGCATGGTGAATGCGGACGATGTCAACGCCATCATCCTGGCCCAGAAGAACATGTGAGTGGAAGCCAAGGGCCCTGGGCCCCCGGTATGGGAAGGAATCCACTTGCTGGCCAGCATTCTTGCCCTGCCCGCCTCTACCCCGGGCCCACACTGGTGATAAAATGAAGGAAATGAGCAAATCTGCTGGCTGGCTCCAAAGTAAATTCCTTCCTGGTCTGGAGGCGAGGCCTTGGCACAGGAAGCAGGGCTCTGGGACAGTTTCGCAGCTGCGGACAGTTTGGCGGGGACCACAGCAGCTCCTTTCCCGAGGCCTGGGGTGGGGAGACTTGAGGGGGATAAGGAAGGAACTGCTGGGGGATTTAAGGGAGCCAGTCGGCTCACTTCCTGTTGGGAACCTGTTCTCTCAGAGCCTAGGCTGTCTCTGTGGAGCACCCAGAGTCACTTGGAAGGGCTGTGAATGGCCTTTGCCCTCTTCGGGGCCTGGCACTGTGTCCACCATAGCCTCACCCTAATTCCGGCCTGCTCTGTGGGGAAGAAGGGCTGACACAACCTTCCGGGGGAAACATGGTCTCCTGGGGCTTTATTTTTGTGTCTTTAAGCCAAAGGCTCTTCCTTCCATTTACAACCCAGCACAGACCTGATACCTTACCTTTCTTGCCCTGTGACAGTGGTGCTGGATATGTCTGGGTCTCAGCATACCCATCTCCCTCCTAGGTCTTTAGTTCAGATTCAGACCTGACCCTGGGGAACTCCCAGGCCGAGGGGAGACAAAATCAGACTTGAACCTTCCTGGTCTCGGGGTGTCAGGGCTGGGCAAGAGAAAGAAGCTGGGGCTAGGGGAGTCAGAGTGTCAAAGAGTCTACTTGAGGGAGAGGGTTAAGGCTACATGAGAAGGGTACACTTGAGTAGGATTTTTGAGCAGGGTTTTGAAAGTTGAATAGGAGTTTGCTAGCTGGCTCAAACACCAGGTAGAGCTCCACAAGACAAGGGAATGGTCTACGCAAAGGTCATGGAGCAGGAAAGGGCCTAGCAGGATCAGTTGGCAGGGACCTGGAGGCTGAGCAGAGGAGTCGGTGCCCTTTTTCCGCCACCAGGCTGGACCGCTTTGAGAAGACAAACGAGATGCTGCTCAACTTCAACAACCTGTCAAGTGCCCGCCTGCAGCAGATGAGCGAGCGCTTTCTGCACCACACAAGGACCCTGGTGGAGATGAAACGGGACCTGGACAGCATCTTCCGCAGGATCAGGTGAGTGCTTGGCTCTCCAGTCTCTGCCTCCTGCTCTGAGCCTCTGAGCCTGAAAAGAGGGTTCCTCCTCTTTTCAATAAGGGCCGTCCTCTCCACATAGCAGGGCGGTGGGGAGATTCAGCTTGTTTTAGGAGGCTTCATTGCACACTTAGTATTAGAGAAGATCTGAAAATCTTGGAGTTTCTGAATTTAGATTTTATTCCTTTTTTGAAAATGCAACATAGTGCCAGACCCATAATGCAAAAGGCAGGCAGGAGCAGACAGTGAAAGGCTAGCCTTATGTCCCCCTTGGCCTCCACCCAGGACTTCTCTCAAGAGGAAAATGAGATTGCCAGGTTTTGCGGGTCCTTCTCAAGCTGGTTTCCATGAGGACAGAGAAAGACGGTGTCCAAGTCCCCAGCCACATAGAATGCTTGACACGGCCCCCGGAGCTCCTATCACCACTACTGCCGTTAACAACTGCTGCTGGGGCGCCGAGGCCTGGAACAAGCTGGCACTACAGCTGTATTTCTGGCTGACTGTGCCGCTTCTTCTTTTCCGGGGGCAGCCGCATCTGCTGGCAGAGCAGGTGCCACAGATTGAGGGCAACATGTTTTCTTGGAGCATGCTCTGTGCAGAAATCACAAGACAGGCCGGATAAATTCTTTATCAAAGCGTATCTTTTCTGGGGCATCTCACCAGGCTGGTTGCCCACGTGTGGTGTTGCAGGGGTGGGAGTAGAGTAGGAACCACAAGGGTTGACACCTTTTGTGTGTATCTGTGTCACTCAGGAAGGAGATAAGTGTGTCCACCCAGGCAGGGATGCAGCAGCAGTGGTACTTTGGGGGGGACAGTGCTGGCTGGCCATAGTCAAGGGTGAGAGACTGCTCCGAAGAGCCTTTTGTAATTCTTTGTAAACAGAACTGCGTTACTTCAGGTAAAAAGGAAAAACCAGGTTAAAAAGGGAAGCAGGTGCTTCTCTGTGAAGCTCAGTTTAGTGAGTGCCAGTGTTCGGTGTTTGGGGTGTGGATAGTCAACACTCCTGGCCCCCACAGACATCCTCACCCCGGGGATGGAGAGACAGGCTGGGACAAGTCACCCAGAGGCGTGCCTGTTGAGGCAAGGGGAAGGGAAGCTTCCTGGAAGGTTGTCCCGGTAGAAGAGGTTTAGACATGAGGCATTGCAGGTAGAGGGCCCAGCCGGCACGCAGAGCCAGCACCAAGGACACGCAGAAGTTGGGTGACAGCTGGGTAGCTGCCATCCGTCCTGGGGGTGGGAGGTCCGCTGGCTGAGCGCCCAGTCCTACCTCCAGCCCTGGAGCAGAGTATGACAAGCAGTGACGGGGAGGTTCCTGGCCTGCACCGGGCCCAGCCTGCACACTCTGCAGGTTCAGCCCTGTGTGCCTTCCCTTCCCCTGCAGGACACTGAAAGGGAAGCTGGCCAGGCAGCACCCGGAGGCCTTCAGCCGTAAGTGTCACCCAGAGCTCCTACATCCCGCTTCTGGGCTCTGTGCCCTTGGATGCCAGGGCCCTCAGCCCAGGGCTGGCTTCTGGAAGGTCACCTCAAGGGCTGACACCAAGCCCGGGCCTTAGTGGGCAGTGGGTCCAGTAAGACCTGGGGCAGGGGCGGGAGTGCTGGCCTGATCTTCTTGGCAACCGGCGGAGCAGGTGTTGGGACTAGAGCCTCCTCCCTTGGGGGAGGTGACACGAGGGAATGTGGACAAGAATGATGACAGTCCTTAGCCCAGTGAATGTCACGTACCCCTACGAGCCAGGCTGTTACCCACAAACACCTATGAGGTGGGGACTGTGCCCAGAGGGGCAGTGACTTGTCAGAGGAAGCACAGCGTCCTCCATGCTGAGCTTCAGTTTACCCAGTCTGCAGAATGGGCCAACAGCTCCCCACTCCAGGGCCGCTGACAACCACAGGCATAAAGGCAATGCCATCATTCCCAGTTTATAGAGCAGGGAGCTGAGACACGGACAGGTGAGGGGCCTGGCCCAGGTGACACAGTCAAGAGGGCAGAGCCACGCTCAGACTTGCCCCCAGGGCCCGCGTAGGCCTAACCCCAGAGAACCTGCGTCTTTACCTTACCTCACCTTAAAGAGAGGCCTCTCACCTGCTTGGACCTCGGTTTCCTCATCTGTAAAATGAACTGAGTTATGTCCCATGGGGTGGGAGTAGCTGTCAGGGGTCCTGGGCCCAGTTAATCCCTCATCACAGTGCCTGGCATGGTGACTAAGCCAACTGCTGGGCCTCCTTCCCCCAGACATCCCGGAGGCGTCCCTCCTGGAAGACGAGGATGAAGACCCCATCCCGCCCAGCACCACAACAACCATTGCCACCTCGGAACAGAGCACAGGCTCATGTGACACCAGCCCCGACACAGTCTCGCCCTCCCTCAGCCCCGGCTTCGAGGACCTGTCCCACGTCCGGCCCGGCTCCCCTGCCATCAATGGCCACAGCCATACAGATGACGAGGAGACGCCGGGCGAGTAACCCTACTCCCAGGAGCTCGGATGGGTCTCAGGGCAGCAGCGGTGCCACTGCCCAGATGTCTGAGGTGGCAGTGGGTAACCCTGCCTTGAGACAGTCAGCTTTGCCACCCTACTCTGTCATTTGGGGCTCACTGGGGGACAAGGCTCCCTCCCTGGGGTATGGAATTCCTGGGGATCTATCATTCCTCCTCCTCCCTCACTGAGAACATCTCTCTTCTGTAGACCCCTCTGCCAGGCCAGGGGATGACCAGTCCAGCTGGAGTCGGGTTGGGTGCAGAGCCAGGCCTGAGGTCTGCTCTGAGCAACACCTAAAGGTTCCCAGAGACCAGAGCCAGATGTCCTCTGCCCCAGCACCCTGGTCAGGACCTCCTCAAGGTGGCCAAGCACTGTCATGTCTGAGTTCACCCCAGCCCACCCCTGTGCCTACTAATTCTGGTCTCCTTGCCCCTTCCTTCAATGACAGTATTGAATACTTTCTCCAATCATTATCTCAAAGAGGTTTCTGAGACAGTTGTAGAAGCCTCAAGGCAGAGATTAGCCATCCCCTCAGCACCGAGCCTGGTTAGGCCCTGTTTCTCGGACCAGCGGTGTGGACCCTGAGGGCCCAGCAGGCTTCTCCTGGGGCCTCCATGGAGCAAGCCGAGCCACCTTGGAGAACAGAGTTAAGCAGAATATTTTTGTACCCGATGTTTACAGATGCTGTTGGGAAGTTATCAATAAAAAGACTCTGTTACTAAAAAGGGAAGGGTGCACCTAGCAGTGGCTTCCTTCCATCCTTGGGCCCAGCAGTCCAGAATGGGGGCAAGTGCTGGATGTGGGACAGGATGGTTATGGACAGCCAGGCACCACTGAGCTGGAAAGAAGTGGGCTGCTCTTCTTTGAGTGGGAGTCTCCAGTGGTGGCAACCATAATAACCCCACTTCCTGTCACCAACCAGGCCTTCAAATGTGCTATTCCCAGTGCCCACAACATTATTCCTTTACCTCCTTGAGTAACTCCTCCTCCAAATCTCAGCCCTAAGGTGGGCTCCTCAAAGAGCTGAGGGTCTCATTCCCCATCAGACACTCTCACAGAGTCCCCTCATCTTTGGAGCACTTAGAAATTGTGTTATTAAAGGCCTCTTCCCAGACTTCAGAGTGTCTGCTTTTGCCTGGTCCATAGGGGGCGCCGGGAAGTGTTCAAGGAAATAAGGTACGCTGCCAAACCCACAGGTAACTTCTCAGTTCTCACCGCTTTCCGGCGCCCAGCACTTTTTAGCCATCCTTGAGTCTCCTCCGTCTTATATCCTAAACAGACCCTGGGTCCCACCCCATTTCCTTGGGCCCCACCTGCTCTCCGTGCTCCTGTACGGACCCGCCCTTTAATCCATCTGTGCACAGCGGCCGGCCTCCAGTGGCTCCAACACGTTCGGCCCTTACGCCGCCTCCTGCCTCGACCCTTGCGTCTTGGACCTGCAGACCCTCTGCTTAATGCCTCCACTTTAGCACAAAACAGTTTCCCCTACTCTGTTGAAATATTTCCGGAGCACCCGCTACGTGCGGGCAGTCTTCAGGCGGCCTGGAAACAGCGAGCAGAAACACCAGGAAAGGTGCGGCATTTCCTACGTGACCCGACGGGCGGAGCTCGCACCCCGAGGCAGGTGGGCATCGGCCGCTCACAGGCACCGCGGCTTCGTGCGCCCGCACCCAGCATAGGGGCGGGGCGGGGCCGAGGGCGGGGCGCGGCGCGGCGCGGATTGTGACGCAGACGCGCAGCGTGCTCGGTGCGCAGGCGCCCTCGGCGGCGAATCGGCGGTTTCCGGTTCAACCGCTCTCTTTCTCGTCAACGAGACGACGGAGCAGGTCGGTGATGGCCTGGGTAGGGTTGCGCGGTAGCCTGCGGGGACCCAGGCAGCGGTGGGAGCGGCCTGGAATCCGTCTAGGCGAGCTAGGCCCTGTGGGGCGGCTTAGCAAGGCGCACTGGGCCGGGTTCCGAGCCCGAACTGGGCCATGGGAGGGAAGCCGGCCTTTGGAAGAGGAGCGTGCCCGCTCCGCCGGCCCCAGCTATCTGACGAGGCTTTGGGGCGAGGATGTGTCCTTCGGGGCATATCCGATTTAATGGGGAGGAGTATTAACTGTAACTTTGTCTCGTGGCAGACACTCTGCCAGTCCATTTAAAAATATTAAGCCTTTGAGCTGGGTCTCTGTCTCCTTTTCTAAATCTGTAAGTAGAGTCTGGTAGTAGCAGCCGTTTTCTAGACTTGGAAAGTGAAAAAACGGAAATACCTGTGTAAACAAGTATCAGGCACGTGGTTGGCAGTTGGTACTTATGGATTGGATCAAAGGCAGGAAATGTGGTCTGAGGATTAGGGCGTAACCCAGAAGGAAGCCAAAGTTTTGGGTGTCTGAGCTTGGAATAAGGAGAAGGGACTGTAGGGAGGAAAGCTTGTGTGTTGGGGGGATGCTACTAAGATGGGATTCCCACCCCGGCTGCAGGCAGACTGGGGGCTGGCGGAGGAGAGGAAGGATGGGACCTCCAGACCGTTCTTGGCAAGGTGGTGCCGTAGACCTGAACTTTTCGTTCCATCTTTAAAGACGAAGCTGCCGGCTTGGAGGGTGGAAGGAAACAGGCACTGGGGCGGGCCTGCATTTGAAGTCGATGCCGGCACAGGGCTGTCAGGAACTAAGGCTGGCCAGCCTGTGAGCTCGGGCTGCTCAGACCTTCAGTGCTCACTACTCCATCCGGCCATTCTCCCCCCTGTCTCCCCAGCAGACGCAGAGATGCAGATCTTTGTGAAGACCTTGACGGGCAAGACCATCACTCTAGAGGTCGAGCCCAGTGACACCATTGAGAATGTCAAAGCTAAAATCCAAGACAAGGAGGGTGAGTTGGGTTGGGGCTGGGTGCTCCGCAAAATGGGGGCCCTTCAGCCCTGGGGATCTGCTGTCCCTTGTGGAATGGGTGCTTGGACAGATCTCAGCCATGCCAGTGCTTCCCCTGTGTGATCTTGGGAAGGCAGCTTGTCCTCTCTACCTCATTTTCCCTTTTGACAGTTTGGGGGTGATCCTGGCACAGCCCTGTGGAGGGAGGGGAGATCTGCTGGTAGTATTCTTGCCAGAGCTTTAGTAACTGAAGTGCTCTCTTCTTAGGCATTCCACCTGACCAGCAGCGTCTGATTTTCGCGGGCAAACAGCTGGAGGATGGCCGCACTCTGTCAGACTATAATATCCAGAAAGGTACGAGGGTGGGGTGGCTAGACAGGACCTCAGTGGGGCCTAGGACCCAGGATGGGTAGCTGACAGCCTCTTCAGCACCGGGAGGGGGCTGTAGAGGAGGATTGTTCTTAAGGTGAGGATCAGATAGGGCTAGGGAGTATTGCTTTGTAAGGTACTGTTTCCATCGCTGGAAAGCATCTCAAGATCTCCACCAGGATTTCCAAATGGCGATGGTTTCTCATGTTCTTATTCACTTTTTTTCTTTAATTCTTGTGTTTGTGTTTCTCAATGTGATTACTGTAAAGAAAATCGGCACCACTTTTTGCAGCAAAAGATTTAAATATCTTACCTAGGAAAATAAAAGGTCCTTGCACCACTTAGAATTGCCTTGCCCTTGGGGAAACCCAGATGGACACCACTGTTGATGTATATATATATTAGTCTCAGACTCCCCGAGGACTGGTGGGAAATGACAAGGTGGAGGTTCTGTGGGCTGGGCTGGGCTGGTGTGTCCATCTACACATAGAACACGCAACGGATTCTGATGTGTCCCTGTCAACACGTGAGAAGCTCTGGTCTGCAGGGCACTGGAGGCTGCCCTGCACCTGTGGGACTGACGTGGTGAGCCTAGGCTCAGTCACTGTCTCTCTCTGCCCTTCGTTTCCTATAGAGTCCACCCTGCACCTGGTGCTTCGTCTGCGAGGTGGCATCATCGAGCCTTCCCTTCGCCAGCTCGCTCAGAAATACAACTGCGACAAGATGATCTGCCGCAAGTATGTACTCTTCAGGTTGGGGGTGTGGGCTGGCCCTGCTGGGGGTCGGGATGTGCCCTCACCACTCGCTCGTGTCCTTGCACAGGTGTTACGCTCGCCTGCACCCCCGTGCTGTCAACTGCCGCAAGAAGAAGTGCGGCCACACCAACAACCTGCGCCCCAAGAAGAAGGTCAAATAAGGCCCCTCCACCGGCTGCTTCTTTGCCCACAGGGTGGCCTCCTGCCTAAGCCCCATGACCCTGGGGCCTCAGTAAAGTTTCCCTTTCGTTGACTGGAGCAGTAACTGGTTGTCCATGTGGTTGGTCTGTCCAGTGGGGAGGTCGCTGAGGTGCGGGCATCTCCCTTAGGGACTTCCTGTCACTCAGTTCTTCATAGCTCTTGGGGGTCCTTTGTCCTGGGTTACAGTTGTCTTACCTGTAAAGTTGACCATGGTCTCGGCCCTTCATGTCTAAAGTTGTCATAACCACAGCACAGGCAAGTCTCACTCCTGGCTCTCTGCCACATAGCCTAGTGAGCCCAACCATCTGGATTTTGTCATCTGTAATATGGGAATAAAAACCTCAGCCTAGGGACTGGTGGGACCTGGTCAGGCACATTAACAACCCTCACATCTGGGGCCTGGAGGTGTTTGGGTGTAGGTGGATGGCGGGGTAGGAAGGAACACCCCACCTAGCGTAAAATACCTGTTCTCAATTTTGACTGACCTTTAGGAGCTCCTGAGTCCCACCCAAGACTGATGTCTGTCAGGTGAGGGCTTGTAGTGCCCTGACAACGCCATGCTTTTATTTGTCTTGGGGTGATGGGGGCTTCCTGTAGGTGACAACCCAGGCCTAGACAGTGATGCTTGAGAACAGCTGAGACCTGGAGTACCAGCTAAAGGCTCTCACTTCAGGCCTCAGTTGAGTTTCATTTTTGTCAGTTGCCCCCTCCTCCCTAAGGCCAGGCCACCACCATCTTTCTGGTCTACCCTCTGTCCACTCCTGGAGGAGGAGGCATCCTGAAGCTCAAACTAGGCAGTGTATGTCCAGCTCCCAGGTCTTCTCTGTACTTAATAGGAACCCTCCCACCCCCCACCCCTGACCTCAGCCCTGCACTGACTCCCACCTTAGGGCCTTTTGCACAGGCCCCCCTCTTCAAAGCAGTTCACACAGAACCTGTGGGTGCCAGTGACTTGGAATTCTCCAGTGTCAGAACCTGCGTTCAAATCCCACTCTTGTCACAACCTTGTGGCATTAGATGATGGCTATCACTTCTTGGATTCAATTTTCTTTATATTAGTGGGGATGGGATGTGAGGAAGTGAAGTCGGGTTTTGTTTTTGTTTTTTTTTTCTCCACGCGGGCCTCTCAGTGTTGTGGCCTCTCCTGTTGCGGAGCACAGGCTCCGGACGCGCAGGCTCGGCGGCCATGGCTCACGGGCCCAGCCGCTCTGCGGCATGTGGGATCTTCCCGGACCGGGGCACGAACCCGTGTTCCCTGCATCGGCAGGCGGACTCCCAACCACTGCGCCACCAGGGAAGCCCTGAAGTCGGGTTTTGACATAGCTGCATAGAAACAAGCCGAAGGACAGCCTTGCTGTATACAGAACCGTACATTTAAGGTCGAAAACGTTAAGGCAGGCGCCAGTCGGGAACAAGCACAGGGGTGGAGGTGGGTGGAGGGTGTCAGGCCTGAGAAGCCCCCAGTCTTCGCTCCCCATTCTTCCCCCGGGGTCTCCAGGTTAGCTGGTCGCCACAAGCTGGCTCCAGAGGCCTCCGGGCCTGCAGGGGGCGCCAGGCGCAGCGGAGCAACCTGCTCCCGGGTGGGACCAGAGCTGCGCAGTCATGATCATCACTGAGGCCGCGGCAGAGTCCGCTGTCCCCGCGGTGCCCGGTGATGCAGGAGCCACTGGAGCCCCGGAGCGCGAGCAGCTGGTGTGGCCCTGGGTGAGCTCGAGCCCGAGCGGGAACAGGCGCGGGGCGGGCGGTGCAGGCGCGGGGGCGCCGGCTTCATACCCTAGCCGTGCCCCTCGCCCCGTAGAAAGATGCCGCGATACGGGCGCTGGTGCAGCGCATCCACCAGTTGCAGGCTGAGCGCGCGCAGGCCTTTCGCCGGCTGGAGGAGTAAGTGAGGGCATAGGGGAGGGGAGGGGTCAGCCCACAGCCCGCTCCGGGGATGAGCGTGCCTCGGGGGAGGAACTGGGTCCCCACGGGGCCGCGGTGTCAGAGGTGGGGCGGGATTTGCGGGGAGACCAGATCGCTCCCTTCCGCGTGCGCGGGAGTGGGCTCGTTTCGGGTTACCCTGCGGGAGTCAGAACGTCCTCCACACTCTGGGGTTTAGGGGACACTTGGAGGGCTTTCAGGTGGTCGATGCGGGTGCAGGGCCTGAGAGCCGGGGCCGTAGCCTCAGGATCCCCGCCTGCCGCAGAGGCCACCGACAGTACCTGAGCAGCGGCCCGCCCTACGACTTTCCGCGCTACCGGAGCACAGTACACGAGGTGACCCAGGCCTTCGCCGCCGCCTCGCGGGAGGTGCTGGCGGTGGAGGCCGAGCTAGCCGGACCCCGAGCGCAGCCGCTGCTCGCGAGCCACGTGCGCAGGCTGCAGCAGCTGGAGGAGACGCGCCTGGCCACGGTTAGGTCCCGCCCCCTCCATGTATCCCCCCCTACTCCTCGGCTTGTCTCTCGGGCCATGGTCCACTGTGCACCCCTTGGGGGAGGGACCAGATTCCGTTCCCTCGAACCCCGCCCCTGGCGCCCCAGCACCCCCTCTTCCTGCCCCACCTCAGTCATCCACTAAGTTCACTGGAGAGTCTCAGGGTTAGCCCCCTAGTCCGCCCCCACTTTTCATCCAGATATTTAGTCCCAGGACACGCCCACTCTATCCCAGACCCCGACCCTACAATGCTCCTACCCCCCCCCCCCCCGGCTTGTCCCAATGCCCCAGGACAGGTACTCAACTCCCTGCTGATTGGGGGCCTTGGATTTCCAGGCCAGGTCCCCTTCCGGGTACACCCTCGATCCCAGCCTAGGTTCTGTTCCTCCCGCTAGGGATCCAAGGCCCAGCCTACTCTGCCTCTACAGCCAATCCTGACCAAGATACACTACCATTCCCAGGCCAACTCCACGTGAAGCCACGCCCACATCACACTCTGCGCTGGGATTCCCAGGCCACGCTGCTTTAGAGACCCAATCCCAGTCTAGGGATTGTAACTCCCCGGCTGGTCCCTGAGATTCCGCCTACTTCACAACCCTCACAACCCAGCCACCCCACCCCACCCCCGCCCCCGCCCACCTATCCCTGCCTGAGATTGCACCACTGTTCCCCTTCCCCGCCTACATGAGGTCATGCCCATGTTGCGCTCTGCACTGATTCTAGGGCCCGCCCACTCGGCCCCTCTCCTCAGGAGCCCCCCTAAACGTAATCCTAGATTCCTTCTGCGCGAAGTACCGCCCCTTGAGACTCGCGCCTGCTGTGGCCCCACCCTTGCGCTGCCTTTCCCGGTGCTTCAGTGTCTCTTCCTCCCTACTATGTGGGAGGGCAGGGGGTGGCCTCTGCCAGTTGTGACATCCTCCTTGCTGCCTATTCCCCAACTAGGTGGCCCTGCTGCAGCTGATGGGGACGCCAGAGCTGACTGGGCAGGACAACCTGCAGATGCACCAGCTGAAGATGAAGTGAGCACCGCCTCCCAGTGGGCTGACCATGCTAGATTTGCACATGCACCCTTGGGCACCCACCCCCAGCCAGGTGCGCCCCAGGGCTGGCAAGGGCAGATCTGCACACGACCCTTAGGGTGTGCACGCCAGAGTACTCACTTGGTGACTCCTAGATGTACTACACACATTCCCTCAGCACACACGCTATGCAGTTTCACACCAGACTCGCTGTGCATTCCCAGGACACAGCTGCGCACCTCATACACACCAATCCTGCTCACATGGCTCAACTCCGAGCTTGGACATGGTCGCCCAGGCCCCACCAGGCACACGCCTGCACGTTCCTTCCTTTGGCCCCCCAAGCGCACACGTGTGCACACCCACTAGACATGTGCCACAGTCACCCTGCACACCTTCCTGATGGCACACACCCACCCAAGATGGCCTTTTCTCTTGCCACTCGGGACCCGTGGGACCACCCATCCTCCCAGGCACCTAAATGGTCCTTCTGGCTGCTAGCGCTGCCTGGAGGTTTGGCGGCAGGCAAGAGGGCCCGGGGCTGGCTACAGCCCCTTCGGAGCTGCGCAGCGGCGGCTAATTCGCCCCATCTGGGTTTTATTTATAGTTCCCGTCCACTCTTGTAGGGTAATTAAAACCATGGAAGCGATCAGTGAGGTTCTCCAGGATCTCAGGTTTGATGCAGAATCTGCCGAGTGATGGTGGCTCCCCAGGGACAAGCCAGAGGAGATGGGAAATGGGGTGTACAGCGCTCTGCCCTGACTGCCAGCTGGCTGGGGTCATGCCCCACCGGACCACTGACCCTCTTCAAGTTCGCCTCACCTCTCATAATAAAGAACCTAAAGAACCTTACGTCTGCAGCTGCTCCACTGTCTCTCTGTGCTGCGGTGGGATCCCACAAAGCCAGGGATGGCAGGTGCAAGATTCCCCCACTCCATGAGTGTAAAAACTCTGGTGTTTTGAATCACACTCTCCAAGGAGTTTGGAACCAGATATTTCAGATCATGGAGAGAGTCAGAAATTCTGGGAGGTCAAGATTCCCATCCCAAAGGGTCATCAGGATTCCTCGTCAGCCCCCACCCTAGGCCACTCTAGCCCCAAACTCACCTTCACAGTCAGGGCACCTAAATAGTTTGTTTATTTAAAAAGACTCTTTGGAGTGGTCCTGGGTAGGGGGGAGTAATGACCCTTTTTCACCCCCAGCCCTGGCAGGCGTTCTGGGAAGCTCAGCCCCCCTCACACACATTCCCCGCACTGGGGTGCACCTCACGTGGAGGCCAGAGCTGTTGTGGCCCTCGGAGCTCAGAGTGCTCACCCCAGCTGCTGCCGAGAGGGCTGGGGCACCCTGAGGTGAGGGTACAGAGGTGGCCCCCAATCTGGGGGTGGCCCCTGGGTCTCCATGCAGCAGGGAGGGCAGCCCCAGCCTCTAGAGCTTATCTGGCAGGACCTGCAGGCAGAGGGGAAGCCAGGCTTAGCAAGGAGCCTGGGAGGGGCCAGGAGCACAGAGCAAATGAGGAGGCCCCATTTCAGGTCCTGGTCCCACCACTTTCAGCTGGGTGACCTTGGGTAGGCTATTGCCCCTCTCTAGGCACCGGTTTTCCCCTCTGGAAAGTAATATCTATCCCATGGGGTGTCCTGCAGGTAGTGTGCTTGGCACGGGGCCGGTATGCAGTAGGCGCTCATATAATGCTACCGGGTGGCTATGTGCATTCATCCCTGAGGATGACATTCCCCTCTGGACATTTTAAAGGGGTCTGGATGCTCTTACTAGACTAAGGGCTACAGGGGCAGGCACACAGTAGGTGTTAACGTAAATGCTGATAAGAGAGATGGAGGAAGGGATTGCACCTCAGTAACTAGGGCTGAGGGTGGAGGTCCCGTGGCCTACGGCCACCAGGAGGGGCCCTTGTCTCCCTGCCTGCCCACCCACCTGGGCCCCCCTTACCTCTCGCCGCGCCCCGTCTGCCCGAGGACAGGATCCCCTCGTCCTGTGCTTGGAAGGAAGGAGGCAGTGTCTGAGGGCTGAGGACGTACCTCCCCAGCCCGTTTACCCCCCTGGCCCCACCCCTCCACCTCTCGCCCGGGCGTCCCTCCTTCCTACCTGGTTGCGGGTCTTATGTGACTTCTGCATCCAGGCTCGCCACTGGTCATAGAGGCGGAAGCTGAGGTTCGAGCAGTACGCGTGCTTCTTGAGCCAGCCCAGAAACTGCTTGAGCTCGCGCCGCACCGGCCCCGAGCTCGGCTCGCCGCCCCGCGGCTCGCACGCCCCGCCGCCCGGGCCCGGGCGCTCTAATGGGGGCGGAGAGGCAGCGTCAGGGCGCGCCCGGCAGAGGGCGCGCGCGGGCAGGAGAGGGATGTTCCCTTAGGGCACCTCCCACCCTGTTTCTACGGGACCCGATCCTCCCCACGGCCCAGCCCTGCACTGCAGCCCAGCTGCGCCCCCAAGGAGATAGGGGGCAGGGGAAGGAAGGGGCTCCTCCTCCACATCCCCTCTAGGAACCCGATTCCCGTGGCCTGAGCCAGGTGTGAGTGGAAGGGGGCGGGGGGAGGAGAGAGAGGCCAGGGCCAAAGGGATGAGAAGCAGACAGAGCAGGGGGCAGAGGAAGGAAGAGAGAGACGCTGATGAGAAAGAGCTGGAGAGAGAGAGACAGAGACTGAGCGATGGAGGCAAGGAGAGACAGATAGAGGGAGAGAGAAAGCAATGAGAGACAGCCAAGGAGATGCAGAGGTTCGAGAGATGGAGAGCCAGAGCAGGGAGGGACAGAGACACTGGGGGTGTAGGGACGCAGAAACCAAGAAAGGCAGAAAGATAGAAACAGGGAAAGAGAGTGAGTGACAGAGAGATGAAGGGAGACAGAGAATTCGAGGTGGCTCTGAGGGGGAGGGGCAAGCCCCCAGGACAGGCCTGAGAGTACAGCCTGTTGGATGGGGAGTGGGCCAGGAGGGCCAGGTGGGAGGCCGGCCTGTCGGTCCAGTCGCTGGCCGCAGCCAGCCCTGAGCAGGCTGGCGGATAAGGACATCGGCCTCACGTCATAAATAACGCTGGGGACCCGCTGACAGGCCCTGGCACAGCCCCGGCCCCCACCGCCCCTGCCGGCTTCCCCTGGCCTCCCCAGCCTCCCCAGCGGACACAGCCGCCTGCTGGCTCACGTGCAAGAATCACAGGTGCTGGGCACGAGCAGGGGCCAAGGCTCAGGCCCCTCCCAGCTGTGCTAGTTCCCGCCCACCGCCGAACCTGGAGGGGCCCGGGATGGGGTCTGGGGAACTGGCTGGAGCCCTGCTCTGCCACTCCCTGACTCTGGGATCCTCTCTGGGCCTTGGTTTCCCCATCACCCCAGGAGCATGAGCCAGGACTTCAAGGGAACTGAGTTCAGATCCCTGTGTGACCTTGGGGCCTTGGTGTCCTCATCTCAGCAAAGGGGCTCTCCCTTAGGTGAAACCACTGGGGGAGCAGGGGATGGGAGTCTCAGTAACTATCACTTGCAAACGCTTGGGTGGCACCCACCATGAGAGCACTTTCCATGGGTTATCTCTCATCTAACCCTCACAGTAGCCTGAGGCAGGCATGATTATCATCCCCACTTTCCAGATAGGGAAGCTGAGGCCAGACGTACCAAATAAGATTTCATACCATTTCACAAAGGAGAGAAGGGAGGTCCATGGGCTTAGATACGCACCCCCCCACCGACCGCAAAGGGAATCAGACCCAGCCCCTGATCATCCCATCCCGCTACCTTTAACAGAAGGGGAAATCAAAGCCGGTCATAGGGAGAGTTGGCAGCCCATCGTCTTAGAAGCAGGGGTCTCAAACTTACTTGCCCTTAGGGGCTGGGGAAGGGGTACATGTGGGTGAAACAGGCCAGGTGGGAATGGCGCAGCTGAAAGAGTAAGGGCCCTGACTTAAGGGGCAGCCTCTGCTGATGGGGGCTGTGGAGTAACTCTGGCTGTGTCCTATTACATTTTCTAGACAATTTTTCTAGGGAATCTAGGATATTTGTGTTCAAACTTATTGTTTTTAAAAGTCTGCCAGTAGGTCAAACTTTTTTTTTTCCAAATGACAGGCCAAGAAAATAGATCCAAGGGCCACAATTGGCCCCCGGGGCCAAGAGTTTGAGACCTCTGCTCTCTTGAAGGAAACAAGGAAACAGAGGCCCAGACTGGTTTGGGGCTGGTCCCAGGACCACCCAGCCCTGTTGGGGTGCTCACCACTTCGAGGGGTGGAGGCAGCCGTGGGGTGGCTCCATTCGCTCCAGATCCCTGCCTTCTTGGAGCCATAGATGCCAAAGGGGTTGCAGCGCACTTGCACGAAGTAGACGGTGCCTGGCTTAAGGCCCGCCAGGCGGCAGGAGGTCTGGTTGCTCACGTCGTCCACCACCTGGGCAGAAAGGGCAGGGTCAGAGGTCGTCCACCACCTGGGCGGCAAGGGCAGGGTCAGAGGCAGGGGCAGCTTGGGGTGGGGAGGGGCGAGAGGAGGAGGAGGGAGGAGCGGAACTGGGGGGTGGGTGCGGGCACCTTCCAATCCACGCTGTCCTCCACTCGGTAGCGGATCTGGTACTTGGCTTGGAAGAGGAAGTCCTTGAGGGCAGGCGGTGAAACCCAGCGCACGCTCAGCTGGTCCTCCAGGCCCCCTACGCGGCTCACGTGCACTTCTGGCGGGGGGTCGGTGGTCACTAGGGGGGCGGGGCGGGGCTTAGGCACCGGGCTCTCTTTGGACCTGGCTGGTCCCTGTCTGGGTCCAAACACCAGGGAACGTGGCTTAGATGGCACCTGCCTCCGTTCTCCCCTCTCCCCCCTTCAGGACGGGTGGATTACATTAGATAATATTCAGGAAACACTCAGCACCTAGAAGCACTCAATTAATGTTAGCTGTTATCACCATTATTATCTGTGACAGGAGAAACATAATCCTATCTTCAGGGAACTATGTAAAAAGCAGACACTGCCTGCATGATGATATTATTATTATTATGCCCAGGAGACCAGGGAGCCCTCGGGCTGCCAGACTCCTGGGAAGCTCCCCCGAGCCCCCCACTGCCCACCTCCTGCTCTTTCCAACTTCACAAAGGTCCTCAACGTGACGGCTTTGCTCGGTGCAAAGGGACAACTGAGGCTTAGAACATGCCCACTGCAGCTTCAGGACTTAAGGAAGCAAAGTGGGAAGCAGGAGGACGGAGTCACTGCAACACTTCTGAGGAAACTTCTGGGAGCCCTTTGGGCAGCAGGGAGGGCTGACCTCTTCCCCTGAGGCCTTGGTGAGGGGCCGAAAGGGTTAAGGCACAGGCCTGCTTGGGGCTGAGAAACACCCTAATTAGATTAGGCCCAATTCTGCTCGCAGATCATCCATTTCCTGCCTCCCGCCTGCACGCCCCCCCCAGCTACAGGCTGCTGCTTCCTGGGGCGCCTCCAGACCTGGGCGCCCCCCTCCCAGCTCCCCGGGGGGCCCCCCTCAGCACACCTGGGCTGTCGAGGGGGAGGCAGCCAGGCCAGGTGTTCTCCACAGAGTAGGGGTATCCTGGCTGCTTCAGGGGGCTGGGGACGGACGGGTGGATGCCTAGCTTCTCCCCAACCCAACCAGCAGCGCAGACCTCAGCTGAGCTGCAGTGTGGCTGGGCTGGTGGGGGCCGAGGGGGAGGGGGTGGATCCCAGGTGGGCCAGGCTGGCCTTGCGGGGGGGTAGGGCTCACCCACATCCAGGATGTCCAGTGTCAGCACATCAGAGCGGGCCGAGCCCAGCCGGTTGGTGGCCTCCACCCAGATCTCATAGGGTGTGAAGAGAGCCAGGTCCTTGGGGATGTGGCAAGAGTGAGGTCCCACTGTGTGGTATTCCTCACATGTGTTGTCCTGCCCATACCACCTGCAGGGGCAGGAGGGGAGGAGGACATGTGAGGGTCCCTTTGGGCCCCCAAACCTCCCCCCAGCAGCCCCGGAGTGCAGAGAGGACACCAGAGCTCCGAGAGGGAAGGCTTGGCCAAGGCCACACAGCCAGGTTGGAACACATGTCACCCGAGGGCCACCACCAACCTCAGCTTGTACTTGAGGGAGTAGTTGGTGTGGAGGAAGGTTTCCCCGTGGGCCCCCGGCGTCCAGCGGCATGTCAGGTCCTTCATGTTCTTGGACCAACAGCTGATGTTGAAGGGTTTCTCTGGGGGAACTGGGGAAGGGGGGTGCAGGGGCTGAGGGTCTGGATGCGCCGTGGACAGGTGGAAGGGGGAGTTGCTGGCTGCCAGCTGGGGCCCCCACCTTGGGGCGGAAGGAGGATGGACAGAGCAGATGTTGGCAGGACCACCTGCATGGCTCTCTTGAGGATGGTCTTGTGGGGGGGTGGTCTCCAGGTTCTCATTCCCACCCTAGTGGCCTGTACCTCTCAACTTATGCCAGTATACCCATTGTTCAGCCCCAGACCAGAGGACCCATGATTCATGCCCCTCTCCAGAGGGAGATGTTGCCCCCAAGAGCTACCCCTAGCTGTCCTGGGGGCCCACTTACGGCCAACATAGAGGCAGGAGCCGGCAAGGATGCTGCCGTCACGGGCATGGCACATGAGGTTGTCCCCCGACTGCTGCCTGGATCCGTTGAGGTTGGCCAGGGCAAGGGCTAGAGTGGAGGCGTTGAGCATTCGGGACAGCTCAGGGGGCAGGCGGTGCCCGTTGAGGGTCCAGTAGAGGCCCTCGGCGGTGGCCCCTGGTGGGTCCCCGTGCACTGAGCACGTGGCCTGCAGGGAGGAGCCGATGAGGAGCGTGGGGTCCTGGGGACTGATCACAGCCGTGTCTGGGGTCAGAGAGGAGCACCTGTCAGGCCTGGGATGGAGCTGCCCTGAGCATCCCCCACCATCCTAGGTCCTCCAAGACTCACGGTAGTCCTGCAAAGGAGCTTTATATGATTGTCCCCATTTTACAGAGAAGGAAACTGAGGCTCTATTAGGTCAAGTGACAAACCCAAGGTTGGTGGTAAAGCCAAGATTCAGCCTCAGGACTGTCTGATTCCACAACTCAGGTCCTCCCAAAGCACTTCCTCACTGACTTGCTCAGGGCTTTCTGAGTGGTTACAAACCTCACTCAGATCCAAGTACCTCTTGCTTTGCACATACTTCTGACAACCACCACACTCTGCTTTTTTTTTTTTTCATTTTATTTTTGACAATTAGAAGTAACAGATTGTGTGTTCTTTCTCTTCTACCCCCAGAACCTCACACATGTGTCTCTGGGGGGAGGAAGGCACTTCTAAAAAGGGGTGCCCTGACCCTTACTAGAATCCTGCTCATTTTATGGATGAAAAAAAAACCAAGGCTCTGAGAGATCGAGTCCTTTGCCTAAGGTCACCAAATAGAAGAAGGGCACACTATTTAAACCTATATTTGTCAGTCTCTGTGCTGCCGCTGGAATTGAAAGTGACCGTGGCAAGCTCTAGGCTCCCCACCCCCATCCAAAGGGACTTGCCATCATCATGCTTTCCCTCGATTCAGTTTTCCTAATCTGCAAAATGGGAACAAGAAAACTCACGGTCCTCAGGGCCATTGGGAAGATCAGATGGGAAGTGACTTCCTAAACTGGGTTGTGTGTGAATTGGGTGCTGGGCACAGGGGCCTCTGGGATGCCGTGGTTGATGCCTTTCCTCCTGCCTTCCACTGGAGAAGCCTTCTAGTCCAAAGATTAGAACTTAAGAGAGAGCTGTTTTTATCCGAGGGGAAACCAAGGCACAGAAGAGGGGGAGGGGATGCACAGTTCAAGCCCCTGATGCCCCTCTGAGTCTCAGTCTCCCCACCTGGGAAGGAGGCATCATGGTATCCGCCACATGAGATTGTTCGAGAAGAGTGAAAATATTGTCTTAAGGACAACCTTGTGGGATATTTAAGCCAGGCTGAGCTGGGTTCGAATGCCCCCAGGTCACTCTGGAGGTTAACCCAGTTCTTTTACTTCTCTGAGACTTTGGGAAGGGGCCTCTCCCTCCACCCAGAGTAGTAGTGAGGACTCATTCACTCATTCGTTCATTCATTCATTCAAGGAGCACCTACAGTGTGCCAGGACCTGAGGGCACAATGGTGACCAAGATACCCAAAATTCACGCCCTTTTGGGCCTTGAATCCAAGGGAGCAGTAGGAAAAAGAACAAATAAATGTCTAGGAGAACAAGTAAGGGAGGAAATAAAGCACGAATCAGGGGTGGCAGCTAAATGGCCCAAGAGGCCTGTCTGGGGAGGTGGCATTTGAGCTGAGATGTGAATAAAGTGAAAGAAGTAGCCATGAAAATATACAAAAGAGAGTGTCTAGGCAGTGGGAGCGGCAAGTGCAAAGATACTGGGGGGGCAGGGGTGGTAGGAAATGAGGTCTGGGAGGTTAGCAGGGGGCCAGACCTGCAGGGAGGAGTTATTCCAGGGTTCTGAGCAAGGGAGGGATTTATATTTTAAAAGGATCACCGGGCAGCTGTAAGAAAGGACTGCAGGGGGGCAGAGAGGCAGGGGCAGCCCAGCTTCCCTGGCAGCCAAGGACAGGGTGATCCTGGTTTCCCTGGGAGGCCCCTAAATGCCAGCGGCTGCCCTGTGCTGGCTCTCACTGCCCCAAACGGGCGAGATGGGGTGGACACAGTTCCCGGGGCCAGCCCTGACGATTTTCCGGGGCAAACTTGGCTTGAGGGCCATGTCTTGCTGGAGCCTGGGATCGCAGTTGCGTTTGGGGCTTGGCCCAGGGCTCGCCGGAGGTCTCAGCGTCCGTGCGAAGGAGCCGGCTATGCCGGCCAGAGCCGAGGAGGCGGGGGCGGCTGGGGGGCGGGGGGCCAGGGGGCCGCCCCGGAGGTCCCAGGCAGCCAGCCGCCCGCTAATTCGGAATTCCTTCAGCATGAACTCGGGCGTGCCAGCGTCTCTGCCCCGGCCCACCCACCGCTTCCTGCCTGGGCCCCCCCCAGCAGGGTGGGAGGCACGGCCAGGCCTGCCCGGACCCCAGGCCCATTCTCAAACTGCCAGGGGTGGGTCACAGCCCTCCTGTCCCCCACTCACCCCCACGGCCAGGCCAGGAAGGGGGCTCTCAGGGGGGTCCTGGCTGGCTGTGGCACTGCCCCTCTGCCACACCAGCCTGGCCTGGGCTGGTGTGGCCTGCCTGCCAGCAGCTGCAGCTGCCCTCCCAGGGCTGGGCGGGGGACAGGGCAAGAGGGCAAGGCCAGGCGGGCCTGGACAGGCCAGTCCCGCACCCCAAGCTCCAGCAGGAAAGGTCACAGGGAGACCTTCTCCTCCTGGGATGTGGGTGCCCATCTCGGCTGGGGCACCTGGGCAATTGGCTTCCCATCCCCTGTTCTCAGTTTCCTCCTCCGTAAAATGGGAGGAAAATACGTTCTACCTGCTGGGGAGATGAATGAGATGAGCTCACCATGTCCAGAGGACCCAGCACACTGCAGTGCCTAGCAACTGTTGGAATTAGGGCCCCTCCCAGCTCTGGGGTCCCTGGCTGGCTGGTGCACTCCCTCCAGGCCTCCCCAAACAATGGGCCAAGGCATTTGGGACCAGGATGCACACATTCCAGCCCAGGCAAAGCAGCTGGGGACAGCCCACTGAGGTTGGGAGGGCCCTTGGCCTGGTTTGGGGGGCTTCCTAGAAGGCTCCCTTAAGCAGATCCCTGGGCTAGGCTTTTGGACAGCCCCCCTCCCCTGCTCCCTGCCTCCCCGCCTTTCCCGCAGAGCTGGGGCCTTTAAAAGTCTTTTCTCTCCCCCTTCCCAATCTGGAGCCACCGCTGTTATTAAAAAGGAACACCATGTGTTTTAAAAGGGAAAAGTGTGAGATTCTCTGCAAGCAAGGCAGGAGGGTGGCCTCCATCCGGGGTCCCCATGGGGGTCCCCATCTCCTGTCCCGCTGGTACCTGCAGACGCTTTACGACCCACCCGCCTGCTGGTCAGGTGCTAAGACACACCACACCGTAAGTAGAAACATATTGCCGAGGTGTGAGAATCTTTAATTTCTTCCCCCTTAAAGGAAAAAACACACGCACAACAATCCTTCCACCACCACCACCTTTGCCTGCTGCTCTGCTGGCTGGGAAACAAAGCCTGCCACTAAAGGTGGCATCGCAGGTGCTGCCCACTGCCTGGCAGAGCTATCAGGAAGCCCAGAAGGGCCTGGGACAGCCCCTCATCTGCCCAGGAGCCTTGGGCATGTTAGGCTTTCAGCAAGTACCTCCAGGACACCGAACCCTGCTCTTTCTGAAAGAGCACCGCAGGGAGCCTGCAAACCGCTCTGCGCAATGTAGGCCCACCTGGGGTGCAGTGTTTGCCGACCCGGGTCGACTTGTGTGCCTGGATGGGGTGTGTGGAGTGACTGCGAACATCCAGGGCAGGTTGTGCCTGCGTGCGTGCCCTGTGTTGCCTCTCCCTCGGAAAGAGTGTGACCATGAATGTGTGTGTGTCAGGGATGGAATGTGTGTGTGCGCCCCGATGGTGTGCGAATGTGCATCTGGGATGCAGTGTGTGCACATCTGAGGGCGAGGGTGACGGGCCACAAGCCAGTGTGAGTCTTTGTGTGTCTCTGGGTGTGTCCCAGAGTGGGTCTGGATGTGGAGACCGTGTCCTGGCGGGGGTGTGCATTGGGTGGGGGACCGGAGAGTACCGGAGGCCAGGCGCTCCCAGCAGGGCGGGGGTCTCGGCCTGCGGGGGCTGTGGGCTCCCGGTGGCTGCTCCCCCCCACAACGGCTGGGCCTGCGGTGCCCGGACTCGCTGGGTCCCGCTCCCTCTCACTTTCACCCACTCTCTCACAAAGATTTCTCTCGCTAGATTCTCCTAGCCCGGCGCAGCGTGGCCGGGAACAGTTCTGAGCGCCGCCAGTGGAGAGGACTCCATGGACCCCCGCGCGCGGGGTCCCGCAGGGGGAGGGCGGCGGCGCCGGCCCGCGGAGAGGCGCGTCCCCGGGGACCCCGGGCCGCGCGCCAGGCGGCCAGAGCGGCCCCCTCCCGCCCCGCCTTCCTCACGGGGCTCATCCCTCCACCCGGGGGGGCCCCGCTCAGGGCCGGCACCCAGCGCGCCTACCGCGTGCGCCGCCGCCCAAGAGCGGTGACCCGCGGTCCCCGCGTCTCCGAGTCAGCAGACGCTATCGCGTGCGCCCACCGCGTCCTGGAGTGCAGAGGGTCCCAGGCCGCGCGGCCCCTCGACCCCCCTGGGCCGACTCGGGCGTCCTCCAGAGGAGAGCCCAGGTAAAAAGGCCTCGGCAGCGGAAGCCGGACCCTCGGGCCAGGGGACTTCGGCGCCGTGCGCCCCACAGGTGAGGATGCCCCGAGGGCCGCGCCGGGGGCGCCTTCCTTTGTTCCCGGGCCGTCCAGGTGGCGCCCGCGCCCCCTCCCCCCGCGGCTGCCCCCGGGGCGCACGCTCTCGGCCCAGGCGGGAAGAGGGGAGCACGGCGCCGGCTACTCACCGGCTCCTGATCCCGCTTGCGGCGCCCCGAGGACGCAGAGCAGCAGTAGGGGCAGCAGCGGCGGCGGCCGCCGCGCGGATTGGGCGGCGGGGCCCGGGCGGCCGGCGGGCATGGGGCCGGCGCTGCCGGGGGCGCGCGGCGGGCGGCGGCTGCAGCGGCGGCGGCAAGGGACTCGGGGCGCAGGCGGGGCGCGGGCCAAGTAGCCCGCACGTCGCTGAGCGCGGGCGCGGAGGCCAGAGCAAGTCTGAGCAACCGAATTGACAAGGCGCTAATGCGCCGCTGGCCCCGCCCGGCCCCGCCCCCGGCCCGGCCCCCGGGGGGGGGCGAGCGGCGGGCCCCGCACCGGCCTCCCCGCCGCCCGCCAGCCCGCGGGCACCGCGGGCTCCACCCGTCCGGCCTCCGCCCCGCCGCGCACCGCACGCGCCCTTTCCCGCGGCCCCAAACCCCCCACTCTGCCCTTACCGACCTGGGACCTCCTTTTCCAACCCCGCGAGCTCCAGGCTCCCTACCCCGAATCTGGGACCTGGAGCCCCCAGTCGGGTTTCCATACCCTCGCCCACTTCCCTGCACCCTGCTGTCAGCCATGTGCCCCTTCGGCGTCCCCTGAGGCCCCCAGCCCTCGCCCGCTCCTTCCCCCCATCCTCTGTCTCGGCCCCCACCCGAACTCTGGCCCCGCCCCCCACTGAGCGGTCCCTGAGCCCCGCCTGCTCCCATCTCCAGCCCCCCTTCCTCCCCAGGGGCCTAAAAGTCGCCCTCCCTCCCGCCCCACGCCATCGGCGCGCGGGTCCCACCGGTTTTGGCCCAGCGCTCCCCCTCCCACTTCATCCCGCCTCTTCTGGTCGTCCAGCGCGCGAAGCCTCGGCCCCAGGCTTTGCTGGAGGGAAGACGGAGAAAAAGCCGCAAGGCACAGCTTCCCTGGACCTTACCCTGGCTCAGCTGTCCCCCTCGAGCGGCACCAAGCTGAGGTTCTTTGGGGGCACCCGGGGGCCTCAGTAGGCAGTTCCCGCGTGGGGAGGCTGGGAGAAATGGGCCCCCGTGGGAAAGGGGACGGGGGCTTGCGCGGGTCCCGTTTGCGGGGCAGGACAGATTCCCAGGAGGAGAGCGGTAAGGAGGCGCCCCCCGACTCGCTGACACCCCCCCCCCCACCGAAAAATCCGCTCAGCGGCCCGCGGGTGGGGTGCGCCACGCAGTGACTAATCGCTCGGGCGGCCGCCGCCCGCCGACTCCAGGTAACGCCGGCTGCCCCGAGCGACGCATAGTTTGTCTTCTTTTTTTTTGCGTAGGGATCCTTCTCCATGTTATTATTTTTGGCCACTGCTTGGGTTTCGGGACCCCTCCAGGCCCGGGCGCCTCACCCCCCTCCTCTTAGTCCCCACCCGATTCGGGCGCCCACGATAAAAGGGCTCCTGACCTCCAAGGCCCCGGTGGAGGGGGAGCCTGAAATGAGAGTTCCGGGGCCGCCTTCAGCCGGGCTGTTAGAGTCGCAGCCCTGCCCCCAGCCGCGTGCCCTCAGAGGGGAAGGGCTCTAACTCCCCTTTCCAGGGGTTCCCTTAGAGATCTGGACCCTCCGTCTTGGTCCCTAACGAGCCAAGCGGGTAAAAGTGTCTGAGGAGGGCTCAGGAGTTCCCATCTCGTTTGCTCACGGCTGCCCTCCACCCCTGCTACTTGGGTCCCCAACTCAGACCTCAGACTGTCAGAAAAGAGGATTAAAGGATGGAGTCCGGGGTGCGCCCCTCTAGTCCCCCATCTGGACGCTGGATGGGTTTGTGAAGGAGAGAGTAAAGCCCTGGCATACTGCACTGTCGTTTACTGGGGCACACCAGGCCTCTCTGCCTCAGTTTCCTCCTCAGCACAGTGGGTGACTCCTAGCCAGCCTAAGGGTTTCTGTGGGAAGTTGCAACGTAGCAGAAGGCTCCACGGTCTAAACACTTAGCATAGTGTCTGGCACCGGGGGCACATTCTTTTGGAGCCTCAGTTTGTCACCTCTGAAAAATGGGGCCATAGTCCCACCTGCCAGGTGGTCCAGAGAGTTAAGTGGAGGTGGCAGTTCTTGGCTGGAATTGTGTTTTCAGGATATATACCACCCCCTCCCCCACAACCTCTGTCGTGCAGTGTTTGACTCCCTCCTGGAGGACTTCAGGCTTCTGGAGCAAAATCTTGATTATTTTCCTCCCCAGTCTCTGCTCCTCCCCAGTCATTCCCCAGTCTCGGGAAAAGGCTCCCCCATCCACCCAGATGCTCGGGCCAGAGACCTGGAGGTGCGCGTGACAACTCTCTCCTTCGCTCATCCCCTACGTCCAATCCATCAGCAAATCCTGTTGGCTGATTCCAAAACACATCCCCATTCTGAGATTCGGACCCCTTTCCTCCACCCCATCCGGCTCCAGGCCCCACCATCTCCGTCTGGGATGCCGCCCAGCCTCCTCCTAGGCTTCCTGGGTAAATCCTCTTGCCCTCGTCTGTACAGCAGGCAGAAGGAGCTTTTTCTTTCTTTCTTTCTTTCTTTTTGCGGTACGCGGGCCTCTCACTGTTGTGGTCTCTCCCGTTGCGGAGCACAGGCTCCGGACGCGCAGGCTCAGCGGCCATGGCTCACGGGCCCAGCGGCTCCGCGGCATGTGGGATCTTCCTGGATTGGGGCACGAACCCCACGTGCCAGTCCCCTGCATCGGCAGGCGGACTCTCAACCACTGCGCCACCAGGGAAGCCCCAGAAGGAGCTTTTAAAAGAAGCAAAGCAGGTCTTTTTTGCCCTGCCACCCTCTCCCCCCTCCTTTTCTCCTCTCTTCTCATCCTCTCTCTTCCTCTCCCTCACTCCACTCCAGCTGCTGCACCCGTTTCTCCCAAACACATAGGCTTGTTTATTATCAGGGGGGTCTTTGTACATTTGCTTTTCCCCCTGCAGGAATGCAGTTCCCCCAGATCTCCCCCCAGTTAGCACCTTCTCTTCCGTCAGGTCACAGGTCAAGTATTCTCAGAGGGGTCCCCCAACCTTCCCAGGCACCCTCCATCCCCTTCTCCTTTTTAAATTATCTTTGTAGCACAGTTCTTCGAACATCATCTTTCTCTTGAGATATTTTCTTCAGACTGTGAGCACCCTGAGAGCCATTAGGACCTCATGCTGGGCCCAGTGAGGGCCACAGGAGAAGAGCTCAGTGAACATTTGCAAAATGAAAGGATGGAGAATTCTCAGTGCCTCAGAGTAGCAAGAAAGTTCAGTCCCAGTGAATCATGCTGTCTGGGGTCCCAGCCAGGCCCTGGACTTGCTGTGTGACCCAACCTGGTAGCCACCCCTCTCTGATCCTTACCTGTAGAAGGGTATGGGTTGTTCACCCAGCCCCTCCTTGGAGCATACCCTCTGCCCTCTGGGTGACCTTTACCTCAAACCTTTGACTTTAAGGAAAGTGATTTGGCCTCTAGGTGCACCCTTCCCTGCCCTTGGTTCTCCAGGTGGCTTAACCCCTTCCTCATCAGTCCCACCACCTCTTTGTGCAGGAAGGGGAATGAGCGTTGATGGAACTTCTGACAAATATTGACCCAAGTCCTTGAAGGTGGCTGGGAATGTACTGAGGTGGCAGATGGAGGGAGGGCCCCACATGAGGGAGGGGCTCCTCAGTCTTTGCACCTAAGGATTACCTTGGGGGAGAGCCTCCAGCCCAGCTCCCTGCATAATTCCAGGGCACTGAGGGGGCCCCAGGGAGAGGCAGTGGTAACAGCCCCTTCAGGGTCCCATTGGGAGTGAGGAGGGCACAGAGCTGCCTCTCCCATGTTGAGACCCCTCAGTATGGGATTAGCTGCCTTGTGTTCCAGGCCAGTGTGCCCAGGAAGCAGGGACAGTGAGGGGCTCGCCTGGACGTGGGCTTGGGACAGCAGAACCTAGGTTCAGGACATGTGTGCAAGAGAAGGCGGGGCTTTATCATTTCCACCCTGGAGGTTCAGCCTGGGGAGCTGGGTTGCCTGGGTCCCAAGCTTTGTGCAGTCTATACTTAAAAAAATCCAGCCCCCATAGGCATTGGAGGTGAGATCTCAGGAGTGAAGAGCTGCCTGTGTCTAGGTCAGGGCCAGTGTTTACCGGGCCTCGGAGGCCTGGGTTCCCTGCCTCTCCGCACCCTGGAGAACCTAGGACGTCTGGGTTCCAGGAGGCGCCAGCTATGTTGGGGGTGACAGTTGTGTCCCTTCCCCTCCCCCCACCCACTGTCTGCAAGCCGCCGGCGCCAGGGAGCCGTGCCCGCTCCCCAGGCTGTACCCGGCTTGGGGGTGGGGGTCAGCAGGGTCGTGGCGAGGGCGGCAAGGGATAAAGGGCGCTTGTCCGATGCCCGCCCTGACCTCGGCTGCCGCTTCCCGGACTCCCGGCCCGCCTCTGATTCACGCCCAGGCCGGCCGCAGCGCCCTCCCCCCGCCCCCCCCCCACCGCCTGCCGCCCCGGGGGGTAGGAAGTGGGGGGGGGCGAGGGGCGGTGCCGAGTCAACTTTCCCTCTTAAGCCCCGAAGGAATGTCGGCGGATTTCCTGAAACCCGACCCCGGCCGCCCGCCGGCCCGCCTGCCCCTCACCTGGACCTGCTCCCTCGGGAACGGCAGGAGGGGCGCGGGGGCTCACCTGGGGGGCCGGGGTCAAGTCCTCCTTCCGCTCCCGCCCCAGGCGGCCTCTTGCAGCGGAAAAGGGGGTGAGTGGGAGGCAATCAAACCCTCACACTCCTCTCCAGCGACCTAGGCCAGCGTCCCAACTCCTCCAGCCTCAGTTTCCCCTTCCGCTTTTAAAAAGGCGTGGGTCTCCTTCCTTCCTGTTGTGGTTTAAGAGACGCCTCTTAAGCCCGATTCCCCTGACTCCCCACCTCCTAGTCTTGGCAGGGGTCTGCCCACCTCCCTTGGCTTCCCTCGCTTGTCACCCGGGCCGACCCTCTTTGCCACCCTGATCCTCAATTTCCTCAGCTGTAACTTGGACAACGCTGCCAGTTCTTCCTTATAGGTTGTTACAAGAAAATACTTGGGAAGTGTTTTGTTTGGAATGAATGAAGAACAGTAATTGTGGACGGCTTCAGCGCGCTGGGCTCTGGAATTGACATGTGTGGGCTTGAAACCTGGCTCTGCGGAGGGGTCCTGGGGACTAGGTTTCCCAACCTGTGAAACGGGGAACAGTATTGGTCATAACCAATGGCTGTTTCCCAAGGCGCAGGCCTGGCGCGCGGTGGGTTAGATGCGGGGTTCCCTGGCTCTCGCGCAAACCGCAGGCTGGGGGCCCTAGCCGCAGGGTCGCGGCAGCCTAGCCCGGGAGGGGCGGGACGGGGGAGGGCCGCGCGGGGATCCAGATGTTCAGGGTCCGCCAGGCACAGCCGCGCCTGATTAAGCCATGTGGGGGCTGGTCGAGGCGCGGAGATGAAAGGGCGGCGGCCGGCCGGGGGAGGGGGCTTGCCAGCCATCACCCCCCCCAGTCCCCTCCTCCTCGGCCGGAACCTACGGCGCCCTCTGACACGCCGACCCCGAGTGGCTGCCGCCCTGTCTGCTGAGGCAGAGGGTGGATGGAAGATGCGCAGGCGGCAGACACCTGCGCGGGGCACGCCAGAGAGAGGGAGGGTGTCATTTTTGCAAGGTCTCAGGCTTAGAGGGGAGCCCTCACTCCCATGCCTGCCGGAGAGGAAGCTAGGGGGACCTCCTAACCCAAGATTCATGGGGCTACGCTCTTGTCACCTTGGAGTGCGATGGAAGTCAGAAATGTTCCTGCTTGTCCCAAGTTTTCCCATGAGAATTAGAAATTTTAGCAGCACCCCATCGCCCCTATCAACATCTCTGTGCCGCCTCCCTCTCAGCCCCAGGCCGAGGGGCCCCCAGTCTGGGAGAGCAGGGACCAGATCCCCCAGGTTTGTAGATCAGGGCTGGGTCAGAGGGAGGAGAGGCTGGGGGAGCCCTGGAGGGTCTGGGAGGGCTTCCTAAAGGAGGCAAACTGCACACGTTACCGGATCTCTGACTTGGGTACCAAAGTAGATGATGACACAGACCTTCAGAAGGCCTTCTCTGACACAGCTCTGCGACACTCACGACCCTCCATCTCCACTCTCTGGCTGGGTTCCAGCCACGACCACCGCCCTCCTACTTCCTTTTCCAACAAGCTCATCCCCTCCTCAGGGCCCTCGCTGTTCCTTCGGCCTCCTCGCGTGGCCAGCTCCAACGTTGCCTATCCGGGAGGCCTTCCTTGATTCCCTGGAGAATAGATCTCTCCCCCATCCTACCACCCTATTTGTTTCCTTTTGGCCCCTAGCGATGGCTGAGATCCCTCGTGCGTGGATACTAGGGAGGTGTCATGGCACCCCCGAGATGGGACAGACGGCAGGGGCCACGATCCACCTGCCTCGCCCCGCCCGCACCCTGACGGTGCCGCAGCGCCGCTCCCCCGCCAGTTCTCCGCATCCCCCACCCCCCCTTCCCAGGCTGCCTCGCTCGGGTGACGTCAGCTAACCGGTCCCCGCCGCCGCCGCCGCCGCATCCTCCGCGCCTGCCAGGAGCCGGCGTCCCCCGCGCTCCTTGCGCCCGGCCTGGCCATGGCTTCGGTCGCCCTGATGCCGCTCCTGTTGCTGCTGCTGCAGCCTCCGCCCGCCACCCCCGCGCCGCCTGCCCGCGACCCCTTCGCCCTGCAGCTCGGGGACACGCAGAGCTGCCAGCTGCGGTGCCGAGACCGCTACCCTAATCCGCAGCCCGCTCAGGTGAAGCGCATGCGGCGCCAGCGGGAGGACCAGAGATCTCTCCAATGGGGGATGGGTTGAGGATGCGATTCCCCCCATTCGGAGTGGGAGACAAGGGTTCCTCGGAGGGGGAAGGGGTCAGGGAAGGGGGCTCTCCAATGGGGGTGGGTCCCTCTGGTGGGGGAAGGGCTGGCGTTCCTTCGATGGTGGTGAGCTCAGGGGTCGGGGGTCCCTCCGATGAGGATGGGGATGTTCCTCCCGCAGGGGAGGGGCCGTGGGGTCCCTCTGATGGGGGAGGGTTTAGGGATGCGGGTCCTTCCGATGAATTCGGTGTTGCTGGAGTCTCTCCAAGCCTGAGGCAGGGAGGAGACTGGGGCTCCCGATGCTACCTAGAGGGTTCTGGCTCCACACTGCTGCGCAAGGACCCTTGGGGCGTCCAACCCCCACTTTCCTCAGGCCTGACAGTCCCCTTCTCTTCCCCCTCTACCCTAGCAGCTTCCACATCCTCCTCCTCCCCCCCTCAGAGCTACCAGCCCCCACTCCTATCCTCATGCCCCCCCAGTCGGATCCCAATTTTCCCAGGCCTGAAGGGTGACAAAACCTCCTCTGAGCCCCCCCTCCTTCTTCAGGCCTGAGAAGCCCTCCTCCCTGGATCCTTGGGGGGGACCATTTCCCTCGATCTTCCCCAGTTTTCCAGCCATTACCCAAACCCAGCAACCTCCGTTGTTTATTCTTTCTCAAGCCCCCTCTCCCTCTCTCCTCATCAGAGCTAAGAGCCCCTGCTAATATGCTTAGCCTCCTCCCCAACTTCATCCCAAACTCCTTAGAAGGTTTGGGGGGGATCAAATCTTCTACCTCCTCACATGAGGGCTTCCAGCGCTGCCCTCCTCCTGCCCCTCCCCTGGCCTGAACCCCACATCTTCGCTTCCAGGAGGAGTTGGAGGAGGACCCCACTGAGTCCCGGAAAGCGAATGCGCATAATAGGGCCGTCCTGATCAGTGCTTGCGAGCGAGGCTGCCGCCTCTTCTCCATCTGCCGATTCGTGGCCAGGAGTTCCAAGCCCAATGCCACACAGGCTGAGTGTGAAGCAGGTAAGGGCTGGATGGGTGGGCCAGGGTGGGGAGAGGTGGCCTGGGAAGGGCTGTGCCCCCAGTCCCCCTCTCCTGCCTCTTGCAGCCTGTGTGGAGGCCTACGTGAAGGAGACAGAGCAGCAGGCCTGCAGCGAGGGCTGCTGGAGCCAGAATCCAGAGCCGGAGCCCGAAGCCGAGCCTGAGCTGGAGCAGAAGGTGGGCGCCCTCCCGCCTGTGGCCCCAGGCCCATCCCCCCTCTCCTCTACCCCCCCCAAATCTGCACTCATATCCAGCATCTCTGAAGCTCTCCATTCCATTCGGGGCCTACTGGGTGTCCTTGATTAAGCCATTTCACATCCCAAGACTCAATTATCATCTCTGTGACTTCTCCCCCTCCCCTCCCCTGCTGCCGCCGAAACAGCCACCGTTTACATTACTTAGCAAGCGTTTGTCCTGGTCCAGGCCTGACCTCAGCCTGTCCTCAATTCCTTGGGCCACCCGGAGGCACCTGAGAGAGTGAGGCACCTGAGACAGTGTCATCCTCATTTCATGCCCACAGAGCAACTGGCCAAGGTCACACAGGGCTGTGCAGAGGTGGGATTTAAAGCCAGTGCCACTAGGGCTTGTGACCACCCCTCACCTCCCTCATCCTCAGTGCCACAAGAGCTGACTACTGACCACCTACATGCCAGCTACTGGTCTAATCACGTTCCTCGTGAGGAACAAGTGGCCACTCTCATCTGGGGTGGCTCAGAACGGAGGTGCAGGGAACAGCCTCCCAAGCACACAGGTAGTACCCCTCCCCCCACTCCAGGGAGAAATAATAACTGCTCACCTATCATAGTCTGTGAGAGAGTCTAGAAAACGCTGCATCAGGGGAAGCTGAGACACAGGAAATCCTTCATCATAGCCAGAAACGCATGGGCTGGGATTCCCCAGAAAGCCCTTTCCCTCTTCACTCATTTTCCTCCACCCCTTCCAGGCTTTCACTGTTCATAAAAGCACAGTGCACTATCATTTCTTCCTATTCTGAGTTCTCTCCTGATGCTGTCAAAATAAGAACAATGATGGTGATATTTTTAATAATAGTAGCTACTACATGTTAGGCACTTGTACCATTGTCTAGTTGAAATCTCATAGCAACCCCATGAGGGAAGAGAATCATCCCCATTTCAGGGCTCGGAGAGGGCAATCCACTTTCCCAAGGGCACACAGTCAGCCAAATACAGTGCTGAGGTCTGTGTTCATTGTATGAAGCCCTGTTGCCTCAAACCACTTAGTGAATTTTGATCACAATCAATTCTCCCAGCTCCCCTCCCACTGGTTAATGCCCTACATTGGTGACATTTCTGTGCCTTGGGCCTCCCCCTGGCAGAGAAAAGTCCTGGAAGCTCCAAGTGGGGCCCTCTCGCTCCTGGACTTGTTTTCCACCCTCTGCAATGACCTTGTCAACTCGGCGCAGGGCTTCGTCTCCTCCACCTGGACATACTACCTGCAGACTGACAATGGGAAGGTGGTGGTGTTCCAGGTGAGGGCTCTGACAGGGGCCGCACTAGAGTAGTGGTTGGGTGGTCAGGCTAAGAAGGTGGGATGAGTTGGTTCTTGGCTCATGGGATGCAAAGTCCACAGGAGACAAGCTTCAGGCACAGCTGGATCCAGGGGTTCAGTGTCTCACTCCACTGCTGGACTCTGCTGTCCTTTTTGGTGGCTTTATTCTCAGGCAAGCACATTCCTCCCCACAGCAGGGTGGATGCCTGAGGCTCTAGATGACAACCTCTCTGAGGTTTTAACTGAGCTGATTGGCCCTGGTTCAGTCATGTGATAACCTCTCAGCCAATCCCCGTGATTCTACTGGCATGCCTTGGATCACATCCCTACTTTAGGAGCAAGACAAATCAGGGCCCCACATTAGCAGGGAACAGCATCCCTGGTATCACAGCTCACAGCTCCATAGAGGGTGTCCTCTCTGTCTCCAGGGGAACTAGGTGCCAGCTGGGCTTGGGACAATGTAACCTACAGGGGGCACAGAGAGGTGCCTCCTAGGGCCAAGATGGTGCCTTTCTAAAGGGCTTCTCTGTGCTGTATTGTTCCTGGCCCAGACCCAGCCTGTGGTAGAGAGCCTGGGGCACGAGGGGGCCCGTCTGCAGCGAGTGGAGGTGACCTGGCGGGGATCCCACCCTGAGGCCTTGGAGGTGCATGTTGGTAAGGTCCAAGCCTAGACCCGTGTTCCTTCCACAGGTGGCTCCACTGTCACAAGGGGTTCTCCTGACAAATGAACCCTTGAGGATTGGGATTTCCATCTCTCAGCTCCTGGGGTTCCTTGGTCCATCTCCCTGGGTTCCATGGTGCATCTCCCGTTTCCATGGTCCATCTCCCAGGGTTCCATGGTTCATCTCCCAGGGGTCCATGGTCCATCTTTCAGGGTTCTGATTTATTCCAGGACCCCATGCCCCATTGCCCCAGGTCCTGGCCTCCTTTCTGTTCTCCATGGCTGCTGTCGCCTCTTGGCGAAGGCCTGGAGGCTGCTGAGAGGTGACCTATTCTCTCAGACCCTGTAGGCCCCTTGGACAAGGTAAGGAAGGCCAAGATTCGAGTCAAGACCAGCAGCAAGGCCAAGGTGGAGTCCGATGAGCTGCAGGACAACGACTTCCTCAGTTGCATGTCCCGGTGGGTTGCAGAACCTTGGGGATGGTGGAGGGGGGTGGGGCCAGAGGGGAGTGACTATCTGGCCCAACTAGGGCCACTGAGCGTGCCTGCCGGGTGGGGCAGGCGCTCCGGGCTTCCTCGCTGGATCCTGGCCTGCTGCCTCTTTCTTTCCGTGCTGGTGATGCTGTGGCTGAGCTGTTCCACCCTGGTGACCGCGCCCGGCCAGCACCTCAAGTTCCAGGTGGGTGGGGCCCACAGGCAGGGGTGGGAGGAGAACTGCTCCCTCGTCTGGATAGAGCTGCCCCCTCTCCCATGGAGGCAGGGACCCCTGACTTGCTGCGTGACATTAGGCAAGTTTCTTCACTCCCTTATGAAATGGGGGAAACAACTCCCACCCTTAGTAGGGGCAACCTCAGGTCAGGGGTGGGAAGGAGTCTTGCCAGGTTGGGGACTCATAGCCCTCGCTCCCTCTTCCTCCCCCTGCAGCCCCTGTCTCTGGAGCAGCACAAGGGCTTTATGGTAGAGCCAGACTGGCCCCTGTACCCTCCCCCGTTGCACGCCTTTGCAGACAATCCCCCGCCCTACAAGCTGAAGCTGGACCTGACCAAGCTGTAGGCCTCCATTGCCAAGTTCAGGAGCTCCTTGGGTCTCACTTGCCCGTTGCCTAGGAGTCCGGGTCAGGGTGGGACGGTCCTTGGGCTCCTCCTCTCCCCAAATTCTTCTTCTCTTCCCAGTCCCACCCCTCCCCCCTCCCCCTCCCCCACCCATCCTGGGGTTGCCCTGCCCCTCCTGGGGGGCGGGATCTGACCTTGGTTCCTCCACACCCCGCTTCCCCAGAGCGTGTTACTTTTGTCTTCTATCGTGTAGCTTCTTGAGTATTTCAACCCCAGTTCTGTGCTGCCTACCTCCTTCCTCCTTTCTCCCCTCTGGGGGGTTGAGGCCACAGGGGAGCCGCTTCGTTCCTGGGCTTCCCCCTTTCTCCCCACCCCACCACCGGAGATGTAGCCTCGTGAGAGGAGGCCCCCCACCCCCAAGAGGGGAGGTGGTGGGTAGCTCCAGGCTGGGAGTTGCAGCATGGTGGTCGGGAGGAATAAACCATGATATAAAACCCATCTTGGACTGAGCCTGCTTCTGTTGGTCTTTCCACCTGTCTCTTGGGGACTGGCCTGAACGTGGCCATGACCCCTGCCCACCAGGCCCTTTCTGAGATGCGGGAGGTGAACTTCGGGAACTCCCCGTGGCTTGAGTGGTGAGAACCAGCTGACACCTGGAAGGACAGCCCCTCTGCTACCCAGCGCACATCACATTCCTAACTAGGGGTGACTCTGGATAAGCGGCTTGGGCCACCTGCCTGGCCCAGGTGGGTCAGTGCCCCTTCCTGGGCCTCCATGTGGCTCCTGTGAAATGGACAGGTCACATCTTGAAGAGGACATTTGTTAACTTTGTCACCACCTGGCTTCCATCTGCCTTTCTTTTTGGGATGGAGCTCTGCCCCGTTGGGGGCAGTCTCAGGGTCCTGTCCACAGGTTCTCTCCCCTTCCTTACCCAAGAGGTCCAGACTTGGCGTTCTTTCCTGCACTTTGCATTCAAGAGGAGTCTTGTAGGACAGGAACAGCCCACCCTGATGAGGCCACAGCCATGGCACTCCATCCTTCCTGTCCATTCTGCAGACTCCCCAAGATCCTCCCAGTAAATCTTTTGGTTAAGTAGGCTAGAGTTGTTTCTGTTGCTGGCAACCAGAGATTCTTGGCTGGTGGGGGCCGCATCTCCTGGGAAGAGTTTGGGATGAGGGACATGGTGGTCAATGTGGCACAGATTTCCAAGGTCTGATGGAGGCCTGTGGGTGATGAGTGACTGGTTGGGGGAGGGTGAGTTAGAGAGAGCTGAGTGGGGCTGATGATCTGCCCCACCACCCTTCACCCCGCCCGGTGTCCTGGGAGGTTGATTCACTTGGGCCCTCAGCCTCTGCTAGAGTCAGCCTGGGGGCCACCAGCAGGAGGTGGAAGGAAGGAGGAGTGAGAAGTTGGGGGTTTCTCTCCCTGTTTCTCTCCCTGCATCCTCCAACCCAATGCCACAACTCCACCAAATGAGCCTTCAGCCTGGGCGTGTTAACAGCTCCCCACTGTTGCCCATCCTGTGTGCTGCACCACCCCATGTCAGTTACCCAACCCTGCGGCGCCTTTGTAAATATCCCCTTTATTACTGCTCTCCTGAATCTTCCATTCTGACTGGCTCCTGCTTGCTGCCAGGACCCTGCCTGATATCATGAGCGTCAGGATTCAACATAAAGACAATTTAGGCCCCTGAGTACATTTCTGGGCCCAGTGTAGGGTTTCAGAGCAGCCCCGGGAATGTCACCAGGAAATAAGACCTGGGCAGAGGTGAGACGTGATGGCAGGCCAGCGCTGCCCAGCAGAACATTGTGTGATGACGGAAACGTTCTTTCTGCGCCACCTGCAGCCACATGGTGTTGCACAGCCCTGGCTAGTGCGACTCAAGGACTGTTTCCTGGTTCTTTAGTTTGAGTTGATGTACATTTAAGGTTTTTCCTCTATTTTTTCGTGGTGGTAAAAGATATGCATCACATAAAATTTGCCATTTTAGCCAGTTTTTAAGAGTACAATTCAGGGGCATTAGGTACATCTGCAATGTTGTGCGATGATCACCATTATCTATTTAAATGATTACCCTAATTCTGGGGTCTAGTGCTGCCATGAGGAGCCCAAATATCCACATGAACCAACAAGGACCCCCATGACTTGGCCCAATTAGCATCTCCAACCACTTCTACAGAGGCTTTGTCCCTTGCTGACATGGGTTCTTTCTGGATCCCTCAAACCTACCTTGTTCCTTCCAGCCCCAGGGCCTTTACACTTGCATCTCCCTCTGCCAGCAACACCCTCGAAGCCCTGTTCTACCAAAGTTCTCAACAAAAAGGGCTCCTGCTCAACCAAAGACATCCCCACCACCCCAGACTCGGCCAGCATCCCCTGTTATACCCATGTTCAGCTCCCTGTTCGTCTTCCCTGTGCTTACCACATTTACAGTCGATTAATAATTATTTGCTTCAATGTCAGCCTCGTTTAACATAATTTTATGAGCTCCAGGAAGGCAGCTCCCTAGGGTCTCACATGTGAACTGGCATGGAGCAGGTGACCAGTAATTATTTTTGCTTGGGTGTCTCCCTGTTTCCCTCTCAGACCCCAGAAGCAGTTTCACCTAGTCACGTCCATTCTCTACACAAGTCTGACCTTGTCCCTCTCCTACAAGCTCCCTGTTGCCCTCAGACACCACCTAATTTCCTCTGCTTACCTTTTCTTTTTTTTTTTTTTAACTTGTGGCATGCGGGATTTTTTTTGTTTTTGTTGTGGCATGTGAACTCTTAGTTGCGGCATGCACGCGAGAGTCTTACCTACTGGACCACCAGGGAAGTACCTCCTCTGCTTACCTTTTAAGGGCTTTTAATCCTCACCAAGCTGGCAGCCACCACCTCTTATGTTCCTCCAAACTTTTAGTCTGAAGACATAAGGGACATCAATGTTCCAGCCTCCAGACCTTTGCTATAGTTGCTCCCTCTGCTCAGAACACCATCATAGACTTGGTAGGAATCTACCTGTCACCTTGTCACCCTCATCTTGCTCTCTAACAGAACTCTGGTTTGGTTTGATCAAAGCTATGTGGCTCAGGGGAAGTTGAGCAGCATGACCCAAGCTTCCTCTGGTATTGGTGGGATTTATTGGGAGAGAGACATGCCCTGTTAAGTGGGGTTGTTGAGCTGGGAGAATGTCAGTCCGAAGCTAGAGGGATGGAAAGAGACAGTATCTTCATGCCTTTGCTGGAAGTCCTGGATCAGGCTGTGCCTGAAGCCATCTTGTCCTTGATTTTTTGGCTTAAGCCAGTTTGTGTTGGGTTCCTTGGAACTGAAAAGTTGTGACTGATCCCGGTCTCTTTGTCCTCCCTCCCCTCTCTCAAGACTGAGCTGCAAGGGCAGAGAGCTTTGTTTGTATGCTGCTGTGTGTCTAGTGCATTAAATCTTTTTTTTTTTTTTTGGCCTTGCTTCATGGCTTACAGGATCTTAGGTCCCGGACCAGGGATTGAACCAGGGTCCCTGGCAGTGAGAGCATGAAGTCCTAACCACAGGATCACTGGGGAATTCCCTAGTGCATTAATTATTTTTTTTAAATTTATTAATTAATTTATTTTTGGCTGCATTAGGTCTTCATTGCTGCGCACGGGCTTTCTCTAGTTGCGGCAAGCAGGGGCTACTCTTGGTTGCGGTGCGTGGGCTTCTCATTGCGGTGGCTCTAGGCACGTGGGCTTCAGTAGCGTGGCACCCAATCTCAGTAGTTGTGGCTCGTGGGCTCCAGAGTGCAGACTCAGCAGTTGTGGCGCACGGGCATAGCTGCTCTGCGGCATGTGGGATATTCCCGGACCAGGGCTCGAACCTGCGTCCCCTGCATTGGTAAGCAGATTCTTAACCACTGCGCCACTAGGGAAGTCCCTAGTGCATTAGTTCTTGAAACCCCGGTGAACAGCCCAGGGTTGGGCCCAGATCGGATCCCTCATAGTTGTGGAATGCGTAACGCCATTTGGTGCGGGTAGAAACTGTGAGCCCTGTAGATGTGTGGAGGTGAGAGAGGATTCCCTTCCAAGCTGGTGGTGACGGATGGCTGCCTGAAAGAGGTGGCAGCTGAACTGGGCTTTGAAGGATGGGTAGAATCCGGGGAGAAGGGAGGGTGTCCCAGGTGCACGGGTATGCGTGTTGAAGGTGTGGGTGTACATTCAGAGAAAAGTAATACCTACTCACATAACCTGCCGTTCTGAGGGCTTCACTGGAGAAGGGGCCTCAAGTGCCAAGTGAAGACTCTTCTGGAGTCTTAGGAGAGAGGGAGACCTTCACCTCCATCAGAGGCTCCTCCCAGGGGCAGGTGTCCACAGAGCTTACCCACAGATAAGTCCTGACTTGCTGCAGCTCTCTGAGCCTCAGTTTCCTCGTCTGTCCCCAGCCCTCCCCCCAGCTCCGCAAGGCATCTGGGATGCCACCCTCTCTGCCGCTCCCTCCGCCTTCCTCTCGTACCCCAGTGCAGGCCTGGTGGAAGGTGGGTGGGTGGCTGGTGTCATGGCAACAAGCGGGAGCGCCCATGTGTCTGGGTAGTGAGGGTTGCCATGGCAACCTGCGGTCCTGGTTCCCTGGCGACAGGCCTGAGTTCTGGGCCTAGGGGTGGGAAGGGAGGGAGGGAGGCGTCCCTGGAGACACTCTGCAAGATCTTGGAGGGAAGAATGGGGACTCATGTCTTTCTCTTCTGTGAGGGGGGCAGGTGCAGGCCAGATCCCAGCTGAGGATTGCTTAAGTCAGATCCCAGCTGAGGATTGCTTAAGTCCCTGCTTGGGGCCAAGTGTGAGCCCAACAGGGAAACTGAAGTCTCCAGGGGTCCTGTGTCACGTGATGCTGCCCACCACCCCCTTCACACCCAGTCCCACCAGGTTCCTGTGGCTCCAACAGTCCCCACACAGTCTGTTCCCTCTGGCTGGAAGACTCTGATCTCTTCCTAGCCAACTTTTCAGCCCGAATGTCTCTCCTTGAACTCGTGACTCAGCCCAGCCCCCCTAACTCACTACGCTCCAGCTCAAGCCTCTATCATGTTGACAATTAAGTTATGGCTTCTTTGCTTGTGTGATGATTGGTTTAATAAATGATGCGACACTGTAGCAGTCTCGGTCACAGCTGTGTCCCACACATTGAGGAGGCTGCTGTCAATACATCTTTGTCAACACGCTCCCTCCTAGCTCCAAGCCTTGCCCATGTCAACCCAGCCAATGTGGTCTCACCTCTGTTCCTCAGGCTCTTTCAGGCACCTGGCTTGATCCATACACAGTACCTCCCCCTGGAATATTCTGGAACATTCTGGGCCCTTCCACAATGTTCTGGAATGTCCCAGAACACCCTAGAACATTCTGTCTCCTGCTTTATTAAAGCTGGGACATCACCTCCTCAAAGAGGCTCTCCCCAACCTCCTGGTTAAAGCAGTCCTTCCCCGCTCGGTCACTCTCAGCCCATTGCCTTCATGGCAATGATCACATCTGGAAAGATCTTGGCCATGATTGGTTTGTATGTCTCAGGTTTGTCCTTCCCATTAGAATATACATTCCAGAATATTCTGGAACATGAAGGACGGGGATCGGGTCTCGTGTGCTTACGGTTGAATCCCTAGGTGCATAATAAGTGCTTGTTGATTGAATGGAGAGAGGGGGTGATGAGACCAGGAGGTGGTGATGAGCTCCAGGGTAGGCAGCTCTCACACTATCCTGCTGGAACCTTGGGTGAGTTACTTACCTCTCTGAGCCCCAGGTTTTTTCTTTTCAATCCAATGTAACTTACAAACAGCAAGGTGCACCCATTTTTACTGTGCAGCCCAATGAATGGTAACACTCCTGTGACCCAAATACAGAGTACCCACCAGCCCCCAGGGGCTTCCTTGTGCCCGCTTCCAGTCACTTCCCAGAGGCAGCCCCACATCTGACCTCTGTCCCCTTGGCTCCATCCGACCTGCTTTTTTTAAAAAATTAATTAATTAATTTATTTATTTTTGGCTGCATTGGGTCTTCCTTGCTGCGCACGGGCTTTCTCTAGTTGCGGCGAGCCGGGGCTAGTCTTCGTTGTGGTACACTGACTTCCCATTGCGGTGGCTTTTCTTGTTGCGGAGCACGGGCTCTAGATGCACGGGCTTCAGTAGTTGTGGCACGCGGGCTCCAGAGCGCAGGCTCAGTAGTTGTGGCACACAGGCTTAGCTGCTCCACGGCATGTAGGATCTTCCTGGACCAGGGCTCGAACCCATGTCCCCTGCACTGGCAGGCGGATTCCCAACCACTGTACACCAGGGAAGCCCCGACCTGTTTTTTTGTTTTGTTTTGTTTTTGTTTTTTTGCCGTGCCATGCAGCTTGCAGGATCTCAGTTCCCCTACCAAGGATTGAACCTGGGTCAGGCAGTGAACGCACCGGAATCTTAACTACTAGGCCACCAGGGAACTCCCTATTTTTGTTTAATAAATCAGCTTTAATGAGGCAAACTTTACATTTAATAATACAACCATGTTAAGTGCTCAATGAATTTTGACAAATGTAATCCCCCGTTGCCCCATAATCAAGATATAGGACATTTCCATCACCCCAAGGCCCCGTGTCCCTTTGTGGTCACTGATTTGCCTCCCTGATGATCCCCACCAGGTGGCCCCCTGGCCCAACCTCTGTCACCACAGTTTAGTGTGGCCTGTTTGTGAATTTCAAGTACATGGAATCACAACACGTGTCCTTTTTGTTTCTTTTGCTTAGCGTTGGTGAGATCCCTTGTGGGATACATGTAGTAGTGGGTCATTCTTTTTCCTTGTTGCATAGTATTCCACCACTGACCATGTCGTTGTCTGTTTATCCATCAACCTGTTGATGAACCTTTGGGCTGTTTCCAGTTTGGGGCTGCTATGACCATTTATGTTTACATATTTTGGTGAATCCCTGTCCTCCTTTCTGTTGGAGGGATACCTGTAGTGGGTTGAGTGGTGCCCCAAATCCCCCCCAATTCATGTCTACCTGGAACCTCAGAATGTGACCTTGTTTGGAAATAGGGTCTTTGCAGATGGAATTTAGCTAAGAATCCAGATCAAACTGGATTAAGGTGGGCCCCAAATCCAGTGAGAGTGTCTTGGTTAGGGACAGAAATGAATATGCAGAGAGATATGAGAAGAAGGCCATGTGAAGATAGAGGCAGAGATTGGAGTGGTATAGCTGCAAGTCAAGGGATGACAAAAATGGCAGACAACACCAGAAGCTGGGAGAGAGGCGTGATTCTCCCTCGGAGCCCTCAGAAGGAACCAACCCTGCCAACCTCTTGATTTTGGACTTCTGGCCTCTTGAACTGTGAGAGAGTAAATTTCTGTTTTAAACCATCCGTTTGTGGTCATTTGTTGCGGCAGCCCCAGGACACTCGTAAAATGCCCAAGGCTGGAATTGCTAGGCCACAGAGTGTACAAATACTCCCTTTTAGCAAATATTGCCAAACGGCTGTCCCAAGTGGTTGTACCAGTTGACATTCCCACCAGATGAGCGTAAGAGCCATCACGTTTCCATCTCTAAAATGGGGACACTGATAACCGTTCAGAGGTGTGGTGAGAATACACGAGAATGCACAGTTCTGGGCATTGAAAACACTCTGTAAATGGTAACTTAAAAAAAAAATTGCAGAGAAGGTGCAAACTCGGCTCCATCTGTCTTCAATGTTGGGTTTTTCTGCTCTTCCCTAAAAGAAGTCACACACAGGGAGCTCGGGCTGGGGACCCTCTCCCCCTGTAGGAGAAGCCAGTGGGGGCTGGGTTCTGGGGTGATAGTGCGGACACTGGGAGGCCCAAGAGAGCTGCAAGGCTGGAAACAACGAAGGAAAGCCAGAGCAGAGCCAGCACAAGAAAATATTATTCATTCACCGACAGATTTGCTGCCAGTCAGTGCTGGATTCAAGAGGCTGGAAACATGGCAAGGCCCCAATCTGGACACAGGCTAGGCAGCCAGACTAGGCAGAGGGGAAATGGGGTCTCTGCTGAGCAGCCAGGAAGGCTTCCTGGAGGAAGAGACCTGTGGTGGGTTTGAAGAACATGGGAGGGTGCACGAGACCACACTGACCAGCCCTTCTGCCGTGCCAGAAGTCTGAAATCAAAGTGTCGGCAGCTGTGCTCCCTCTGGAGGCTCTAGAGGAGGATCCTTCCCTGCCTCGTCCAACTTCTGGTGGCTCCAGGCATTCCTTGGCTTGTGGCCACATCCCTCCAATCTCTGCCTCTATCTTCACATGGCCTTCCCTCTGTTTGGATTTACCTCTTCTTCTAGGGACACAAGTCATTGGATTTAGCTCCCTCACCCAATCCAGGATAATCTCATCTCGAGATCCTTACCTTAATTATATCTGCAAAGACCCTTATCCCAAAAAAGGTCATATTTCGAGGTTCCAGGTGGACATGTCTTTGGGGGGACACCATTCAACCCAGTACAGTGAGGGTGTTTGTTCAATTTCTTTTCAGCGAGACTGTTCTCCTGGGGGTAGGGCTGTCTCAGCCTTGTCTGGAGCATGTACTCCGTGCCCGTCACAGGGTCTGGGGCATAGGAAGCTGTCAATAAGTGCTCATTGAATGCCTGAAGAAAAGGAGGAGAGGGAGTCAGCATGGGGTGCTGGAGAGGGCATAGCCTCGGAGTCGGAGATTGGGGGCTCCATTTCCTGCTCCTGAGCCTTGGCAGGATGCTTCCACTCTCTGAGTCTCACTTTCCCCACTTCGCAAGGTTGTTGTGAGGATGAGGGTCAAAGTCTGGAGGTCACCGAGTACCCAGTATGATCTTAGGAGGTATAGCTATGGTGGTGGCCCGGGAGGGTGACCCAGGCAGGAAACGTTCTAGACGGCAGGTAAAGTTAGAGAAGGTGGACCCGGTGCAGATCTGACTTCAAGGGGGCGCTGCAGTGAGGCCGGCTGGGGTGACAGCGAGAGAGCAAGATAAAGGGCAACTATGTTTATTTGTCACTGAGCCCCACTCACAATCCTGGAAGGAAGTGGTCTCTATGCCCCTCCCCTTTTTTTTCCCACTGAAGTGAGATTCACATAATGCAAAATTAACCTTTTTTTTTGCCTTGCTGCGCAGCTTGAGGGGTATCAGTTCCCCGTCCAGGGATTGAACCCAGGCCCTTGGCAGTGAAGCACCAGATCCTAACCACTAGGCAACCAGGGAACTCCCTAAAATTAACTATTTTAAAGTGAACAATTCAGTGACATTTAGTACATTCACGATATTGTGCAACCATCACCTCTGTTTAGTTCAGAACATTTCCATTTTTCCCGAAAAGAAGCCCTGTTCCCATTAGCAGCCACTCCCCACCCCCCTCCCCCAGCCCCTGGCAACCACCAGTCTGCTTTCTGTCTCTAAGGATTGGCCTGTTTTGGACATTTCATATAAATGGAATCATACAAAAGGTGACCTTTTGTGTCTGGCTTCTTTCACTCGGCATATTTTCTAGGTTCTTCCACGTTATAGCATGTGTCAGAGCTTCATTCCTTCTCATGGCTGAGTAATAGTCCATTGTATGAATGGACCACATTTTGCTTATCCATTTGTCACTTGATGGACACTTGGGCTGTTTCCTCCTTTTGGCGGTCGTGACTAATGCTGCTGTGAACATGTGTGCATGTGTATTTGTTTAAACACCCGATTTCACGTCCCTTGGGTGTACGCCAATTTTAAAGATGAGAAAACTGAGGCTGAGAGGGGATGAGTCAGCTGTGAAGAGTGTAGATTTGAAACGAGGTGAGATTTGGATCTGGCTTGAGGCTGGGCTCTGCCAGACACTCACATGTGACTTTGGTCCTGGGGAGCTACCAGGACCCCTGGCTCATAGGAAGAAGCTTCTGGGAGGACATGTCACAACACTTGGCCCATAGTGGCTACTATGTTATTAATAGTAACAACAGAGGAAGCTGGGATTCCTCCCCTCGCCCAGAGCCCACTTCCACTGGGGATCAGTTACTGGGGCCTCCTTTGCCCACCCTGCATGAGGTTCCCTGGGGTTGGCTCACCTCTAAGCAGCAGTCCTGGTCCTGCCTGGCTGTGGACTGGCGTCTGCCCCCAGTGCTCCAACTGAGGTGGGGCTCCCCAGAGCTGTCTCTGTCTCAGCCTCCCAGATGGCCCACTCCTTAAGGCGCAGAGCCCAAAGCCATTGCTGTGTAACTGCAGGAGCCCCTCCCCATCTCTGCACTTGACCTTCTCTGCTGTTCAGGTTCCGGCCATTGAGCATCTGTGGAGGCAGCAGTGGGAGGAAGAAATGCAGAATTGGTGACTGTTTGCTTGGGGCGAGTTAGCAGCCCATGGTGCTTACACTGTGGGCATCTGAGTGTCAGGCTCACAGCCTTTTTGGAGAAAGGGGGACTAATTCTTTTCCTTCTTTTTTTTTTTAAATTTATTTTATTTTTGGCTGCGTTGGGTCTTCGTTGCTGTGCACAGTCTTTCTTTAGTTGCGGCAAGCAGGGGCTACTCTTTGTTGCAGTGCATGGGCTTCTCATGGTGGTGGCTTTTCATTGCGGAACACAGGCTCTAGGCATATGGGCTTCAGTAGTTGTGGCGTGTGGGCTCAGTAGTTGTGGTTTGCGGGCTCTAGAGTGCAGGCTCAGTAGTTGTGGCCCATGGGCCTAGCTGCTCCGCGGCATGTGGGATCTTCCTGGACGTGGGCTCGAACCCGTGTCCCCTGCATTGGCAGGTGGATTCTTAACCACTGCTCCACCAGGGAAGCCCAGGACTAATTCTTACCAAGGGAAGGATTGAGTCCATTCGCATTTCACATATATGGAAATTGAGAACCCAGAGAACCTAAGAGTTCTTGTTCAGCCAAGAGTCACATTGATTTGTTCATGCATCGTGTATTTACTTAACATTCTGGGTGCTGCCCAGGGCTCTGTGGAGTAGCCAGGAAGAAAACAGAGTCCCCATCCCTTGAGGAGATGACAGAGGATAAGGAAGAAAAGAAAATGCAGGGAATTCCCGGGTGGTCCAGTGGTTAGGACTATGCGCTTTCACTGCTGAGGGCCCGGGTTCAATCCCTGATTGGGGAACTAAGATCCTGCAAGCGACGCATGCCATGAGGCCAAAAAACAAGAAAAGAAAAGAAAAGAAAATGCAAGACAGTTCCTCAAAAAATTCCTTATAGAGCTAACCTGTGATCCAGCAATTCCACTCCTAGGTATGTACCCCCCCCAAAAGTGAACACAGGGACTCTGACAGATGCTTGTATACGCATGTTCACAGCAACACTAGTCACAATCGCCAAGAGAGGAACAACCCAAATGTCCATCAGTGGATGAATAAATAAACAAAACGTGGTCCATCCATACTGTGGAATTTTTTTTTTTTTTTTTGGCCATGCCGCACAGCATGTGGGATCTTAGTTCCCCGATCAGTGATCGAACCCACACCCCCTGTAGTGGAATTGCAGTGTCTTAACCACTGGACTGCCAGGGAAATCCCCATACTATGGCATATTACCCAGTCATAAAAAGAAATGAAGCACTGACACATGCTACAATGTGGATGAACCTCAAAAGCATTATGCTGAATAAAATAAAACAAGCCAGACCCAGGAGGACACATGTCATTCCATTTATATGAAATGTTCAGAATAGGTAAATCCATGGGGACAGAAAACAGATTAGTGATCGCCAGGGGCTGAGGGAGTGGGAACAGAGAGTGACAGCTAACGGGGATGGGGTTTCCTTTTGGGGTGATGGAAATGTTTTGGAACTAGATAGAGGTGCTGATTGCATGACATCATGAATGCACTGAATGCCATTGAATTGTACACTTTACAATGGTGAATTTTACGGCATGGGAATTATATCTCCATTTTAAAACAAGGAAACCTAAAATGCAGAGTTTGTTAGATAGAAAAATCAAGCAGGGCTGAGGGTCGAAGAGTGAGTGTGGGAGAGGGGAGATGCCCACAGCTGGCATGGAGTTAGGATCTACTACCTGAGTGGCCCTGAGCCCTGTACATTGCTTATTTTATCCGGGCTTCTGCTCTGTCCCACAAGGACATTTTGAAGATGGGAAAACTGATGTGTAGAGCTGGAGCAACCCACTCAAGGCCTCGAGGCTCATAAGAAGTTGATGCACAACGAAGGGTAATAGCAAAGATTGTGAGAATTTATTTGATGGCGACCTCTCTAGTTTATAGAGAAGCAGAAGGAGGCGCCCGAGTGTCAGCAGCTTGCTCTGAGGCCACTCAATGGTGAAGGGCAGACAGGGTGGATGAGGCCCCAGGGTAAGGATGTAGGAAAGCAAGGCATCTCCTATCCCCCAGGCCTCAATTTCCTCCTCTGTAACACCTGGAGGTTATAAGGAGGCCTCCCAGCTCCAACCTGGGGCCGTGAGTCCCACAGCTGGTCTGGAGCGGGGAGCAGGTGGTGAGGCCTTTGCCTCTGGGAGAGCTGTGCCAGCTGTGGGCCAGATGGTGGCCAGGCCTGCAGACGCTGTCTGCCATGTCCCTGCCTGTGCGCTCTGCCAGACCGTGGGTCATCATTATTGGATGACTGTGTGCAGTAACCTTCCTGGGTCCTCTCTTTCCCCACCTGCCCGTGATGCATTCCAGGTATTGCAGCCCATTGGGCTCAGGCCAAGAACGCTGGGGGGGATTCCTGGCCTCGCTCTGCCTGCCCCCCAACATCCCATCTGCTGTATCACCTGTTGGCTCCACCTGCAAAGTACATCCTGGCAAGGATCGCCTCCCATTCCTCCCTGGCCACCACCATGGGATGAGCACCATCTTTTGGCCAGGAAATCTTGCCTCCTAAGTAATGTCTCTAAGTCAAGATATTGCCTCCAACTGTCAGTGTTGGTTATACTCCCTCTGCTCACTAGCCCCCCCCCCCCATTTCACACAGGGAAAATGCCTCCTCAGTGGTCCACAAGGCCCTCCATGACCTAGACCACCCCTCGTGGCTGCCCACCTCATCTTCTCCTTCCCTCTCCCTCTCCCTCACTTTCCCCCACCAGGCAACACTGCAGGCATGCTACCTCAGGGCCTTTGCACTGGCGGTCCTGTGCTATGTGATCTTGAAGTAACTAGTGTGTCCACAGACCATGCGCCTGCAGTGTGCTACCTGTAAGCACGCAGCCAGGGGCCCAGTGAACCCCTTCTTGCTTATCTTTGACTATGTGTCTGACATGTGGGTCAAATCTGTGTGTTTATGAAGTGTGGGTGCATATGGATGCCATTGCCTACAGCTGTATGTGTCGGGCGTGCGAGCTGAAGGTCTCTGCTGAGCGGGGTTTGATGCCTGCATGTGGTTCATCCGGAATAAAGGCTCAAGTGGCAGGCAGACCACAGGCAGGTGAGGGGATGTGTGCAGAGCTAGCCGGAATGTGAGCTGCTCATGCTCTCACACATTCAATATTTATCGAGCGCTTACTGTGTGCTGGAGGAGTTAGCAGGGCCCTTCAGCACCTGGTATCTATCAACTTAAAGTGTCCTGAGCATTTTACACAAATGATTGAGTACCTACTGTGTACCCGACCCTCTGCTGGAGATGGATCAGTTGCGTCTGGTTCTACCTGAAGGAGCCCACCCAGGGAGGCCCCTTGCTTCCTCCTCTGGGCCCTCCAGCCCCATGTCTACCCCCTTTCCCCAGCGCTGACTGCAGGAAGGCTCTGAGCCCCATTTGGACCCTTGGACCCTGTCTGAGGCTGCACAAGGGAGGGTTTTCCAACTTAGAGGGTGAAAGAATAAATGGGTTCAAGGCTGGAGAGAAAATCCTGGAAGCTTGGACCCTTCCAGGGTGAAGATTCTAGGCATTCAGTGGGTTGGGGGTGGGGTGGGGGGTGGCCTCAAAGGCTCTGGAAACTTTACCTTCTTGGCTCTGGGCTCCATGGGGTCCAGAAGGGAGGAGAGGAAAGGGAGGGAAGAAGGAAGAACAAAGGGAAATAGATGCAGGACTTCGCGCCCTGGCTGAAGACAGGGGTGTTTGCGGCACTGGAGCTGGGATGTCCAAGGGGGTTGGGTCTGGTGGAATGGACTTTGGGGGTGTAAGTGTGGGTTTGAAGGGTCTGTGGGCAAGGATTTGGGGAGTGGAGTTGGGATTTGAGCGGAGGATGGGGGAGATAACTTGAGGGCAGGGGTTTGGGGGTATGGGAACCACAACTGAGGGTGAAGCAGGAGGTTTGGGGATCTGAGGGCAGATGTTGGAATCTGAAGGTGGAGGTTCTTGGATGGGAGAGAGGAGGCTCTGGGAAGATGGGGGAAGGCTGGGACCCAAAGATGGGTTGGAAGTCTGAGGCCTGGGCACCAGGTGAGTTCCTGAGTCTGAGGGAGGTCTTGGCGAGGGAGTGACCCTGGAAGGAGAGAGGGGGGTTTCTCAGATTTCTTCGACCAGTTTCTCCATGTCCTTCCTCTCATCTCGGCTCGGCTCCGCCGCTCCCCTTTCCCACAGCCAACCCCGCTCCTGAAGTGCAGCACTAAACGGTCGGGCTGCCCCTACTAGCTACGTCTCACCCTCGCCTCATTCCTCGCCCCCCCAGGCCACGCCCCCACACGCACAGGTTTCCTTTGGCCAGTCTCTCCCAGACAGGTCCTTCCCCTTACTCGGGCCACGTCCCTCCGTAGACTATGGCCCCCCGCCCCTTGTCCCTGTCCCACCAGTCTCCTGTCCCTCCTCAGACCCACGACCGTGCCTCGTCCCAGACTCCGCCCCTCTCCCCAGGCCCCACCCCCCCTCCTCCCGCAGAACCAGCACTTGCCTTTGCCCTCCCCCGCGCATCCGCAGACCCCGCTCCCTCGCGGCCCAGGACCCGCTTCCTCCTCAGACCCGGCCCCGCCCCTCGCCTAGGGCCCCGCCCCTCCGCAGAGCAGGCCCCGCCCCACCCCCCGAGACTTAGTCTCCCGGGCCGGCGCGCGCGGTTCCCGTCACTAGCACGCGCTGTGGCGGCGGCGGGAAGATGGCGGCGTCCGGTGGCAGTGGTGGCGCTGGTGGCGGCGGCTTACGCGCGGGCCCGGGCCCCGAGCGCCCTAACAGGTGAGAACCAACCCACAGGGTGGGCCTGCACCTGCCCCGGGGCTGGAGTGACCTAAGGGGAGTCCTGGAGGAGTGGCCTGGGCAGGCTCGAGGATTTTTACGGGGGCTGCGGACTTTAGGTGGCTATGGAGTACTGAGGGGACTGAGGGCTGTTCACGGGTCATCCGAAGGCGGATTGGGGGCCCCAGGGCCTCCAGGCGTCTGCATGCGGCCCTAGGGGCCTGAGAGGGCTTTGAGGGGTGTGGAGATCTGAAAGGAAACGCAGGGGCTCCTGACTGTGATGTGGCCATGGGGGAACTGGGGATGCCAAGGGGTCTGGGAGGCAGGGAGGTCCTGAGCAGGGGCTATAGGAAGTCTTGAGGTTGTTGAGGCTGTCTGGGCGACTCTGAGGAGGGGCTGAGGGGAATTTGGAGGGCTGAGGCCCACGGCTTCTTGGAGGGTGCTGAAGGACCCTGAGGTTCCTAAAGGTGGTCCTGAGGACATGCTGAGGGGACCTGGGAGGGGTGAGGACTGTAGAAGGTTGGGAGTAGGAGGCTCAAGCGAACCCAAGGGCCTGAAAGAGGCCTGAGGGACCAGGGAGAACCTGAGAGAGGGAGCTGAGGGGCCCTGGGGGTCCCAGTGAGTCCTGATTGGCAGGGAGAGGTCTTGGGGTCCCAGGGGTCCTGGGGGGCTAGAATGGGTCTTGGGAAGCCTGAAGATGGTGAGAGAGCGCTGAAGGTTTAAAAAATACATGAGAAGGGCCCGACCTTGTGGCTCCTCCCTCCAAGCCACATGGGTTGTAAATCCCATTCACCCCCAGGGAAAAGAACTTGAAGCATGGTCCTGCCCTCAGATCATGGTGGAAGAATTCACCCCTTTTGGTCTGAGAGAGGCCCCCTTTCCCTTTGGACAAGTCCTGAGACTGGTTGTTTGAACCGCAGAATTGGCATAGTAATTGAAGATATTTTTATGCATTGTTCTGGGTTCTCAGAGGGAAAGGGGGGATCTTAGGATGTAAGACCTCCCTCCCTCTTCCCATTGCACAAGGCCAGAGTAATCTAGACCTTCTCATCCCAGTCCCCCAGGACAGTCTGCTACCCTCGGTGACCAAGGAAGAAATTCGGACTTTTTCTTGCTGGTGAGCTTATGGGAGCAAATAATTTCCATCAGTGTGATAAATGATGAAATGGTTAATACTCGTGTGCCTCAGAAAGGCCTGAGGGTCCGGGTGCATGAGTTGGGCTTTGGAGGCCTGTAGTGGGGAGCAAAGAGAGATCAGGGGATTTGGGAAGACATGCAGGGGGTAGAGTGGACAGGATTTGGTGACCGGTAGGAGGTGGCATGTAAGGGACAGTGAATCCTAGTCCCTGCTTTGAGCCCTGGCTAGGGATAACCTGGGGCAAGAATGAGGTATAATTCGTTACATGCTATACAATTCACTCATTTTAGCTGAACAGTTCACTGAGTTTTTTGTTTTTTTGGCTGCACCGGGTCTTAGTTGCGGCACACAGGATCTTCGTTGCCGCATGAGGGATCTTTTAGTTGCAGCATGTGGGGTTTTGCGGCATGCGGGATCTAGTTCCCTGACCAGGGATTGCCCCCTGCACTGGGAGCATGGAGTCTTAACCACTGGACCACCAGGGAAGTCTCCTCACTGAGTTTTAATAAATTTATAGAGTTATGTACCCATTAACACAATCCAGGTTTTCAGAATGCGTCCATTACCACAATGAATTCCTTCAAGCCCGTTGCAGTCAACCCTTCTCCCACCCCTGGCCTCAGGCACACTCTGATCTGCTTTCGCTCTCTGTAGTTTCGTCTTTTTAGAAATTTTACATGAATGGAATCATATAATATGTGGCTTCTTGTGTCTGGCTTCTGTCCCTTAACAGAATATTTTTGAAGTTTCATCTGTGTTGTCACAAGTATCAGAAGTTCGTTCTTTTTTCACTGCTACCTACTATTCCATTAAATGGATGGACACAATTTGTTTATCCATTTACTGGTTGATGGACATTTGGGTTGTTTCCATTTTGACAATTGCAGATAAAGTTGCTGTGAACATCTGGGTATGCATCTTTGTGTGGACATATACTTTCATCCTCGGGTAAATACCTAGGAGTGGAATGACTGGGTCCTATGGTAGGTGTAGGTTTAAGTTTTTTTTCTTTTTTTCAGGGTAAAATGGATCTTTTATTTATTTGTACTTAAACTTATAAACCAGCCAGTCAAACCGGGACTATTATTATCATGATGTGGCAAAATACAAAACACCTTTCTACAAATACTAGAGTGATGAACAACTTAGGGGTTGCAATAAAACAGAGCAAAAGAGGCAGAGGAAATCAATGAAGCACATTGTAGCATAACCCCTCACCTTAGCAATTGAGGTTCTTAACAAGTAGGGCCTCCCCATCCCAGAAAATATAAAAAATTGTTCATTGAATCTTTGTACTTTTGCTTCCTATTTTTTTTAATAAATTTATTTACTTATTTATTTATTTTTGGCTGTGGTGGATCTTTGTTGCTGTGCGCGGGCTTTCTCTAGTTCCAGTGAGCGGCGTGTACTCTTCATTCGGTGCACCGGCTTCTCATTGCGGTGGCTTCTCTTTTTGAGGAGCACAGGTTCTAGGCATGTGGGCTTCAGTAGTTGTGGCACGCGGGCTCTAGAGCGCAGGCTCAGTAGTTGTGGCGCACAGGCTTAGTTGCTCCGCGGCATGTGGAATCTTCCCCGATCAGGGCTCGAACCCGTTTCCCCTGCATTGGCAGGTGGATTCTTAACCACTGTGCCACCAGGGAAGCCCCTTGCTTCCTATTTTTTGAGGTTAGATTGAAAAATATGGAACACTTCGCGAACTTGAGTGTCATCCTTGTGCCGGGGCCATGATAAGTTCCAATTTTAGTATATGTGCTACCGAAGCAAGCACCATAGGTTTTTAAAAAAAATATTCATTTATTTATTTTGGCTGCGCTGGGTATTCGTTGTGGCACGCGAGATCTTTGCTGTAGCATACGGACTTCTTACTCGTGTATGCAGACTCTTAATTGTGGCATGCATGTGGGATCTAGTTCCCCGACCCGGGATCTAACCCGGGCGCCTTGCATTGGGAGTGCAGTCTTACCCCCTGGACCATCAAGGAAGTCCCTCTGCACTGTAGGTTTTTCAAGAAACTGCTGAGTTGTTTGGAGTGACTGAACCATAACTGCATTTGTACCAGCAATGTGCAACAGTTCCAGCTGCTCCCCATCCTTGCCAACACTTCACGTGGCCAGTCTTTAATTTTAGCCATTCTAAGTGTATGTTGGTATCTTATTTTGGTTGCATTTTACGTATCCCTAATAACTAACGATGTTGGACATCTTTTCATGGTCTCACTGGCTATTCAGATCTTTGGTAAAGTGTCTTTTCAAATCTTTTGTCCATTTTTTACTTGGTTTGTCTTTTTTTTTTTGTTTGTTTTGTTTTGTTTTTGTTTTTTGTTCTTGCCGTACGTGGGCCTCTCACTGTTGTGGCCTCTCCCGTTGCGGAGCACAGGCTCCGGACGCGCAGGCTCAGCGGCCATGGCTCACGGGCCCAGCCGCTCCGCGGCATGTGGGATCCTCCCGGACCGGGGCACGAACCCGTGTCCCCTGCATCGGCAGGCGGACTCTCAACCACTGCGCCACGAGGGAAGCCCGGTTTGTCTTTTTTTAAAAAATTAATTCATTTATTTTTGACTGCGTTGAGTCTTCGTTGCTGCACGCAGGCTTTCTCTAGTTGCGGTGAGCGGGGGCTACTCTTTGTTGCTGTGTGCAGGCTTCTCATTGCGGTGGCTTCTCTTGTTGCGGAGCACTGGCTGTAGGCACGTGGGCTTCAGTAGCTGTGACACGCGGGCTCAGTAATTGTGGCTCGCAGGCTCTAGAGCGCAGGCTCAGTAGTTGTGGCGCACGGGCTTAGTTGCTCTGCGGCATGTGGATCTTCCCAGGCCAGGGCTCAAACCCGTGTCCCTTGCATTGGCAGGTGGATTCTTAACCACTGCACCACCAGGCAAGTCCCTACTCATCTACTTTCTGTCTCTATAAATTTACCTTTTTTTTTTTTTTGGCCTCACCACGCGACTATGCAAGGTATTAGTTCCCCGACCAGGGATGGAACCCATGCCCCTGCAGTGGAAGCACAGAGTCTTAACCACTGGCCCGCCAGGGAATTCCGTAAATTTACCTGTTTTATAAATAGAATCGTACCATATGTGACCTTCAGTGTCTGGCTTCTTTCACTCCATATTAATGTTTGCGAGGTTCATCCACAATGTAATGTGTGTCAGTACTTCATTTCTTTTTATGGCTGCATAACATTCCATTGTGTGGACATAGCACGTTTTGTTTATTCGTTCACCAGCTGAAGGACATTTAGGTTGGTTCTACCTTTTGGCTGTTTTGGGTAATGCTGCGATAAACATGCATGTACAAGTTTTTGTCTGAACACCTGGGTTCAGTTCTTAGGGGTATATACCAGGAGCAGAATTGCTGGGTCCTATGGCTGTTGTGTGAACATGTTGAACATGCAGTCACCACCCAACACTACTTGGTGTGTTTATTAGTGGAAGTACCTTGAAGGTAGAGAGCATGTCTGTCTCGTGTAGTCTTGGTCTTGTATGCCTGGAGCACGGGCAGCCCAGAGGAAAGAAGTGTTCAAGAAATATGGCTGGGGGACTTCCCTGGTGGTCGGTCCAGTGGGTAAGACTCTGCGGTACCAATGCAGGGGCCCGGTTTTGATCCTTGGTTGGGGAACTAGATCCTGCATGCACGCCACAACTAAGAGTCCGCATGCTGCAGCTAAGAAATCCGCATGCCACAACTAAGAAGTCTACAAGCTGCAACTAAGACCTGGAGCAGCCAAAAAAAAAAAAAAAAAAGGAAATATGGCTGGGAGGGAGGGATGGATGAATGGAGTGTGGAAAAGCTCTCTAGGGCTTGTAGTCTGGCTGGTAGGACGTCCTTCTAGGTGGTCAGGTCTGTCCCTTGCCTTCTCGCGGAGACTTGTGGGCCTGCCAGGGATGGGGGGAGGCTGGCCCTGTCTGTGAGTCTGGTTTTCCAGCCTTCCAGGTGGTGCCTGCATCTGCCTTTTTGTCCCATGAAGGGTTTTGTCATTTGGCCAGGGGTGGGGGCGGTTCCTGTCTTCCCCTTGGCCCTTCCAGCGGTCCCACAACTCGAAAAACTGTCCTTAGGAGGGACTGCGTTCCCCCAGCCGCCCCCAGCATTACATAACTTGTTTGTTCCAACTTCACTTTTCTGCAACCAAGGGGGAAAAAAGAAAGAGAAAAGCTTATTCTCCTTCCTTCCTATCTCGAGGGATCAACAAAAAACCCGTTGCCTAGTAGAGATGGTCGTTAATGACCAAGCCGAACCTCTGGGATGGACAGAGCATGGCTGCCTTGGCTGGGCGCTTGCTGAGGGGAGGTGGGGTCCTAACTGCAGGCTCACTCACACAAAAGAAACTTGTTCTGCAGCAGGCCCCCTCTCAGCTCCACCTCAGGCCCTTGAGGGGGTCCAGGCTTCTGGAGAGAGAGGAGGTTTACAGTGTGTTGTGAGGGGGTGGAGGAACTCTCCCAGGAGTCACACCTCCCCAGCTAAAATTCCATCGCTGTGAGGTACCTGGCCTGCCTAGTTCTGGAGGAACCTTCTCGCCACGAAGTTTCTTCAGACATTGGGCCTTTGGCATCCTCGCTTCACTGCCCATCTTTCCTAAAGGTGTCTGGATGGGGCCCAGTCTCATTGATTCACACTGCTTCTTGTGGGGCGAGGCAGGAGTATCTGGGTGAGGGCCACGCCGGTCACAGGTGTTTCTCTGAGAAGTCGTGACTGGGACACAGTGTGAGTGGGTTTGGCACAGTTCAGCTGAGGCGTCTGCTCCTGGCTTGGTGGCCTTTGCTTGTTTAAACTTTCTTAACAAGCCCTCTCTGGCTGCACCCTAGATTGTCTCCACTAATCCCTGAGGCTCTGGAAGAGTCCAGCCCCCCAACCCCTGTGTGAAAGACTGGGCAATGATTTGGCCTTCTGAGATGATTCTTGTTCCTTTGGCCTCATCCTCTCTTCAGCTGAGAGGGAGAGACAGGAATTTGACCCTTCAGAGACAGGAACTCAACTCCTCCTAGGAATTCTGGGAGATCTGGTGACATCAGGCACCTCATCAGACCCACATGCTTGTTGCATGCCTTGGGCACATCTGCAACCCTCTGTGTGTTAGTCTTCATCCGGGAAGTGGGACCCCGGACCCACTGGGCAGGGTAGCTGGGAAGAAGCAAACTAGGGTGAAGGTATGCTCAGAGGGCGCCCAGCATGTTGCACTGTGTGTGTGTGTGTGGCAGTGGCAATGTTGCCCTGCAGTCCTGAAGCTGTTAGCATTCTGTCCGCTGTGCCTGCATGGACCAAGAAGGGATCATGGGGTGTTTGGCAGGTCTTGCTAACGAGCCAATGTGGCAGGTTGGGAGGAGAAAGTTGGTATCTTAGTCTGTTTGGGCTGCCGTAACAGAATACCATAGACTGGGTGGCTTATAAACGGCAGAAATTTAGTTCTTGAAGTTCTGGAGGTTGAGAAGTCCAAAGTCAAGGTGCCGACAGATTTGGTGTCTGGAGAGGCCACTTCCTGGTTCATAGACACAGCCTCCTTGCTGAGTCCTCAAATAGTGGTTGGGTCTAGGGAGCTCTCTGGGGTCTCTTTTATAAGGGCACTAATTCCATTCATGAGGGCCCCATCCTCATGACCTAATCACCTCCCGAGGGCCCTGCCCTCTAATACCATCACATTAGGGAATAGGTCTCAATGTTTGAATTTTGGGGGGATACAAGCATTCATTCTGTGGTTGTTGGCTTGAGCAGTTTGGAGGATGGTAGTATCATAACTTGGTGGCCATGAGAGGGACAGTGGCAGGGCCAGTGGGAGAATGGAACATGTCAAGTCTGAGCTGCTTCTGCAGCATTGAGAGGACAGATGCTGCCATGTGAACCTGGCACCTAGGAACAGAGTGTAGAGCATGAGCTGGTGGGTCTTGGCAGAGTATTGGGGTGGGGCAGTTGAGTCTGGGGTAAGCTGGAGAGAGTGCTGGGCAGAGGTGCTCTGGGGGGCTGGGTCACGCAGCCCAGCTCCTTCTCTGGGAGTGAGGCGCCCCATTCCTCACCACCTCACTGGTAGGGTCCCTTGAGCTCAGGATGTGAAATTGCTCTGAAAACTGCACACTTCGCCCTGAATTGTGCAGCCTGATTGTCTCATAGCTGAACCACTTCCATCCGGTAGCTGTGACCCCTCGGGGATGGCCTTCTTGTCGGGGTAGAAAGGCGTTATTAGCCTCTGCTATCATTGCGCCATCTCTAGGGAGTAGACGTAGTGTGTCATCCCACTTTCCTTAACCGGTTATTTTTTATTGCCGATCCTCACGCGAGAGCTCAGAGGGGCCAGGTTGGAGGTTTGCGCCTGCCTCCCCCCCAGACACTTTAAAAGTGGGGCTTCTCTGCACTCCTGCCCTTTGGTCTTGGGGCATGTTTCAGACTTAGGGTTGAAGGCCCTGGAGAAGGGGGAGGAGGGAGGGTGACTTCTCGGCATCCCCAGCTCCTTCCTCTTGTGGATGGGACTCATTTGACACCCTTCTCTTCCCCTGGCGATTGTCGATGGTCACATGCCTCCTGTGTGCCTGCCGCTGTGCTTGGTGTTGGGCATATGGGCCCCTGGACACCCAGACAGAGGGGCTCTGCCTGTGTGGGACCCTTATGTGGCAGCATGTGAAGCAGTTGGGCTGTCATTTCCCCACGGTTGCCATAAAATGTCCCGAGGCTGAGTTGGAGGTTCCTGCCTTCTCCGGAAGGTTCTGAGAGTCTCCTTACAAATGAGGTTGAGCAGAGCCTAAAGGTTAGTGCCATCAGCTTGGGGGAAGGGAGTCTCGGGAGGTGGCCTGTTTTCTGGGTACAGGCAAGTGGCGTGTGCAGGTTCTGGAGGGGGAGGAGCCTGGCTTTTTAGGGGTCCGGAGGGCAGAGAGGAGCTAGAGAGGGTGAGAGGGAGGAGTGGGGAGACTGGGGGCTGGTGCAGGGTTTGGGTGAGGGGGCACCTGGGTCAAATTCGTGTTTTGGAAGGATCCCTCTGGCAGGAGATGAGGGGGCCTGGGCTGAGGGGGGCGCGTGGAGATGGTGAGGTGGGCATGGGTTTGGGGAAGATACAAGGTTGAACTTGTGTGACATGCTGACCCATGGTGGCAGCCAGGTTGGGAGTCACCAGCTCTCAGGTTTCTGCCGTGGACCAAAGAGTGAGTGCTGGTGGAGGACGCGTCAGGCAGGAGGATGAGGCCCCACTTGGCTTGAGAGGCTCTGCTGCCCGAGATCATCCAGTGGGGACAGGGAGCAAAAATGGACACCTGGCCTGGAGGGCTTAAAGTCCTCCCTCTGTTCTGGAAAGTCCTCGTGCCTGTCCTTGCTCGAGGGTCCCTGGTCTTCTAACAACCAGGACGTGGTCCTTCCCAGTTCAATTCCTGCCTCTCCTCTCTGACCTCCTTGAGAGCACTCACCACGTGCACACTTATTTGCTCTCTTTTCCTTTAATCTGTTGGCACATTGTGTTGCTTCCACCTTTGAGCCACATCCCCATCCGGCCCCTTCTTCCACTTCCACCTCATCCTGGCTCTGAGCTGCCATCGATTCTTGCCCTCCTGGCTGCTGTCCCCCCACCTCCAGTTGGCGGGACCCTCCCAAGGCAGGTATCAGACCAGGCCGTCCCTTGCCTGACACCTGCCGGGGGCTTCCTCACTCAGAACAGTCTCAGAACAAAATTCACTTCTCCACATGATCCCCTTGGCCCCCACGGCGAGGCCCTGCCCGCCTACGGGCCCCCATGCTTCCACAGCCCACATCTCCAACAGCAGGCTGGTGCCCCTCCTGGGCCTCGTGGGCTCACCCTCCCTCGGCTGGGGTGACCTGTCCCAGAGCTTTGCACAACTCCTGTGTTGCCTCCTTGGGGCCTGGCCACTCTGTCCACCATGACTCCCCCCATCTGCCCCTCTTCGTCCTCTGCCCCAGGCTCATGGTCCATTCTGTGTTCTTAAGGATCTGTGTCCCCTAGAATGTGTGCTCCCCGCAGGCAGGGCTTCACTGTGGAGGCTCTGATACAGTCTAGCGGATATTCTACATAAAATCTACGATGGATTTGCAGGGGGAGCTGGCCTGACTGGGAGGCTTCTGGAACGGCCCTCCATGGCCAGCCGAGCAAGGGTCACTATTCTTCTTCTGATTTTTGTTAATGGCAGGGTCCGGGTAGAGAAACAGAGACTCACAGGTGTGTTGTCAGTGAATCAGCCCCGTTAGAGAGAAGCCAGTGTGAGCAGCACCCTTTTGCACGAGCTCCATTTAGTTCACGGACAGGATCTTAGCGCCGTGTTGAAGACGGGGAAAGGGCCAGCCGCACTCCCTGTCCAGCTGCCTGCCGGGGGAAGTGGGGGCTGGGGCCCGCTGGGTCCCCACCGGGCCGACCCGCCCTCCTCCTGTGGTAGCCGCTCCGCAGCTGTGCAGACGGGCTCTTAACACTTGTTAACCCCGAGTCTCCAGTCCCTTCCTCCTCCCCGCCCCTTTCCCGTTTCCCTTCAGAGAGGGCTGCTCAGGATTCACAGAACTCATCCCCCATGGCTATGAGAGCGTTTCCCTAACATTCCTTGGCGGAGTGGGTTTTGGGGCGCATCCAGCGTGATTTCAGACCCCTCGCCGAGCAGCCCCGCTGCTGAGCTCTTCCCGCAGACCACCTCGCCGCATACTGAAAATATTGTGATTCGGGAGGAAGTAACCGGCACCTTTGGGGAATCGCAGACCTTTCCTATGAGGGAAGCAGCTTCCGGAATTGAACACGCTCAGCCTGGAGGAAATCTTGAGGGGTGGACCTTTGGGCTTTTAAAGGCCTCAAGAGGGGGTCACCCGAGGATCAAGGATCGAGGCCGAAGACGTTTTCTGACGCCACAACTGCAAAATTCCACAGGGGTCAAAGACAGGATCCTAGCAGAAGCGGGCTGGGCTGGGCTGGGCTGGGCTGGGCTGGGCTGGGCTGGATATCCGGACAGCTCGCCTCTCAAAGGGATGTTAGAATTTGAAGCAGTCTGCGGGAGGAAGCAGCAGCAGGGAGACGTGATCACCCGGAATCTTCCATGACTGTAGCTGAGAGTGGGACATTCTCCTGAGGGAGGGTTTGGGGGGTGGTGGTGCCAAAATGCCCGTGAAGCAACAGTCATGTAGGGGAGCCCTGCTGCAGACCCCCGAGGCAGCCTCAACTTGGAAAACTTCCAGGACTACAGTTAAAGTCATAACTGTGTGCTGGCTTGGTGAAGTCTGTTCGATCCTAGGAGGGCTTCTCTTGCTCTCTCTCTTTTCTACCCACCTCAGTTGTGCAAGGGGTAATGGCAGCCCGTGGGCTGTAAGGCAGGGAGGCTGGGAACACACAAATGTTTATGCTCCACGTGAGTCACTTGCAGAAACTCTGGGTGGTGTTTTCCTTGCCAAGGCTGATGGCATTGGGCTGCCCTGCGGCTCCAGCCTTAGGCGTGCTTCCAGCATTTTAGCATTTAGAGTTGCTGAACTTTCACAGTAGGGGGCATGGGTAGCTTGCTGACCTTTCACAGGGAGGTGGCTGGGCTGTCTCTTTACGGGCGGGCGGGGCTCGGGCTGGGTCTGGTCACCACTCACTCACCTGCAGATCAACCAGTGAGGCTTCCTTGTCCCCATTCCCAGGGTAGGAAGCCAGTGTGCATTGCAGGGAGAGGTGGTAGCTGGAGAAGTATTAACTCCACAGTGGTTTTTCCAGAGGCTCGTCCGGAATTCGAGCCCCAGATCAGAGGCTTCTGACATTGAAGGCCCCTTTTGGTTACGAGAGCCAGAAACTCAACTCAACTCACTGCCATCAGTTAAAAAATAAAAGTTTATCGTTCACATAAAAAACAAGTTCAGGGAGAATTCCAGTTTTTATATTCATTAAATTCAGAGCTCAGATGATTCCTCTGGAACCTGTGACTCGCGTCTCTTAGCTCTTGGCTGGGCAAGGCAACCTCACCTTGCTCTCCATCATCCCAGCAACCCTAGGGGGAAGGCAAGTTTCCATCCTGGTGGCTCCAGCAAAAGTCCCAGGGAAGGTTTTGGTTGGGTCAGATGGGTCACACTGCCTATCCTGGGCTCAGTCAGCATGGCTGCGGGCCTGGGAGGCTCTGGTTGGCCAGGCTGGGTTATGAATTCTCCCTTTTCAGCCCAGGGGTGCGTCTCCTGATCCTTACCACTGGGGCTGAGAGTGAAGGAGGTTCCCTGAGGAAAACAGGGGGCCCTTAACAGAAGAAGGAAGGGATGTTGGCACCCCCTAAAATGAAGATGTTCGTGAGAGGACCCTCTTGATGCCTGAGTTTGTGCTGCTGTTGGAAGGTCCTTGCTGCGCCATACCCATACTGTGTCTGCCTGCAAATGGCCTGGCACCACTGGGCATGAGCACATGCCATTTGGTGGAACTGTCCCTTTCAGAGCCTCAATACCTGCCCTGCCAGGGGAGGCAGCTGGGCTGGGTCCTGAAATGCTGGCATTTGCAGTGCTGGATTCTCACAGGGTTTCCGAGGGGTGTTCTGGGGCCATGCAGTCATATGCCTACTTGCCTAATTTGTAGAGTGAAGGGGTTTTGCTCATTCAAGTGGCCCCATCTCCAAGCCCAGTGCAGCAGGGATAATGTGGGGGGATGGGCTCTTACTGGGGTCAGCCTCTTGTCAGTGGGTGGGAACAAAACAGGCGAAGCTTCAGCCTGAGACCTGCTTAGTAGTAGCCCTTTCTGCCCCTGGCATTGGGGCCCTGGCTGGGCTTTGAGGGGTCACGGAGGCTGTGGGGAACCCTGGCTGGTCCATGAAGGCAAGGGAGGTCATGGGGGAGACCTTCTAGTTCGAGAAGGCTTGGAAGGGAAAGTGATAGAGGAGCGTGGAAGAGCTAGTGGGCTTGAGAGTGCAGCATAGGGAGGAGGGGTGGAGGTGGGGGGCAGAAAGAGTTGGCCCTTCAACACGGGGAATAGCATGAGTACAGTGTGGAGGCCAGACATCCCAGAGAGGAGCCTGCCGAGGGCTTCCTGGTTGAGCCCAGTCAAAGGATAACATACCTAGTCCCAGGACTTGGACCAGGAGGTTCCATGGAGGGGGTAACAGAGCAGATATATGCAGCAGATACCTGCAACAAGCAGAGATAGGAGTCAGGCGCCAGCCACTGCTGCCACCTAGCAGCCAGCCACCTGCCACCTCACCCATCCTATCCATCCATCCATCCATCCTTCCATCCGTCTATCCATCTACCCATCCTTCCGTCCAACCATCCATCCATCTGTCCCATCTGTCTATTCATCTGTTCATCTACCCTATCACCCATTGTCCATCCATCCATCATCCATCTACCCATCTATCCATCCACTCATCCACCCACCCACTCAGCCATCCAGCCATTTAATCAACAAGTGTGACTGAGCTCTGAGCACGTGCTGGGCATGGTGCCAGGTGCCGGAACACAGCAGGAGACAGAACCCACCCTTCCCTGCTTGGTGAGTCTCCTGTTGCAGCTTCGAGGAGACAGGTTGGAAACAGATGGATGGTTTACCAGATGGAGCGATGGGCAGGCAAGACAACTAGAGCTGGGTTGGGGTCAGAGAGGTGTGAGGCCTGGGTGGGGCTTTCCCACTGTGACCTGGCAGAATGGGGTTACCTCCCTCATAACAGCTGGAGGGTTAGTGGGATAGTCCACACCCTTGCCCTGGCTGCCACTGAGGAGCCACATCCTGCCCTACTTACTGTCCAGCTCCACGTCCACCTCCTGGCTTGGCCTTCCTGGTGAGTGGTCTCAGCTCTCCCAGCCTCAGTCTCCCCGTCTGCATCATGGAGGTGATCAGGGGGCCCATCCACCTGGGGCTACAGAGAGACCAACACTGGCCAGGCCTCTTACGTGCTGTGTGGCCTTGGGTGGGTGCCTGAACCTCTCTGTGCCTCAATGTCCCTATCTGTAAGATGGTGACGATAGTGGTATACCCCTCTCCAGGCTGCCCACTGAGAGACGAGCTGGGAACCAGGTTGGCACTGCCCCGGGCCCACAGTCTTGCATGGAGTGGGTGCTCGCTTGCCAGGATGGGGAGGGGTGGGGGTATGTGGAGGCAGAGAGCTTGCTGATGAGGGAAGGAGGGTCTGGGTGTCCGCCTTCCATCTTCCTAGCCTTGAGAAGTTGCTGGAGTTGGGCAGGTCTGGGACTGGGGAAGTGCTGCCTACAGGGTCCTCTCGTCCATCAGCAGTGGCCAGATCCCTACGTCCTGGGCTCCCTGGGGCACCAGTCAGAGGCTGGGGTGAGGGCAGAGAGCCTGGGCAAGACGTCACAGCTGGGCTTCAGGGGCACTGGGCTCACCGTGGCCCCTGAGGAGCAAAACTGTGGGAGAGCCACAGGGGGCTTAGGCAGGAGAGTGATGGAGTTTGATGTCATTGTTGCCTTCTGCTTGTGGGAGGGTGGGCCATACCTGTAGAGTTCTTGGCTGTAACCCAGTGAGTATTGTGGGAGTGGGGGAATCCACGCGGTTTGTCCCTGTCTCAGAAGGGCGGGATGACGGAGCTGACCGGGTGGTTCCACTTGCCTTGAGTGGAACCAGCACTGAGTGAGGCTGTCTGGCGCCAGGCTCAGGATCCCAGCCAGGCTTTGGGGATGGCTGGTGGGGTCTCATTGTGAGGCTGGTGACTTGTGGGGCCAGGCACACCCCTGCCTCTACTCCCAGCCCCTAGGAATTTGCTCCTGTCACCTCTCTGGGTCCTTGGGAGGAGTCATGATGGTTCTTTTGAGGTGGACGTGGGTTCTAGAACCTGTCTGCCTTCCCTACCACCCTCTGGACCCTCAACCTCCCTGGCTGTCATGTGGGGGTTCTCAGGAGCCACCAGTCCCGGGTGCCGGCAGGTTGCATGGTTCCCTCCTGCCGGTACTCCCCAGCACCCAGCACCGCCTCTCTTCCATCACCCTGTCACTGCACTGCAGGCACAGACAGGCAGGAGCCAAAGACATACGTGTGGGAGGTGGCCCTGCCTGGTGATGCTCTGAAGATGAGGTTGGCAACCGTGGCCTGGCGCCCCTTTGCAGGGCTCAGGGAGAGCATCTCTGTGGGCGACGTGCTCCCAGGGTGGGCTCGCAGTGGGCCCTAGACGTGTCCACGGCCCAGCTCTTGGATGAGGCAGAGCAGGTGGGAAGGAGTGGATGAAGCTCTGTCCCTGCCTGGCGGCCTGGCTTGGGGTGCGCAGATCCACCTTGGCACTGGGCATCCTGATTTAAATTATCGCAGAAGATGTAGGAAGTAACCAGTATGATGACCAGGAGGGAGAAATAAACAATTCAGCTGATGCTGTGGAAAGAGCCCAGGCTCAGGGGCACATGGGATCTGGAGCCCTGGCCAGATGTTCTTCTTTCTCTCTCTCTCTCTGGGTCTCTGTGCCCCCCAGTCTCTCTCAGTGGTTTGGCCTCCAGGCCTGCTGGGACACTGCTCTGAGGACCTTCATCTGCTCCTGGGTTCCACACTTGTCCACATTGGAGCCCTGCTCTTTCATCTGCTCCCCAGCGTGCCCGGGGATCAAGCCCTGCGAGAGGACTGCAGGCATCTCAGAAGGAGCTGCCCCTTATCGTGGGGCTGCGGCTGTCTGGGGGTGAGGAGGGCGGAGCCGGCCTGGGGTGAGCAGCCCCAGGGGAGAGCGTGCTGACGTGAGCATGGGGGCTGCTGGCCAGCCGGAGCATTTAAGGGCTACTGCCAGGTGCCAAAACGTGGTGACTCCATCCTTTGGGCTGGGAGCATAGTACCCAGAGCTGTGAAATACTGTGGTAACCACAGCAACAGTGGCTTGGGGTGTCTGCCTTTGTGGGACATGTGGGACCTTGGTTCAGACGCACCTTTGATCCATGGAGCTGCGTGCCTGGAAGGCAGAGCAGTGGCCTTGGCAGAGTCAGCAGGCTGTAGTAGAGCGGGAAGCAGGAGCCAGTACTGGAGCTGCCTGCAGCCATGGAGGGGGGGGCCATACTGGGCCTCAGTTTCTCCATCTTTTTAAAAAAATAAATCTATTTATTTATTTTTGGCTGCCTTGGGTCATCGTTGCTGTGCAGCCTTTCTCTAGTTGGGGTGAGCAGGGGCTACTCTTCATTGTGGCGTGCAGGCTTCTCATTGTGGTGGCTTCTCTTGTTGCAGAGCACGGGCTCTAGGCGTGCGGGCTTCAGTAGCTGTGGCACGTGGGCTCAGTAGTTGTGGCTCGCGGGCTCTAGAGCGCAGGCTCAGTAGTTCTGGTGCACAGGCTTAGTTGCTCTGCGGCATGTGGGATCTTCCCGGACCAGGGAATCGAACCCATGTCCCCTGCATTGGCAGGCGGATTCTTAACCACTGCACCACCAGGGAAGTCCAGTTTCTCCATCTTGAAAGGGACACTTGCTGCACTGACCTCTTGGGCTGGCCAGGGATTCATGAAGTTCTTCGTGAAGGGCTGTGCCCAGCATGTGCTCTGTCAGTGAGCCTGCTTTGTGAAGGGTCTGAGGCGGGCAGGAAGGGGAAGCCAGAGAAGCTTCCAGTGTGGCTGGATAGGAGGACCAGTGGGCTGCCGGCGCTTCTCCATCTGCAGCTAGAGAGCCCCATCCCCATCCCCCAACCTCTGTCTCCCCCCCCACCCCGTCTCTGTCCCCCTCTCTCTGGGTCTCTGTCCCCCTTCTCTGGGTCTCTTTCTCTCTCTCTGGGTCTCTCTCCCCCTCTCTGGGTCTCTATCTCCCTTTGTCAGCCCAAGTGCAGCGTCTTCCCTGCTGATGCACCCAGGACCCTAAGGTGGAATGGCCTGGAGCTCCCTGGTACTGCATCAGCTGGGGTGTGAGCCAACCAGCTGCACTGCGCTGCTGTGCTCCATCGAGCCACATGGACAATAAAACCAAAATTGGCTTTGAAAGTGGAAGTGCTCTCTGTTTTGAGGGGAAGTGAGGGAATTTGCATGTAAGAACAGTATGTTAAAGGGGCAATACCGTCAGACTCTGTTCTGGCCTGAGCTTTGGGCTCCACGTGGGGGTGGGAAAGGAGTTTACAAAACCCCAAAGAAATGTTTCCATGAAATTCTTTCTTGGTCTTGCCTTTTCCCATTTTTTTTTTTTTTTTTTTTTGGACATTCCAGTGAAAAAAACTTTCCGGGGCTTCATATCTCTCCTGTGGGCTTGGGAAACCGACCGTGGAGACCAGGGCCAGCAGCCGGGCGAGGGCAGGAGGAGGGGAGCGCCCTCCCCGCCAAGTGCTGCTCCCAAGGCAGCCCCTACCGCCGTCGCGGGGCTCTGTCACTTTTGGTGTGGCTCTGCACCTCCTGTGGCTGTCCCTCACTAGGCCATCCTGCCTTGGGTCCCCTCGAAGCAGGCCCTGAGGCAAGGATATTTGGGGGGTGGTATATTTGGGGGGTGACCCCATGAAGAATGGGGGGCAGGAAGGAGCCCACACAGGGGGCGCCAGCAAGGATCCAGCGACAGCATGGGCAATGGGCTCAGAAGGCTGGGGACGCCTGGAGGTTGTGGGGATCCTGCCACAGGTGGGCATTTACCCCACCTAGTCCCACTGGCTGTCAGCTCCCGTGCAGGGACATCCAGAGGGAGGCAACAGCTGTTTCCCTTGTTCAGCACGGGACTGCACATGGCTGGGGGTGCCTGATGACCGTGGTAGAGAGACACAGCACGGGGGTTGGGGTCAGGGGGCACATGGTCAGAGGCCAGGCCCAGGCTGAGGGTGCAGCTGGGGAGGCAGTGAGTGGCCTCCAGAGACGCCCTGACCCGGCTGCTGACGCATTGGCTCCGATGACTCAGCGCGGGTGACCGTGGCTTGGGTGGCCGTCTGGAGACTCGGACTAGCTCAAGGGCTGCCGCTGCCGCCTTCCTGGGGGCCCGGGGCCCCGCCTCGCCAGCCGCCCCCTGTCTGGGCCGGCCTGAGTAATGGGTCCTTCCCTTAGTCATCGGTCCCAGGCCCTGGCCCTCCCTCTTCCTCCTGCCCACCTCCGCCCAGCCAAGCCTGCTTCTCTGTCCAGGCTGGGGACTCTGGCCCCTGCCGGCTTCCTCCCTCCTTCCCTGAGTTCCCCAGAGGCTGTGAGGTGTGTGTGGGGTAGCGGTGGGGGCTTCAGAGACAGTTGTCCCACCGGTGAGATGGGAGGAGGAAACCAGCCTTGTGAGGTACCATGAGCCTTGCTGGGGGCACGAGGAGGAGCGCCTGGGACAGCATGAGGCGTGCAGAAAGGGGCTCTTTCCTACCCCCTTGGTGCAACTTGGGCTCCACACCCTGTAAGCAGAAGTGCTATGGGCTTTGTAGGGCTTCCTGGGCCGGGGTGTCCTAACTCCAGCAGAGGAGCGTTTTAACGCTCAGAGTATGCACGGCCTCCGTGCTCTGCTGGAGGGCAGCCCTTTGTACCTCCTTAAAGGGTGTTTAGCTTGTTTCCCATCTTCAGCCCCCAGAAATGGTATTTGGTAAATATCCTCACACATCTCTCAACTTGCACATGCGAGTATATCTCAGATAAATCCCAAAAGTAGACCTGCTAGGTCAAGGATGTGAACCTTTAGAATTTTTCTAGGTCTACCAAACTGCCTGCCTGGGAGTTGTCCCTCTTCGCACTCCTGCTGGGAATGGACAAGAGCATCTGCTGCCAGATGGCCCACCCCATGACTCTGCCCACCTGAGGGGTGAAGCCAGTCCTTTGGCAAGCACACTACCCTTATCGTGAGCGAGGCTGAGTCTTAGGTCTCTCCAGCCAGCTGTGCTTCCTTTCCTAGGAACCGTCAACCCACATCCTTCTGTGACATTGCTGGCTTTGTATTGATTTCTTGGTGCTCTTTATATATGGAGGACCACTGTAAATATATGTCCAGGGACCAAGCAGCCCCGGGATGAAGTTGCCTCTGGTGGGAGATCTTTCTTCTGGTGAAAACATGCATAGGCACGCCAGTCCCCAGAGCTCAGAGGAAGCACAGGAAATCCTCCCAGCTCGCCTCACACTTTCAGAGGAACTTCTAAGAAAAAACTGAGGCCAGCTAAAAGCAAAATGTCAAATGCTGGGTTGGGGGAATATACCAAATCTGTGAGGTGAGGTGTCCACAGAGAGGCCAGCCAGGCTCACTTGACACCTGCCGTGGGCTGGTGCTCTGTGGGTGGTTCCAAGCTTCAAGTTCCCAAGCACTTGGCCCCATTCAAAGGCATGCGAGTGGCTTGTATGGTTGGTGGCAGGATGTAGCCCCCCACTTTGCCAGCCCAAAGTGAAGCTGGGGGAAGTAGGGGGTCTGTGGTCCCTCATTTCCCAGGAGGTGATGGGGGCCGGGGAGCCTCATGGCAGCCCTGTGACATCTGCTCCTCCCTGCCCCTTCCCACCGTTTAAAAAAATTTTGGCCGCGCTGAGCAGCATGCGGGATCTTATTTCTCAACCAGGGATCGAACCCGTGCCCCCTGCAGTGGAAGTGTGGAGTCTTAACCACTGGACCACCAGGGCAGTTCTGCCTGCCCCATTTGAGAGCTGAGAAAATGAAGACCCAGAGGACCGGGGAACGTGCCTTAGTCACACAGCTGGCAGATAGCAGGGCAGCCTTGGAATCCTGCCCTCTGCTCCTCACACCAGGTGCCAGAGCCTGGAGCAGCAAGGGCCGTGGTGCAGCCCGGGCAGTCTTTCCGGAGTGGGTCTGGCCAAGATTCACCTCCCAGGCTTTGGGTCCCGGCCCAACCCTCCAGACACTCTGCTCAGGGCCAGGCTCCAGGCTTGGATGACTCTAGGGGATCCTGGTGATGAAAGTGGCACACAGGTGCTGTCTGCGTGTCACCTCCTCACACCCCGCAGCCCCTGCTGTGCTGAGTGACATCTGCAGAGAACAGCACTGCCATCCCCGGGGCTACCCAGACTGGCCAAGTCTACGTCTGTGTCTGCATCTTAACACGGCCCCTGGTTTGAGACACACCTCTTCTCTGTACCCTGTTCCTGGGAGGGAGGTTCCAAGGGGTCACAGCAGCCGTCCCTGATCCCAGGCCACTGTGCTGCACAGGGAAGGTGGAGCACCTGGCCCCAGGCAGGAGGGGGCCCGTCTTGGGAGGGGAGGTGGCTCTGCACAGGGGCGGCCGTTTGTGGAAGTCGGGCCTTAGGGCCAACACCCAGGATGCAGCCAAGCCCTCTGCTCCCAGGGAGAGGCTGGGCATCACTGTCTAACCTCAGGGGTGGCAGAGCTGGGAGGAGAAGCCGGGGACACCCCCACTTTTTCTGGCCTCTGCACCTCTCTGCTCCCAGCTCCTGTCTCCTCCCCCCGGGACATTCACAGCTTCGATGTGAAGCCAGTTGTGGATGATGTGACCACTTCGGGTCCCCATTTCCCGATTGTGCACCCGACGAGGGCAGATCTGCTCTGTCTCATTCATGCTGTGTCCTCCCACCCATGAGAAACAGACAAGGGGCTGACAAAAAAGCCCATGAGGAGAGGGGGGGAGGGGGGGATGGATCTGAGCACCTCAAGGGTCCTTGGAGGCTCATGTGGGATGTGACTTTGGCTCGGCGCTCCAGAGGCCCGTCACAGGGTGTCGCCGAGAGGACACAGCAACACCCTGTCCCTGGAGATGTCCTGGCAGGGCCTGTATGGCTGAGGGCAGCCCTGGCCAGTGGGTGGGTACAGTTGGAGGCCTTCTGAATCCTGAGGGTCCAATGACATTCTCTTCGTGATCTTCAGAACATGGGTCAGGTGGGGTTCTTGGGAAACCAAAAGAGCAGAGACTCGGATCCAAGCAGTGACCCAGTCAGGAAGGATGGGCTGGATGCCGCAGCACTGGCTGCTTCCTGCCTGGGAGAGGAGGGGGGCGTGTGAGGTGGGCGTCCCCTCCACCTCGTGGGGAGAGGCGACTCAGCCAAGCTAGAGACTCAGGGTCCTCCTGGGTCCCTTTCCTTCCCTCCCTCCACGGTCTGCACACCCAGCCTCCAGGACAAACCCAGGATCTGGCTACCGACACCACTGGCGTCCCAGTATCACCAGCTCAGATGACCACAGCGCTGGGCTCTGAGTCACATGTGTTCCTGCCTCCCAGAGACAGGATGGTTTTCCGCTAAGCGCAGGTGGTGTCCCCCTGCCACGTCCCCTGTCCCCCCGCCATGTCCCCACACCTTCGGAACCCTGAGCACCTCGCAGGCCTGCAGGCAGTGTCCAGGGCCCTGCAGCCCCTCTACCCATTGGATGGTTTACCCCTTTTGCCTAGGCTCTGCAGAAGGCCGCTGATGGGGGCGGCCTGTGCGAGCCGGGGACCTCCCGTCAGCAGCGACTGTGTGTCTTGTGCCCGGCGTCAGCTCTTTTACCCCTTGGTTGTGTTTTGGGAGCTGGTGGGCAGTAGGAGTCGAGGAGCCTTCTTTCTCTTCCTGCTTTCTTGGAAAGACCAGTGCCCACATTCCTGGCCCTCATTTGTGGGCAGAGGCAGGCGTCAGTCCCAGGAATGGGAAAGCAAGTTCCAGAGAGCCGGAGGCCATGGCGAGAGAGCAGAGGGCTGGGGAGGATGGCCTTTGCCTGGGGTGGGGTGTGGGGGCTGAGAGAGTCCTGGGAAGGCTCTTGACCCCATGGAGGCTGATGGGCATTGCCCGCTTCTGTTGTGTTTGGAGGAGGAAGTGATGTATTAGGGCCTCCTAAACTACTCATTTATCTCTGCATTTCTACAAAAGTTTTCCGAGATGAAACAGCAAAGGGGACAGGGGCTGGGGGGTGGTAGGGGATGAGGGGAAGCGAGTGGGAGTGATAGGGGCTGGGCCACAGAGGACCTTGTATGCTGTGAGGCCCTGGAGGTCATGGCAGGGTTTTGCCCAGGACCTGAGAAGGCTCAGATGTCCTTGAGTTTTGTATTGTTTTGAGGTGGAAGTCATATAACCTAAAATTCACCATTTTAAAGTATATAATTCAGTGACATTTAGTGCTTTTACAGTGTCGTGCAACTATCGTCTCTGTTTAGTTCCAGAACGTTTTCATCACCCCAAAGGGAATCCTGTACCCTCAGGCGGGCACTCCACACCCCCCCTCCTCCAGCCACTAATCTACTTTCTGTCTCTGTGGATTTCTGGACGTTTCATATAAATGGAATCATGTAACACGTGGCCTTTCGTGTCTGGCGGCTTTCACTCAGCCTGATGTCTTCCAGTTTCTTCCATGTTGTAGCATGAATCAGTTTCATTCTTTTTTTTATGACCGAGTAATATTCTGTTGTATTCATATACCATGTTTTGTTTATGCATTCATCCACTGATGGGCATTTGGGTTAGTTCCACCCCTCTCCTTTTCAAAACTTTATTTTTATTCCAAGACAACCTTTGCCTTGTGCATCCTCATTTTGAGGTGCAGGAATCTGTTTTACTTGTCGCATCCCCAGCTAACTGCCCCCATAGGTAAATCCATCTTAGGGCAGTTATTCTTGGTTTTATGGCTTCCTTACGTTGGTGACAGGAAGATCCCACACAACCTACTGTTTCCTGGGCCCGGGTTCAGTCCTCCTGCGTCCTCTTATAGCTCTGGGGCTGCGGACAGCCTGTTCAGCGTGTCCCTGAAAGGTAGGACTGACAGGCGTTTCCCCTCGACTGGGCATCCACCGAGTGCAGCCAGGGCCGAATTCTTCCGTAAACGGCCAGGGTGACTTGATGGTCGTGTGGCCGCCCTCCCCTGGGGTACAGGGCACAAGAGGCATGCTGGCTGGTGTCAGAGTGGCTGGACCTTGAAGGTCAGCACCCGCTGGAGGTGGCTCTCCCTCTCCCACGGTGAGAAGCTGGCCCGTGGCACCCCCAACCCCGGGGCTTAGTGCCACCCGGGAGGCTGCAGGTTTCAAGTTCCTCCTTCAGACCTGTGCTGGAGCTCTGCGCTGGCAACTAATCCCACCCCGCCTCCTGCAGGGGAGAGAAGAGGGGCTTACTCGTGGGGATGGCTCACTGGGGCACAGGGGACAGTGAGGTGACATGGAGAGTCCTGTTCCTTAAAACGAGCACTCAGTAGGCACAGGACGTTTTATTTGCTATTATTTATTTTTGGCTGCGTTGGGTCTTTGTGGCTGTGCGCGGGCTTTCTCTAGTTGTGGCGAGCAGGGGCTACTCTTCGTTGCGGTGCGTGGGCTTCTCATTGCAGTGGCTTCTCTTGTTGTGGAGCACGGGCTCTAGGCGCGCGGGCTTCAGTATTGTGGCTCGTGGGCTCTAGAGCGCGGGCTCAGCAGTTGTGGCACGTGGGCTTAGTTGCTCCTTGGCATGTCGGATCGTCCCGGACCAGGACTCAAACCTGCATCGGCAGGCAGATTCTTAACCACTGCACCACCAGGGAAGCCCCAGCACAGGTCATTTTAGAATGAAAGCTAATGAAATAAATTTTTAAAGAGGAGAAGGTTGGAAGCAACCCAAAGGTTCATAGATGGGTGAACAGATAAAGGAATTATGGTGTGTCCACACAGGGGAATATTACTCAGCTAGAAAAAGGAATGAAGCGTTGACACACGCTACAACATGGATGAACCTTGAAGGCATCAGGCTGAGTGAAAGAAGCCAGATACAAAAGACCGCATGTTGCATGATTCCATTTATATGAAACATCAAAACAGGCAAATCCATAGTTACAGGAGACAGATTAGTGGTTGCCAGGGGCTGGGGGAGGGGGATTGTGGGGGTGACTGGTAATGGGTGTGGGTCTTCTTTCACAGTGCTGAAATGTTCTGGAACTAGATAGAGGTGATGGTTGCATAACATTGTGAGTGGATTTTATGCCACTGAATTGTATACTTTAAAATGATGAATGTTATGTGAATCTCATCTCAAATACAAAAAAAAGGGATGCGGGAGGCTCTGCAGGTCCTGCATCAAACCCCGCCCATTTCACAGGCGGCAAATGGAGGCTGGAGAGGCGCATCCACTGTCACGGCCAGTCAGTGGGCAGGTGGCAGACACCATTGGGACCCAGGCCTGGTTTCCACTTCTCTGGGGCTGGTTCTGGCAATTTTGCCTCCACCCGGGGCAGCTTCAGAGCCCTGCCAAGCCTGCCCAGGGACCAGACGGCCCTGAGGCCGGTGAGCCACCTGCCCACCTCTGCTCTCCCCCAGCATGGCCGACAAGAACGGGGCCCTCAAGTGTACCTTCTCAGCCCCGGGCCACAGCACCAGCCTCCTGCAGGGCCTCGCCGCCCTCCGTGCCCAGGGCCAGCTCCTGGATGTCGTGCTCACCATCAACCAAGAGACCTTTCACGCGCACAAGGTGGTCCTGGCCGCCTGCAGCGACTACTTCAGGTGAGCGTGGGCCCCCAGGGGCAGGGTGGAGGGTGCTGCCCTTCTAAGAGGGAAGATCTCAGGGCTGGGCATCTAGCCGGGGATGGCTCTGAGGGAGAATGGCTGGGGTTAGCCCATCTTTGGGTTTAGAGAGAAGTCCAGTAAGCCTGCAGGTTTTTCCAGGTTTGCTGCTTATTCAAACTTGTGGGGGACACTGAGCAGACAAGCAGAGCATGCCTGGGGCACAGAGGTGGGTGCCCGATGAGCAGCTTCTGCCCTGCGAAGGTGGCAGGGCTCCGTCAGGTTTTCATTCGAAGGCTTTATGTGATGCCTGCATGTGCCAGGCGCTGTTCTAGGCCTTGGGGATTTAGCAGGGATAAGACAGGCACGAGCTCTGCCCTCATGGCACCTGTGCTCAGGCTGACGGACGGGAGGGACACCTGCTCGGCCGCCCTTGTGTGCGCCAGGTTCTGTCCAAGGCCCCACGTGATGAGTGAGGCCTTGCTGGGTGTACAGGTCTCTCTACCCTAAAGGCCCTTTCCTGAAAGCTCCTTCCCTGTGCCTGGCTGGGCAGCGGGGCGAGGGCCCCACGGAGCAGGGCTGGGGGCCATTCTCATCAGCTGGGGGCTGTCACAGGCTGGGGACAGTCTCCCTCATTCCCTTAGTGACCAGCTGGCAAGCTTCCTCCTGACACCAGAGAGAGCTGGGGTGCCGCCCTGGGGGTGGTTCTTCAGCCCCACATTGCCAGGGGTGGCCGAAGCGTTCCCACCTGCCATCCCAGGTGCCCGTCTTGGGCTGCATGTTCCTCGCAGCTGGGGTGCCTTGCCTGGTGCGCCCCCTGGCTGCCCGCCCCACGGGCTCAGAGGGGCCATTCTGGGGAGTTGGAGCAGCCAAGCCATCTGGGGCGCCGCTTCTATTTTTATTCTGGATTTGGGGACGGGCGGGCTGGCCCAGCCAGAAATGCCCTTTAAAGGCTCCTCTGCGCTGGCACTGCAGTTGGAGAGGCCTTAAAAGGCAATGCTCCCTCCCGTCACCGTCACCGTGATTGCTTCTGCCTTCGATGGGCTGACGGGACTCGCGGGGACAAGAAGGGGCAGGGTCCAGGGGGCTGGTAGAGCACTGCGGTGGAGGGTTGGGGGGTTGTTAGTCAGTGGCCGCACAGCAGCACCAAGCTCAGCTGTCCCTCCTCTGGGGCCTGAGCTGGGCCCACTGGGTGTGCGACTAGGGGACGGACATCTGTCGGGCAATGTCGGGAAGTTCTCTCCCCTCAGACGGCTGTCACAGGCGTGTGCTGATGGTAGTTATAATTATGATGAAATGCCAGCTTGCCCCAAGCTGGAGCACACGCCATCTTCTAGAACCTGCCATGAACCCTGAGCAGGCACTGGGGTTCTCACCCCTCTTCCTGGTGGGGGGCCCTCAGAGGCCATGGGGAGCTGTGACCCAGGGCCTACGTCTCTCAGCAGCGCTCACATTAGCTCTGCTTCTCAGAGCAGGATAGCACGGCTGACAGAGCTGGGGTTACTTGCTGCTGGGGGGCGGGTCTCACGATGGGCTGGTGTTCCTTTGGGCCATTCTCAGGGGGCTTTCCTGACCACGTAAGCCTCTGGAGATAGCAGGGACCCTAGCACCGCCCCCTGATGGGCACTCTGACTGGGCACCCTCACCCCTCCCCAACCCATGTGACAGTGACCCAGGCTGGGGAACGTGGAGCCAGCTGCCCACGTGAGGGGCTGGGCTCTGTGAACCACAGTGCCTAGTGCCCTTGGGGGTCCCCGCCTTGTCTCCTGAACTTGCCGCCGGCGTGGTCGTCCAGGGCTGGGTGTTAATGTGGGGCTGGAGACCTGTCCCCAGAGCCAAAGCCAAAGCCAAGGTTTGGTCGTCTCTTGCACAGCCGCACCAGCCCCGCAGCGAGCAGCCCCTGGTCCCCGCCCTTTGAGGCAGCTGGGCCCCAGCACCGCACACTTCTGGGTGAGGCCAGGCAGGGCTCCACGTAGGGGGGCAGAGTGGGGAGTTGCTGCTTGTAGGAAGATGCATGGCTAGGGGTGGATTAAAAGTCTTTTCCTTTTTGCCTGTCTTTAATGAGCATCCAGCCTGCTTTCCCCTGGCCGGCCGTGCCCTGCTCACAGTGTCCTGGGGCCAGGCCATGCTCGGGCAGCCACAGTGCCCCTTGGCTGCCCCGAGCCCACATGCTATGTTTCTGACCTTCAGGGCCATGTTCACGGGCGGCATGAGGGAGACGAGCCAGGACGTTATTGAGCTGAAGGGCGTGTCGGCCCGCGGCCTGCAGCACATCATCGACTTTGCCTACAGTGCCGAGGTGACACTGGACCTGGACTGTGTGCAGGACGTGCTGGGTGCAGCCGTGTTCCTGCAGATGCTGCCCGTGGTGGAGCTGTGTGAGGAGTTCCTCAAGGCCGCCATGAGCGTGGAGACCTGCCTCAACATTGGCCACATGGCCACCACCTTCAGCCTGGCCTCGCTCAAGGAATCGGTGGACACCTTCACCTTCCGGCACTTCCTGCAGATTGCCGAGGAGGAGGACTTCCTGCACCTGCCGCTGGAGCGCCTCGTCTTCTTCCTGAAGAGCAACCGGCTGCAGAGCTGCGCCGAGATTGACCTGTTCCGTGTGGCCGTCCGCTGGCTGCAGCACGACCCCGCCCGGCGGCTGCGCGCCAGCCACGTGCTCTGCCACATCCGCTTCCCGCTCATGCGGTCCTCAGACCTGGTGGACAGCGTGCAGACGCTAGACATCATGGTGGAGGATGTGCTGTGCCGCCAGTACCTGCTGGAGGCCTTCAACTACCAGGTGCTCCCCTTCCGGCAGCATGAGATGCAGTCGCCGCGCACAGCCGTGCGCTCGGATGTGCCCTCGCTGGTTGCCTTTGGTGGCACGCCCTACACCGACAGCGACCGCTCGGTCAGCAGCAAGGTGTACCAGCTGCCCGAGCCGGGGTCCCGTCACTTCCGTGAGCTGACGGAGATGGAGGTGGGCTGCAGCCACACGTGCGTAGCCGTGCTGGACAACTTCGTGTACGTGGCCGGGGGTCAGCACCTGCAGTACCGCAGTGGCGAGGGTGCCGTGGACTCCTGCTACCGCTACGACCCCCACCTGAACCGCTGGCTGCGCCTGCAGGCCATGCAGGAGAGCCGAATCCAGTTCCAGTTGAACGTGCTGTGCGGCATGGTATACGCCACAGGTGGCCGCAACCGGGCCGGCAGCCTGGCCTCAGTTGAGAGGTACTGCCCGCGGCGCAATGAGTGGGGCTACGCCTGTTCACTGAAGCGCCGCACGTGGGGCCACGCGGGTGCCTCGTCTGGGGGCCGCCTCTACATCTCGGGCGGCTACGGCATTTCGGTGGAGGACAAGAAGGCCCTGCACTGCTACGACCCCGAGGCCGACCAGTGGGAGTTCAAGGCTCCCATGAGCGAGCCCCGAGTGCTCCACGCCATGGTGGGTGCTGGCGGCCGCATCTACGCCCTCGGTGGCCGCATGGACCACGTTGACCGCTGCTTCGACGTGCTGGCTGTGGAGTACTACGTGCCCGAGACGGACCAGTGGACCAGTGTGAGCCCCATGCGGGCCGGACAGTCAGAGGCCGGCTGCTGCCTGCTGGACAGGAAGATCTACATCGTTGGGGGCTACAACTGGCGTCTCAACAACGTGACAGGCATCGTGCAGGTGTACAACACCGAGACGGATGAGTGGGAGCGCGACCTGCACTTCCCGGAGTCCTTTGCCGGCATCGCCTGTGCCCCTGTCCTGCTGCCCCGGGCCAGGACCAGGAGGTAGCTCCCCAGACCCCGGTTCCTGGCCTGGCCGCCTGCTGTTTCTGCGAGGGGCTTGGCGGGTGCGTGTCTGGGCGGGGAACTTCAAATCCCCACCCCCGCGGGCTGGTCTCGCATAAGGCACCCTCCTCACCCCCCCCTTCCTTCCTGAAGCAGATTCTGGCTCTGTGCCCAGTGGGGGAGGCTGCCAGCAACAAGGCTGATGTGGCAGCAAACTCACACCCAAGGTGGTTTCCTCGCCCACCTTCAGTTCTCGCTGGCTGCCTGGCGGGCGGGAATCGAGGTCTCCTTTGGGACGTCGTGGTGTGGCTTTGCCCCACTTCTCTCCCCTCCCCCTGCCTGGAGGTCTGAGAAATGCAGATACGAACTCGTTCCCGGTTGATCCCCAAATTCCCCCCAACCCCCATGAGTTGCATGCGTCCTTTTTAAAATAAACATACCCCAAGTCTCTAACATATGGACCTCCAGGAGCAGGAGAAGCGGCTGGCAAGTACTTGGCTCGGGTTGGCCAGAAGGGCACGTTTCCGCCTCCCCAAGAAGCCTGAGCTGCTGGGCAGGAGGGAGCCGGCACTCATTTCTATTCCTGGCCTGGGTCTTAGCACCTTCAGGGTGTTCTGTCATCCGCTTTCAGGAGGAAAAACAACACAGCCAGCTCCCAGAGACCGTCCTTACGGGCATCAGGCCTTCCCGTTTGGCCCTGGGTGATGTGTGGGGCCTTAATAAGAACGGGCTGACTCTCCTCATCCCTGTCCCGGTCCCATGAATGAAAGGGGACGCCTGCTTCAGAATCTCACAGTGCATCTGCATTCCACAGGCCTGTCCCGTGCTTTTTATTTCTCCCCCTCTTTCCAGCCCTCTGCTCCCCCCAACCCTGTGTTCAGGTTGACATGCCGCAGGCCTGTGCCCACCCTGCGTGGGAAGTCAGGCGGGCTGTGAGGCCTCTGCCTTCAAGGGCCTTGCGGCATCTCCAGCCACATTTGCTTTGGTGTCTAAACCTCAAAACCATTTTTTTTTGTTGTTGTTCTCTTCTGCTTTTTTTTAAGAGGCCAGCACCACTGTCTTATAAATGGGATTTGTACCCTCGGGGCAACTTAAAGTGTCTCTTCTGCTGCTAATGGACGATTGATGTCGTGTCTCTGTGACCCGCTCGCCATGTAAATAATTAACCTCATACCTTAGCAGACGTTGTCTCCTAATACTTTCCTTTTATTTAATAAAAATGTTATGGTAAAAAGATGGAGTGGGCCCAGTGCTGAGCTTGTGGGCTTGATGGGTCGCAGATTCCTCGTGTCCTTGCGTGTTTGGGGGCTCCTCTCCCCCCTCGCCCTTTTCCAGCATTGCAGAGGGGCCGGAAGTGGGGCCGGCCTTTGGCTCAGAGGCCTGGGGGCAACAGGAAAGGAGGCTAGGACGTCCTTCCACCCGGCGCCTGGAAGACAGAGGGCAACCAGCCGGGGCAAGGCAGCCTTCCAGAGACTCTTTCCAGGTGGTTCCTTGCGCCTGGTGACCCGGCCCCCTGCCATCAGCCAGCCCCACAGCCCCTGGCAGGTTCTGTCTCCATCTGCTCAGTCCTGGGACTCCAGGTTGGGAAGCTGGGGAGCCCCCCTCCGCAGAGGCTGTGATAGGGGAGGAGCAGGGCAGGTCCTAAAGGAAGCATGAAGTCACTGTGCTTCCCTATGGGGCTTCCGGGATCATCCTCAAAACGTACCCACAGGCCTGGTGCTCCTGTGCAGTGGCCGTCAGGGCCCGGGGTGAGGCTGGGTGTGTGTATGGGGGTGCAGGGTGGAAATAAGAACTTGGTTGGGAACCAGTAAGGAGCCCACACTGCCAGGGGCATAGAAGTGAAAAAACAGCAGCCCTCAGGGACTTACTGGAACATTCTAGCCCCTTCTCATCACCCCCAACCTGAGCTCCCCCAAAGAGAACCCTTCCCTGCTGGAGGCACGGCCCCTTTGGGGTGGGGGGGAAGGGAGAAGCCTTTGCCAGCTGCAAGTCCCCCCAGATCAGCTCACACCTCAGAACATCTTGTCCCCAACGAGCTGGCAGGGGCGCCGGCGCGGAGCTGGGGGCGGGGAGGTGCTGCCCTATCTAACTGGGTCGATTGTGCGTAACTGTCTGGGCTGGTTCATGGAATGTTCTCAGGGGCCCCCTGCCCCTCCCTCTCCACACCCACACCCCCCCGGAAGAAAGGAAAATTATTTTTCGTATTGTAAACTTTAAAAACACGAAAAAGCTGTTTTTAATTTAGCAGAAACTGGCTTGCATCTTCACTTTGTGCACATTTGTGTCCTTCAGAGGGAGGCGGAACATGCGTGCACACAGGCACGCAGACGCTTACACGCACACCTGCACTCATGCGTCTGACACCCACATCCACGTGGTCACACTCACAGGTAGCCTTGTTCATAGGCCGTGTAACGTGCTCACATGCTCACTCACGCACAATTAAACACACAGCTCACATGTGTACATGCTCCTGGACTAGCCTGGCCCTCCTCTGCACAGCACCCTGAAGGGGTCTGGAGCTCATCACCTCATCACCTCCTTCACCTTTGGCCCAGGGCAGCTTGGGCACGTAGGGACTGAGCTTGTGGAGAGCCCGTCTGCTTCCAGATATCCTGCTTTCCCACCGTGGCCCTGGATGTGGCCGGCAGGAGCCTCCCTCTGCACCTGGGCTTGGGCTGTGGGAAAACGCCATCTCCTGGGACGGTGGGATGGAGGCCCGCTAGAGGGAGGCCAAGTGTGACTTCTGGGGCCTCACAGTGAGCGAGGGCCAAGGGGGCCTCGGGGGAGCCGTGTGAGGTGGGAATCTGCCCCAGACCTGGCCAGCTTGGAAACCCGCCCCTGGCTTCATCTCTGAGAACGCAGCTCCAGCCCCTCTGTTCTCACGGGCCCTGGAGCTTTTGCTTCTCATGGTGGAGCCTCGGCACATCAGTTTTATTAGGGGCACCTGGCCATGTGTCCCAGGAGGCACAGCCTGAATGTTTGTTGCACAAATGACAGCTTTTGGGGTGGGGTGGTGGGAGCAGAGTCTCATCCACTCCAGGATCCGTGGGCACCATTGGCCTGCAGACCCCCAGGGCAAGAGGGCCACGAAGCCGTGCTCCTGCCCACAACAAAGGGCCCAGCTTAATTCTTGTGGCTGACCCCGCTTGTTGCCATCCCGGCGATCATTTCACCCTCCTCACCAACAGAGCCATGGTTTGGTGCCCAGCCTCGGGGGTTAATTTAGGATTTGGCTGAGCCATTCTTGGCAACGTCTTTTGTGGGGGTTTTTCTCGATCTGGGCACATTTCCCAGTTCTGGCCAGCAAGTTTTAAGGGGAGGTCTGGGGTAGGGGTTTCTGGACACAGGAAAGGTTTTATTGCCCCCTTCCCTCCCTTACTGTTTCCCACGAGGACATGATGCCAGGAGCTTCTGTAGCCATCTTGTGGCCACGAGGAGCAAGTTAAGACGGGCACAGAGATGATGCCTCCCAGAGCCCTGAAACCATGGGGGCACCAGTCCCACCCCGGAACCTCTTACCTCCAGACTCCTTTTTATGAAAAATCACAATGTCTGTGCCACTTAAGATACTAGTGGTCAGATATTCTGCTAATTGTAACCCAAACAGTTCCAAAATTATAATATAAATGTAACAGATGCTGGGGTTTCCCCATCTTATGTAAGTCAAGGTTTTAATTTGCAAGCAGCGGAAACACCAGCCAAATTAAATAGCAAAAATGTGCATTGGAAGTCTGTTCAGTTCCTCACAAAAGTGGCAGGAAGGCTGGAAAACCAGACTCAGAAAGTGGTAGAAATCAAGGAGGCGAGGGTGATTAGCTGACATCATGCCAGGGAACTGGTTGGTGAGGTCACTTCTGCCACCACCACAGAATCCAGATGCCTCCACTGGCACTGCCATTGGTACTCCGCCATAGCTGCCCCTGGAAACCACATGCTCCTGCCCCAATGCTGTGTCTTTGCATCACTTGGAAACATCCTGTTGGCCCAGCATGTCCTGCTCCAGTGCCCTAGGGAGTGGGGAAAGTTAGTACCTCAGTGTATTAGTCAGCTGCTGCTGCTGTGTAACAAGCAACCCCAAGTCTCAATGGCATGCAAAAATATTTTTCACATGTCTGTGACTCAGCTGGGGTGGGGTATTTGTTCTAGGCTTCCCTTGGCTGAGCAGCTCTGCTTCCAGGTGCAAGACTGTGGAGTAACCAGGAAGTTCAGCTCCACCTACCTTGCATCTTCCTGGGACCAGCAGCTAGTCAACCTATGTTCTCCTCTTACAATGGTGCCAGAGGACAAGTGGGATCACATGAGGCTTCCTAAGGTCCAGATTCGGAACTCTCGTGCTGCTGCTCCTACCCATATTCCTTTGGCCAAAGCAAATGATGTGCTCAAAATCAGGGCTGGGTAAATATCCCCTACCTTAGGCAGGAAGAATGCACAGCGGTGTGGCAAAGGGTGGGACACAGAAACGAAGGGGAACTGAGGCCCATAATTTGACTGATCACACCATTGGCTTTGGAGCCTCTGTTGTCATTGGAGAGGCTGAATTCCCATTATGGGGATTCCCCAGCCTCCAGATGCTGGGCCACCAAAAAGAAAAGCCAGCTGTATCTCTTCTGCAGCCACTGACCCCTAGAGGTTGGGGAATCCTTCTCTTCTATTGTGGAGTAGATTGGGGCTGTAAGTGTCCTGGGCTTTTGGACAGCGGGTAGCGGGGGGCTCTGTGAGGCAGTTTAGCTGGAGCTCAGCCAAGTCTCAGGGCATTCTGGTGTCACTGGAAGGCCTGCCCCAGATGTCCCTTCAGCGTGGTGGTTGTTGTGGTGGGGACTGGACGGCTGGCTCTGCCCCACCATACCCTAGATCCATCCCCCTGGGTCCCTGCCCCCTCAACTCCAGCCTCCTTGGCAGTCCGGCAGTCCGCCCCGTCCTACCTTCCACCCCACACTCAGCCTGCGGTGGGGGGCTGAGGGGCCTGGGTCCTCCTCTAACCTCTTATTCGGTCGTAAGGAGTGAGCTCCATGTCTGGTGTTTCTGGCTCCCATCGGGTTCTTCCCTTTCGCTTCATAATCAAACCTGGTTCTTGCTTTGCCTTTCAAAACTCTGTCTGATGAGGGCCTGGTTTGGAAGTCAAAGACGGGCCCTGGATGGTTTTCCTCCTTGCCTTCCAGCTCCCAATGGCCCGAGTTCACCTTCATGCAATGTGGGTACCCTGGATTGACTAAGATTCCATATAAGGCAGTGCAGAAAAGCAAGCCATGAAAACTAACATCTCGATGTAGGGTTTTGCTTCCCTAACAGTTATTGAGTGCTTGCGAGGAAGCAGGCGCTGAGCTAAGTGCTTTACATGCATTATCTATTTAATCTTCCCAAGAGCTTGCTCTGCGGAGTGCCATTATCTGCATTTCACACGGGAGGACAGTGAAGCTCAGAGACATGAAATCACTTGCCTGTTGTCACACAGCTGGAGAATTGGCAAGGGCTGGGCCACGCAGAAACGCACAGGAATTTAGGTTTTAATTTAGCTTGTATTTAGAAGCTTTACGTTGAGGGGTGCTGTGGCCTGGATGCAGGGGAAAGGGCATTCTAGGCAGGGAGACAGCCTGTGCAAAGGCCCACGCAGGATCAACAAGGCTGGATGGAGGACATGAGAAAGGGAAGGGTGGGAGAGGATGCTAGGGAAGCTGGCAGAGAAAAAAAGGGAGCCAGCCAAAGTTATGGAGCACAGGAGAGAAAACTATATCATGGAGGCAGCAAGAAGTAGCTTATAGGACTTGCCTCTTAGCTCACACTTGGATTTGCTCTGTAACTCAAGGGAAGCTATTTAAGAATGGGATACTCCTGGGACTTCCCTGGTGGTCCAGTGGTTAAGAATCCACCTTCCGGGACGTCCCTGGTGGCTCAGTGGTTGACTCCATGCTCCCAATGCTGGGGGCTGGGGTTCAGTCCCTGGTCAGGGAACTAGATCCCACGTGCATGCCGCAACTAAGAGTTCGCATGCCACAACTAAGGAGCCTGTGAGCCACAACTAAGGAGCCCACCTGCCACAGCTAAGACGCAGCACAACCAAATAAATAAATAAATATTAAAAAAGAAAAAATGAAGAGTCTGCCTTCTAATGCAGGGGACGTGGGTTCGATCCCTGGTCAAGGAACTAAGATTCCCACATGCCGCGGGCAACTAAGCCTGCGTGCCGCAACTACTGAGCCCACACTGCACCACAACTAGACAGTCTGTGTGCTGCAACTAGAGAAGCTCACGTGCCACAACAAAGAGCCTGCGCTCCGCAATGAAGACCCAGTGCAGCCAAAAAAAAAAAAAAAAAAAAGAGAGAGAGACAGAGAGAATGGGATATCCCTTATCCCTTTGGGTCAGGGTTGGCTGGAGAAGGACCCAGGGCTGTGTGAGTCCAGAGGGAGGAACAGCTCTGCTTTGGGGTCAGGAATGGCTTTCTGGAGGAGGGGTCATTTGAGGTGGGTTTTGAGGGATAGATAGGAGTTTCCCAGGCATATTCATTTAACAAACTCTTCCTAATTCCCCATTTCTGACTAGTCTTGTGTTAGCTCTGGGGAGCCAGGGAAACAGAATGAACACAGATGAGTATAAAATGAGGCCTAAAGTGCTCAGAGCCATCAACAGAGAACAAGCCTTAGGAGTAGGGAATTGGGTGTGTCTGTGTTCTTTCTGCATCACACAGGAACTTCAAGCCCCCAGAGTGTCTGAGAAGGGTGAACATACTTTCAGCTTCTGATCTCTGCTCAGTCTATAGGGGAGCAGACAGTACTCCAGACACAGCTGCCTTCAGGGGGTGGGATGTTCCTGGATCATGGGACAAACATTCAAGGGTACACTTTAGATAGCGCCCTCAGGGTGGGTCTGCCAGAGGAGAGGTCTGAAAGATGAGAAGGTGCCAGCCATGAAAGGATCTGGGGGGAGAGCAGTGCAGGCAGAGGAAACAGCACATGCAAAGACCTGGAGGTGGAGTAGCAAGGAAGCCAGGGTGGCTGGAGTGAGGGGCCAGGGTGTGTGAGGACCCTTCGGGCCATTGGATTTTTTTCTGAGTGTCATAGGGAGCATGAGATCCGCCCCCCTTTACGAAGACCATGAGCTGCTCCAGAAGTCCTGCCCGGGCCACACTGGGTGGTGGAAGGTGCCTTTGATGAAGGGAGAAAGTGATAGAGTCAGGGCTGGGTTCTGCCTGGGTCACCAGACGCCCTGGCCTCACCCTTCACAGGGCTGGGGGTCAGTGGAGTGGGAGGAGGGCTTTGGTCACTGTCTGGCCATTGTGCAATAAGCAGGCTTGTGGCTTCCTCTGACTCATCACCAGGGTTTAGGATGGATCGAGTTGCTGCTGGGGTGCGGGGTAAACGGGGGTGAGTAGGGTGAGCACTGGCCCCTCACCTCTGCCCTGTGGGCATAGCCTCTTGCTGTGGCCCCTGCTCCCCCTGAAATCTTTTCTCCTCCATCTTTCTGTGCAGAAACTGGCTTAGTGCAGCCTTATGTAAGTGATCTGGGTAACCAGCATTTTTTGAGCACTTATTATGAGCCAGCACTTGACATATATTAACCTCATTTAAACTTGACAAAACCTGGTGTAGAGAAGGAAGCCGACCTCTGCTGTCAGGCCCGAGTTCCAGTCCTGGCTCTGGCGCTTAACTTGTTATGGGCAGCTGCCGTCCCTGCTCTCTGTCACTATTTCCTCTCCAATCTCAGGATGGTGGCAGGGACTAAAAGTCACATAAATAGAATGTCCAGTCCCTTACCTGACTCCCAGAAGCTTCAGTCTCTGTGCCAGGGAGAGAAGATGGACTTCAAATCGACTTCAGCAAAAAAGAGCATGAATTATTGGCTCACATAACTGAAAAGGCAGGAGTGTCTAGCTTCAGGTATGGCTGGATGCAGGAATTCTGAGAGTGTCTTTGCCTACATTTGGTTCTGTTTTCCTTTGTGTGGGTTTACTCTCAGGCCACCTTTCCCTTTTTTTTTTTTTTTTTTTTGGTCCACGCGTACTGTGCGACTTCTAGGACAGTTCCCTAACCAGGGATTGAACCCAGGCCACGGCAGTGAAAGCACAGAATCCTAACCACTAGACCACCAGGGAATTCCCCAGGCCACCTCTCTTCAAGTGGTGACCTCTGGCTCTGCAAACCTGTGTTACCCTTCAAATCAGCCACCCAAGCAAAGAGGGTGCTTCTCTTTCCCATGCTTCAAACAAAAATTCCAGACTTGTATCTCATTGGGCAAACTGGGTCACATGCCTGCCCTGACCCAATCGTGCTGGTCACAGCAATGGCTCTGCTGATTGGCCAAGGCTTCCAATTTGAAGGGGAGACTGTGGGGAGAGCGAGTGGTGAGACCAGCTCTACCACAAACCAGGGACTGAAAGTTGGAAAGGGTTCCCTGAAGGGTAGTTGGTTGTTGACACCCCAGATAGGTGGCAGATACTTGCTAGGCAAAAAGGCTAGAAGTCCAATAAAGTGCTCAAAACCATATGAACCAGAAGGATAAAATAGAGCAGTGGCAGTGCCCAGGACACTCCAAATTAAAATCTATGTATGTGTATGTATTTAATGTGGACTTTTCATTAAACTGTTGTAAAATATAAATAAAAGCATGTTTGGAAAATGTTGGTTTCCCCCTATGATCTCCATCAGTGTCCCCTCCAGCCATCCCTCGCCCTGGTAAAAAAGTGTGCTTGTTGTGCAATTAGAGATGCCCCCAATTCCCCTGGCTGCCCCTCCTGGCTTCTGCCCCACCCATGCTCCGAAATCCCTGGAGCCTCTTGAATACAAACTTTGACATTGGTGGTTGGGGTCCCTCTGTCTGGGGAGAGACAACTAGGTGTCAGAATCCCTCTTGCCTCTCTAGGTCACCTGCCCCCCCCACCTCATCATCGGGGAGACTCTGCTGTCCCTTTCACTGATGGGTCTGGGTGGGATTTCTGGACCTGTCCTTTAGCACCCCATGGCAAAGCTGGCTTCCTTGAGCAAAATTGGACTGGAGAAATTCACAGAGAGGAGGCTAAAGCTATGTAGCTCCAGTTCTCTGAGCTTAAGGATCCAGAAAATAGGAACTGGATAGGGGATAGGAACAGGGAAAGAAAGGTGTTAAGGACGACATTGGGATTTTGGGCTGGGGACTGATCGCACCCCCAAAACCATGTTGGCCATAGGAGCCTCCCTTCCTAACATCACTCTCCTCCTGGCCCATCATTGGTTTTATTTTCCACATCACATTTCTCTCCATCTGAAAAGTTCTCGGGTCATTTGTTGGTGGGTTATGTTCCATCCCCCCGCCCCGACTGTGCATCCCATGAGGGCAGGGACCACGTCTGCTTGCTCACGCCGTTCCCCCAGTACACTTGGCACACATAGGCGCTCCATAAATGAATGAATGCATGCATGGATGAGCAACGCCCTGAACTGGTCTCTGAGCTGAACTGGTCCGAGCCCAGGCTCAGCCTCGAGTGCTACCTGTCCTTGGGATGGGTGCTGGCTCCATCTTGGTGACCTGGAAGGGTTTGCGTCCAGGAGTCTCTCTCTTGGGAGCTCCAGCGGCCCAGCCTGTCCCTTGCCCAACAGCCAGACGGCCGCTGTCCAGCGGGCCAGGAGGCGGCTCACTGCGACTGCGCCGAAAACTCCACCCTCCCTCTCCCGCCTCCCCTTCTGGCCTCTAAGCGCGCCGCCGAGGCGCGCGCATGCGCTATCGCCCCCGCGCCGCGCGCCACTCCTGTGCGCATGTGCCGCTCTCACTACAGCCGGCGCGCCTGCGCACTGCCCGCCGCCCGCGGGTCCGGCCGGCGCTTGCGTGGTGGCACCGGCGAGTGGGGGGGGCGAGGAGGTGGAGGAGGAGGAGGAGGAGGAGGAGGAGGCGGCGAGAAGATGGCGACTTCGAACAATCCGCGGAAATTCAGCGAGAAGATCGCCCTGCACAACCAGAAGCAAGCGGAGGAGACGGCAGCTTTCGAGGAGGTCATGAAGGACCTGAGCCTGACGCGGGCCGCGCGGGTAAGGGGGCTGCCCGCGCCGACCCCTCTGGGCCGGAGAGGGAGGCAGGGGGCGCGTGTCTGGCGCGTGCACGGGGTGGGGGGCGCGCGGCGGGGGCGGGGCGCGCGCGGCGGGGGCGGGACTTGGCTCGGCCCGTGGGGACAGGTGTCCCCACGCCCCGGGCGTCGTGGGCGGGACAGGTGCCCCCACATCATCGATACCTGAAGGGGTGAAGGTGTCCCTGCATCATTGCTACCTGAAGTGGGGGACAGGTGTCTTTACATCATTGTTACCTGTAGGGGCAGGGGCCTCTACATCATTACTACATGGAGGGAACAGGTGCCATTACATCATTGGTACCTGAGGGGGGAAAGGTGTCCCCACACTGCTACCTGAGGGGGATAGGTGCCTTTATATCACTGCTGCCTAGGGCAGTGATACTGAGGTGTGTGAACTGGGTGCTGCTTGCAAGCATTACTGTTAACTGGGGAGGGGGGATAGGTGCTCCTATATCATTGGCACCTGAGGGGGACAGCTGCCCCCACACCATTGCTACCTGAAGGGACAGGTGTCTCTCCATCATTGTCACCTGTGCACTCACTGCCTGAGTGTTGGGGGAAGGACAGGTACCCCCACTTGCAGAGCTGAGATGGGATAGGTATCTCCCTTTTGGATACCTGGGGGAAAGGTCTGGCCTCCGCTGTGGGGACCTGGGCGGGATCAGGAAGGCAGATTGGGCTGTCTTGGAGCTTGGAGTGCTGACAGCTGCCCCTTCCCCATGCAGCCCATATGGTGGGGACCAGGTGATGTTCCTCCCACTAGGACAAGGTACAGCTGGCCACAGATGGCCCCTGGCCCCTCAGGACCAGGATGGAGGGACAGTTCTTCAGATGGCTGGGTGCTTTTGGTGTGCAGGAGCAGGCCCGGTTACCTGCTAACCTCATCTGGGAAGCCGCTGTAGGCCTGGAGCAGGGGCTTGGTTGTGGCTGGGGTTGGGGGTCCTGGCCCTTCTTCTGGGCCCCAGCTCTCTGGCGACCACCGTGAGGTGCCAAGCTCCTTGGGTCTCGGTATCCTCCCTTGTGGAGTGTGTCTAGCAAGCCCTTCCTCGTGGGTCAGGGAGGGGAGCATGCTTTGCACAGGTGGCAGTAAATCTCTGCTTCGATCCTGCAGAGCGATGGGACCCCTCTGCTGTACCCTGGGGCCTTGGGGAGGGGTTGAGTGGGAGCTGCAGACACCCACCCCGCTGGTTTCTGGATTTGGCGTCCGATCTGACTGGCCTAGGCAGACCTACCTCCATGCCGTGAGCCTCAGTTTCTGATTCCTCAGGTGGGCTTTTGGGGTGACGTTACTTTTTAATTAGTTGCTTGTTTCTCTTTGAGATCATGACCTTAAGACTAGAATGTGTGTCTTCATTTCCGTGCGTTTGTTCAGCTATATCAGTCGGGTGCTCACTGTCGGCCAGGTGCTGCTTGTCCCTGCTCCAGCCGCTTGCGGCCTCGCTCAGGATGTGGTTGGTGAATGAATGAATGAATGAAAGCGCGCAGCTTTCATTGCCCATACGTCAGGGCTTCTGAGTGCAGGAGTGTCCACTTCATCTTGTCTGCAGCATGTAGTGTGTGCTAGCATGCAGTAGGTGTCAAATGTATGTGGTGTGACAAGAAAGAAGGGGTCACACTGGTTCTTGACAGTTCTTCATGATCCAAGGCCTGGTTTCTGCTTTAGGGTTGGAAATGAATTATTGGTGTCTTTTTGTTTGTTTGTTTTTGAATTGTTGTTGAAAAGATACCTTTAAAATAACAACTTTATTGAGATAGTACCATATAATTCACTTGTTTAAAGTGTACAGTTCAGTGGTTTTTAGTACATTTACAGAGTTGTGCAACCATCACCACTGTCTAATTCCAGAATGTTTTCATCATTCCTCAGAGAAACTCCACACCCATTAGCAATCACTTCTCATGTGCCCCTCCCCCCAGCCCCTGGCAGCCACCAAGTTTTCTGTCTTTATGGATTTACCTGTTCTGGACGTGTCATATAAATGGACTCATACAAGATGTGGCCTTTTGCGTCTGGCTTCTTTCGCTCAGCCTAATGTTTTCAAGGTTCATCTACATTGTAGCGTGTATCAGGAAGCTTCTTTCCTTTTTATGGCTGAGTAGTATTCCTTTGTATGGCTGGACCACATTTGTTTATCCATTCATTGGTTGATGGATGTAGAAAAGATTTTTAAGATTCGCAGACAGCAGTTCTCTCGGCCCCTGGTAACCGTTTCCCATCTCTTTCCTCCCTCGCCCTGTTGCCTTCCTTTACTTCGGGAGTTGGGGAGGTAGGGTGGGCTTGGGCCCTGGGCGGAGGTGCACTTATACTAGATTTTTACAGGCAGAGCAGTGTTCTCTATTGGGGGTGATTCTGTCCTCAGGGGACATTTGGCAATGACATTTTTGGTTGTCTCGACTAGGGGAAGGGCTGCTACTGGCATCTAGTGAGTAGAGAGCAGGGATGCACCCTACGATGCATAGACGGCTCCCACCATAGACAGTGATCCGGCCCCAGGTGTCAGCAGTGTCAAGGCCGAGATACCTTCAGTTTGAAGGAAACGCTGTGTGGGCAGGGGTGCGAGCTTTGCACCCGGGCAGATAGTTCAAAACTCCGCACCCATCAATACGGCTGTGCCACTGTGGGCAGGCTGGTGGCTTTGCCTGCACCTGAGACCAGGATGGGCAAGCTCTTTCCCAGCCTTTTCCGGCTATTGCACATGGCACGTGGTACATCAGCAGTGTCTGGTGCATGTGAGCGAACCCGCCTGATGCAGGGTCTCCTCCTGCTCACCCTCCTATGGCTGCAGCCTTCTGCGCTGCCTCCGCCTGCGGTAGACACAAACGTTTCACCTGAGAACAGGTGGGACGTGGCCCAGTTGGTACCTGCTCTTCTCAGGGGAATTCCACAGGTCAGCACGCCCACTCCCGGAGCGAGCGGGGACGCTCGTGTCGATGTGTGTCTGTGCACGGCCCTCGGTCGTGATGGGTGCACCCGCAGTGCCTTCCCTTGTGAAAGGCCGGTCAGCAGGTGTTGAGCCTGATGAGTAGATCCATGCTGTCACTTCACCCAGGGGCAGGTACCCCAAGGGCTAGTTCGGGTGGCGGATGGGGTGTGACGTCCACTTTTGGGTCGCAGGGTAGAGAGGTGAGTGCACGAATGCTCCTTTCTCGTCCTCAGACATGGGCAGCCTGATGTGCAGAGAGGGCTGTGGTGCTCTGCTGTGTGACTTCGGGCAGGTTTCTTAACCTCTCTGGGTCTCAGAATCCTGATCTGTGAGCAAGGGTAGCTTGCTTATTCCACAAAATGACATTTTTATTTGCCCAGCACGTCCCAGGGACTGTATTAGGTACTGGGGAGCCAGCAGCATATGAGGCATGTGAGGGCCATGCTCTTGGGGAGCCGGCATGGTTTTAGTGGAGACAGGAGAGAATTGCTACAGATAAATGAGGCCGATGCTCTCAGAAGAAGCAAAGCAATGTGCTAGGACTGGCTAGGGCGGGAGGCTGGCACCTGGACAGTGAGACAGAGGCCCCCGCGCCCCCCACCCCCACCCCATGCTGGGGAAGGGTGTCCCTTGTGAGGGAGGCAGGTGCAGAGGCCCCGAGGTGGGAAGGGCTTGGCGAGGTTGAGGCTGGCATATTGAGAGAGAGAGAGGAGAGATGCGGCTGGCCCCTGAGGGAGGGGCCCTGGGAGGGTCTGTGATGGTCAGTGGCCTGATCCTTTGCTTGTTTTTGTAATAGCTTTATTGAGATATCATTCCCAATACATTCAAACCACTCATTTAAAGTGTACTGGGACTTGCCTGGTGGCACAGTGGTTAAGAATCCGCCTGCCAATGTAGGGGACAGCCCTGGCCCCAGGAAGATCCCACGTGCCGCGGAGCAACTAAGCCCGTGCGCCACAACTACTGAGCACGCACTCTAGAGCCCGCGAGCCACAACTACTGAGCCCACGCGCCACAACTACTGAGCCCACACACCGCAACTAGTGAAGCCCGTGTGCCTAGAGCCCGTGCTCCGCACCAAGAGAAGCCAACGCACCTCAATGAAGAGTAGCCTCCACTCACCCCAACTAGAGAGAAAGCCTGCATGCAGCACCGAAGACCCAACGCAGCCAAAAAAGAAAAAAGAAAAGTGCACCATCTAGGGACTTCCCTGGTGGTCCAGTGGTTAAGACTCCGAGTTTCCACTGCAGGGGGCACAGGTTCAATCCCTGGTCGGGGAACTAAGATCCCTCAAGCCGCGTGGCACGGCCAAAAAAATAAATAAAGTGTACCATCCAGTGGTTTTTAGCATATTCACAGAGTTGTGCAACCATCACCAATTTTAGAACATTTCCATCACCCCAGAAGGAAACCCCGTCCCCTTAGCAGTCACTCCCCATTCCCCCTCCCACACTCCTGGCAACCACTCATCTACTTTCTGTCTCTGTGGATTTGCCTGTTCTGGACATTTCATATAAATGGAATCATATAACACGTAGCTTTTTATGTCTGACTTTTTTTGCTCAGCTTGATGTTTCCGAGGTTCATGCATATTGTAGGGTGTATCAGTCCTTCCTTTCTTTATTAAGAATTGTGGTAAAATATACAAAACATACAGTTTACCATCTTTTTTTTTAACATTTATGTATTTATTTTATTTATTTTGGCTGTGCCGGGTCTTAGATGAGGCACTCAGGATCTTCGTTGCGACATGTGGGATCTTTAGTTGCAGCGTGCAGACTTCTTAGTTGCGGCATGCGGGATCTAGTTCCCTGACGAGGGATCAAACCCAGGCCCCCTGCATTGGGAGCTCAGAGTCTTACCCACTGGACCACCAGGGAAGTTCCTAATTTACCATCTTAACCATTGATAAGTGTACAGGTCAGTGGTATTAAGTACGTTTACAGTGTCGTGTAGCCACCACTGTCCGTTACTTCATTACTCTTTAAGGCTGAATAATACTCCATGGTGTGGATACACTGCATTTCGCGTATCCATTTGTTCATCCGTGGACACTCGGGATGTTTCCACCTTTTTGGCTGCTGTGACTAGTGCTGCTGCGGACGTTTGTGTCCCAGTGCTTGTGTGGACGCGGGTCTTCCTTTCCCTTGGGTGTATACGCCGAGGAGTGGAGTTGCTGGTCACTCTCAAATGGTAACTCTCCATGTAATCATTCAAGGATGCTTCGTGTCTTACAAAGATGGCTGTGAGCTGAGTGGGCAAGGGGGTGAGAAGGGAAGCAGGCAGATGGTGCGAGGCCGCTGTAGCATCCCGGCTGGGGAATGGAGAAGGTGGCTTGAGCAGGGAGGTGGCCGTGGCAGTGGCCGGAGTGGTGGATTTTGCCAGCAGAGATGACTGGACGTGTGGGTGGACCGGATGTGGGAGGTGAGGGGAAGAGATGGGGGCGCGTCGCCCACTTGCCGGGGGCTCAGGGCACAGGAGGCTCTGCCTGTAACTGATCACTGAGCATCCCAGGGAGCAGCACCTGGGCCAGAAAAAGCCCGCGTGCAAAGCAGTCCACGGTGGCCCAGCCAGGGCTGCCAGCTCTGGCTGCGCTCAAGGAGGGTGTTCTCCCGGCCCTACCCTGTGACGGGGGTGGCTCTGCACAGGCTGTTGGAAAACGGGCCTCTGGGCCGCAGGCACCTTGCAGCGGGGGCTCGGGTTAGCTGAGCGTGGAGGCCGCCCCCAGTCCTGGCCTCCATCCTGGGCTTTGGCACCATTTGCCTCTGTGCCGGCTGCTTCAAGTGTCTGGTGCCATCTGCAGCCTTAACACACACACACGCACGCAGGACTCGCCGAGCTGCTCTGTTGAGAGGATGGGGTACACGGCACCCCACCTCCAGAAGGCCCCAGCAGTCTCAGTGCCCTCCAGCTGGTGATCTGCCACACCCGGTAATAGGTTGCATGGGGGCCCCTAAGAAGATGTGCCCACATCCTGACTCCCAGAACCTGCGACTCTGACCTTATTTGGAAAAGAAGGTCTCTGCAGCTGTGAGTAGGGTAAGGATCTCAAGATGGGGTTGTCCTGGATTTAGGTGGTCAGATGACTGGCGTCCTCACGAAAAGAGAAGACCCGGACTCACGTATGAGAGGCCATGTATGACGGAGGCAGAGATTGGAGTGTTGCAGCCACGAGCCAGGGATGCGTGGAGCCCCCAGAAGCTGGAAGAGGCAAGGGAGGATCCTCCCCTAGGGCCCCCAGAGGGAATGTGGCCCTGCCGACACCTCGATTTTGGATGTCTGGCCTCCCGAGCTGTGCAAAAATGAATTTGTGTTGTTTTATGCCCGCCCCCCGCCTTTGGCGGTCATTTGGCGGACACTCTCCTGGGCTGAGACAGAGCCCGCGGAGTCCAGGTACCATGCGGAACCCGCTTCGGGGCGGTGGGCCTGAGGGTTGTCTGCAGATGTGCACACGTGTCCTTCTTTGGCAGGTCATGTTCCCCTCGAGGCCTTGAGTGGATCCGTCACACACCCATTGTCAGGAACTGGGGACTCTCGCTCTGTCCTGGGCCTGGTGGTGATGGTGAACAAGCCTGAGAAACAGCAGCTAGAGCAAAGGCCCTGGGGCAGGAGGGGCATCTTGTCAGGAGCTGACCAAGAGTATGGTCACAGTGTGGTCAGGGGTAAAGTCTGTCCTTTGCACTCTCGGGTCCTGCCCCCTGCCGGGCGCCGTGTGGCTTTCACTCATCCCCATTCTTGTTGCTCAGCCCCTCCTACCGGAGAGGAGGGTCGGCTTTGCCATTGTGCCCATGGGGAAGCTGAGGCCCAGTGCTGCATCCCAGCCGGGAAGAGGCAGAACTGACGTGTAGCTCTGGGATGAGCACACGCGCTGTGTCCGAAACAAGGAAGTAAGAACACAAACTAGAACCTTCAGTAGCTTGCCAGAGCCTGCTTGGCCCCATGTGGGCCTTGGTTTTTCCGAAACGTGACTCAGTTTCTCCCACCACGCCCCTGTTTCTCCCATGACTTGGACCCTGGACTCCATGTTTCCTGTCACTAATTGTCCTCGTCTTGGAGGCGGCAGCCTTGGGACACCATCACACACACCTTTGTGCGGTGCCCATGGCGCTTTTCCCATAAAAGCCATGGTCTAGATCAGGCTGGGTGCCGAAGTCTCTGTGGCTGGCACGGGACACGCTTCTGGGTTAATTGGTCCAGTTGTCATTTGGAAGGAGGCTTTCTTGGAGAGCCCTGGTTCTGTTCCCACAGGGGACTGCTGAGTGGCCCTGCCAGCCGGGGGTCCTGTGTAGAGAACCCTCCTAAAGCTCATGGCCAGCCCGGGAACCATGCGGAGTGACCTTGTTTTGGAAAAAAAAGCCTTAAAAAATTGACGTGAAATTCACATAAAATGAACCATTTTAATACACATTTCGGTGGCATTTAGCACATTCACAGTGTTGCACAGCCATCACCTCTGTCTAGTTCCAGAACATTTCCATCACCCCAGAAGGAGATCCAGTCCCCATGAGCAGTCACTCCCTATCCTCCCCTGCCCCATCTCCTGGCAACCACTAATCTACTTTCTGTCTCTGTGGATTGGCGTGTCTGGACGTCTCATGTAAATGGGTCCATACAACATGTGGCCTTTTGTGTTTGGCTTCTTTCACTCAGCATGATGTTTTTGAGGTTCATCCACTTCGTAGCACGTGTCAGAGTGTCATTCCTTTCTGTGGCCAAATAATATTCCGTTGTGCGGATGGACCACATTTAGTGTATCTGTTACCTGTTGATGGGTGTATGGCCTGTTTCCGCTTTCTCACTGTCATGAATGGTGCTGCTGTGAACATGTGTGTGCAAGCATTTGCACAAGCCCCTGTTTTCACCTTGTGGGCACATGCCCGGGAGTGGAATTGCCGGGCATATTGATTCACCAGGTAGAGGCCGGTGCACAGGGTGTGCGGTGCTGGGGCCCACCTGCTCCGGGGAATCCAGGAGGGCTTGCTGGACCTGCAGTAGGTGTGGAACCAGGGGGGTCTGTGGCTGGGTGAGGGGAGGGTGTCACTGGCTGAGGGACAGGCATGGAAGCTGAGGGCTTAGTTCCGAGGCCGCCTTCTCATTTCCTTGACTGTGACCCACTGTTAGAAATTTGTGTTTCGTGTCATAACAGCCGCCACCAACAAACATACAATTGAAACAGTTTTCTCCAAGGAGTCCAGCCCTCCCTGTGTGTGTGCAAAGTTGATATAATTGGTTCCCTTCTGTTTATTATAAAATGCCAGGGACCCACTGAATTGGTTTCATAACCCAGTAATCCAGGGCTCAGCCAGCTACACCTGTTTTTTTGTAAATAAAGTTTTATTAGAACACAGCCACGCCCATTCATTCATGCCTTGTCTGTGGCAGTTGAGTCATTGCCGCAGAGACCTGATGGCTTAAAGAGGTGGAGATATCTACCATCTGGCTCTTTACAGGAGTTTGCTGGCCCTGGGCCAATGGCTGTCACCCACAGTTTGAGCCCCACTGACCAAGAGCAACAAGGAAGGTTGGGAGGATGGTGGGCAGTGGTTCTGTCACTCTTGGGGGTCTCTGAACCACCTTGGAACTAAAGGATGCAGACTCTGGGCTCCCCCAAGATCCTGCTTCTGGAGGTCTGGGTGGGGACCTGAGTTCTGAGTGGGGATCTGAGGACCCTGCCATGTGGGCCTTGCTGGGAGGCCCGGACACCGGGGTCACCAGGGCTGTGCCAGGTGGAGGGATAGGGTTGGCCTCCGTCAGAGGGGTAAGTGGGCTGTCTGGCCCTTGGTTGGTGGCCTGGTGGTAATTGTCGGTCCGTACCACCAGGGAGGGTTCTGCTGTCACTGTCCCCAAGGCTGGCTCGGGGGCAGAGTGCCAGATGACTCTTGTCCACGCAGTGGGCCTTCTGGTCCTGCTCGGGGTCACTTAGGTTACTGTGGGTCAGCATTGGGCCGTTGCGGGCGTCCCGAAGGCTGAGTGCTGGGCCTCCTCTGCCGCTCTCGGCGCCGGGGGCTTCTGGTTTCAGCTCAGTGGTACAGGCTGCCTTCCATGCTGTTCCGTGAGACAGGGTACTGGCGCCTCAGGGGCTGGGATTCAGAGTCCTTGATGCTGGGGATTTCTTTTTAAACAGGGACCCTCTGGAAGATGCCATGTGGATGTCAGGGGTGGGGTCTGGCCTGGGGAGAGACCGCCCGAGTGCAGTGGTAGGGAAGCGTCAAAAATGGGTGCTCCAGGGTGCTCACCCCGGCCGGTTCTGCCTCTGCGGGCATTTGGCAACGTCTGGGGACATCTTGGGTTGTCATGACTTGGGGCGGTGGGTGTTCCTGGCATCTGGTGAACGGAGACCAGGGGTGCTGCTCCACACCCTGCAGTGTGCACGAGGCCCCTGATGTCGGTGGGTGCCGAGGCTGGGAAGCCCTGCTCCTGTGCTCCCCCGCGTGCCAGGATTGTGCAGGCGAGAAGGGGTCGGTAGAGGCCCCCGGTTCCTTGAGGTGCAGACCTTGAGCCTGGCGACATATCAACACCCCAGGCAGCTGACGGCATCCTCCCGGGTTTACTGAGGGGGAAACCACGGCTCAGAGAGCAAATGTCACAGAACATTCGAGGTGGGAGAGCTGGGATTTGACCCCTTTGGACAGACCCAGGTCACCACACGTTTTCCCCTGTCTCATGCGGCTCTGGGAGTTGGCCAGCCGGTCGGGATGAGGCAGAGCCTTCCAGGCTGCTGGAACCCTGTGCGTGGAGGGAAGGGCTTGAGGAGCATAGACTGCACGGGCAGAGGGCTGGGGAGGGAGGTGGGGCGGGTGATGGAGGGCCCTAGGCCAGGCCCTGTTTGTGGGCCATGGGGTGTCATGGAAGGTTCCAGCAGGACGGTGACGTGAGTGACGCGAAGGTGCGGGAGTGGCAGGGGCCATGCTTGCTAGAGCCCAGGTGCCTACACCCAGCAAGTGGTGGCGGTCACCCCGAGAAAGAGCCTGTTGCTTCCCCTGGTACACAGATGAGAGACCAAGGCGTGACAGGTCAGGTGGTTTGCTGTGTGTGGAGGTGCTGGGATCGACCCTGTGTCTGAATCTGGGGCCCACATTTTTCTTGATGCAGCCATAAGGGGCCCTGTTGGAGGCTGAGCTTCGATTCATATACATCTGTTGGTGACCGTGGCGGTCATCCCTGGTGTTTTGCAAATCAGGCGTTCATTGTATTCCTCCCTGTGCCTGCCCCACCTGTGTGTCTGTCTCTGAACCCCCTGCAGCAGGGAGGGGACTGTAGCACCTTGGGCTCTGCCACGATGAGGACAGAGGGGAAGGCCGATTTGGGACATTTCAGAGGTAATAATGACGGTTTACTCAGAGGTGAGCAGGAAGGAGAGCGAGGTGGGGGAACCAGTGAGAAAGGGGTGGGGATGGGAGAGTCTCACCTCATCTTGGAGCTTGTAGGATGGATTAGCCCCCCATTTCTGGCTGGGGCGTCTCCGACCCCCTCTCCTCACCTCCCTCCCTCCACCATGTCCAGCCCTACCCCAGAGCAGAGGTGGGTGTGCCCTGCCCTGGCCAGAGGTGGCTCTGGTGCCGCCGGCTGGCTGGGGGGTCCAGGTGCGCAAACAAGGAAGCCACTGCTTGCCTCTCGGGCCAAGGATTCAGAGAGTCAATATTTATTATTTGCCAGATGGAAATGAGGCGCGGCCGGGGCTTCCTCCTCAGAGTTCTCAGATGGGCGTGGAGGGGAGAAAGTGCTTGGGGTGAGGGGGGCCTGTAGCACCTGGTACCCAGCTTGGGACCATGCTGCTGGGCTTTTCCCTGCTTCCTCCTGAGTGAGTTTAGACCTGGGAGTCCCCTCTGGGCTCTTCTCCCTCTCGGTGAAGCAGGGGTCACAGTGGTGTCTGCCTCATAGGCTTGTGGTGAGACCTAGACGGGTTAACCCAGGTAGCGTGTCCGGAATGGGGCTCGCACGTAGATGCGTGCTTGCCGCTGCTGGGATTCTGGAGGCGTGCGCACAGTGAACGCACGGCGGTGCTCAGCGGCACTGGGCGGGCAAACGGCAGGCATTCAGCAGACACTCAGCTCCTGCTCAGCAGGTACCCGGTATACCCAGCAGGTGCTCAGCAGACACAGAGTGAACCATCGGTGGGTGCCCAGCAGGTATTCAGCAGGCACACAGGGTGTACCCAGCAGGTGCCCAGCAGGCGCTTGGCAGCAGGCATGGAGTGGGCACAGCAGACAGTCAGCAGGCACGGAGTGGGTTTTCAACAGGCACTAAGCAGATACTGGACTGTGACCCCCCCGAGGGCAGGCCTATCTCTAGTTCATTTTAGAATCTTCTGGGTGCAAGTGTCCTCTAAAAGGGCCAGTCTCCCACCACACAGTCAGGCTTCTCCCCTTAAGTAGTGGGAATGTGGCGTGGGGTCCCGTTTTCCATCTGGGAATGTGTACCGGGTGCCGAGTGGCTACAGAGCCAGGTGGGTAGTAGGATCTTCCCAGAGCTACAGTTTTCTGAACAGTTTTAGGGAGAAACTTGGAGTTTGTATTGACTATGCAGGGGTCTGGAGTGGACTGGCAGACCCCTGTGGGCTCCGGAGGGCGGGCCTGGGGCAGCGTGGTGCCTGTTCGGCCCTGCAGGTACCCTGGGCTGGGGAACGTAGGAAGCACCGGACCACGCAGTGAGGTCTCCCTGCAGTGGCCAGGGTTTGGACTGGAAAGTCTAGTGCTTCAGTCAGTATTTATTGAGCACCTACTTTGTGCTGGGCCCTGGGGAAACCTTGCAGAACAAGTGGGGAAACCATGCCAGCAGCCAGCTGGTCCCTGGCCCCAAAGTCATGGCTCTGAGAGAGTGAAATGGGATGGGAGTAGGGGGGCCCTTTGGTGGAGGTGGCGTTTGGGCTGAGCCCCAAGGCACAAGGGTGAGCCATGGGATTGGGAGATGTGAGGCCTGTTGTTGGGGAGAGCCTGGCCCGGCCGAACTCCGTGGGTGATGTGTCATGGGCCCCCGTGAGGGGTCAGAGTCCGATTCTGGGGTGGTGGGGTGCTCCAGAAAGGTTATGAGCAGGGCAGTGATGTGCGATGTAGGTTTAGCAAAGATCCCTCCAGCCACCATATGGGCACAGGCCTGGGGAGAGTGAGGGCAGGGGATGCAGGGGTCTGGGGTGGACTAGTCCCCTGGGAGGGAACCAGGGCAGGCATCCCCAAGGGGTGGTGGGTGCTGAGGGAATGAACGCTGACTCCTTACAGACCAGGACTTGCTGACTTGGCGGAAGTTCTTTCACCCAAGAATCGGGAATCTGATTCCCCAGGGTGGGGATGGGGGAGGTTTATATTAAATAGCTTTCACTTTATGCTCTGCTGGCCCCCATAATGAGGAAAGGCATTTCTGCAGCAGAGAAGAGACCTTGAGTCCTAATTTCCTATGTGAACTTCCTTCTCTGTCAGGTGGTCCCATCCTGACACCCCACTGGTCACGGGGGTTTCACCCCAAAGCCGGGGCACGGCATTCTATCCAGAGGGGTCAGTCTCTGCTGTGAAGGACAGATCTTTTCCCTTGTTGGCTGTTGAGCATTTGAGCCTCTGTTCCTGGATCCAGCCTGGGAGCTCGGTGGTCCCTCCTGAGTTGCCCTGCTCCCGCAAGGACGCTCATGATGGGAGAAGCCCTGTGAGAGCTTTTGAGGTGTGCCCTTCCCTGCCAGCTGGGGTTGCAGGGACATACCCTGCCACCCTTTTTTTTTTTCAGTAATAAAAGAAATTGTTTATGTCTCAAAACTTTGATGAGGATTGAAAACAGAAAACCCAAAGCACTTCCCTTTTCCTCCGTGCATCTGACAACAGCTCACCTGGGCGCGGAGGGTGGGTGGGTGCATGCCAGCTGGTCATTCGCCTGGAAATCTCAGGGAGGAAGTGTCAGCCCAGCCAGGCAGAGTGCCCAGGGCTGGCTCTGCAGGGCTGGCCAGTCCTCGGGCTGGGGACACCGGGGTGGGGGTGGGGGGTGGAGCATGCCCCACAAAGACCGAGATCTGTCCGCCCTGCCGGAACGTCCAGGGGGCTGCTGTGTCCATGCCCTGCCGGCTAAAGAGCCTCTCTCACATTGAGATCAAGTTCAGTGATCAAGTTCAGAAGAGACAAACTCCTGCGGCCCTCCTCCGTGGGTCCTTTTGTACCCGTGAGCATTGTGCTGTCTTGATCCCTGCTGTCCTCCCAGGCAGGAGGGCTTTGATAGCTGTAATTAGGATGGGAGCGGCTCATTAAACCATCACAGAATCAATGCACAGCCTCAGGAGTGATTTATGGGCCCAGCAGCCAAGGTGCCAAGGAGATGCTAATTTCATCCCTGCTGGCTCAACAGATGCAGAGGGAGGAGCCCTGAGGGTCAGTAGCAGGGGCCTTCTGGGGGTCACTTGTGTCCAAGAGCCCTCCCCATGGCGACGCCCCCACCCTGCAAGTCTAAGTGGCTATTATTGGGGCTCAAAGCCCTGCCTCTGCCGGCTTCCTCCAAATGACTCCTCCTCTTGTGCCTCAGTTTTTCCATGTGTAGAGTTGTACAGATTAGATGACGTGCCCACCCTAAGCGCTTAGCCTCGTGCCGGGGGGCATCAGGGTGCCCCATGGGGCAGGGTCTTACACTTTGCACCCATGTGCCCTGGCTTGACATGTGACAGGTGCCAAGAAACAGTTTAGGAATTGTCTGTTCAGTTTTATTGGGGGGGAGGGATATTCATTTCTTTTCACTTTTTCTTTTGAGAGAGTTTTAGATTTAGTGAAAAGTTGCAAAGACAGTACAGTTTCCATAGCCCCTCACCATGAACGGCGTCACAGGACCAGGACAGCAGCATTGTCACAGGTCTATCAGCTAGACTCCAGTCTGCGTTTGGATTTCCCCAGATGTCCCTCAGTGACCTTTTTTGGGCCTAGGTTCTGTCCAGGCTCCCACGTTGCATTTAGTCGTTGGGTCACCTCAGTCTCCTCCAATCCATGATGCTCAGGGTTTCCTCAGTGTCCATGACCTTCACCTCTTGAAGAGAACTGCTCAGTCTTTTTGTGGAATCTCATTCAGGGCGGTTTGTCTGTTTTCTTGCCATGGGGTTACGGTGGTGTGTTTTGGGCAGGAATTCCATAGGAGTGAAATGCTGATTTTCTTTTTGTATTTTTCCTTTTTAAAAATTGTGGGAGGGAATTTCCTGGTGGTCCAGTGGTTAGGACTCAGCACTTTCACTGCCCGGGCCCGGGTTTGATCCTTGGTCAGGGAACTAGGATCCCGCAAGTCGCGTGACGTGGCCAAATAAGTAAATAAATAAAGTGGGAAAATATACGTAATGGTTCCCCATCTTAACCATTTTTAAGTTCGGGGGCATTAAGTACGTTCACATTGTGGTGCTACCGTCCCCACCATCCATCTCTGGAACTCTTTTCATCTTGCAAAACCGAAACTCTGTTCCCATATTAAACACCTTCTGTCTCTATGAATTTGACTACTCTACGGACCTCGTGTAAATGGACTGACTCATAATATTTGTCCTTTTGTGACTAGCTTATTTCACTTAGCATAATGTCCTCAAGGTTTGTCTGTGGTGTAGCATATGTCAGAATTTCCTTCCTTTTTAAGCTTGAATAATATTTCATTGTATGGATGGACCACATTTGTTTACCCATTTATTGGACACTTGGGTTGCTTCCACCTTTTGGCCGTTGTGAATAATGCTGCTCTGAACATGGCTGTACAAATATCTGTTCGAATCCCTGCTGCCATTTTTTGGGGGGGTGTATACCCAAAAGTGGGATTGCTGAATCATGTGGCCATCCTGTGTTTAATTTTTTGAGGAACCTCCACACTGTTTTCCACAGCGGCTGCACATTCCCGCCAACAGTGCACAAAGGTTCCAATTTTTTCACATCCTCACCAGTACTTTTTCTTTTATGGCTTTTTGATTATAGCCATCCTTGTGGATGTGAGGTGGTATCTCGTGGTTTTGATTTGCATTTCCCTAATGATTAGTGATGTTGAACATCTTTTCATGCACATGTTGGCCATTTGTATATTTTCTTTGGAGAGATATCTATTTGGGTCCTTTGCCCATTTTATTTTTTTTTAAATGTAAGTTTCACGCATACAGCATTGTAGTTCAACATCTGTGTACACTGCAGAGTGATCACCAACACAAGTCTAGTTACCATGCATCACCATACAGTTGACCCCTTCACCCATTTTGTCCACCCCCAACCCCTTTTCCCTCTGGTAACCACTAATCTATTCTCTGTATCGATGAGTTTTTATTTTATTTTGTTTGTTCTTCTTTTTTTTTTTTTTAGATTCCACATATGAGTGAAATCATATGGTATTTGTTTTTTTCCATCTGACTTATTTGACATAGCATAACACTCTCATATCCATTTATGTTGTCTCAAATGGCAGGACTTCATTCTTTTTTTATGGCTGAGTTGTACTGTGTGTGTGTGTGTGTGTGTGTGTGTGTGTGTGTGTATGTATAAATACATATGTATAAAACATTTTCTTTATCCATTCATCTATCAATGGGTACTTAGTTTGTTCCCATATCTTGGCTGTTGTAAATAGTGTGGAAATGAACATAAGGGTGCAAATATCTTTTCTAATTAGTATTTTTGTGTTACTTTGCCCATTTTTTTTTTTTTTCTTGTGGTACGCGGGCCTCTCACTGTTGTGGCCTCTCCCTTTGCGGAGCACAGGCTCCGGACGTGCAGGCTCAGCGGCCATGGCTCACGGGCCCAGCCACTCCGCGGCATGTGGGATCTTCCCGGACCGGGGCACGAACCCGTGTCCCCTGCATCGGCAGGTGGACTCTCAACCACTGCGCCACCAGGGAAGCCCACTTTGCCCATTTTTGAATTGAGTTGTTTTTTGCTGTTGAGGTTTAGGAGTTCCATATATATTCTGGATGTTAATCCCTTATCAGATACATGATTTGCAAATATTTTCTCACGTTCCATGGGAATGGGGCCTTTTCACTCTGTTGATGGTGTCCTTTGATACACAAATGTTTTCAATTTTGACAAAGCCCAATTTATATATATTTTTCTTTTGTTGACTGTCTTTTTGGTGTCACAGCCAAGAAGTCATTGCCAAATCTAGTGTTTTGAAGTTTTTCCTCTGTTTTCTTCTGAGCTTCTATAATTTTAGTTACATAGTTAAAGTTTTATAGTTTTAGCTTTAGGTCTGGATCCATGTTGAGTTAATTTCTATATATGGTATAAGGTATGGGTTTAGCCTCAGTCTTTTGCATGTGGAGATCCAGTTTTCCCAGCACCATTTGTTGAAACGAGTGTCCTTTCCTTTTTGAATGGTCTTGGCACCCTTGTCAAAAATCATTTGACCATATACGTGAGAGTTTATTTCTGGGCTCTGTATTCTATTCCGTTGGTGTTATATGTCTTTATGTCAATACCAGACTGTCTTGGTTGCTGTGGTTTTGTGGTAAGTTTGGAGATCGGGAAGCATGAGTCCTCCAACTTTGTTCTTCTTTTTAAAGATGGTCTTGGCTCTTTGGGGTCCCTTGAGATTCCATATGAACTTTACAGTGGATTTTTCTATTTCTGCCAAAAATGTTGTTGGAATTTTTTTTTTTTTTTTTTTTTTTGGCCACGCTGTGCGGCATGCAGGATCTTACTCCAACCAGGGATCGAAACCTGTGCCCCCTGCAGTGGGAGCGCAGAGTCTTAACCACTGGACTGCCATGGAAGCCCCTGTTGTTGGGATTTTGATAGGGATTGCATTGTCTCTGTAGGTTGCTTCGGGTATTGTTGCCATCCTAACAGTATGAAGTTCTGCTCCTCTCCTGCCAGCTGCGTGACCCTGGGAAAACACATAACTGGCCCCTGTCAGTTTTCCCATCACCGCTCCTAAGATGTTCTGTAGAGCGGGTTAACCATCTCAGTGTGTGAACAACCCTTAGGACTGTACCTGCACACAGTTGGTGCCCTGTGGAGGGAATCACATCTGCTGACTGCCCTGAGGAGCTACTGACTTAGAGGGGAGAAGAGGTTACTGGAGGGTGGGGCCAAGCTGGGAGGGCTGCCTGGAGGCAGAGAGCTCTGTGGTGGGACAGGAGGCGGGTAGGGAGCGACAGAGGAGAAGGAACAGCATATCCTGAGGCACAGAGACCTGGCAGGGGTTTGTCTGGGGCACGACTGTGGGGCGAGGGGAATCTGGGGGCTCAGGAGCTGTGGAGGAGAGGTGACTGTCAGGCCGGCCACGGCGGGGAGGCCCGAGGGAAGAACGGGGCCACCCCTGGGTTTCTGGCTGCCGCGTGGGGAAGATCATGGTGTCATCTGCCAGGGCCACGAGGAGCGGGGGGTGTGGAGTGGAGGACTTGGGCGGACAAGAGCCTCGTGAGGGGCTGCTGAGATGGAGGAGGCTCCTGTGAGCATGATGGAGAGCGTTCCAAGCACAGGGCCAGGTGGCACACTGGAGTTGCTGGCTGACTTGGCATCCGGGGCTGCCCTAGAAGGGGTGACACGTGAGAAGCAGAGGGCTGAGCCCTTAAGAGAGCCGTGTTGGAGGGAGCTGGGAGGGGACCACAGGGCGGAGGCTGGGAGAGGAGCGAAGTAATGGGGAGAGAGGAGGGTTTTCCTCGCAAGGGTAGCCACAGGCACCAGGCTGGAGAGGCACCCCCGGTCGACAAAGGCCTGACCAGCAGTGCCTGCTCTGAGCCTTCATGGTGCTTGGAGGTGCAGGGCTACAGCTGCGTCTGGAGCAGAGGGTGCCTGATGGGGCATGGGGGGAGCCATGTTGGGCCCTGTGGTGCCCCGAGTGAGGTTCGCCTGGGGGGGGCGGGCGAGGGTGCACCTGGCAGAGGGCACAGCAGCTGCAGAGGCTTGGCGTGGCGGGGTGGGGGTTGCCTGTGAGAAGGTGGGGACCAAGGGCACAGGATCCTGAGAGCGCCTGTCCTGGCCTCACGCTCTGCGGGAACGTGGGACTTCATCCTGAGGGTGGTGGCAGGAAGCCTGCAGTGAGGGGCACAGCCACTGGAGCAGGGGAGCGGACCCCGCCTTGGGGTCTGGATGGGAAGGAAGGAGACCTTGGGAGGAAGGCTGGCCAGCACCTGCATGGGCACGAGAGAGGGACAGATAGAGCCTGGGGACCAGCCAGGGGTCATGGATGATAATTGGGGTGAGCCGGTGTGCTTGTCAGCACCCTCCTGGGACCTGCTGGAAAGCTGGAAGTGCACCCAGGGAGCACTTGCCTGGGAGCGCTTGGTCCCCGGGACAGGTGAGTCTCCAGGTCCCGTCTGCCCTGGGTGCTTTTCCTTGTGCCTGCGCAGCCCCTCATCGGTCCAGGTGTCGTATTGGGCCCCATCCTGGAAGGTGGCTGAGTTCAGGGGCCTAATCTCCACCTGCCCTGTGCCCTGCCTGCTGTGGATGGGCTGTCTGCTCCCCCATCGCCAGCGCGACACTGGCTCCTCTGTCCACCTCCTCCGAGCATGGGAACTCTGTGCGAGGGAAGGCAGCCTAGGTCACTGGCTTTAATTCTTCTCGTAGCTTCTCATCACACTCAGAGTGAGATCCCGTGAGGCTCTGCGCCCTCCTCCCCCTAGCTCCTTGCTCACTCATGGGTGGCTTGGCCTGCCCCCATGTCCCCCTCCGCCTGTCATGCTCACTCTGACCCCAGGGCCTTTGCACTCACTGGACCGCCTGCCTGGAGTGCTCTTCCCAGCTCCAGTGTCACCTCCTTTACCACCTGCTCCCCCACCCCCGACCCCCTTTCCTGCTTGTTTTCTGCACAGCCCCTCTCACTCAGAAATCCTCAGCCTCCACCCAGCCCGGAACCTGGAGCGCCCCAGGACCTCTTTATGCTGGTGGGTAAGCACGTGAGCCACAGAGCTCGTCCCCGGCCCTACTGGCTTCCCTGCCAGCCTCCTTTCCAGCACCCTCAGGTGACTGGCTCCCCATGTCTCCAACTGCCTGCTCGGGCCTCCTGTCCTGCTGGCCCCAGGCGATGCCTAGTGGACCCTCCCTGGAGGGCACTAGCCCCGCCGGCTGGGCCAGACATACAGGGTTTTCTGGGACGGCTGGAGGGTGAAGACAGGAGCCAGTGAGGGTGGCAGGGCTCCTGGACTGTGTTGAGCAGTTCCCTCAGGTGGGGGTTCTGGGTGGCAGTGTAGTGTGGGCTCTCCCCAAGGAACCCCTGGCTCTTGAGCCAGCCTGGGGCTGGGCCTGACTGCTGACCCCTTGCCTTTGCTCATGTCCCCTCCCCAGGGCTTTGCAGACCTCTTGGTGTCCACTCTGGCTGGGGCTGCTCATGGTTAAATGCTGGACAGGCAGCAGTGGATTTCTTTGGGTTTGGCTCAGGGTGAGACCTGCATTCTGGGCCTCGCTTGGCCCACATGCAACATCCTAGCTCCATACCTTCTTGTCCCACACTTGGCCTGCTTCTGGGGGTGGGGTGGGGGCTTCCTCCCTCCAGGCCTTGGGTCGGTCCACACAGCTGCTGAGCTGGACGGGGGGGGCAGTGGGGACAAGCTGGGCTTGGCAGCCCTGGGTGTGCAGCCAGCTGGGCGACCTCAGGCCTGCCGGCCCTCTTGGAACCCAGACTCGCACATGGGGCGTGAGGGGACCTGTGCAGCCCTCTTGTCTCAGCGCGGGGAATGTGGCCCCGCGCTGGCTGATAATAAATCACGAGCCAGGAATCCAGGCCCCAAGTTGTTGGCACTTTTAGTGTTACAGGAGGAGCCAGCAATTCTGATGTTTAAGTTAATTTCAAAAAAATTTAGAAGTTGGCCACTAGTTTGCATTTTTCAAAATGCTTCTTAGACCTCAAGAAGGCCACAGCTGCGGCCTCGGTGCTCCTGCCTGCCAGATCACAGGCTCTGACGTGGACCGATGGACCCCAAGGCGCTGTGGGTTGGCAGTGCGTGGGCGGCTGTGCCCCTCCTGGGGTGGGTGCCTGGCAGGTTGACCCTGGGCTGCCTCAAGAGGGGATGTGCCACGGCCAAGAAGCCACGTGGCAGTCTGTGTTCCTCTTCTGCGTACACATGTGGGGCCGTGGTGGCTTCCCAGTTAGATGACACTGCTCTGAGGGCAGGGACGTGGTCCTTGGCGACCGTCCCCCACCCACGCCGTTGTCTTGCGAGCGGGGGCTCGGGACAGGTCGCTCCGGGTCTCACCCACCGCTCACCTCCATGCTGACTTGCACTTTGCGCTTGGCCAGAATCTTGGGAATGCTTTTCCTTTCTCTTACATGTTGTTTTATTGTGGTAAAAGTCACATAACATAAAATTTACCATTTCAAAGTGCACAGTTCAGTGGTATTTAGCACATTCACAGTGTTGTGCAACCATCCCCTCTGTCTAGTTCCAGAACGTTTCCATCACCCCCAAAGGAGACCCGTGCCCATGAGCAGTCACTCCCCAACTCCCTCCTTCCCCTCATGCCCCGGCAGCCACCTTCTGTCTCTATGCATTTGCCTCTTCTGGACATTTCATATAAATGGGATCACACATTATGTGGCCTTTTGGGTCTGGCTTCTGTCATGTTTTCTTTTTTAATTTATTTTTTATTGAGGTAACATTGGTTTATAACACTATATAAGTTGAATGTGTACAACATTATGTTGCTACTTCTGCCTTCCCTACAGTGTGCTCACTGTCAAAAATTTAATTACCATCCGACAGTTGATCCCCTTTACCCATTCCACCCTCTCCGCCCCCCCGACTCCTTCCCCTCTGGTAACCGCTACTCTGTTCTCTATCTACATGTTTGTTTTTGTTTTGTTTGGTTATTTACTTATTTATTTACTATTTCACATACAAGTGAAATCATAGGGTATTTGTCTTTCTCCATCTGACTTATTTCCCTTAGCCTAATATCCTCACGTTCCATCCATGTTGTTGCAAATGACAAAATGTCATTCTTTTTTATGGCTGAGTAGTATTCTGTTGTATACAAGCACTACCTCTTTTTCTTTTTTTTTTTTTAAGAGGGGACTTCTTAAAAAATTTAATTTATTTTAAACCAAACCAAGCTTTTTTTAAAAAATTAATTAATTATTTTTTGGCTTCATTGGGTCTTCGTTGCTGCACGTGGGCTTTCTTTAGTTGCAGCAAGTGGGGCTACTCTTCGCTGTGGTGCATGGGCTTCTCATTGCGGTGGCTTCTCTTGTTGCGGGGCATGGGCTGTAGGAGCGTGGGCTTCAGTGGTTGTGGCACGTGGGCTCAGTAGTTGTGGCACACGGGCTTAGTTACTCTGCGGCATGTGGGATTTTCCCAGACCAGGGCTCGAACCCATGTCCCCAGCATTGGCAGGCGGATTCTTTTTTTTTTTAATTTATTTATTTTAATTTATTTATTACTTTTAGCTGCGTTGGGTCTTCGTTGCTGCATGTGGGCTTTCTCTAGCTGCGGCGAGCTGGGGCTACTCTTTGTTGCGGTGCGCGGGCTTCTCATTGTGGTGGCTTCTCTTGTTGTGGAGCACGGGCTCTAGGCACGCAGGCTTCAGTAGATGCAGCATGTGGGCTCAGTAGTTGTGGCTCGTGGACTCTAGAGCGCAGGCTCGGTAGTTGTGGTGCACGGGCTTAGCTGCTCCACAGCATGTGCGATCTTCCCGGACCAGGGCTCGAACCCGTGTCCTCTGCGTTGGCAGGTGGATTCTTAACCACTGCGCCACCAGGGAAGCCCTCTATTCTTAATTTTTTTTAGGACCCTCCATACTGTTTTCCATAGTGGCTGCACCAACTTAACATTCCCACCAACAGTGCACGAGGGTTCCCTTTTGCCCACGTCCTCACCAACACTTGTTATTTCTTGCCTTTTTGATAATAACCATTCTAACAGGCGTGAGTTGATATCTCATTGTGGTTTTGCATTTCCCTAATAATTGGTGATGCTGAACATCTTTTCATGGCCTGTTGGTCATCTGTGTGTCTTCTTTGGAGAAATGTCTATTCTGCTCCCCTACCCATTTTTAAATTGTTTTTTTTTGTTGTTGTTGTTGAGCTATATGAGTTCTTTATATATTTTGGATATTAACCCCTTATCAGATATATGTTTTGCAAATATCTTCTCCCATCGGCGGGTCATCTTTTCATTTTGTGGCTGGTTTCCTTTGCTGTGCAGAAGCTTTTTAGTTTCCTGTAGTCCCTTTTGTTTATTTTTGCTTCTGTTTTCCTTGCCTATCTAGAGACATACTAGAAAAATATTGCTAAGACTGATGTCACAGAGTGTACTGCCTGTATTTTCTTCCAGTAATTTTATGGTTTCAGGTCTTACAGTTAAGTCTTTAATCCTTTTTGAGTTGATTTTTGTGTATGGTGTGAGTTGGTGGTCTAGTTTCATTTTTTGCACGTGGCTGTCCAGTTTTCCCAGCACCATTTATGGAAGAGACTATCCTTTCTCTGATGTATGTTCTTTACTCCTTTGTCGTAAATTAATTATTCATATATGCGAGGGTTTAATTCTGGGCTCTCAATTCTGTTCCGTTGAACTTTGTAGCTGTTTTTCTGCCAGTACCATAGCATGACGTTTTCGAGGTTCATCCATGGTGTAGCATGTACCAGTGCTTCATCCCTTTTATGGCTGAGTAATATTCCATTGTATGGATGGATCGAGTTTGTTTATCCATTCATTAGTCAGTGGACGTGGGTGTTGTTTCCACCTTTTGGTGATTGTGACTTGTGCTGCTAAGGACGTGGTTGTACAGGTTTCTGTTTGAACACCTGAGCTCTGTTCTTTGGGTCTGTAACCTAGGAGTGGAATTGCTGGGTCATGTGGTAATTCTGTGTTTCACTTTTCGAGGACCCACCAGACCGTCTTCCAAGAGCCAGCTGGTTTTGCAAACCACCCTTTCCATGTTCTGTGTTGCATCCCAGCTTGGGAGCTGGGGCTTTGTGCCCATTTACTGGTCCTTCACCTCCCCTCCCCACTCACTCCCAGTTTTATTGGGATTGTCTTATTTTATATTGTGGAGGTTTGAGTTGTTTGCACACAGTCCTGTAACCGTGAGGCTCACCGCTGGTTGCTTCTAGCTCAATGTCTGGGGGCTCGATGCAGGCTGGGATTCCTGCCCTGGTCCATCTGGAACGTTCCATTTATATGCGAAGATGTTGCATAACACGCCCAGGCACAGAGCCCCGGGGTGTAGGCCAGAGCAGGGAACCCCTTTGTGCACATCTAACTGCATGCCCAAGGAGGTGCCCCTGGATGCCTGTGCAGTGGCTGCCAGCAAGTCCCCCACCTTGCTGTGCCCTGTACCCACACAGTCCACTCCCTGTCCTGACGGCTTGGCCTGCGAGTGTGGAAACCCACCCTGAAAATAGCAGCCACGTGCCTCCTGTGGGCAGCCTGTGCTGGACTCCTTCCCTCACTCCCAGGCCCACCCAGAGGCAGCAGAGTGGCAGTGCTCACTGGGGCCCATGCAGTCCCCCCACTGGCCTCCAGTGTGACACCAGGCAAGTGACACACACCCAGGAAGACTGAGCAGCAGGGGGTCAAGGGCGCTCCAGAAATCACTGGGAATCATATTGGCTCTATTTCTAGGAAGATGGCATTGTGCGTGTACAGACACGATGGGGTCTGGGCAGCCTCACAGTATGGACCTGGCACATGTTTGCAGAAAAACTGATGCTCTGTGAGCAAACGGCAATAGCCTCCCATCCACTGGTCATGTTACTGCTGGTCGGCCTGCACCACGCTCACCAGAAGGGCCTCTGCAGAGCTTTTGTATTTCGGGATGGTGGGTTAGGGACTGGGATGCTATTCCCACATCCGGAGCGGCGGAGATGACCCCGGGGACCTCCCCGCTCTGGCTGCGTCCTGTTGCCTGCACCTCTGTGCTTCCCTCAGCACCTTTCCAGGGCCCTTCCTGCTACCCCTGGGCTCTGGTGCCCCTGCACCCAGCTGGAGGGTGATTTGGGGGAGGGTCCCCTGAGAGTCTTCAGGGACAGTTCAAGCACTGTGTTTATTAGTTTCCTGGGGCTGCCACAACAAATGACCACAAACCTAGTGGCTTAAAACAACAAGAATTTATTGTTTCGTAGTTCTGGAGGCCAGAAGTCCAAACTCAAGATGCTGCCAGGGTTGGTTCCTTCTTTGGGCTCTAGAGGAGGATCCTTCTTTGCCTCTTCAGCTTCTGGGGGTGTCTCTGAGAGAGGCACTTCCGGGTGGGAGGGGTGTGAGCGTGTGCACCAGTGAGTGAGCACACGTACGTGTGCACACACGAGTGTGTGGGTGAGTGTGCGCGCGCACGCGTGTGTGTGCATTCAGTACTGAGTGTGTGTGAACACATTCGTGTGTGTGCCCAGACGTGCATGCCTGCCTCTGCACGCACATGTGAGCGAGGTGTGTGCGTGTCTCGCCTGTGGTGTCTGTGCAGCCTCTCTGTGAGGATGGCGGGCGCTGGGTTGGAAGTCAGAATTTGGAGAGCTTCGAGGGAATCCTGACAAGAGTGAGACGGGGGCTGAGAAGAGGCTGCTAGACTGGGGTGTCAGGGTCCCAGTGGGCTTCAGTCAGGAGCCACGGGGGGGGGGCTCCTCCCCCTTATCGGTCTCTGGGCGGTGGCCCTCGGGGTCAAGCGTGCCCTGGAGCCCGGCTCCGTCTTCTCGGCGGCCCGTGAAGAGGATCGAGGTTGCAACCCCACACTGCATGCTGGGGTGGATTCACTGCGGGCTGGTACAGCCCAGTGGCCAGTCCTCCCCTCTTCATCGGCAGCCCCACTTGACCCCAGGGGGCTCGGAGGCCTGCAGACGCTGCTCCCATCCTCCCGGGCCCAGGGGAGTAGGCAGGCCCGAGTGCCGGGCAGGGAGCAGATCAGGGCTTCTCGGAGGAGGGGGCTCGGCATGGGACCCCCAGGTCGGGATGCAGCTGTTCCCAGAACTGGGGGGAGCGTGGGCAGGAGGAGGGGACGCACAGACAGAGGTTCTGGGGGGAGAGGGACTCGGCCACCTCGAGGCCGAGTGACGGGGCAGGGGGGCAAGGGAGAAGATGGCAGGCACAGCCAGCCCCCCAGGGTTGGGCTCGATTTTCACTGATTGATTGATTATTGAGGTGAATTTCATGTAATAAAAGTAACCATGTAAAGAGAACAGTTGAATGGCATTTAGTATATTTACAATGTCGTGTGACCACCACCACTATCTAGTTCCAAAATATTCCCACCCCCCCGCCAAGAGGAAACCCCAGGCCCGTGAGCAGTCACGCCCCACCCCCTCCCCCAGCCCCGGCAACCACTGATCTGCTGTCTCTGTGGATTTACTTGTTCTGGGCGTTTCCCTTAAATGGAGTCACACAGCACGTGGCCCTTGGTGTCTGGCCGCTTTCACCCGGCATGTTTTCGAGGCTCACCCGCATTGCAGCGTGTGTCAGCGCTTTGTTCCTTTATGGCTGAGCGATGTTCCATTGTGTGAAGGGACCACGTTTTGTATATCCATTTTCCCATCAATGGCCACTTGGGTTGTCTCCACCTTTTTGGCTGCTGTGAACAGCGTGGACGTAGGTCTTCATTTCACTGGGGCACGTACCAAGGAGTGGAACCGCTACATCCCGAGGTAACTCTTTTTAACTTGTTCAGGAGCTGCCAGAGTGGGGTTGGCTTTGATTTTAAATAGGATAGCAACCTACTGGTGTGTTTAAAACAGGAGCGTGACACAATTTGAACTTAATTCAAGAAGGAAAGAAAGGCTTTCCTGGCAGCGGTGTGCGGAGACGGCTTCGGGCAGGGGGATCGGGGAGGAGGTTGTGCGGGCATCCTGGTGCAAGGTGACCCAGGCTGGGAATGTGGACGGGGCACACAGGGGCCCTGGAGGGGGAGCCGCTGGGACTTGCTCACAGAAACAACAAGGGGAAGAGGGAAAGGGGAAGCCGTGGGATGCTCCCCTGCCTGCCCCCACCTCTTCGGCCCTGCACTCAGGCCTTCTCCAGCCCGGCCCGGCCCCCTCTCTGGCCTCACCTTCGCGTGGTCTCCTTGCCATGTCACCCTGCCCAGCTGCTCATCCCCACAAGCCCTTGGCATTCACCTTTCTCAGCCCTTGTCTTTGCTTTCTTTTCCTTGGGGGGGGGGGCGTGGCCCCGGGCTGGTGACGGTTCCTGGGACATGTCCACTGGACACGACAGTTCCGAGTGGGGCCCGCCCTGCCAGGCCGACTGTGGTCTGAGGGCAGTGAGGCAGCCCTAGGGCTGACCCTGCCCATCCCCATGCCCGGAGCAGGTGCCACCCAGGGCCCCGCTGGGGGCTGGCAGTCTTAGGGGCTCAGGCAGGGCTGTGAGAGTGCCTGAGGGGCACAGGGTAGGCCTGGGCAGGCCCGGGATCCTGCCTCCCAGACCACAGAACAGCGTGCAGTGTTAATATTGTAACTCCAGAGTTGTGCTATGTCTGAAAAATGGAACATAAAAGCTATTTTGGGCCCGTGGTAATGAGGGCATCTCGCTTTTGTCTTATCTTCCCGTGGCCCCTTCCATCCTAGGGGGAGGCAGCATTGAAGGAGCCACTCGCGAGAGGCGGTTTCAACCCAGAACCTGAGTTCTGTGTGGAGGCCATTTTTAAAAGTCACTCGTTTGGCATTGGCCCGAAGCAGCTGCTGGCAGACTGCCCCGCGGCGCCGGGGATCCCGGAGGCCGGCAGGTGCTGACCCCTACGGCGTGAGGAAGGCTGTGCTCCCTGCTGCATCTGGCACCTGTCAGAAACTCAGTCTGATGTTTTCAAGGCGGGCCGGGCAGAGGGAGGCGCAGGACCCATCACGGCCCGTCTGAGTCCGGCTCCCTCTCCGTGCCTGGGCCGAGGGGCCGCTTGCTGGGAGGCAGCCCCGGTTTCCAGGGGCCGGCATCCCAGCTGGTGGTTTGTGTTCTCCAGTTGGTGATGAGATTTAAAATTAAACTGCAGAGGGTCCATTCTTTCAGCTATAAACAGAGACGCGTGCTCACACGTTCCAGAAGCGGTGTGTATTCGGAGTAAAGGTGGAGAAACGATGAGTTTCAGAGTCCCCCGCCTCTCCCCGTGTACAGCACGCACGCGCTTGCAAGTCCTCAGGCCCGTCTTGGTGTCCTGTGGCTGCTGTAACAAATGACCATGAACTGGGTGACTTAACACGGTTCTGGAGACCAGAAGTCCCAAGCAAGGTGTGGCAGGGCTGTGCTCCTTCCGAAGGCTCTAGGGGAGGATCCCTCCTGGCCTCTTGCAGTTTCTGGTACCTCCAGATGTTCCTTGTATTGTGGCCGCATCATCCCAGTCTCTGCCTCTGTCTCCACGTGGCCTTCTCCCTTGTGTGTCTGTGTCGCTTCTCATCTTCTAAAGACACCAGTCATTGGACTGGGGCCCACCCTACTACGGTACGACCTCGCTTTAACTAATGAGATCTGCAAAGACACCGTCTCCAAATAAGGTCAGATTCCCAGGTACCGGAGGTTAGGACATGGATGTATATTTTCGGGGGACACAATTCAACCCACAGCAGACCCTCCACCAAGCAGGTCCACTGGCCCTCAGTGAGGCCCCAGCTCCCCGAGAGGTGCAGTGATTTGCCCTGCCTTCATTCAAGCACATGGGGGCGCAGCCTGGTATGAGTGGGGTCTTCACTGGGCACAGAGCCGGGGGTTTGTGGACGTGCACTGCGGGCCCCTGGTGTCCCTGCCTAGGCTCGCTGCATCCCAGGCACCCCGCAGTGCTTCCCCGTGAGAATCATTCCGACCCCTCCTCCATCCGGCCGGGGAGGCGCTCCCAGCCCCATGCTGCAGATGAGAAAATTGAGGCCAAGAGGTTACAGATTTGCCTATGGTCCCTTGGCTGGAGAGCCGCAGTCCGCGGGTTTGGGGAGTAGGAGGGTGGGCACAGACACAGGCTGTCAGCCTTACAGCAAACCTGGTGGAGTAGGTTGAATGGTGTCCCCCAAACATGTATGTCCAAGTCCTAACCCCTGGAACATGTGACTGTGACCTTTGGAAAAAGGGTCTTTGGAGGTGTGACTAAGTCAAAGATCTTGAGATGAGATTGTCCTGGAGTTGGGTGGGCCCTGAATCCAGTGATTGGTGTCCTTCTAAGAAGGCCGTGTGAGGGTAGAAGCAGAGATTGGCGTGATGGAGCCATAAGGCAAGGAACACCAAGGATTACCAGCCGCCACCAATTTTTAGATTGAGGTGAAACTCACATAACATAGAATCCACCATGTTTAAGTGAATAATTCAGTGACATTTAGTGCATTCACAGTGTTGGACAACTGTCACGTCTGTCCAGCTCCGGAACATTTTATCATCCCCAAGGGAAACCCCGTCCCCATTAGCAGTCACTCCCTACACCCCCCCTGCAGCCCCTGGTGACTCCTAATCTGCTGTCTCTGTGGATTTACCTGTTCTGGACATTTCATAGAAGTGGGATCCTACACTGTGTGGCCTTTTGTGTCTGGCTTCTTTCACTCGGCCTGATGTTTTCGAGGTTCCTCCACGTCGTATCCTGTGTCAGTGCTTCTTTCCTGTTTATGGCTGAGTAATATTCCATGGTATAGCCGGACCACATCTTTTCTGTCCGTTTAGTTGTTTCCGCCTTTTGGCAGTTGTGAACAGTCCATCCACGGTTTGTAAATGTGTTTACATATGACCTTCAGTCTCCCCACTTCTGTCTCTGTCCGCCGGTTCTAGCTGTGGGACTGTCCGACCTCTGGGGACGTGTGGTGGCACCACCGTGAGGTTTAAAGTGTCAGAAGTTCATGCCTGTGGTGGGTTTGGTGTTTCCAGTAGTGGGCTTGGTACCTGCTGGACGGAGGACCTTGTGGGGAACTCTGGAAGGCCCGGGCATGTGCTTATCTGTTGGGTATCTTTTGCCTCTGGGCCCTCTGTTTGGGGGCGGGGGGTGCCTAACAGGGCCGCGTAACCTGGATGCTCAGAGGGGCCTGTTAGTGAGAGGGGTGTGGGGCCCTGATGGAACTAGACGGTCCCCAAGTAGCCTCTGTCCCCTCAGAGGCCCTGGTGCTCTCAGAGCCCCCAGAAGGCAGATCGTGAGTCAGTGCGTCAAGGGTGATGGCGTCCAGTGTCGCCCGGTGGGAAGCATGGCGGTAATGTGGGTGCCCTGGTGGCCTCCTCAGGGCTCCGTTGTCCACTTTGCAAAGTGAGAGGCCAAGATGACGGAGCGGTGACAGTTATTAGGTCTTAGACTGAGGGAGTGGATGTGTGGTATGTAGTTCTTTGTGCTTGCTGGAGTTCAACTTCGTTTTCAAGTTAAAAGAGAGAGGTAATAGGGTACCATCTGTGCGTGGGGGAGGGGTTCAGGGCCCGCCCACCAGCCTCAGCTTCCCCTGGGAAGGGGAGATGGCTGCATCTGTCCTGGCTTGGGCGATCTGTGGGTATGAGTGTCTTGGGGCTGCTGTAACAAGTACTACTGACTGGGGGGGCTTCAAACAGCAGGAGTTTATTCTCTCACAGCTTTGGAGGCCAGAAGTCTGAAATCAAGGTGTCAGCAGGGCCATGGCTCCCTCTGAAAGTCTGGGGGCAGAGTCTTCCTTGCTTCTTCCGGCTTCTGGGGGCTCCCCCGTTCCTTAGTGTGTGACTGCATCAGTCTCTGCCTCAGTCTCTGCCTCAGTCTCTGCCTCATCTCCACGTGGCCTTCTCCCTGTGTGTGTCTCCTCTTCTGTCTCTTATAAGGACACTTGTCATTGGATTTAGGGCCCACCTGGATAACGCAGGAAGATTTCTCCATCCCAAGATACTTTCCTTAATTACATCTGTAAAGACCCTCTTTCCAAATTAGGTCAAAGTCACAGGTTTCTGGGGTGAGGATGTGGACTTAAGTTTTTAGGGACCTAAGTGAACCCACTGCACGTGCCTGAGCTGACCCACGTCAGGTGCCTGGTCGGCACCTGGTGGGATGTGGGAAGGTGCCGTTTAGGTCTTGCTGTCACCATCTTCGTTGCCCTTGTCAGTCAGGGGCTTCTGACCCTGTCGCCCACCCAGCCCTGCCTTGTGTCACCCCAGCACGCCTGCTCTGTCCCTCCTACCTCCCATGCCCTTTTGGTGGGCCTGCCCGGAGCTGGGGATGCCTCTCTGTGTCCCCCAGGTATACTGGGTGGACATCTGTGACTCACTGTCTGCATGTGAGATCACGCTCCCACCACTCCCCAAGCCCCTTGGCCCGAGTCGGGGGGAGCCTCCTCTCTGACCTCTGACCTCTGCGGGGCCTCTGCACCTCAAGCAGCCTCCCTTCCCCTGCTCCATGCAGCTGGGGCATCTCTCCCCATGGCCTCCAGGGAGCCCCCCGCCCTCACAGAACCCCTCACTGTCAGGATCATTGTGTTGGCCTGTTTTCGGGTTCATGTCAGTCTCTGGCCTGTGGAGGACGAACGTGGAGTGTTGGGTCCCCGCTTCAAGCCCAGGTGGCCCCAGTCACCCTGGTTATGCGATTTGCCGTGGCCCTTCCTTTGACCTGGAGTTCCTCCCATGTCCCGTGGGGCATTTCTGGGGCTGCCGGCCACCCTGCAGCCTGCACACTTCAGCTCCTGTTCCCACTTGGGGTTGTCCCTGGAAAGGGGATAGCCCAGCCTTCTCCCGGGTCAGCCTGCGCCTGCACGGACCAACCACAGAGATGGTCTAGAAATTGCACCAGAAGGTGGGTTCCCCATCGTCCACCTCCGGCCCTGGGGGCAGGCGTGTGTCCCCTGCTCTTCTCTGGAGGATCCTGCCATGCAGCTCGGGCTTCTCGCTCTGCAGCTCTGCGACGCTGCAGGAACATCCTTGTGCATAAATCTGCCTTTTGGACCATCTTCCTCAAGAGAGCTTCCCAGAAGTGGGATTACAGGTCATAGGGCAGGAACATCGTTTAGGCTCCCAATGGATGCAGCCAAATGGCTCTGCAGACGCTGCCGGCCACCTGCCTCTCAGGGTCTGGGTCATTTCCTCTGTAGCTGACGTGTGCTGGGCGGGTCTGTGTGCCGACCTGGCTTCACCCCTCAGCCCCTGGGTGACAGCGGAGGAAGTGAAGGAGAGAGCACGGCCCGGGAGGCCCAGGGGCTGCAGGAGCAGGGCTGGGGCTTGAGCTCTGAGATGTTGCCATTATGGGATGGTTCTTAGTGTGGGACTCGAGGGGACACAGGATGAGGTGACTCTGGTGGGTTGAAGAGTGTCGCCCCTCCCCCAAGTTCATGTTTAACCAGAACCTGCAAATGGGACCTTATTTGGAAATAAGGTCTTTGCAGATCTCATCAAGTCACCGTGAGGTCATCCTGGAATAGGGTGCGCCCCGAATCCAGTGCCTGGGGTCCTTACAAGAAGACAGAACAGAGTCACGTAGGGAGAAGGCCACGTGAAGACAGAGGCAGAGATCGGGGTGACACGTCTACAAGCCCAGGAACACCATGGACTGCCGAAAGCCACCTGCAGTCAGGAGAGAGGCCTGGGACAGATTGTCCCTCAGAGCCTCCCGAAGGGTCCAACCCTGCTCACACCTTGATTTCAGACTTCTGGTTTCCAGAACGGTGAGGGAATAAATTCCTGTTTTTTAAGCCACCCAGTTTGTGATCATTTGTTACGGCAGCCCCAGGAAACTTGTATAGTGCCCCAGAGTGGGGGGTGGACATAGATGGCCCTGGGGTCAGGGTTCCTGCACCCACAGAAGCACCCTTCCCGCCGTGCCTCTCCACGTGGCGAGGCTGCCAGGGGTCGGGAGTGTGCACTGTCCTGAACCGCCACCCCACTCTTTCTTTTCTTTCTTTCTTTTTTTTTTGTTACTAGGCAAGGAACTTTATTAACCTGGTTCCAAACATTATTCCCAGGCTTCTCCAGCTTAATTAGCTACACAGAATGAATTGTGGGTAAGCAAAACTGGGAAAGAACTGCAGCGTCTAAGGGGTTTGGACTTAAACATATCAGAGTTCTAGATCTTATCAGCTCCAGAAATCAAGTAACGTTAGAACACAGTCATAGTAGAAATGGGCAACTCCAAGTAGCTTCTTCAAGCCTGACCTGCTTTCGAAGTTCACTTGATTATTCTGTTGGCCTCACTCTTGGAAGCCTCTCTGGCCTCGAGCCCCCCAGCCCCGGGGCCTCCCCCCAGAGCCTCCTGCTGGGCCCGGGCTGAGTAGCCCCCCTGGAGGCCGGGAGAGCTTCCTGAGGTCACAGGTGAAACCAGGTGCGTTTGGCCATTTGGAAGGGGCCTCACTGTGTGCTAGACTCGGCCGCCTGCCTTGGGGGAGGCTCAGCCAGGCTGTGGGGACCTGCTGCCTAGACAGATGGGGTCGGGGCTGGCGCTCGTGTGCAGGCCATCCTGTGCCTGTGGGGCAGTCGGCCTCCTCTCCCATGGACGTCAGGCTGTGGAACAGGGGAGCAGCATCTCCAGTTGGCCCTGCTGGCAGCACTGGGCTTTGCCTTTGGGCTTGCAAAGCATGGCTCCCCTGCTTCCCGCTTGGGGCCCCTCACACCTCTCTAGGACCTGTCAGGGCTTGTATAGGGCAGGGGTAGGAGAGCAAACACTGGGCCCTCCTGGGCTGCTGCACACACCCTCCCCGCCGACTCCCACCCTCTGAACCTGACGGTGATGGGCTATGGCCCTGCAGTCAGTATGTGGTGAAGGGGTTGGGGGCAGTCCCGTTGCTGAGGCCCCTGCGCACTTGATCCCACCCCAGCCTGCTGGGATGCAGTGCCCAGGTGCAGGCCAGAGGGAGGTGTGCAGCTCCCGTGGAGCTCTGTGCCCAGTAAGACCCCATGTCCCTTTTGTCCCACCTAGTACAGCCCCCAGAACCTTGGGGTGGGATTGGCATAGTGTCGGGGAAGGGTGCCTTGAGGACCTTCCAGGGGCGTTTCTTGGGGGGGCCCTTCTGCAGCTCCCAGTGTGCCAAGACTGCGCCGCCTGGCGAGTCCACTATGGTGTCACCAGCCCCTGGGTCTCCAGCTGGGCGTTCACTGCCTCCCTGTGCTGTCATGGACTGGGCACCTGTGCTTCCCTCCCCACCACTCTGCAGTAACTGCCCATCAGAGCTGGCCTGACCTTGTCTTCCCTCTCTTCCTGGGCTTCCACTTCTGCCCCTAATGTTCCCTCTGCCTAGACCCTTACTTCTTCACCCTGGAGTATCACCTTAAGGGTCCCCATCATCGGCCTTCCCCGATCATCCATTCTCAGGGTCCCCACCTCCCCCAAGCTTGGCTCTGAGTGGCCCTGCCTCCTCTCTGGGCCCCCAGAGTTAGTTTCCTAGGGCTCCTGTAGCAAAGTACCTTAAGCTGGGAGGCTTAAAACAACAAAAGTCTCTCCTGGGCATATATCCAGAAAAGATGAAAACTCTAATTTGAAAAGATACATGCACCCCAATGTTCAAAGCAGCACTATTTAGAATAGCCAAGATATGGAAGCAACCCATGTGCCTATTAACAGATGATTGGATTAAGAAGATGTGGTATATTTATACAATGGAATACTACTCAGCCATAGAAAAGAATGAAATAATGCCATTTGCAGCAATGTGGATGGACCTAGAGATTATCATACTAAGTGAAGTAAGTCAGAGAAAGACAAATACCATATGACATCACTTATATGTGGAGTCTAAAAAAATAATACAAATGAATTTACAAAGCAGAAATAGACTCACAGATATAGAAAACAAACTTCTGGTTACCTGAGGGGAGGGGGAGGGGGAGGGATAAATTAGGAGTTTGGGATTAACAGATACACACTACTATATATAAAATAGATAAACAGGGACTTCCCTGGTGGTGCAGTGGTTAAGAGTCCACCTGCCAGTGCAGGGGACACAGGTTTGAGCCCTGGTCCAGGAAGATCCCACATGTCGCAGAGCAACTAAGCCCGTGTTCCACAACTACTGAGCCTGCGCTCTAGAGCCCGTGAGCCACAACTACTGAGCCCGTGAGCCACAACTACTGAGCCCGCGCGCCGCAACTACTGAAGCCCGCGTGCTGCAACTACTGAAGCCCATGCGCCTAGAGCCCGTGCTCCGCAGAGGCCACCGCAATGAGAAGCCAGCGCACCTCGATGAAGAGTAGCCCCCGCTCGCCGCAACTAGAGAAAGCCCATGAGCAGCAACGAAGACCCAATGCAGCCAAAAAAATAAAATAAATAAAATAAAATAAACAAGGACCTACTATACAGCACAGGGAACTATATTCAGTATCTTGTAATAACCTACAATGGAAAAGAATCTGAAAAAGAACAGCTATATATATATTTGTATAACTGAATCACTTTGCTATACACCTGAAACTAACACAACATTGTAAATCAACTCCAATAAAAAAGTTGTTTTGGAAAAAAAAAGAATTTGATAACAACATAAGGATCAAAAAATACCAAACAGGGCTTCCCTGGTGGCGCAGTGGTTGAGAGTCTGCCTGCTGATGCAGGGAACACAGGTTCGTGCCCCGGTCCGGGAAGATCCCACATGCCGCGGAGCGGCTGGGCCCGTGAGCCATGGCTGCTGAGCCTGTGCGTCCGGATCCTGTTGCTCTGCAACGGGAGAGGCCACAACAGTGAGAGGCCCGCGTACTGCAAAAAAAAAAAATACAAAACAAAAAACCAAACAGATTCAAAACAAAACGAAAACAAACAGAAAAAAAAAAACCCGGAAATCTACTCCCTCATAGTTCTGGAGACGAGAAGTCCCAGATCAAGGTGTGTGCAGGGTTGGATCCATCTGGGGGCTCTCAGTGGGAGTCTGTCCCAGGCCCCTCTCCCAGCTCTGGTGGCTTCTCATAACCCTTGGCTGTAGCTGCATCCTCCGATCTCTGCCTTCACCGTCACACGGCCTTCTCCCTGTCCGTCTCTGTGTTCTCTTCTTCGGAGAGCACTAGTCGTTGGATTTAGGGATCTCCCGAAATCCAGGATGACCTCATCTCAAGAGCCTGAACTAATCACAGCTGCAAAAACTATTTTCAAGCAAGGTCATATCCTGAGGTTCCAGGTGGGCATGCAGCCCCCGTATAGTGGCTGAGCTGATTCATCCTGGGCTGTTCCTGCTCCTCTGTGCTGCCTTGCACGTGCCCCCACCCGGCCCTCACCCGTGACCCTGGTGAACAGGCACATGACTTTACATTTGGGCCACTGATTCTGGAAACGCCAGCCGTGATTGTCCACCCATCACGTCTCTGTCTGCGGCAGCCCCGGAGCAGCACGCACCACTTGTCACCTCCGCCTCACTGACTCCCGGGAAAGGTCCAGAGAAGACCTATCCTTGCAGGCCACCCCACCCTACACCCTGGGGGCTCCTGCTGGGAGAGTCCTGGGGTCCCTGGGCTTCGCCTGGGCCTGGCTAGCTGTGGGTGTTCCCAGAGGACTCAGGGTGTGGGGCGGTTCTGGGCTTCCCAATTCCAGATACAGCTGTTAGGAATTCCCTGGTGGTCCAGTGGTTAGGACTCCGTGCTTCCACTGCCGGGGGTGTGGGTTCGATCCCTGGTCAGGGAACTGAGATCCTGCCTACTGTGCAGTGCAGCGAAACGAAACAAAACACAGGACTTCCCTGGTGGTCCAGTGGTTAAGAATCCACCTTCCAATTCAGGGGACGCGGGTTCGATCCCTCGTCAGGGAACTAAGATCCCACATGCCATGCGGGGCAACTAAGCCTGCAAGCCGCAACTCCTGAGCCCGTGCGCTCTGGAGCGCGACAACTAGAGAGAAGCCCGCGTACCCCAACGAAGAGCCTATGCACTGTGACTAAGACCCGACGCAGCCACAGAAATAACTAACTAACTAAATAAATATTAACAAACCACAAGAACAACAGATAGAGCTGTCGATGGTTGCTTCCTCAGGATGGGAGCTGGTCCCTGAGGCACCTATGGAGGCCAGGCAAGCAGGGCCCCAGCTGTCAGGGCCTGTTGGCCCACCAGACAGACACAGGCCGGCAGCTTATCCGTGAGAGGGTGCTGCGGACCGAACTGTGTTCCCCAGATTCCTGTGTGGAAGCCCTAGCCTCCGGTGTGACCCTATGTGGAGATGGGGCGTGCAGGAGGTGATTGAGGTGAACTGAGGTCATAAGGGAGGGTTCCTGATCCGATAGGACAGGTGTTCTTATAAGAGGGAGAGAGAGACTTCTCACTGAACGCACCCCAAGGAAAGGCCACGTGAGGACACTGGGAAAAGGCAGCGTTCTGCAGGCCAACAACAGGGCTCTCACCAGAGGCTGTGCCGGCACCCTGATCTCAGACTGCAGCCTCCGAAACTCTGAGAAGTACACATCTGCTGCTTAAGCCACCCAGTCTGTGGTATTTTGTTACAGCGGCCCGAGTTAATACAGAGGGTTATTTTGGAAGTAAGGGGTCAGGGTAGGCTTCTTGTCATGTTTGAGCAAACCCAAAGGATGAGAAGGAGCTCCATGGAAGGTTCCAGAAAAGGGTGAGGTGGGTGCAAGGGCCCAGAGGCAGGAGGCAGGGGAGGGCCTTGTGGGCCACCGGGAAATTGAGGTTTGCCAGGAAAAGAGCCTGGATTGTAACCGAGGCCCCGTCCCGTTTCCCAGGTGACCTCAGGGCGAGCCAGTCATTCCCCCCCGGGGCTTCAGTTTCCCCCCTTGTAAAACGGAGGTGAAGCCATGTCTCCCCATCTCAGGGCTGCTTCGAGGCCCCACCCAGAGTGGGTGCCTGGCTGGCGGGCAGGGGAGAGAGGCCCCCCAGGAGCCAGCTGTGCTGCACTCAGACCCCAAGGGACCCTTCCTACATCCCAGCCCGACCGTCTGTGCTCAACAACGGCCACCAGCGAGGGAAACAAAACATGCTCAGAGCGGACCCTCCGAATCAGCCGGGGATGCGGATTTGGCAGCGGCAGCAGGGCCTGATTAAAGGCATTCCGAGGCGCACTCGGTGTTTGTGTATCTGGTTCTGTATTTACACTTTGGGAACGAGTGAGGAGGCAGCTGGGGAGTGTCTCAGTCGGCCAGGGGGGCCGGGGGCCGGGGTGACTCAGCCTGGAATCCACGCTCGGCCACATGCCTGTGATGCTTTCATTCATTCCCGAGTTCATTCATTATTCCTTCCCATGCTCGGTAGACGTGTAATGAGAAACTCCAGTGTACCGGGCACGCTTCGTGGGGGCAGCCTGGCTCTCCTCACTGTGGAGCTGTCAGTTGGCGTGGGGGCCCATGGTGAGGTGGGACTGGGGCAGCAACAAAGTTAACAGCGGTGAATTATTACTGTTTTTGGCCGCACCTCACGGCTCGCAGGATCTTAGTTCCCCGACCAGGGATTGAACCCGGGCCCTTGGCAATGAAAGCACAGAGTCCTAACCACTGGACCACCAGGGAATTTCCAACAACAGTGAATTAAAAATGTACCAAAAGCCTAAATGTAAGAGCTCAATCTATAAAATTCCTAGAAGGAAGAATAGGTGTAAATCTTCCTGGACTTGGGTTAGGGATGGAGTTTTAGATGGTGACACTAAAAGCACAAGCAAAAAAAAATAGATTAATTGGAGCATATCAGCATTTAAAACTTCGATGCATCAAAAGACTGTCAAGAAAATGAAATATTTGCAAACCATATAGCTGATAAGGGATTAAGATCCAGAATATATAAAGAACTCTTATAACTCAACAAGAAAAAGACATACAACCCAATTTTTTTAAAAGGCAAAGGAATTGAATAGACCTTTCTCCAAAGAAGATGTACAGTGACCGATAAGCACATGAGAAGATGCTCAACCTCAGTAGTCATCAGGGAAATGAAAATCAGAACTGAAATGAGATACCACCTCCCACCCATCAGGATGGCTACTGTCAAAGCAACAGACACTAACAAGTGTTGATGAGGATGTGGGGAAATTGGGACCCTCGTGCCCTGCTGGTGGGAATGGAAAATGGTGCAGTAGCTGTGGGAAACAGTCTGACAGTTCCTCAACAAGAGAAATACGGAGTTACCATATGATCCAGCAGTTCTGTTTGGAGGTACATACCTGAGAGATTTGAAAACAGGGACTCAGATACTTGTACATGCACATCCACGGCAGCACTAGTCACAGTCGCCAAAAGGTGGGACAACACACTTGCGTTAATAGATGAATGGACAAAATGTGATCCATCCACGCAGTGGAATATTATTCAGACATAAAAAGGAATGAAGCTCTGACACGTGCTGCCGTGTGGACGAACTCTAAAAACACCACGCTGAGAGAAAGAAGCCAGACGCAGAGGGACAGATAGTGTGTGATCCCATTTCTGTGAAATATCAAGAACAGGCAAATCCACAGACACAGAAAGCAGGTTAGTGGTTGCCGGGGCTCTGGGTGGGGGGATGCGGAGCAACTGCTAATGAGCGCTGGGTCTCTTTTGGGGTGATGCGAATGTTCTGGACCTGGCTAGAGGTGATGGTCCCACGACACTGTGAATGTACTAGATGGTACTGAATTGTACAATTTCAAAGGGTTCTTTTTTTTTTTTTTTTGCGGTACGCGGGCCTCTCACTGTTGTGGCCTCTCCCGTCGCGGAGCACAGGCTCCGGACGCGCAGGCTCAGCGGCCATGGTTCACAGGCCCAGCCGCTCCGCGGCACGTGGGATCCTCCCGGACCGGGGCACGAACCCGTGTCCCCTGCATCGGCAGGCGGACTCTCAACCACTGCGCCACCAGGGAAGCCCCTCAAAGGGTTCATTTTATGTTGTGTGACTTTTATTTTGATAACAAAGAAAAAAAAATGTTTAAGAAGGGAGAGGAGTGGTTCCGGGCCTTCCTGGTTGGGTACCTGTGCAGGCACAGCCGTCTCCCCCAGAGCCCCAGGTTTCCGAGAGGTGTGGGGAGAGACGGCACGACCCACAGATGTTGGGAATGGAGCCTGGGAGGGGCCGTCTCCCCTCCCCAAGCTCACGTCTGGTGCGCAAGCTAAGACCAGGCAGGCACTTGGGGCCAGGCCTTGGAAGGAACCTGGAGGGACACAGCCAGACTAAGTGGGGTGCACACACCTCTCAGGGACTGCTGGCCCCGGAAAATGCACTGGCAGCTCCACGTGACTCAGAATCAGACCCTTTCAGGGGCTCTCTGGGGCTCCCTCCACAGGCCCCTACTGCTGCTGGAATACTTGGAGAACCTGATGAAGCCCTGGTCTCTCCCTCCCAGGGAATAACCCCGAAAGGTGACCCCTCTGCTGTTGGCAGCCTGCTGAGGACTCCACCTAGGGGAGCCCTGAGGGGCCGTGCTCAGGCCAGGGTGTGCGAATCCCCTGGGGTCCTGCTCAGCACTCAGGTCCCAGAAGGATCCTGCACTTGAGGTGGGATTTGCCCTCCACCTCCCTCTCACGAGTGGCTCTTCGTGTACTTGGGAAGCCGCCTGTTCTTCCTTGGGCCTCAGTTTCCCCAGAGTCGGGGGGTGGGCTGTCCCATGTGGGCACAGGAGAAACATTGTCCCTGCCTGGGATTCTGAGCACATCGAACAGTTAGTTGTTCCTGCATTCACATGTTCATCTGTTATCTGGTCTCTCAGTCCCCGTGTGAGTGCCAAGCTACTCCATTGTGCCAGGGTCCTTGCAGGGCTGACAGTCTAATGGGAGGAGATAGACCTTGGTCGGGTGGTTTTGGATAGTGAGCCGTGGAAGGAAGGAGGTGACCCCGTGGGGGAGAGGTGCGCAGTGTTGGGCTGGCCCAGCGGGAAGAGCCTTCTGGAGGAGGGAGGGCCAGTGCAAAGGCCCTGAGGCAGTTACCTCAGCTGGTAGAGCACAGTGGTTGGGGGAGGGAGAGCAGAGGGCCAGACAGTGCAGACCTTCGTGGTGAGAGGGGGAAACAGGTCTGCTGAGAGCTCACAGCTCCTCTCTGGTGCTCTGCTGTGGCCCCCATGCCTGCCCTGGCTTTGCAGGACAGAGCTCAGCCTTCAGCTACTCCCCTTAATTTCATTAGAAGCTTGGCCAGTTGCCATGGTGGTTGCTGATGGACCTGACCGAGGCCAGCTCCTTCTAGACAGCGAGGCCTGGGAAGGGTTGGCAGATGGGAATTTGCTGTATCCTGTGGGGGTCCCAGAGGACGGGGGCTGCCCTGGAGAAGTGATTGCATCTGCCATGACTTCCCAGGGCCACGGGCCCCCGTGCTTCCCCGGCCTTGTGGCCCCCACTCCTCCCAGCCCCTTGGACGGTGCCAGGATCGGGGGTTGTGTGCCCAGTAGGGATGTGGACACAGACTGGGGATGCACGCTGTGCTGGGCAACTCTGTCCCTGTGGGGTCCTGTCAGCAAGGGGGTTGGGAGAGGCTGGAGAAGCCACCCATTTATACACGGTTCTGTAGGGGGAGTGGGGGTCGGGTGGGGGAGAAGGACTTTGGTGGGGGAGGGCCAGTCCTCACTCAGGCTGTGTCAGGGGCCGGGGCGGGGGAACCCTGTGTGGAAACGAGGGGCCCAGGGCGAAAGCAGGACCTGAAGTGGCTTTTTATAGTGAGACTTGTGCTGGGTCCCCCTTGGCAGAGCCGAAATGGTTGGGTTGATGCTCTGACTATAAGCTCCCAGAAGGGCTGGCGTGCTCTGATCTGTGATGTGATGTGGCCTCTGGGACACTCTGCGGTCCCAACCACCCGCTGGTCCACAGGGTTATGCGAGAGTCAGGTTCCAGGAGTGGAGTCTATGCCCCACTTGGCCACTTCTGAGCTTGATGGCCCTGGGCAGTTCCCTTGCCTGCTGAGTCTCAGTTTTCCCATCTGGAAAGCGGAGTGTGCTGGTAACCTCCTCAAAGGGCCTGTCTTATTACTATTTTTTTTCTTTTCTTTTTTTTTTTTTGGCCTCGCTGCACGGCTTGTGGGATCTTCCCCGACCAGGGATTGAACCTGGGCCACCGCAGTGAAAGCCTGGAATCCTAACCACTAGGCCACCAGGTAACCCCCAAAGGGCCTGTCTTAGGTTGAATTGTGTCCCCGCAAAACATGTGTCCTGGGGACTTCCCTGGTGATCCAGTGGTTAAGACTTTGCACTTCCACTGCAGGGGCCACAGGTTCGATCCCTGGTCGGGGAACCAAGATCCCCCATGCCTCATGACGCCCCCCCACCCCCCAAAAAAAGATATGTCCATGTGCTCACCCCTGGAACCTGGGAATATGACCTTACTTGGCAGGAGGGTCTCTGCAGGTGTAATTAAGGGTCCCAAGATGAGATTAATTCTAAATTAGGATGGGCTCTGAACCCAATGACAGGTATTATTCTAAGAGAAAGGAGAGGGGGATTTGAGACACAGACACAGAGGGGAAGGCCGTGTAGAGACAGAGGCGGAGATCGGAGTGAGGCAGCTGTGAGCCAAGGACGCCTGGAGCGCCCCCCCTCCACCCCCGTGAAGCCAGGAGGGGCCTGGGACGGACCATCCCTCAGAGCCTCTGGAAAGAACCAACCCTGTCCACACCTTGATTTTGGACTTCCACCTCTTGAACTGTGAGGGAGTGAATTCCTGTTGTTATAAGCCACCCAGTCTGTGGTAATTTGTTACGGTCGCCTCAGGACACCTGAGACAGGGCAGTTGTGATGCTTAAATGTGCTGAGACTTGAGAAGGGCTCTGTGGCCCGTGGCGGGGGCTCAGGGGTGCCGTCTGCAACACTTGGGGTGGGAGGGTGGCTCAGAGGGTGCCTAAGGCCTATGCTGTGCTTCCTGGTCATCTGTCGTGTCCCCATCGGCCTCAACCCTGAAACACCTCTGACCCCTAGGGTGTGGCGCCACGTCGTTGGTTGGTTGGTTCACACGTGGGAGCAAGAGGATTTGAGAGACACGAACTGGACTGTTCTGGAAAGATCTGGGGCTGCAGGATGCTGGTGGGAGGCAAGGCCAGACATAAAGCAGCACTTCCTGGGGGTCCGGCGTGGCCCCATGCAGTGCTGGCACCAGACACGTTGTGACCAGTAGACCGTGAGTCTCGGGAGCCCGCCACCTGGCGGTTACAGGATGGGGATGGTGGACAGGGTTCATGGGCCAGGCATTTTGGATGGGGCAAACGTGGCTAGACAAACCAAGGGGCATATGGAAAAGGCCTGGGTCAGTCAGTGGTGCTATCATTTTTCTTCCTTTTGACCCAGTAAAGGAAGAGGGTAGCTTTAGGGGAAGCTGGGCAGGGTGATTCCGGAACTCCCTGTGCCATCTTTGCAGTTTTTCTGTGAACCGAAAACTTTATTAAAAACAACAACAGCAGGGCTTCCCTGGTGGCGCAGTGGTTGAGAGTCCGCCTGCCGATGCAGGGGACGTGAGTTCGTGCCCTGGTCCGGGAGGGTCCCACATGCCGCGGAGAGGCTGGGTCCGTGAGCCATGGCCGCTGAGCCTGCGCATCCGGAGCCTGTGCTCTGCAACGGGGGAAAAAACAACAACAACAAAGCCAGAGGCCAGTGTGAAGGTGGCTTGGGGGGGCCTGCTTCTTGGGTGGGGTGTCAGGGAGGCCCCCCCAGGGTGGGTGTGGAGGGGGAGCTGTCACAGGCTGAGGCCCTGGGGGGAGTCACAAACTTGGGGTGCTTTGGGGTCAGGTGGCCAGAGGAAATGAAGAGTGGGGAGAGCAGAAGGCAAGGAGGCCACCGTGAAAGCGTGGGTGATGGGGCATCTGCCTGCCCTCAGTATCTGGAGTGGGGTCCACTCTTACAGTTGGGGAGCCTGGACTTGGACCCCAGACTGTCTGACCCGCAGGCCAAAAGCAAGGGGGAGCCTGGGAGTCACAGCTCCTTTGAGCCGGTGGGCCTTGTCCAGACTTCACTGCCCTGTCTGCGCCTGCCTCTGCCAAAACCCATGAGGATGGGGTGAGGGGAAGGGGTGGCCCAAGCCTCCTGAGGGCATCAGGAGTTGTGTTGGTGTCCTGAAAGGTTCTTATGTGGCCTCCAAATGGGACTGTCACCTGGCTGGTGAAAGTCACCTCCTGAGAGCGGGAGCAGTGGTGTTCGTTCATTGATTCATTCCTTCACTCATGTGTTCTGTGTTTCTTTGTTCCACCAGCAGGTGCTGCTGAATGTTAGACCCTGGCTTGGATGCTGGGTTTATGGCGAGATTGGGGGTAGGGTAGGGTAGGAAGCGCCGTCGAGGGGGTACAGAGTGAGGACCACTGGGTGGAGGGATGCACGAGGGACTGTGGCTTGACAGCGGGAAGAGGCATGAACTTCAACGTCAGGCAGCTTGTTAGACCCTGACTGGTGGTGTCACTCTGCTCTCCTCCTTGTGGACCCTCTGAGGCATCAGGCCCATGGGTGGAGCCCAGGCTGGCACCTCCTCACCCCAGGACCTTACTCCTGGGGCTTCCTGGCCAGGCCTGGGATGGCAGTCAGCCCCTGCAAAAGTTAAGGGGGTCCCTAAGACCACCTTCACATCTGACACCAACTGCAGAATTCGAGGGTTCCCAAGACTACATTCAGCTCGGCAGTTCACTGGAAGGACTCAGGAGTCACTGAAAACCATCATACGGTCGCGGGGTCTGTTTCAGTGAAACGACACAGATCACAGCTGGCGTGGGGCGGCGGCCAGGAGACTTCCAAACACAGAGCTGCAGGTTGTCCCTTCCCGGGGAATCACACGGACAGTGCTTGCTTCTCCCAGCACCAGTGTGTGATGACATACATGGGGGCTGTCAACCAGGGATGTGCCCCAAGCCTTGGTGTCCAGGGTTCTTATTGGGGTTCGCCACGCAGACACTGCTGACTGCTGTCTGCAGCTGCTGCAGAGGGTGAGCTGGTATTGCATTGGCCTGAGACCTCCACCCGCAGTCACACTGTTGGCATAGATACCCAGCGTGGCCCGAGGACCTAGGCAAACAGAGACACTCTTTATCAGGCAGCGCTTTCACTTCCCAGGAGCTGGGGGCAAAGGTCAAACTGCCCTGGGCCAGGTTAACTCTCCTGCACAGCCCCACATACAACCGAGGGTGAGCACAGGGGTCCCCCCCAAAGGACGAGTGGGGCCCCGCACTGTGTCCACTCCAGAGGCCGCACCACAAAGCCTGACATTCCCAAAGCACAGTGGGTGGGGCTTGGGAACCATCAAGGGAAAGAAAGCCTCCGCCAGAGGGCCACTGTTGCAACAGCGCACAAGCCATGAGCAGCCTGTCGCCAGTCTGGGCTCCCTCTGGGCCGGAACGTGGCAGCTTTGCAGAGTACTTTCCAGAATGCCGCGGTTTCCAGAGCTGGCCGTTCAGCCTGGGACAGAAGCACGTGTGTTATAAGCACTTCCTGTATCTCACACAACCGGCGTTTGTGCACACACGCTCACCTGGACCACCCACTCTAGAGAGGGGGAAACTGAGGCCCAGAAGGGGGCTGTAGCTCCCCAGGGCCACATGGTACTCGAGAGGTGGTTCTTGAGAGGTGGATGTAAGGCTAGTTCCTGCCACGTGGCTCAGACACAAGAAGGGCCTGGCGGGGGGGGGTGGGGGGTGGGGGCGGGTCTCGGGTGCAAGGTAACCCGTGCCCATCGCCCATCCTACTTGGCCTCCCCCTCCGTCCTGACCGGGGGCTAGCCTATTTCATCTCGTGCAACCGCAGGGAGGGACACAGTGGGGTGTTCACGGTGAGCGTCTCCAGCCATTGGAGACAGAGCCTGGGCCGGACCCTACAGATGCCTGAGAACCACCCGCGGAGGAATGGAGCAAGGTCAATCTCCCTCCTGGCTCCACTGCAGCTCGCAGGAAACAGCTGTTTACCTGGGTGAGGTGCTCGGCCGGGCGAGCAGCCAGTTCCCGAGCTTCACTTCCCCCTCCGGTGTCGGAGGCCCCCCAGGAAGCTGGGTCTGGCGTGGGAGTGCCGGGCGGTGTGGGCGGACAGCAAACGGAGTGCTGCCAGGAGCTGTTTGTGAGGGAACGTGAGCCGGTCTTGTTGTGTACACAGCGTCGACCCTAGCAACCGCCCCAGCCGGCTGGAGCGGACACCCACCTCTCCCCGGGTGCCCAGCTGCCACCCCTCCGTCACAGCACCTGCATACCAGCCTGGGCAGACTGACAGGCTTTGCGGACCTGGCTGAGGGCCTAGGGCCACCGGTGGTGTCAACCAGGTCACGAGCATCTGCTATTCCTGGCAAAGTGGAATCGATGCTCCAGCGAGGAAAGGCCCGGTCCCAGCCCCGCACCAAGGCAGCCGTGGCTGGTCAGGGAGCCCCGGACTCCTGGTTCTGAGGCCTGGCCCAGCAGGACGAATCCCCACACGAGTGATGGGCAGAGGACTGTGCAGGGATGCAGCCACCCCAGACGAAGGCTCTGTAATGCGTGAGGCTGGCGGGGCAGGCAGAAGGAGCCTGGGGGCTTGGGCAGGACTCCTTAGAACTCAGGCGGGGTCTGGCAGACCCTCTCGCCCTGTGTGTGCTGTCAGAGGGATTGTACATGCTGCACTTTGAAAGCCAGCACTGCACTTCTGAGCTGGCCTCTCTGATTCAGGCCAGTGGAAAGACAATTTCTCCTGTGTCCGGGCGTAAATTCGCAGCCTCTGGCCCGCACCCCAGGAACGCAGCCTTTGGCGTGATAAGAAATGGCTCCCCTGGGGGGGTGAGGGGCCTCCTGCGCAGGCTCCAGGCTCCAGGTCCACTTGATACTCTTGCTTATTCACAAATTGTCTGAATCAGCTGGCGACGCCCCCTCAAGTTCATGGAGGCAGCACCCCCAGGGCGAGTTTCCCTGCCTGGGGAGGGCCACCTGGGCGTCTCGGGTCTCTGATTCTGCTGGTTTTGATGGAGAGAATCATGGCTCCTTTGAGAATCTGAGTCATGGGGGTGCCACACCCTCTGTGCCCGGTGCCACTGACTCCACTACTTGGGGCCCTCGGGAATGATGCTCCGCAGAGTGTGCTCAGGAACCACCACCCCCGCTCCCCCCACACTATAGCTGTCGGTTTCTCTCTTGCAGCTCCAGCTCCAAAAGTCCCAGTACCTGCAGCTGGGCCCAAGCCGTGGCCAGTACTATGGCGGGTCCCTGCCCAACGTGAACCAGATTGGGAGCGGCACCGTGGATCTGCCCTTCCAGGTGAGCCCCCATTCCTCTCCCACACCACCTCCCACCTGGAGTGTGTTGCAGTCTGGGCCCTGGCCACAGAGCAAGAGAGCGTGCATGACAGCCGGTGAACAGCTGGGGTCACCAGACAATTGCCGCCGCCCACCCAGCCCCCGCCTACTCCTTCCCCTGGGATGGCCTGGCCAGGCCTCACCCGGATCCCCCCTGCCCATCCTCTGTCAGCGGAGCCCGCAGAGAGGCCGAGGTCTGGCTGTGAGTGTTTCGGCAGCCGCTACACCTGTTGGCCGACTGTGCGGCAGCGGGAACTGCTCAGGGCCTCTGGGGCTTGGCTCCGTCCCGCTTCACTAATCCGCAAGCCCAGCAATTCTCAGAAGGAGGCCCCTCAGCCTGACCCCACTTGTCTGCAAACGTTTTCTGGCAGAGACCCACACAGCACGGCTCCCGCAGGCCGCATAGCTGCCGCGCACGTCCTTATCATAAATAAGAACAGATAAGGTCCACCGCCTGCCTGGTGCAGGGCCGGCCTCTTTTCCTGGGCCATGTCCCTCGACCCTGGTCTGCAGGTGGAAGTGGGGGCACGGTGGGCCCAGGAGCTGGGCCGATAGCTGGGCCCCCCGCCCCCCAGCACAATATCTGGACTCCTGCAGGGACAGGTCCACCGAACAGCCACGCACTTGTCCCGTGGCTGGGACAGAGCCCCAGAGACAGCCACGTCCGTTAGCATGTTGACAGGCCAGGTGGAGCTGGGTCGCTCCCACAGGGAGCTCAGCCCCCACCCACCCCGCAGTCATTCCTCAACTTGCACTCCTCCCACACTGCTGCTGGGATGTGTCAGGGCACCAGCCCAGGGTCCCGCAGGCTGGCTTGGGGTCCGGCTGGCTCAGCTCTGAATCCCCAGGGCCTCTTGGAGCACGGCCCTCCTCACGTGGCCTCCACATCAGAGCAGATAGATGCATGGGGCTGTCAGGCTGATCTTCACATGCTCCAAAAGCCTCACCTCTTTGTCAGGGCCCTTTCTAGTTTGGGTTTTCTCCTCTCCTCCCTGGCTCCCCTCTTCCTCTGTTTCCCCATCCCCTCCTCCGTCAAGGACAGTGTCTCGCTGGGCATCCCCAAACTTGGCCCTGCCTGAGGCCACTGTAGAGCCCCCGTGGGCCGAGGGTGCATGGGGGCCTGTTGGGCTTCCCAGTGGGGGGCCAGGCGAGGCAGGAGTGTCTCAAAGTCTTGGTTCTTTGCATTTTCAGCCCAGCGGATATCTGGGGGAGGCTCTGGCAGCGGCTCCTGTCTCTCTGGTAAATGAGCCCCTGGGCTGAGGCCTCGGCATCCCCGGCACGTGTGCGGGCGCTGGGTATTCCTGTGCGGCCGCCCCCGTGGCCCAGCGGGAGGTGTCCCGTCTGCCAAACGGAAGCAGATTCGCTCTGCACCCCCTTGTCTGGGGAAGTGCATATGGTCGCGTCGAGAGACCCCTTCCCCGGGGGATCCTAGCATGCGTGCCAACGCTGCATGGTTCGTTCCTGTGACACATGCACATGCGTGTGCGCGGATCCTAACTCGGCCTGGCGAGCTGGGCTGTGGCTGGGCCCGAGCTTCTCTGTGCCTCTGGCTCTGCTTCAGCCGCCTTGGTTTCCCCTCTGGGCTTCCAGGCATCTCTGGGAGGAGATGAACGGCCCCTGTCCTCTGGTGTCTGTGCCTGGACAGTGAGGTTCCTACCCTCCCTCGGTCACTGCTATCTCCCGGGCCCACAGCCTTTTGGAGGCAGAAGCACAGAAAGACCCAAGCTGGCAGCGTCCTTGCTGGGTCAGAGAAAGACGGGGTCCCCGGACGCCAGGGGTCCCCAAACACCAGGGAGAGCAGTCAGCCCTGAATGCTAGCCGAGGTTTTCAGACAGGTGGAGAAGAGCAGTGAGCCAGCCAGTGGCATTCTTCCGGAGGAAATTGCTTTTTGCCTGGCTGCCCAGAGAAGACAGAAGGGCCCGAGGGCCAGATGGCCAGGTAGGAGGCTGGTAGCTGCCTCCAGAGCTAGCTAAGGCTGCCAGTCTCACCCCAGTCAGATGGTGAGGGGCCCATGGCACCAGGGCTGGTGGAGAGCAGGCTCCTGGGGACCTCAGGAGCATGGAGCCAGGAGCGGGAGCCGGGCGTGACCGGGGGCCTCATGCCAGCCCCAGGTGCTGGAAGGGAGCCCCGTCCAGCCAAGCTGTGGGCCAGGGCTCCGGAAAGTGCCTGCACTTGGCTGCCGGTGGTGCTGGGACAAGGCTGTGGGGGAGAGTGCGTGGGGGCCGAGTCTCAATCAGGACCAGCCCCAGGCTCCACGAGGAGCCTCCAGGGAGCCAGCACTTGGCCAGGTGGGCCCCTGACGTCCTGGGCTGGAAGCCCTGGGGCTGTCTCTTGGCAGGCCCCTCCAGGGATGACGTAGGTGGGGAGAGGAGGCCGGCCAGGCCCGGAGAGAGAGGGCGGAGGCCTGTCTGCACCTGGCGAGGCTGGGAGGGGGTGCTCGGGCCATCTGCACCCCTGGCACCCTGGCCGGCTCCGGGCCCCGAGCTTGCGCCGCTCTGCCTGGCCCGTGCATGCCAGCTGCACTGCACGCCTGCCGCCCCGGCACCTGGAACCCCAGCGCGCCGCCACCCCTACAGTGCTCGGAGGCTGGGGGCAGGGGCCGAGGAGGAAAGGAAGCCCGTCTGGAGTAGCCGAGGGTGTCTCCAGAACTGGGCAGGGGGGTTGTAGAGGGACCCTGAGGCGAGATCCTGGGGGCAGAGCTGGGGTCAGATCTTGGACCACAGCTGGTAACCGTGGTTTGGGTTCCTCTCTCTTTTTTTCCGTCTCTTCCTCTCCTCCCTCCCCACCCCCAGACACCCTTCCAGTCCTCAGGCCTGGACACCAGCCGAACTACCCGGCACCATGGGCTAGTGGACAGAGTGTACCGGGAGCGTGGCCGCCTTGGCTCCCCACATCGCCGGCCTCTGTCAGTGGACAAACATGGAAGGCAGATATCCTTTTCCCAGAGTGGGGGGGGAGCCACTTCATCCAGCTGATGGACCTGCCTGCTGCCAGCTCTGTGATAGAATCAGGGCCGCTCCAGTCCTCCAGGGCTACTGGGCCCCACCAAGACGGGGGGGTGCCATTGCATGGCAACCCTGGAAGACTTCCTGGAGGAGGCAGTGCAAGCTGAGGAGCCTTTAGCCAGGCGGGGGCTAGGGGAGCACAGGGAACAGTGACACAGAGTAGGCCACTGGAGCACACAGCTTGAAATGAGAGTTGGGAGGGTATGCTCAGATGCCTGACTGGGCAGTGGGGCCCAGGAAGGCTGTGAGCAGGGCACCCACACGTCAGGGCCATGGTGGTGGACCCCTCTGGGGGCAGTATGGAGCCAAGGCAGTGGGGCCGAGGGGGATCTGAGCCAGACACAGATCAGAGGGAGGCTTGATCTGAAGACACAAAATTTGCCTTTGCGCCTCTGCCAAGCAGAGAGGTTGTGAGGAATCCCACCCCCACCACCGACTTGGCTGCCCCTTGGTACTTAACCAGCCAGGCTCCCCCGCCACTGCGTTCTGAGTGGCTGCTCCTGGGAACCCCGGCTCTCCAGAACAGAGAAGCCTGTTCTTTCCTGGTTCTCGTTTCCACAGGCTGGGGGAGCCTGAGCAACTGGGCACCAGACCAAGCCCTCGGGCCCTGGGAGTCACCCCGTCAGCCCAAAGTTAAGAGTCAAGACCGGGGTCAGCTGAACTAGACTCCCTGCAGCCCCCCCTACGGGCCCCCGTTTCATGGCTGAGGCCCCTCTTGGAAGGGGTGCAGCCTGCACGTGTGCTTGCAGGGGGTGAGTGCTGAGTGCTAGGTGGATGGGGCTGCACCCTGGGGGCTGCTCGCAGCCAGGCAGGAAAGGCCCCCGCCCCGAGGCCCCAGCTGTTTGCCGGCTCCCAGCAGCCTGGCTACTCGGGCTGGCCAGCGCAGGGTTCTTGAGGCTCGGGGCAGGGCCTCAGCTGACAGCACCATCCCCTTAACTTACACTCACGCGGACAGCTGCCCATATGGCACCGTGTACCTCTCGCCACCTGCGGACACCAGCTGGAGAAGGTCAGTGACCCAGAACCAACCCCCAGCCCTCTCATTGGAAACAAAACTATACTTTCATCGTGGCCGTGCTTGGAAAACCAATATGCAGTCACTTAAAAATGACAAAACTTAGAAGCATCCAGAAGTTTCTAGAAATCAGCTCTATCCCTGTAAACAATGAGGTCACAGTTTTGGGGTCTTCCAGGGATTTTTTTTTTCCCCCTCTATTTATGACTTTTTTTTTCCCCCTCTATTTATGACTTTTTTTTTTCCTTTTCTTTTTTAAACAAAGTTGGGATTGTACTGACTATTCAGTGTTGTCACTTGCTTTATTTAATGCTCTATTATGATTGTTTCCCACATTCCTGAAAAGCCATAGAAAATTTGATTGGAAAAGTAAGATATATTTATTACTAGAAGATTAGGAAAATACATAAATGCATCTAGAAGATGAAAAAAAGTCCATAATGCCATCATCTAGGAAGATCTAAGATGACAATAATATAGTTAATATAAATACCTACAATAACACAGATGATAGTTGCACACCAGTGTGAATGTACTTAATGACATAGAAGTGTATACTTAAGAATGGTTAAAAAGGCAAGTTTTATATTTATTTTAGCACACATACGCAAAAAAACATATGTAGGTGACTTCAGTAAACAAAGACCCAAAGTAAACAAGCTATTAAAAAAAAACACAGCACAAAATATATCATTCAATTAGGGACTTCCGTAATTAGGGACTTCCCTGGTGGCACAGTGGTTGAGAATCCGCCTGCCAATGCAGGGGACACGGGTTTGATCCCTGGTCCGGGAAGATCCCACATGCCACGGAGCATCTAAGCCCGTGTGCCACAACTATTGAGCCTGCGCTCTAGAGCCCGTCAGCCACAGCTACTGAGGCTGCGTGCCACAACTACTGAAGCCCACGCGCCTAGAGCCCAAGCTCTGCAACAAGAGAAGCCACCGCAGTGAGAAGCCCACGCACCGCAATGAAGAGTAGCCCCCGCTCGCCACAACTAGAGAAAGCCCGCGCGCAGCAACTAAGACCCAACAATGAAGACCCAATGCAGCCAAAAATAAATAAATAAATAAATAAAATTTTAAAATAACATAATTAAATGCCCACCAAGCACGTGTTCATATACCAGGTCCTATTTCAACCATCACATACATTAACTGATGTAAGACGCACAGAGCTCTGTGGAGTTGGTGCTGTTATCCTCCCCATTTTAGGCATAAGAAAGCGCGCAGAGAGGTCAGAACACTTGCTCAGGGACAGACAGCTGGTGGGGAGCCAGGATCCCCCTGGCTCCTCACAGCTCAGCTGGCCCCTGGGTCAGAGACAGCCCGGTCCTCTGTACCCTGCTGTTGTCCTTGAGCCAAGTTTCCTCCACGTCACTCTCAGTGTCTGGGACATCCCCGTTGGGGGTGTGTGGCTGTTTCCCCGAATTGGCTGTGCAGCTGGACCTGCCCTTTGCGTGTCTGCCCAGCTCCCCGTGGCTGCCCCTGGTTTCCTAGGCAGCTGAGGGGTTTTTCTGAGGACCCTCCCTCCAGGCACCTGCAGCTGGGGGCAGATTGTGTTATTGGGGCAGAGAGTGGAGCCTCTCCCAGACTCCTGGGAGCACTGGGCTGGTTGGAGCAAGACCCCCCCTTGGCCATTGGTCACCAGTAGGGGACTCCATGATGGGTTCATACACCCAAGGCTGGGCCACTGTGGGACTGTCAGGCCCTCTCTCTTCAGGGTTTCAACAGGAAAGCACTACCTTTTCCCTAAAGCCGCGAAGGCCATCGAAGGGGCAGGGATGGGCAGGGGCTGGTTAGGAACGAACGGACAGCTCTGCTGCAGCCTTTGCAGACGAAAACCAGAATCACTGTTGTGGTTCTTCAGGGTTTTTGCTCAGGTATGCAGCTCACAAAAATGACCCACGACTGCCACCCTGTTCCATCGGGTGGGTCCCAGATAGAGTGGAACCAGGACTGTCCCTTCGTCCCCTTTGGGGCCAAGGCTCACTGTCTCTCTCCTCTCCCCAGGACCAATTCTGACTCTGCCCTTCACCAGAGCACAATGACGCCCACCCAGCCAGAGCCTTTTACGGGTGGGTCCCAGGACGTGCACCAGAAAAAAGGTATCAACGGGGCCCATGGGTGTCTTTCCTGGGGTCAGGCAAGTCCAGTGGCTGACCGCTGTGCTCCCAGAGGTCACAAATATGTAGGTGGACAGACCTGAGAAGGAAGACTCAGCAGGTGCTGTGGGACAAGGGGAGGGGTTCAGGGAAACTTGGAGATGGTGCTATTTGAGTTGGATTTTGAGGAGTGCGTAGGAGTTTTCTAGGCAGAGAAAACAGTCTCTGCAAACTCAGATTGGCTTCTGATTATGGATTCAGGGTATGGCCGTGCAGTCTGGGGGCCTTGCAGATTCTTTCAGATGTTGGGAGCAGCAAGCCCGGGGAAAAGGGGCATTTATCAGCTCGTGACCGACAGTCGGAGCTAGATGTTCAGCTTCAGGTAGCGTTTGATCCAGGGCTTCACACTGGATCATTTCCCGGCTCTGATGCTCAGAACCTCTTGGTCCACAGGGTCTGTCCTGGCAACAGTGTGTGGAAAAGAGGCTAACTGTTCCCTAACTCTTGTCCAGAGCCTCCTTTCCAACTGGGTCATGCACACACCCCTGCAGCTGGGGCAGATCTGTGTCCAGGCCTCAGTTCCTCCTTGGAGCTAGGTATGGAGGCAGCATCCCTGGGACCTTCCAGGAAGGTACATGGCATCTTAAAAACTGGGGCAGTGTCACCCAGAGAGGGGAGTGTGACGCTATGAGGCCAGCCCTAGAAGCCCATGTGGGCCTGATCTGCTCCAGGACACTGAAACCAGACAGTTAATCATTTACACTGCAGGTCCAAACGTTTACCACTTTTTGGGTAGCATTTCACTGTGTGAGTATGTAAACATACCAGGGAGATTTTGCTGATAGAAGAAGGATGGTCAACCAGAACTTCACCCCTTGGTGGGCAGGGGCTCTCCTCATGTGATCTTTCCAGCTCATTGGGCATCAGAGGCGAGACTGCAGAAGGGAATGTCTCCATAATAAGAGCGAGGATTCCAAATGCCTAGGGGTGACGAGAATGGACCTGGTACTTCCCTCCTGTTCCTGACGCTGGGGGCAATTCAGAGGGCGCTGTCTATCCTGAGGGAGGTCCGCCAGGAACTTGGGGCTTTGGGGGTGGGTGAGTGGGCTTCACCCTCCCCAGGGACTCTTTGTGACCGTGGAAGGACCCCTGGTAGCTCAGAGTCCAGTTGGCCTTGGTGGGGGTGGGGGGGGGGTGGGACACATCACCTCTCCCCGTTGCTCTAGGAGGGGCCCAGGCAGTAACGAAGTCTGGTGTTAGCCTGGCTGTCCTCCCATCCCCCAGTCCAGGTTTCTAGAAGGAGGAATTAACCTCCTCCTTCTAACTATGTTCATAGTGGCGCTATTGCAGCACTGAACCTCCAACAGGCATCAGGAAACTGGATCTCATAAAGAAAGTGTTGAAAGTTTTAAGGAAAGGGGCCTTCAGGCACAGCTGGTTCCAGGGCCTCGACCGATGCCCATCCAGTCCCTTAGACCTTCTCTCTCCTCCTTTCCTCCTCTGGGACTGGTTGGCATTGCAGCTAACTCACAGAGCCGTAGCTACCATGGTTGGATCGACCTCAGACTACGTTGAGCTACGTGGCTTGCTGCCAAAAGCCCAAGAAGGGCCCGGCCCCTGGGTGCTGACAGCCCAGAGGGGGAGGCAGGTGTCCACAGGGCTGTAGGTGGGGTGCACGGGGTGAGGTGACCAATTGTGGGAGATGGGGAGAGATTCTTGGCTGTTCTCTGCAGCCCGAGGCCTGAGTGGGTCCTGTGAGAGGCAGAGTTGACACACGTCTTTAGCTCCAGAGCTTTCATTTTCATTTCTTTATAAGTCACAAGTTCTCTGACTTTTTTTTTTTTCACTTTTCTTTTTCTTTCTTTCTTTCTTTCTTTTTTTAACGAAACTCCTTTTTGCTTTAGTACAATCCCCAGAAGTCACTGTTGGGGCAGCTTCATTCATATCACGGTCGCGACTCTGTATGTCAGGGAAGTGCCCTCCTGGTGCCACCGCACAGCTGCAAAGATTCCTTTTCTGCTTCTCCTTCTTCTCCAACCCCACCCCACCCCAGTCTTACTATTAACAGTCCCTGGAATGGAGGAGACCACATCAGAGATGGACAAGAACCTTTCCAAGCAGGCATGGGACACCAAGAAGGTAAGAGCCTAAGGGTTTTCGGAAGTGGTTTTCCTTCTTGATCTTTTTTTTTTTTTTTTTTTTTTTTTTAGCACAACCCACGTGAAGATGGTAGAATAGCACCTTGGGGGAGTGTCGCCTTCCCTGAAGTGTGAACCTCATTCCATTTTTTTTTTTTTGGCTGTGCTGCACAGCATGCGGGATCTTAGTTCCCCAACCAGGGATTGAACCGGGGCCCTTGGCAGTGAGTACTCGGAGTCCTAACCACTGGACCACCAGGGAATTGCCTAAACCTCATTCAGTTTTGACCAGTTGCATAAGCCTTGAATACTAATGGCAGTCCTGTTACACTGGTGAAAACCATGTAAGGAATTAAAATCTATGTTCACTTTGGCAGCATGTATACTAAAATTGGAACAGTGCAGGGAAGATTAACATGGCCCCTGTACAAGGATGATGTGCAGATTCACACAGCGTTCCATATTTTTATGTGTAGTGATAGATGTTAACTATTAACTAGACTTATTGTGATCACTGCAGTATATACAAATATCGGATTATTACGTTGTACACCTGGAACGAATATAACATTATATGCGAATTATACCTCAATGAAAAAAGAAAGAAATTGAAGCCAGGGAAGTTAAGTGATTTGCCCAAGGCTGTGAAGACACTTAGGGTTTAGAACGTATACCTCCTAATTTTTAGCCTGTGATCGTTCTACTAACCCACAGTATTGGGTAATTATCATCGTTTATCGTCATTCTTTTTTTTTTTTTTCTGTTGCACCGTACAGCACGCGGGATCTTATTTCCCCAACCAGGGATTGAAATTGTGCCCCCTGCAGTGGAAGCACGGAATCCTAACCACTGGACCTCCAGGGAATTCCCTGTCCTCATTCTTAAACGTAAACTTCCATTCACTTGCACAATAATTGCAGCTTTTATTAGAGTACAGAGTCTGCTTGGAATTCCCAATTGGATTGGGATTTCTGTGTTATTTCAAGGTCCAGAAACAAATTTCTCAAGTTCAACCTACAAAAATGGCTAGTGATAAGATGGAATTTGTGCCATGAATACAGATTTCAACGAATTTTTTAAAAAATTAATTAATTTATTTTTGCTGTGTTGGGTCTTCGTTTCTGTGGGAGGGCTTTCTCTAGTTGTGGCAAGCGGGGGCCACTCTTCATCACGATGCGTGGGCCTCTCACTATCGCGGCCTCTCTTGTTGCGGAGCACAGGCTCCAGACGCGCAGGCTTAGTAGTTGTGGCTCACGGGCCCAGTGGCTCCGTGGCATGTGGGATCTTCCCAGACCAGGGCTCGAACCCGTGTCCCCTGCATTAGCAGGTAGATTCTCAACCACTGCGCCACCAGGGAAGCCCCCAACGAATTTGAATAGGACAAAAATGCACTAACACTAAAGCAATTTTGAATGTTTTTTTTTTTTAAATTGAAACCCTGTCAGGAACTCGGAGGGAGATGATGAACGAGCAGACAGCACTATGTTCCTCAAAGGCATGTGTTCAGAACGTTTGAAATCAACAGGAAACAACCTGAATGTTCGACAGTGGGGGATTTATAAGGAAACTGTCCTCAGTCCCTTGTGTGGAAAGCTCTGTGTGTGTGAATTGGGATCTTTGAAGGAATTTTAAAGGCATGAGAGACTTGTGATAAAACTGGTATGTGGAAAGAGCAGGATAAAGCTGTTTAGAAAGGCACAAGACACGTAAAGATGCCAACAGATCCCTGGGCGTGCAGGACCAGGCCCTGGGGGAGACCTGAGTGCAGGTGTGAGCAGCACTGTTGGCCTTTTTTTTTATTATTATTATTTTTGCGGTACGCGGGCCTCTCACTGTTGCGGCCTCTCCCGTTGCGGAGCACAGGCTCCGGACGCGCAGGCCCAGCGGCCACGGCCCACGGGCCCAGCCGCTCCGCGGCACATGGGATCTTCCCGGACCGGGCACGAACCCGTGTCCCCTGCATCGGCAGGCGGACTCTCAACCGCTGCGCCACCAGGGAAGCCCTGGCCTTTTCATCCCCGTCTGCATGTTCCAGTTTTGCACAAGGAACGCATATGATTTTCAGACTTGGGGGGAGAAACTTAAAAATTCTAACAACCCAAACAAAGTCAAAAAGTAACTGAAACGTCTAGTTGCAGAGAGGTGCGTCAGTAAGGACAGCAGGGTCCCTACGCATGCCCAAATGTGGTGCTGCCATGAAGAAAGTGAAGATGGCTAGCGTCATGACTCTGGGGAGGGGGACGGCCCCAGCATCCTGGGAGTGAGAAGATGGTGGCAGAGCCCAGCATCTTGGCCAGACTTCCTTTAACTGCCGCTCAAAACGATGCATCTGTGAGGATGTCAGTAAAGGAATTCCTGTGGATTTGTTGGGGGTGGGGTGGGGGGTGATGGGTGAATTTTTAATACTGTTTAGAAATCTCTTAGGATCCCATAACATTCGTGGAATGCTTTTGAAAAGATTCTTTAGAAAAAGTCATTGTCAAAGTGCTTTGTAAAAAAATCTGGTAATGAAGCGAGTGTTTACCCACGGAATTAAGGAGCCTGTGGCCAAGTAGAAACCCGTTCCTCTGGCATTCCCTGCAGGGGCTAAATGCCTGTTGGTCACATGCCAGTCGGGCCTCCCCCACCCCACCGCACTGGGTGTGTGCATGGGAGGCAGGCCTAGCACCCCGCCCCCCCCCCCCCCCCCCCCCCCCGCCCCGGCTGGTGTGTCCATGCTCCTGTAACAGTCAGCCAGGAGTGTCTGCCCCAGGGCCCGAGAGGCAGAGAGGAATAAGGGAACATGACACAGCCGAGCCCGCCACTAGCATGCCAGGTTCTGTCCAGTCATGTCTGCTGCCGTCAGAAGAGAGTTTCCTCCTTTGTCCTTGAACAGGTCTGGGGACCCTGCCTGGAGCCTGCAGTTGTTGGATGGTGATAATGTCCCGGGTTCACAGAAGGGGAAACAGGGTTTCTCTGGGACCCTCTCCCCGGGGCTGGTGTCCAGGGCAGCCACGGTCTCTGTCCTTGGGCCGCGTGGGCCAGGGAGCACGTCAGCAGCAGGGTTGCCTGTGGGAGTCGCAGCTCTGGGGCACCGCACCGCTGCAAGGCGGGTCAGCAGGGGGTGTGGGGAGCGCCCTCTGTGTCACTTAGGGCATGCGGTTTGAGCCTCCTCAGGCTTCTCCACGTGGTGTCCTTCCTTGCCATGGACAGAGGCACACAGAACAGAGGCAGCCCCTGCCACTGGAGCCCTGCCTGCCTCCATTCAGGAGTGACACAGGGTGTTAGCCTGGAGTTTTCAGTAACCCTGCCCCCCGGCTGGCTGCTAACAGCCATGGTACAGCCCTGGGGGGGTTCAGATGTGACGAGTGGGCAAGCTTCCTCTTCTTCCCCAATGCCTGCTCGCACAGGGGACCACGCCACCCCTGGGCTGTGCCCACAGGTAGACAGAGTTGAAGCTGGGAGGGGGCTGTAGAAAGACCATCTCCACACAACTCTTGGTTTTGCCCCTGGGTGTGTCTGGGGCAGGCCCCCCCAGTGCCATGAGGCCACGAGTTCTTCATCTGCAGATGAACTCCATTCTTGTTGAGCATTTCTTAGCCCTGGTGGGGAGAAGCCATGCTGTGAGGAGGAGCAGTGCACATGAGGAGGCCAGCTCAGCCTCTGCTGTCTTCTCTTTCAGACGGGGTCCAGGCCCAAGTCCTGCGAGGTCCCTGGAATCAAGTAAGTCTCAGCAGGGCCCACCCTGTGTGCCCAAGGCCACCCTGGGCTGCTTGGACGATGCCAGGGCTTCCCCTCCGCTCATGAGGCTACATATCCTGACAAGAGGGACACTGTGCCCTGGCAGCCACCCAGCAAGCCCCACTGCGGGGGGACACGCCTACCGCTCCTTCCCTGAGATGACAGAGCCCCTGTCCTAGCCCCAGCACACTCACCCCTCAGACACACCCTTTTCCTGGGCAGTGGGAGGACCCTCACCCTGGCCCCCATCCCACAGGGATAGGCAGCTTCCTGAGGTTCCACTGGAGGTGCTGACAGTCATTTCTCCAGCAGGGCAGTGCCTAATTATGGGGTGTCATTTTGCGCCTACGAATTTTTTTGCACCAGCCTTCTTCTGCCCCTGCCACAGCTTTCGTGGGAGAACAGGCCAGCTGCCACCCCGAGAGCTCACCGCCCCCTCTGTCTGGCCTTTCCCCCCAGCATCTTTCCATCCGCCGACCAGGAAAACACTACAGCCCTGATCCCTGCCACCCACAACACGGGGGGCTCCCTGCCTGACCTGACCAACATCCACTTCCCCTCCCCCCTCCCGACCCCGCTGGACCCCGAGGAGCCCACCTTCCCCGCGCTGAGCAGCTCCAGCAGCACCGGCAACCTCGCAGCCAACCTGACACACCTGGGCATCGGCGGTGCCGGCCAGGGTAAGGCTGGGCTGGGTGGTGGGGACACTCCCTTCCCTGACAGAGGTCACCGTCTAGTGAGAATGACAAGTGTGTTTGAATGATGACTTAGCAGGGTCATGTCCAAAATGCCAGGCATGGGGGTGGAGCAGAGTCCACCACTGGGGTTCAGGGTTGCCACGCTGACCCAAGGGGAAAGGCATCTGGGCAGAGGGCACAGCCTGGGCAGAGGACCAGGGCTGGGAAAGCTCATGCCCCCAGGGATGGGACCATGGTTCTTAGGGGGGACTGGGGGCTTCAGAGAGTTGGGGTGTGCCAGGCTTTCCTCATGCCCTTCATCAAAGGACAGGCCTGATCTGTTCCTCTCCCCCACCTCTCCCACTCCCCCCACCCCGACCCCCCAATCCCCCAACCGTGGCTGCCTGCTTAGGATGCTCCAGCCCGGCCCCCTCCCCTGAGGACGTTTCATGGGCCCCTGGCCTGTCCCAGTATCCCCCGATGCTGCCCCAACCCTGTTCCTCCTTGGGACTTCCGGCAGCACCGTCCTTCTATGACTCAGGCGGGGACCCTGGAGGTGTCCTCCTCCACTCAGACCCTCTCCCCTGCGTGGCCTCCATCTGCTTGCTCCCTGCCCAGCCCGTGCCTCTTCTCCACCCAGAAGGGCCATCCGCTCATGGCCCTCCTCTGGTCAGGACCTTGCACAGCACCTCAGTTTCCTCCCTAGTGAAAGCTTGAGACCCGCGGGGCCCCCTAATTCCTGCTGCCCATGCCGACTCCTCTCCAGCCAACAGGCTCACCGCCGACCACCGTGGGGCCTTTGCACATGCCACCCCACCCACACAGCGCTCCTCCAGGCTCCTCACCCCGTTCCCTACGCAGACCGCCTCGCCTCCCCTCCCCTCCGCAGGCCTTCCTGACTCCCTGCCCATGCCCCGCCCCCGCCCCGCCCCCTCTCACACTGGGCTGCTTTTCTGCACTCACCGTGCTGCTGTTGAGTCACTACTTCGCTCTTTCGTCTGCCCCCTGGGCTGGGCCTTGATCTCCCACGCCCTTGCTCTGACCCCTCTACCCACGTTGACTCTGGGAGGCGTGGGTTTGCGCCCAGGGAGGAGACAGGACGGGCCCCCGACAGCCTGGCGGTGGGACGGGCAGGAGGGGCCGTGGGGACTCACATGTGTCCCCACATGTGTCCGGACTCGGCGGTCGGTGAGAGCACTGCCTCGCTGTGCCCTCCCTATGTCCTGGAGCCACAGCACAGGTCAGTGCTCAGCGCCCATGGCACCTCCGCCCCGACCGTGGTGGGCAGCGCCGCGCAGGGTTTTCTGAGAGAGAATCACACACTCACATTCGTGTTTGCCACACTTCCTCTGACTGCCCCGGGGAGAAGCTGACTGTGAGGAATGGGCGGCAGCCCCTGGGCCAGGGCAGAGCCCCATTGGGAGCTTTGCAGAGAGATTTCAGGGGGAAATTGGCCAGCCTCGGAGCCAGGTTGATTCAGGGAGTGAAGGAGAGCAAGGAGCCCGGAGTCATTCCCGGCTTTGGTGCCGACCGGGCCAGGGCCAGGTGAGGGTTGTTGAGGGCGGTGCAGACGTTCCCTAGGTATTTAGGCGAGGAGATGGAGGCCAGAGTGGTGAAGAGGAGAGAGACACTCTGCCTCATGCCATTTAGGCTGTGTTCTTTTTCCCGTGCCCCTGGCCCCGTGCCCGCTGAGGCTCAGCCATCGGGCAGAGGATACTGGCCCTGGCCGTGTGCACCCCACTCACCCGCCCACCCCTCCAGGGAAGGCCCAGAAGGCAGAACGAGCAGATCCAGGGGAGCCCCAGCTCTGTGGCCCTCCCACCAGTGGGTGGGCAGCGTCCACAGATGCCTGTGCAAGGAAAGAAATCAGAAGGTTGGCCCTGGGGCTGCTGGCCCTCCGGCAGAGAGTCGCTGTTTCCCGGCCCCCGTTTTTCTCCTCACGCCTTGGCAGCAGCCTCCAGGGCACCACCCCCTCTGCAGCCCCCCGGCGCCCGCCCGGGAGCCTCGCACCTCCAGCCCGCGCCGAGTCTAAACAAGTACAGGAAAACACAACACATGTGAAAACCATAGATGCGGGAACGAGTGCAGACCCCGAGCGTGGGGCCCAGACCCCAGCCTGCCTGGCTCAGAGCTTCGGCCCGGTAATGTCTGACATGTGTTCGGTTGTTTGCGAACCTGCCGCGCTCCAGCAGCTCGCCTGGCGGGGGCCTCACTCTCCGGGTGTGTTTTAAATCAAGCAGAGCCACCGGCCCCTGGCACACATGGAGATCGCCCCCCACACCACCTGGCCCACCCTGCAGTCAGGACGGGAGCCGGCGGAGGAGGAGGACGGAGGCCTCCGCCGCCAGGAAGACAGTGGCCCCTCTCATCTCCTTCCAAGTTTGCCAAAGTCGTTTCCCTGGCTGCACGCCGGAAGCGGGAAGTGGGCAGGCTGAGGTCCTCCTTCCCTGCACAGCTCCGTGGCCAGTTAGCCCCGTGCACAGGGCTTCCATGCCACTGGGGCGGGCTCCTGCCACCTGGGCTGCCCTCCCCTGGCAGCTGTCCCTGCCCACGCTAGGCTTCCCTTCCAGCTGGCCCCACTTCTTTTCCTAAAGTTGATCCAGGTTGTCAAAAGGAACTCAACAGCAAGGCATCCCTCAGCCCTCCCGGCCCAACTGGTGTCTCAGGGGGTGGTGGCCGCCCCATGTGAGGCCAGGAGCTCACGTTACAGCCTAGCAGAGGATTAAAAACTCCCTTGTCTTCAGGACAGACGTCAGAGGCGGCAGCCGAAGGGCCAAATCCAGCCCCCCAGTGTATTTTGGCTTTCTTACACGATTGTGTGTGTGATGCTTTGAATTGACATTCAAATATGCACGTAAAAACCTGGATTTCCAGCTTCTCTTGAAGAGTCAGGCCCAGCAATGGTGGGTCGAGGTCGTGTGCCTCAAGCTGGGCTAGAGCACTCCAGTTTGCTGCGGGCCCCTCCCGTCCCCGTCGCCCCTCTGTCCCCGCCACTCTTGGCATCTGCCCCTGCTGCTTACCGAGCCCCGACATCTGCTCCCGACGTGCATGTGGAGCGTTCCTCGGCCCGCCGGACACACGAAGCGTCAGATGCTCAGAGAAGACGAGGGAGCAGTGCAGGGTCCCGACTCCCAGTGTGCTCTCAGCAGGCGTCTTCCGGACTCCTCCTGACTAGGCCTCTGTCGATGGCTCCCTTGACGTCGCTGTGTTTGCAGCAGCCTGATTCTGGGCCCAAGGTCTGTGCAGAAACTGGGCCCCGGGGGCTCCGCTACAGGAGCTGTCGACGGTGCCAGGCCCCCCCAGCAGTGCTTAGTGGAGCGGAGCTGCCAGGGCATCCGAGGGGAAGTGCAGGCGTGACCGGGCTCGCCTTGCACAGATGACACAGCCCCAGCGAACAGCTGCCTGGGGTAGAGGGAAGGCTGCCCGTCATCTCCCCTCAGTGTATGCTGGGTGCGTTCTTGCCAGCCCTGGAACCTGCTGCCTCACCCGCTGGAACCGGGTTGATCCGGTGCCCTCCGCGGGGTGGGCCCAGCTCCCCCAGTGAGTCAGGCACCTTCACCTGGCCTTGACTGCGGGCCAGATTCTCTGGGAGCCTGCTCACGACCTCCTGAGGGCCTCGCGGTGAACTGGAGAGGACAAAGAAACTGAGTCTGGGGTGATCAGGCCAGGCCCTCAGGGCTCCCCTCCTGCCCCCAGCATCAGGGGGCCCATTGCTTCCCTGGCACAGTGCCCCAGGATCATCTGGCAGGCCCCAACACACTGAACTTGACCTCACTTAGCTCCTTCACAGCAGACACATCCAGGGATCAGATTGCTGGGCTAGGGGGCCGGGGTGAGGGAAGGGGTGACTTGGAGCCCCCGCCGCCCCAGCAAAAGCTCCATCAGGAAGAAGATAAAATAACTGCGTTTCTTGCTCAGAAAGAAATGGGGTTGGTGCTGCAGCATGGGGAGTGCATGAGGTGGGAGGAGAAGGTTGTGGGTGCGTGTTGTGGGGGGAAGGGCTGCCAGATACAGAGGTCAGGGGCCAAGAGGAGATCTGGCCAAAGGAGCAGTTATGGGAAGGGGCACGTTCACGGAATGGGGGTGAGGAGAACGATGAGGCTCAAGAAGAAACTGCAGCATCAGGCAGCACCGATTTGGTTGGAGCTAACCGAAACCCAAGCCATTTTAGGAAAAAAAAAAAAGGAGGGGGACTGTCTCTGAAACCAGGGAAATGCCAGCGTGGCTGGATCTGGGGCTCAGGTGCTGTCTCTGCCCCTCATTGCCCTTGTGGTTACCAGGATGCCTCCTCACACAATTCTGGACCTCCCTTCCCGGAGTTCCATCGAAAGCCCCTGGGCAGGGTCTCATTTGGCCAGCCTAGTCACATGTCCATCTGGGGGCCAATCACGCAGTAGCCCGGAGGTGGGGAAGCGCTGATTGGCAGGGCCTGCGGGACACGCCCCTCCTGGAGGGATGGCAGGATCTGTGGGGAGAGTGTTGGTCAGCACTGGAGATGGGAGCCCATGCAGAGCTGGGGGACCCTGAGGTCAGGGTATCGGGACCTCAGAGGGGGCATCCCAGGTTTGGTGATCAGAATGTGCCCACTGGCGTCTGTGTGAGCGATTGGACTGTCCTCAGCAATGACCCTGGGTGTGTGAGTGCCCCCTGCCATGATCCCAGTGGCTGGCATCATGCCCACCCTCCCTTCCTTTCAGGGATGAGCACACCTGGCTCCTCGCCGCAGCACCGCCCGGCCGGCGTCAGCCCGCTGTCCCTGAGCACGGAGGCAAGGCGGCAGCAGGCCCAGCAGGTGTCGCCCACTCTCTCCCCACTGTCACCCATCACTCAGGTGCGAGGGCTTAGTGGGGCGGGGGAGGTGGGGCCCGGCTCTGCCTCTCTGGGAGGCCTCACGCTCCTTCCAGGGAGCAGAATCCTGAAAATCTTGCCAACACTTTTTTTGCTTTTTGTTGTCAAATTTTCAAACACACGGGGAATGCAGAAATCAGTGGCCTGGATTCCCCTGTGTCCATCATGGCTGTTAGCTTGTGCCCGTGTGACTGGGCATTCTTTATTATGCTGTTCTCTTCTTTAAGATCTAGTTGCAATTTCCCAAAATAAAATGTTTAGAGAAGGTTTCCCCGCCCACCACCACCACCAATTTACCATGTTTGCTTTGTCTGCTTCTTTGGTAGTTTTGTGTGTGTCTAGGAGTTGGTCCGTTTCATCAGTTATCCCACGTGCCAGCATACAGTGGTCCGTAGTACTCTCATAATCCTTTTTATTTCTGTGAAGTGGTTAGTAACGTTGCCCCTTTCGTTTCCAATTTCCATAATTGGAATCTTCTCTTTTTTAGTCAGTCCAGGCTCGTAGAACGAGTTAGGAAGTGTTCCCTCCTCTTCTATTTTGTTGAAGAGTTTGAGAAGCATTGGTATTAGTCCTTCTTTGAACATTTGGTAGAATCCAGTGAAGGTGCTGCGGTCTTGTTGGATCTTCACTGGAAAGTTTTTGGTGTCTGATCCCACCTCCTTACTCCATTTCGGTCCTACTCAGACGTCCTTTTCCTTCTTGGGTCCGTTTCGGTAGTTTGTGTGTTCTGAGGAATTTGTCCACTTTGTCTGCTTTTCAGTCCCTAATAGATAATATTGTTTCTTCGGTTTTTAACATGACCTTGATGGTCTTATCCACCCACAACGAAATTAACAGTAGTTCTTCTATACCTTCCGATGCCCGGCCTGGTCTCGGCTCTCCATGGTGTCTCTGTCTCTTGTACGGTTCTTGTTCAGATCAGGATCCAAACAGAGCCATGCGTGGCTCCTAGCGGCTGTGTCTTCAGTCTCTTCATCCGTGACCCCAGCCTCTTCTCCCCTCCCCGCCACGCCCCACCCCTGAGGCCTGCCTTCCCTTTCCGGAAACTCCCTTCCGGCCACTCCTTTCCTGCGTTCTGCTAAGTGTTTACATCCTGTAGCTCCTGGGCATATCCAGCCTCCCTCAGAGGGCAGGAGCCCATGCCTGCCTGCCTGCCTGAGGAACTGTCCGCGCAGACTCGTGAGCCTGGAAAACTTGCCTCTGGTTATTTTCCTCTTTCCAACTCCAAGAGGGGCCCGAGCTGGTCATTGCCGAGTGACCACACAGGAGCCTCCGTCAGCCCCACCGTCTCCAGCCTCCCCTTGGTGCCCAGGCTGCAGGGTGGCGGGAGGGGGTTCCTTCTCCCCGGCAGGACCCCACAGGGGCTAGGTGCTGGCTCCCCGCTGGGCTACCAGAGTGTGGTGCCCTGTGCCTGCCCACAGTGGGGAAACTCCGGCTCAGAGAGGCGGGGGATGGGGGCGGAGCATCCTGAGTCTCTGCAAGTGTGGAAGGGTGTGCAACGAGAAAGGCTCACTGGGGGCAGCCCAGTCCTCCGTGGGCCCTGGGGGAAGCCCGCTTCGCTTCCCTGGTCCAGGGTCTGGACATCCCTCTGTTCATCTCTCACTTCAGTGTCAATCACTCCAGGCCATGGGGGTCCCCTGGGGGCCAGGTGCTCACAGCCCGCTCGGCCCACTCCTTTGAGCATGTGTCCCACCTGACGCCCTCCTCTCCGTTCAGGCCGTGGCCATGGATGCCCTGTCTCTGGAGCAGCAGCTGCCCTACGCCTTCTTCACCCAGGCGGGCTCTCAGCAGCCGCCGCCGCCTCAGCCTCAGCCCCCGCCCCCGCCGCCGCCTGCGTCCCAGCAGCAGCCGCCCCCGCCGCCCCCGCAGGTGCCTGTCGGCCTCCCCCAGGGCGGCTCCCTGATGCCGAGCGCCAGCCTGACTCGGGGGCCCCAACTGCCCCCGCTTGCGGTCACGGTACCATCCTCTCTCCCCCAGTCCCCCCCAGAGAACTCGGGCCAGCCGCCGATGGGGATCGACACTGCTTCGGTAAGCCCGGGGCGGGGCCTGATGGGGGGGCGGGGGGTGGGGCTTGTGCAGGAGGAGCCCAGGGGCTGTGGGAGACCCCCATCAGACCTGCAGGAGGAGTGTCAGGGTGCCTGGCTTTATCTGCAGCCACCTTGAGGCTCCACTTTGAGGCCAACTTGGCCAGGGGTTGGGGCTGCGGCAAACACTGCCTGAGGCTGGGAGCTCAGTGGGGTATTCTCCCTGGAATCCTCAAGCCAAGTTTGTCACCCCGGTATAGATGGGGAAACTGAGGCACAAGCAGGGGTCAGGTGCCCCAGACTTCACCCAGGACGGGCCACCCCACGTCTGGCTGCCAAGCCCTCCCCCATGGCCCTGATTGCCCCCCTCAGCCCTTCCCACCCAAGACAAGGCTTCCTCGGGGGCAGGGAGAACACGGAGCTCTCAGGGCCTCGGGAATGGACTTCTGAGAGCCAGAGGGATGGAGATGAACTTGGAGAAGAAGAAGGGATGAAGCCAGTTCTGTGGTTCATACAGCACAGTGCCCTGGGCCGGGGGCCTGTAGCTCAGACAATGGGACCCCCTTGCCTGGGGCCAGGCTTGGGGTAACAAGTGCTAGGTTTTGACCCCTGCACCCCAAACCTTCCTGCTTGTTCAGACTTTCACCCAGGTTGCCCTGATGGGAAGGGAGTGGTCACAGCTACCTTTGGCCACATCCAGAGGAACAGGGACCCACGTTTGGGGCCCAGCCAGCCCTCCCCACTCACTTGGCCCATGGCTGCCAGCCCCAGGATAAATGTCATCAGAACATCATGTGCTCTGTGAAGAACAGGCCCCCCCTGGGTTGGCCAGGGCGGGCAGGTAACCCAACAGGTAGAAACCCACATTTCCAGGCTGCTCTGATCCCTCAGAGGGCAGACCTCAGGGGTCCCCTTGGATGGGACTGCACCCCAGCCTTGCCTTGGGCAGAAACACAGCAGGTATGGACGTGGCTCTGACAGTGGGGCTGCCTGGGGCACCCAGTTCCATGACACCCTGCCATGGCGGTGCCTCTCTGTGGACCTGGGGGGGCATAGGAGACATGGGCTATCCAGGCCAGGCTCTCGGGTCAGGGCGCTGTTGTCGGGCAGCCCCTCCCCTCCCGTGGGAGTGGTGGCTCCCTCAGGGCTCAGGTTCCAGCGGCCTCCTCTGTGAGTTTCTGTAGATCCATCCAAGCAAGGAGAATGTCCCTCTGGTCATTTTCCTCTTTCCAGCCCGAAGAAGGCCTGAGCTGGTCATTGCCAAGTGACCACGCTGATGTCTCTGACACCCCCACCCTCCTGCACGAGCCCCCTGCCCCATCTGGGCTCAACCGCCATCCCAAACTGCTCAGAACAGGCCGCTGAGGAAATGAAGGAGACATAGCGCTTAAGGAGCCCTGGGCCGGCCGGCTGGGTCTCACTGAACAAGCTCAGAGAGGTCAGGCAGCTTGCCCAGAGGCACACAGCAGGGCCTCACTGGTTAGGACCAGAGCAGGGTCTAAATCCAGGTCCTGGCCGAGCTCGTCCTGCCCCCCCAGGAGTCTGATAAGAAGCCAAGACCCTTTGTCATTCGAGTGAGGAGGTGGCCGTCCTTTGGAAGTCTGTGGACAGCGTAACCCGGCGGACTTGTCCCAAGCAATACCAGTGCTAGTGACTACCCGGCGCCAGGAGCCCTGCAGTGTGCCCCAGGTGGCCTTGGCTGTCAGCCCGAGGGCATCTGACCGGCCCTGGCCTTCCCTGCCCTTGCAGGTGTGCGTGTTCACACGTGTGCAGCTGTGCGCACACATACGTGGGTGTGGTGTGCGTTCGTGTGAGTGCTCTAAAACTTGCTGAGTAGAACTGATCCCTCCGCCCCTCCCCAGCCCCCCAGGGCAATTCTGTGAGGCTGGGTTCCATGCTCTCTGACAGAATGCCCCACCCCTCCCAGAGTTGGGTTTGGAGGAAGGGCCCCTTGAGGCCCCGGGCTTAGGTGCCCTCCTGCAGGTGCCCTGGGTATTCAGCTCACCTGAGGGATGGGGGCCCTGCCAGGGGTGTCAGCAGCGAACAGCCAGTCCCGGGAAGCCAGGCCTGGGGCCCCGCGAGCATCCTGACCTGTCTGTCGTCACAGGCGCCGGCTCTGCAGCAGTACCGTACTAGCGCTGGCTCCCCAGCCAACCAGTCTCCCACCTCACCCGTCTCCAATCAAGGCTTCTCCCCCGGGAGCTCCCCGCAAGTAAGGGACGCCGCCTCCCCTCCCCGGCCTCCCCCACTCCAGCCTAGCTGGCACCCCCCCACGTGTCCCCCATCCACCTGTCTGTCCGCCGTCTGTGCCTCCCGTCTCACTCCACCCCATCTTGTTCACTCCACGCCATCTTGTTCACTCCACCGGGGTGGGGACCGGTGAGGGGTAGCCACCCTGGGCAGTGGCCAGGGAGAAGGCACCCTCTCCCGGAGCTGTCACATTCCCTCGGCGCCTCTGTGGTCCACGCCAAGCCCCAAGTGGGGTTGGCGGGCTCCCCATTCGCATCGGTGACGTTGGTGTCGCCTTCGCCCCAGCTCTTCACCCCATGGCTGGGATGCCGAGCCCTGTGTGCGGCTCAGAGCAGGCATCGAGCAGCCCGTGCACCCGTCCCCACCCATGTCTGCCCGCCCTGAGGCCTCCTGCTTCCAGGCTTCTGGAGGTGGAGGCGTGCTCCCCCTGCGTCAGAGTGCAGCTGAGGTGACGGCCAGCCTGTGATGGGGGCTCTGACTCTTCAGCCCCCTCCACTCCTTAGGATGGCGTGTCTCTCGCCTTCAGACTCCCAGCACAGGAAGTAGCCCCTCCAGTGTCTCCGTCCTCTTCCCACAGATGAGACTGAGGCTTGCCCCAGGCAACAGGCAAGGCTGATCATGTCTATCAGACTCAGGTTTTCCCTCCATACCAGGCACCACAGGACCCCGATCTCTGACACAGACACACACACACACCCCTTCCAGGTTCCTCAGAATCCCTCTTGGCTCTGCTCCATCCATGGGTGCATTCTGTCTGGAACCTTCCATCAGGGGAGAAGGGGTTCCTGCAAAACTGACATCCAGGCCCCAGACTTCTTGCTGTAGCAGCAGAGCCTCCCCAGGACCCCACCACCCCATCCCCAGGCTGAGAAACCTCAGGAGCTACTGCAGTGCCCAAGACCCTGAAGTCTCCCTCTCAGCTAGGGGAAGATAGGGCCTTACTTCCCGGGAAGAGCAGGGGGAGGAGCTGTTCCTCCAGGCAGGACGTGGGCTCCCTTGTCCCCAGCGACATGCCCCGCTGTCCATCTCCCAGGCTCGCAGCAGCGCACCCCGAGCCAGGCCCCGTGTGTCAGGACAGTAGACCTAGCCCTCAGGGGACCTGAGGCTGTTCTCATGGCTCACTGATACAGGAGGGGCTCTCCCAGGGCGCTCCCTCCACCACCCACGGCAGCCAGGGGTCCCGCTGGGACTGTTGGCACGCAGCCCCCCACTCCGCAGAAGGCAGGGAAGGTGCCGTGAGCTCGGGGCCGGCGGGGGGTCAGCCTGGTGTCTGCATACTCTCCGTCCATCCCTGTCGGCTCTGAGCTCTCGCGGCTGGTCTCGTCACGTGGTGCCGAGGGGACGCGGGAGTGGGAGAAGTTGGTCCAGGCAGGGAAAGCGATAGGGGGCGCCTGCCCGAGGTGGGCAGCCCTGCCTGGGGCTGGTGTACGTGAGGCAGGACAGGAATTTAAGCGTGGAGCAGATCGCTCTCAGGAGAGGTTCTCCTGCACCAAAGTGGGCCATTCTGAGCGGAAAGCATGTCGCCGTCTCATCAAGCCCGTGTCTCTGTGTTGGTTTGTCTGTCCGTCAACTGGGCACTGGCCAGGGAGGCAGGCTGCTCACTCAGATGTGAGGATGGGGCCGGCAGGCTGTCTGGCCCCAACCAGGGGCTTGCTTGGGGGCAAACCATGGTTTCCCACTGCAGCTGGATCTCTGGGGACATATTCATCAGCCCCATGGGCCTGGGTCACCCCACGCCTCTCCGGCCCAGCCAGCATTTCCCCTGGATGCACGAGGCAGCCGCCTTGCCCCACTTGGCCCCAAGCGGATGTCGCTTGTGTCCGGCTGCACCCTGAACCTTAGGCAGCTAGAATTGGCTCCTTTGTGCTGCCCCCTCCGGCCCCAGCCCTTCCATTCTGGGCAGACCTTTCTGGCAAACCCTCGTGGTAGCTTCACAAGAGAAACCACATCTGGGGTCTCCTGTGTGTGCCGGGCCTCTCTGGGGTCAAGGCCATGGAGACAGGGTCAGCTGCCCCAGAACAGCCTGCCCCCGGCCTCAGCCACGGCCATCATCTGCCCCCTTCGCAGGTAAACCCAGCAACCTCACAGCCCCCTTCTCCAAACCTGGAGCTGGCGATTTTTAGGGCAGGTGTGGCCTTTTTGCCACGTTGTCTTTTTGGCTTCTTACTCCTTTCGCATTTTTAACTCTTTCCTGGTGTTTGAATGGAATGTGCATTCCCAGGAGCCACCGCACCAGCCGGAGCGGCTGTCCCTTTCTGCGGTCAGTCCACTGAACACCCGGAGCGGCTGGGGGCATTGTGGCCAACTCCCCTCTGGGATGGAGGCCTGAGAGTCAAGCTTTGGCAGCTGTCAGAGAACGCGGGGGCCTTTCTAGAATAGAGAGCTCAAAGCGGGGAGGTCCAGGGCCTGTGGTCCATGAAGCCTCTGACCTGGAAACGGCCGCAGGGGAGCGACTTCTGCAGGGCCACCCTGTTCTACAGAGGAGGAAACAGGCCAGAGTTCCCAGCCTCGGGGACGCCGAGGGCCCTGGGCGGGGCATCTGTTTCCCCAGGTCTGTTGCCTCCGGTGTGACTTGGCGACACACACGGCCATCCCTTTCCTCCCTTCCACATCCCGCCAGACTCTGTCCTGCCATCTCCCTGGCAGCACCTCAAGAATGGGCGGGAGCTCCACAGTCCTATTCTTGGCATCTCCACTGCCTCAGAGGATCCCCAGCCCCCTGCTCCTCTCCCAGGGGCAGCCCCCATCCCTCTGCCCCAGCTGGCATTGGGCAAACAGGAGTGGGACTGCCTGCCATCCCCCAGGCCCCAGGGCCTCGCGGGCAGGCAGGCAGCCGCGGCTGGACAGGTGGGCAGGGGCTTTCCGTGTACCTGTCCTGTGCTCACTCTGTGCACCCTTCCTGCCCACGTGTGTGTGGCCTGCTGCCTGTCCCGCGTCTCCCATGTCTGACAAGGTACGCATCCCACCCTGAACACCGAGTATCTCCCGCCTTGCCCCACTCACACACTTTCCTCTGGGGCCTGTCAGGTGGGGTTTCCGGTCCCTGTGGCCCCTCGTCTTCCATCTGACGACAGCGGGTTCACCCACACCTGAGCTTAAGGAGAGGAGATGGGATGGCACTTTGGGAGAAGTTGGGCGGCAGCGGCCCCCTCCCCAGGAGCAGGTGGTGGAAAGGAGCAATCATCCTGAGAGTAGGGGTGCACCCCTCCACCCCAGCGGGTGTGGGCTCTCCCAGGAGCCCTGAGATAGATGTCATCAGCCTCTCACGTCCTGAGCACCTTCCAGGAAGTTCCAGAGGCCTCCCTCCTCTCCCAGCCCAGGCCGGTGGTGAGGTCCTGGGAGAAGGGTATGGGTGCAGCCAGCCCGTGGGAGAACCACCCCCCCAACCCCATAGCAGCCTCACCCCCTGCCTGGTTTTAGGAACCCTGACGACAGTGGGCCTCTCTTCTGTCTGCAGCACTCTTCCACCCTGGGCGGCGTGTTTGGGGACTCATACTATGAGCAGCAGATGGCGGCCAGGCAGGCCAATGCTCTGTCCCACCAGGTGAGCAGGCGCCCACCGCAGATGCTCGCCAGACCCCGCCCACTCCTCTGCGTGAGCTTCTCAGCCTCTCCAGTCTCCAGACTGCAGAGGCCCAGGCCTTGGAGGGGGTGGCTTGGCTTGGCCTCTCCTGGCGTTTGCACCCTGCCCGCAGAACGAGGCCGCCAGCGGAGCGGGGAGGAAGGGTGGGCGGTGAACGCTGGTAGGGACAGGCAGTGGCTGTTACAGCGGTGCCTCGGTGTGGGCCGTGCACGTGGGTTTGCGGGAGGTTGCAGTGGCTTTGCGTGAAGGCCGGGATTGGGGGCGTGTGGGCACGGGAAGGGTTGGCTGCAGCCTGGAGCTGTTCACTCACTCACTTATCCATCCACCCATCCATCCATCCAGCAAGCTCTGAGGGGGCCGTGAGCCGGCAGGCCCAGGCAGGTTCGGAGACGGGGAGACCCCAAGGCAGAGGGACTAATGCTTGGCAGCCCCAAGTGTACCTTGGCACGGGTGCTGGCCGTCCTGTAGGGGAGGAGGTGCCGGCGGTCGCAGGCAGGCCGGCCAGCCAACCACGGCCGGGGCCCCAGGGTGGCCAGCTCGGGGGGGCTGGCCTCACACCTGTATGCTTCCTGTCCCAGCTGGAGCAGTTCAACATGATAGAGAATGCCATCAGCTCCAGCAGCCTGTACAGCCCGGGCTCGACACTCAACTACTCACAGGCGGCCATGATGGGCCTCACGGGCAGCCACGGGAGCCTGCCGGACACACAGCAGCTCAGCTTCCCCAGCCACGGCAGCATCCCCAATATCATCCTCACAGGTGAGAGGCCGGGGGAGATGGAGTCCCTGCCCTGCGTGGTGAGGCGCGACGGGGCTGAGGTGTCCCTGCCCAAGGAGGCCAGAACCCACTGACCTCAGCTCACTGCTGGGCTTACAGGACACAGGCTGGGGGGACGCACACTGGACCCTGGACCAGGTGTCCAGTGTCCCAGGCTCAAGAGTGAGAACAGGATGAAACCGGTCACTCACCTAGCCCTTCACCTCCTGCCCAGTCCCCTGAACCCCAGTAGCTGAACATGCCGGGGATGCATGTGACTGTGGGGTGGGCCCTGCCTGCTGGGGCTTGTCCCGTGCAGCTGACAGACACGTAAGAGCTCGCGCATGCTGCGTCGGGCCTCCCTGAGCGGCCTGAGCACAGTGCCCAGGCACCCAGGCTTGCGCACGCGCATGTTGAGTGAGTCTTCTCCCAGCAGAGCTCAGACGCTGCAGTCCCCCACCCCCACCCCTCGTCATGCCCCTGAAGGTTCTAGGTTTTATCAAAGACGGAGGCGGTTTCCTCATAAGCCAGGGCTGTCGGGGAATTGAGGGTGAGGCCCTCTCAGCAGTCCCCGCTGACATCTCTAGGATGGAAGGGGTTCCTGCCCAGAGCTCCCCACAGCCGGAGTGCAGACCCAGTGCCTCCTCCCCGCCCCAAGGGTCTGCAGGAGATGCTCTGGGTGTAGAAGCCTTGGCCTTGGAAGTTGTGTGAGAAGAATCAGGCCTCTGTGATTGTCCAACAGCCCAGAAGGAACGAAACTTTCATATCTGTTTCCCAGGTTGGGAAACTGAGGCCCAGGGTCTCACCACAAGTAGAGGAAGGAGCCCAGGTGTGAACCTGGGTCTCTGCAGGGAAACCCGGGCTTCCCCCCAACCCACATGCACACGGAGCAGACTGCCTGGCAGAACCTGGCAGAGCCTGAGAGGCCCCTGCACCCTCCAGGTCACACTGAAGTCTGTGTCGCAGCCCTCATCCCAGGGCTTTCCGGCCCTGGTACCCCGACATCTGGGTTGGGACCGTCCCGTGTGCTAGGGGGTGTTGAGCCGCATCCCTGGCCTCCACCCACCTGATACCAGTAGCATTCCCTCCAGTCGTGACAACTAAAAATGTCCCCAGACATCGCAAATGTCCTTTGGGGAACACACTGCTCAGGTGAGCTCCCTGGTATGGCCTGAGCGTCGATGGGAGCCATGGAGGCGCAGAGTCGGGGTGCGGGGAGTCAGGGCCAAGCTGAGCCTTTTGTGTGTACCCCCCACCCCCAGTGACAGGAGAGTCCCCTCCCAGCCTCTCTAAAGAACTGACCAGCACGCTGGCCGGGGTCGGTGACGTCAGCTTCGATTCTGACAACCAGTTCCCCTTGGACGAACTCAAGATTGACCCCCTGACCCTGGACGGACTGCACATGCTCAATGACCCAGACATGGTCCTGGCCGACCCGGCCACCGAGGACACCTTCCGGATGGACCGTCTGTGAGCCGCACGCCCGGCACACGGCCGCCCAGCCCCCGGCTCCGTCACCCCACCGGTCAGTGGTCCCCACGGCGTCTCCCCAAGCCTGGGGACGGTGGCGCTCCGTCCCTCGCAAACGGCCGAGCTTGTGATTCTGAGCTTGCAATGCCGCCAAGCGCCCCAGCCCACCCGCCCGCCCGCCCCGATTGTCCACCTCCCGCGTGAGGCCGCGTGTCGTCGCCCCCGCGGACCCTCCCTCCCTGCTCTCTCGTCCCCATGTAAGATGCGGAAAGCGTGCTGGGCAGGGCCGCCGGCCTCGGGGGGCGCCGTGCTCTGTGATGGTGGTGGGATGAGGTGCATCTTGCGACTGTTGTCCAGCTCTCACTGCCTTCCTTTGTCCCCGGTCCCCCCACCCGCCCGCGCCCCCAGCCCTTGGTTAGGTAGCGAGCCAGCCCCACCCCGCCAAAAGGAGAAGGCGCCGGGGGCGGGGGGTGGGCGGACATGAAGCGGAAATAAACACTATTTGGACTGCTGTCTTTTATATTTCTGAGCACACGCAGAACACTAGACTCCATCCCACGGAGGTGGGATGCGAACATGTGAACAGAGCATGCGAAGCAGCTGCATCCCCCCCGGGGCCCAGTAGGGAAGCCCACGCCCCCGCCTCGCCACCCCCAGCTGGGCCCCTCGGTGGCCACCTTTGCTGCGAAATCCCCACCCAGGCCTGTCGGGGATGCACGTGGAGGCGGGGATCATTTCTAGGGGGTTTTGCGACTTGTTTCCTCTTTCTTTCTCTGTACCGTGGTCACTGTTAGTATTATTTAAAGAATGGCCGGGGGGGCGGTTGGAGGCGGCCGGGGCATTTTTTTGGTTTGTTTCTTTCGGTTTGTATTTACATTTTGGTTGTAGATGAATAACTGACTCCTTCAAGCCAACACTTGCCTGAGAGCATGTTTTTATTCTAGAAATCCAACGTTATAATATTTGTAAGCTAACTGGAAGCGGTCTGCTGCCTGCCCGGGTCTGAGCTGCATCTCTGGCCTTTTTACTTTTGCTCCGTTATCCCAAAACAGAAGGATGTGAGGTTGGGCTGGGCTCGCTGGCCTGGGTGGGCACTCTGGCAGAAGCTGGCAGCAGCGGCCAGAGGGGCCTCTGCTCTGATCCCTAACGGACTTCTGGGAAGGAGCCCCAGCTTCCATCAGGGGTCTCGTGAAGACCCAGCTCTGCCCGGCCTTCCCAAAGGTGCCAGCCAGTCCTCAGGGCAGGCCTGTCCTAGACCCCGTGGCTGGCGGCAGCAGCCGCGGCCCCTCTGTTCTGAGATGCCCCGGAGACGAGCTTGTCCTCAGCACCCCCATCCCGAGGTCCAGCCGACATTCATCCCCTCCCACCATCCCGCCATCTCTTTCGTAGCCCTTCCTGGCAGGGCTGGATTTGGAGGCAAAGAGCAGTGTGCATTTTAGCGGCTGGTTTCCGGGTGCTTCTCAGAGTGCCTCAGGAGGCCCAGGTGACCATCCATCGGGGCTCACTGGCGCACCAGAGGCCATCCGTCTGCCCTGCAGGCCCTGCGAGGGGGCGACAGGGCTGGCTTTGTGTTCTGTCAGTTGCTTTGGAATAGGAACGTCTGTTTCATTCCCTCCGACATCGCATCTCGAGTTCTTACTCGCTCCTCCGCCTGCCAGCAGGGCTGGCACCTCCTGCCTGGTGCGTTTCCGCCTCCGTCGGGGTCTTGGGAGCGCCCGCCTCTATCTGTGGGAGCCAGATTTGATCCTAGCGACCATCCCTCTCTCTTGTTCCCTGGCCGGGCTCTTAGCATGTGGCCAAGTGGCCGCGTGGCCCCACAGACAGGAAGCCCCCTGTCCTCGGTCACTTGGCCTCCGCCGCTGTTGTCTGGACTGGAGTTAGGTTTAGTGTCAGTCCATCCAGGTCAAGGGCCCGTCTTCTTTCCAGGGCTGGGGGCAAAGAGTGAGGACTCTTTCTTTTTTTAAAGAAAAACTACATGTATGTACATAGAAGGGTTTGATTACCATTAGACTTGTATGTAGAACTTTTTTTAAAAAATGGCCTTAATAAAATTACAAGCAACCTTCCTGGATGCAATTTTCAAACAAGGAGTTGGGGACCCCGTGAGGGAGCCCCGCCAGCCCACATTTCCCATCTGCCCAGCAGTGGGTTCTTGGTGCAGATGGGCAGGGAAGGAGGGACTGTCCAGCCCCATGGCCTGTTTCTGGCATCCCTAGGCCAGGAGCACAGGTGACACTGTATTAACACGGCAGCCTCAGCCCATGAGGGGCGTAGGTGCAGAGCTTTCCCAGGGAGGGGATCCAGCCAGGAGCCAGAGGCCAGGCGTCCTCAAAGGGTTCACTGCCCCCTCCTGGGCCTGGGCAGGCCTCTGGGGGTCTACAACAGGGGATTTGGGGTTTTTTCTTAAATATCATTTCTCTACTAAATATTGAATATGAGTAGCCAAGACTTTTAGAAACAGGACAGCTTAAGGGAATCAGCCCTTTGACTTGTGACGTGAAAATACTGTGATTTCAGACGAGCTGCGCCGTGAGGGGTGAGCTGGAGCCCCTGCGTCGTGTATATAGACCCGCTCGCTGTGGCCGAGCCCCCCTCAGCTGTGCAAATCTTTCCTCCGGGAGCGTGAGCCAACCAGCGTGTCCCCACCTGCCTCAGTTTACCCTCTGTCCTCTGAGCCCCCAGGGTGGTAAATTTGTTCCCCCGTGAGGCTCTATGGACCGAGGGTGAGACCTGGGGTCAGCCTGTCTCTGTGTCCCCCAGAGAAGAGAGTTCATGCCCCTGGTCCCCACCCTCCGCCTGTCAGCATCACCCCCTGCAGTGCCCAGGGTTGACTTGGGGAAGGAGGAGTCTCATGGGGGTCACATCCCTGTCACAGGTACCCGTGAGGACCTCCCCCCGCACCGTGCCCTTAGCAGAGGGAAGACAGGCAGCACTGTTTGGGGTACCCTGCAGCCCCCCCCCCAGCTTTCCTTGCACGCCTTGCTTCCCCCCAGCGCTCTTCCGGGCAAGAAGGGTAGGCGCCAGTCCCCTGGGGCAGGGGGCCCTGAGACCCTCAGTGGAAAGCTCAGGGGGCAGGTCGACCCTTCAGCAAAATTTGGAGGCCCACGGCCAGTGGTATCCAAAAACCAGTCAGGCTTCCCTGTGGGGACAAGTACACAGCAGAAGGGACCCTAATTGCGTTTGGTCCAGCCCCCAACCCCAGTGTGGTCCACGGAGTTCCCTGGGACCAGGCCTGCGAGGCTGGAAGGCAAGGGCAGGTGTGTGTGTTTGCAGCCCTTTCCCCAGCAACGCCTCCATTCACTGGGAGTGTTTGGCCGGCCTTTGCGGCCTGTGTGCTGTTATCTCCTTGTGGGTGTTGAGGGCTGGGCAGGAGGGTTCTGACGTCGTAGGTGTGTTTGACCTGACTTCTTCAGGCGGCCGACCTCCCAGGAGGGCGGCCAGCCAAGTGGGCCCGTCGTGAGGCCTGTGTGTCACAGTGGCGCGGGCAAGGACAGCTGTCCATCTGTCCGTCCATCAGATGCTGTGAGACTCCTGCATGGAGGGCGAGACGTCCCGTGTCGTCCATCCATCCTGCTGGGGTGGGTGTCCAGTTTGGGGGCTGCGTGCATGCTGGGTGCTGGCCATGGCCTGGTCACAGGGGACGGGAGTAGGTACGTACGAGGCCCATGGAGGTGCTGGGTGGGACTCAAGCAGCAGGGGTGACCCCCCTCTGTCCAGCCTCCTGGGCCTAATAAGCCCCCATGATCACCTTCTCCTAGAGAAAACTTTGTTGACCTGGAGGCCTCCAGGCAGCTGAGAACGCCTGGGATGGTACACCCCTCCCCAGACCTCCACATCTCAGCCCACCCTGAGCTAGTTCATAACCAAACTTGCTGCCGAACTCCTGCCCCCAACTGGATTCTGAGTCTTCTGCATTTCCAAAGAAGGCATCCCCACCCCAGGGTGCAGGCTGGGTGTGGTGAGGCCTGGTAGGTCAGGAGACCCCCACCTTGAAACAGCAGTAGCTGCACCCGTCACCCTCACTGGGTTCTGAGGGAGCTGTAGTCAGAGTCCTCAGGGTGCCCTTGGTGTAGTGTTGGGGCACAGGGGTGCAAGGTCAAGGGTACCCTGCTGCTCTTGGGCCTGGCCTACCACCCCTGCAGGTGACGCTTCAGGTGAGGGAGCTGTGGCCACCTGAGCTCCACGCCCCCCCCACGTGACCTGAAGAGCTGGGGGAGGTTTTGGCACCTCGCCTACCCTGGGAGGCCTGCCTGGGGTGAGTGGGCAGACAGGTCTGTTTCTGCCCGAGTTCTCCGTGGACCCTGGGCCCCCATCCCCTGGGGGTCTCGCATCCTATGACAGGGGTCCTTGGGACATTCCTTTGTCAGGCCCTGCCCGGCCAGCTTGGCCTGAACCAACTCTTTTTGGCTTCCTCGGCTTTGGGGGGTCCTGGCTGCGTGGGGCTCAGGTACCTCTCCTAACCGTTGGTGTGCCACAGGTGGCTGGCCACAGATAAGAGTTCTACCCCAATGGAGGTGCGGTGACCTGCACCCCCAGGCCTAGGCGCTGGGGTACTCCTGAAGGCGCCGGGGGGCAGACAAGACCCTTGTGACCCGGGCCTCAGTTCCCTCTCGTCATTAGCTCAGGCCCACGGGTCTCAGGGCTCCAGGCTCACCCCAGGCAGGGGCTGGACGTGAGGGACTGGTTCCAGACAGCTCCCTCTGCCTTCTGCCCTCCTGGCCAGTGCCCAACACCCTGTCCCGAGGAGCCAGTGACACTTGGGTTGCCCCCATCTTGCAGGGTTGTGGAATTTGGGGGTAATCGATGCCCAGCCTGTCATTTCTGACCTCCTGCCAACCGGGGACAAGGGGACACAGCTGTGGCATTTGCTACCACACTCCGGAAGGGAGGGCTTTGGCAGTCAAGGTCCACTGACCCCGCCATGCCCTCCGTTGGAAACTGCCCCTGCCCCTCCAGGGACTGGGCACTGATATATGCAAACCTGCCAGTCCAAGCCCTGTCCCACTCATGTCCCTCTTTCCCCCAGGCTGGCTCTGCCCCCACCCCCAGCATGTACATTGTGCTGTAGATGTCCCGTGGGCCGCACGCGTGGGTGCCCATGGCGGGCGGGGGCGGGCGCTCAGGGCGCACTCGGCCGGCCCCTGCCCATCCTCTCTGGCGTGGACGCTATCGTCTGTGTACCTTTGCATCCTTTGTAATGAAACGTAATAAAAATACAATGTTTTCATCTCTGCCTCCTCCCCTTTTTTCCTGCCCTCTTCTCTCCTCTGGAGGATGAACTGTGGGTGTTGCAGGTGCAGCAGGCAGGAGCCACACAGGGGCCGCACACACAGACACAGACACACGGACACGCAGGCATGAGCCCCTCACACACACACCCCAGGATCCTGGGGCAGACGCCCCAGGAGAGTGAGTGGGATGCAGCAGGGCCGGACACTCCTAGTCAGGCTTCTAGGGCCCCAGCCAGTCACGGGGGGAGAGAGTGGCAGGCCCCCAACTCTCCCAAGGCCTGAGTTTGGGGTCCCTGGCCTCTCCTCAGAGGCTCGACCCTTCCATCTCCCCACAGCAGAGACCACAGCCGGCTTGCTCCGCCACACACACACTTTATTTTGTCCTCTTTGAGCCCCTCTCCCTCCCCACCAGGCCAGCTGCCTCTTGGGGCCGGGTGCTGATGGCCTCCCACAGTGAGGGCAGCCGTGAGGGTGGCCGTCATCCAGTGGCGGGTCCTCACCTGTGTCCCTAGGCCTGCAGCAGCCTCTGGACCTCGTAGTCCTCAGGGATGGTGTCTGTGGAGAGAGGGTGAGCAGGTGAGGGGGGGTGAGGCTGGGCGGTATGGACTCCCCACCTTCCCCAACAGGGTCCTCTTACCATTGCAGCGGTAGCGCAGGTTGGCCCAGATGATGTTCTCCTGGGAGAAGCAGAAGACTCCCAAGCGGCCTCCCCGCATGGTCGTGTCCAAGACCACATTGCTGTCCGCAACCAGCTCCGGGCCCTCGTAGAACCTCACTCTGCGGAGAAGGAAGGGACTGTGATTCGGGGCCCTGGGCCAGGTGCCTCCTCCCCTCTCAGAGCGTCGGCATCCTGCCCCATGAGCTAGGCCCCCTCCTCTCTAGAAGAGGGGGCCATATGTCTCCCTGCCGGGGCCATGCTCAGGGCAGAGGGGGCTCCTGACCTGAGCCTCAGTTTCCCTGTGTGAGAGGATGGACATCTAGGGCCCTGTACACAGTAGGTGCTAAGCGTAGTGCCTGGTCTTCCTGGCAGCGTAGAGTGGGGATTGAGAAACCAGGAGTGAGTGAGACCCCCCTACTGCTGTGTGCAGAGTCCAGAACCACCGGACCCTTGAGCCCAGACCACCCAAACTGGCCCTGCCTTTTCTGAGTCCAGGCTCCCCCATGTCTCACCTCTCCTCTGGCCCTGCCCCCTGAGCAGCTCCCTGCACGGCCTGGCCCCTCCCCCTGTCCTGGGAGGGGTATCATGCCCTAGGGCCAGACAGTTATTTCTAACTGCCTATATTATTCCCATTTTACAGATAAGGGGACCGAGGCCCCCTGAAGCACCCCCCTCCTTCCCTCAAGAGCCAGGATAGAGCAGGGACTCCGGGCCCCCTGGCAGAGGGCAGGTTCCCACCTGATGTAGCCCACTTGGGGCCGGTGCTGCAGGAACCAGCGGTAGGACGTCTTGTCCTTCCAGCCCACATTGCGGGGGTCCTTCCACAGCAGCCGCACCTGTGACTCTGTGTCCCCCGTGTGCCACAGTGCATTCCGAAGCTGCTCCCCAGGGCCTGTGGAGGACTTCACGGCCTGCCACGCCAGAGAACAGGGGAGCGGGGGTCAGAGACCACACAGGCCACCAGAGCCCCCAGACAGGCAAGGAGCTGTGAGTCATAGAGGAGTGGTGGGGGGCCCCAGTATGCCTGGATGGGAGACCCATGAGAAAGCCTTGGGGGCCACGAGGAGCTTTGCAGTCAGGCTGTAGGGGCAGCAGTGGTTTGTGGGATAAACTCGAGTCTAGAGGACTTGGGGAATTCTAGGGTTTCAGTGAAATACTGGGGTCTATGGGGCCTGCAGGAGGATTTGGAACCTGAGGGAAAGTTTGGGGCTCTGTGAGAGGGTTTGGGGGCTCACAGAGAGATTGGGGGATCCCGGGGGAGTGTTTGAGGGCCTGTGGGAGGAACTAGGTAGAAAGACTTCTAGGTCCATAGAATGAGGCCGGGGGCTGTAAGGCTTTGGGGATCTGTGGGAGGGTTTGGGGCCTCCGAGTTGGCACTGAGACGAAGAGTTCAGGTAGGGCCCAGCACCTTGAGCTGGATGCCAGGCTCCGCCACTGCACGGAAGGGGTTTGCCTGCCAGTATGTCTGCTCCATCTGCTTCCACATGACCACATAGAAGCTGGAGCTGTCCTGGTAGCCAAAGATGAAACCCGCGTAGTCGTCATCCGTGACCGTGTTCACGTGGAACGTGCCTTCGAAGTCCACGCCATTGAAGGCCGTGTAACCTGGGGAGAGGAAGGGACGCTAGCCCCTGCCGCACCGGGGCCCAGAACCGCCCCCGGGCCCCGCCCCTCCAGAGTCCAGAACGCCCGACCCCTGAGCCCAGACCACCCAACCTGGCCCCGCCTTTCCTGAGTCCAGGCCCGCCCCGTCCCACCTCTCCCCTAGCCCCGCCCCCTGCACGGCCTGGCCCCTCCCCATGTCTCACCCACACCCAGGCCAGGGTCGCTGTTCATCGTCTGCACGATCTCCATCCCCTGGTGGGGTTCAAAGGAAGAAGGGCCTCAGCCCAGCCGTGTGGGCCTCGGCTCCCCGCCCCTAGCTTAGGACCCGCTGTGGCGGTCCTGGGCTCCCTCCACCTCCCGCCTGGGCCCCGCCCGCACCTGGTTGAGCACCACCCAGTTAGGGTCTATCTGCGCGTCGCCCTCGGGGTCCAGCACGACCGTCTGGAAGGCCCGGAAGTCGGTGAGGGTGACCTCAGCGTTCTCCGGACACACATCGATCTTGTCCACCACCTTGTCTGCATCAAAGTCCCCCTGGCACGCGTCGCCCACGCCGTCCCCTGAGAGGAGATGGGAGGCCCCCCGACCGTAGTATAATCAGCTCCAGGCCCCGCCCCAGGCCTGGCCACGCCCACACAGGCTACCGGCCCTGCCCACACCATGTCTCCAGCTCTGCTCACACGTGCCACTGGCCCCACCATGCCCACCCCAAATCTCACCCTAGTGGCTCCACACTAGCCCCATCCCCACCACAGGCCCTGCACCCTGCCTTACGGTCCACGTCTTCCTGGCCCGGGTTCGGCACCAGGCGGCAGTTGTCCCGACTGTCGGGGACCCCATCGTTGTCATCATCGTCGTCGCAGGCGTCACCCTGGCCATCGTGGTCTGAGTCCTGCTGGGCGCTGTTGGGCACTGTGGGGCAGTTGTCCCGCGAGTCCTGGTGCCCATCCCCATCCCTAGAGTGGGTGGGTGGGGCAGAGACAATGAGACCCCAGAAAGCTGGATCAAGGGTTGCCCACCCTGGGTGCCCACCTCAGCCCCAGATGTCCTCCTTACTGGTCTTGGTCGCTGTCACAAGCATCTCCCACAAAGTCGTGGTCCACATCCCTCTGTGGGCGGGGGAAGGTTGTAGATGTCCTTAATCAGGGCAGAAGAATTCAGAAGCCTCCTGCCCACCCCCAGTTCCAGAGCCAAGGTCCTTCCTGACGTGGAGGAACACCCCCCCACCCCCCCAGGCTGCTGGGACTGGGCTGGAGTCTTGTTAATCAGCCTGGTGCTTACCCCAGGGGTCTGACCCAGCTGGGGTCTGGCCTGCCCTCACCTGGTCTGCGTTGCTCTTCTGAGGACAGTTGTCACAGGCATCCCCTACACCATCGCCATCACTGTCCTTCTGGTCTGAGTTGGGCACCCTGGGGCAGTTGTCCACTGCGTTGCGGATCCCTGCAGGAAGCAGAAGGACAGAACAGGATCCCAAGATTAGGACGGGGCCAGGCTGACTTCAGCAGGGCAGGTGCAGCCCTGGGGCTAGCTTGGGACAGAGTCCCACCCCATCTTTGGCTCCCAATAACAACAAAGTTAAACCAAGTATTCATGCCCAGTCACCAGCCTCCTAGAGACTAAATGAATGGATGGCGGTGAGGGGACTAGCTCTGTGAATGCACCACCTCGAGTCTCTGCCCAGATGTAAAAATGGTACCTCCTCAGCCCTAAAGCCCAGGCTCACGTCTCTGTCCTCTTATTTCCTCCCTGCAGCATCTAACACAGGGACCACCTTCCCCTCCTCCAAAAGTTCCTTCCTTTTCTCCTCGCCATCATATCCCAGCTTGCATTTTGCTGCCCGCCGGAGCATGGTCCACGGTCCCTGGAGCCCTAGGCGAGCACACCCCCTCCGGCTTCCAAAGGAGGCCGAGCCCCGCCCAGCCAAGCCCCGCCCCTTGGTGCCAGCCCTTCCCTCTCCTCTCCCCCCTGCCACAGAGCTCACGGTCGCCGTCTATGTCGTCGTCGCAGGCGTCGCCTCGGCCGTCGTTATCTGTGTCCTTCTGATCGTCGTTCTTCTGGGACTGGCAGTTGTCGCATGCATCGCCCCACTTGTCGCCGTCCGCATTGCGCTGGTCTGGGTTCCGCACCAGCGGGCAGTTGTCCTAGAGGTCAGGGCCGGTTGGGAATAGTCAGGCCTAGAAAGGCAAATGTCACTCCCCAGACTGTCCGTCTCCGAGGCCCCGCCTCCTCTGCAGGGAACCCCCTAACCCTCTGGGACCTGTGAGATCAGCCTCTAAGGCCACACCCCTCACTCGAGCCAAGCCCCCATCTAGTCTCACCTAGGCCCCCGCTTTTGCCCCACCTTCTCGTTGAGGACGCCGTCCCCGTCGGCATCCGGGTCGCAGGCGTCTCCGATGCCGTCGCGATCCACGTCCTCCTGCCCTGAGTTGGGCACCGTCACGCAGTTGTCCTAGGGGTGGGCGCGGCGGGCATGAGGGGCGCTGCCAGGGAGCCCCGCCCACCCTCATACCAGGCCTCGCCCTTCAGACCCCGCCCACCTTTCGGCACTGGCGCTCTGAGCAGCGCAGCTTCTCGTCGGGAAAGCCGTCCAAATCTGTGTCGCTGCCGCAGAAGACCCCGTTGCCAGCCCAGCCGACACCGCACTGCGGGTGGGGGAGTGAGTGGGTGCTCCGGCGTGGCCCCACCCCCGGACCCTCATCGTACGCCCCTCCTTGGCCCGGTCGCACTCACCACGCAGGATCGCGACCCATCACGCTCCAGGACGCAGTCGGCCTTCTCGTGGCACGGGCTGGGCGTGCCGTCGGGGCAGAAGCGCTGTGCGCGCCGACGACAGCCTGATGCCTGGTCTCCCACGAAGCCGGGCTGGCACGGGCCGCACTGGAAGGAGCCCTGAGCCCGGGCCACAGGAGGTCAGCGCCCCACCCCACCCCCGCACGCCTGACACTTCGCGTCCCATCCTCCATCTCTCAGTCCTTCCCCTCTCCTCCCAGGCCTTACCAGGGTATTGACGCATACGGAGTTGGGGACGCAGTTATGCTGCCCGGTCTCACACTCGTTAATGTCCGTGCAAACCTGGGTGGGAGGGAGGGCAGAGGTCACTGATCCTACGCAGATACCCCCAGACCTCCCACCCGGTTCACGTCTCCTCTGAATCCTACCTCTCCCCTACATCTTGCCTCCAAGCCCGACCATCCCTGACGTGGACCCTTAACTTCCTCTGTTCCCCAGACTCCGGTCCCTATGCGCTCCCGCTGGAGCGAGGCAGGAAAAGGCTGCGAGACTGGAGGTCGAGTTTACTCAACAAAATGCCCCCCACCCCAACATGCTCCTCCTGGCTCCCCACCCCAACCCCCCACGGCCCTCACCTGCTTATTGGCCTTGGCGAAGGCCAGCCCCACGCCCTCGTGGGTGGGGCCGCTGTACCCCGGCGGGCAAGCCTCGCAGCGGAAGCCCGGACTGGTGTTGATGCAGCGGACGTGGGGGAAGCAGGGATGGGCGTTGCACTGGGGGAAGAAGGGCCCCGGAGGGTCAGAGGACGGACGTATAGCTGGGCCTCCCCGAGAGAGGCTTCTCAGGGCTTATTGGGCTTGTACTTGTAAAGTTCAAGGGCCGTCAGCTAGCTCTTGGGGGGCGGGGAGTGCCATGTGGGGCAGAGGCCACTGTCCCAGGGGTCACACACGGTTTTGCCTTGATGTGGGAAGGGGCAAGACCAGGCGGGGAACAGAGCGTGCCTGAGGGGATCTGCTCCTGGGACCCGGTGGGCTGGGTGCTCATGGGCGGGGGAAGACATTTTGAGGGCGGGCGTCCCCAGAGGAGGCGGGAAGTGGTCGTCGGGGCGTGCGTGCCCGGCGGTGAGGAGGCTGTCGGGGCGGGAGCCCCCCGGTGGTGGAAGGGTGGCTGGGGTCGGCGGTTCCCGGCGGTGAGGGGGGGTCGTTGAGGCGGACGTCACCGGCTACGGAGGAAGTCGTCGGGATGGGCGTCCCAGGTGGAGAGGGGGGTGGTAGTGGTGGGTGTCCCCCGGCGGTGGGGAGGTCGTCTGGACCTGCGCCCCTGGAGATGAGGGGGCTCCGGGAGAGCACCCCCAGCGGATGAGGAGTTCGTCGGGGCGGTGGGGAGCTGTGGGGTCACGCATTGGGGGATCGTCTGGGCGGTGGTGACGGACGCACCTCGTTGACATCGGCGCAGTGCGAGCCGTTGCCGCTGAAGCCTGCGGGGCAGGGTCCGCAGCGCGGACCGCTTGCTGTCTCGGTACAAGCCACGCCGGGGAAGCAGAAGCCGGGCGCGCACTGGCTTAGGGGCCTCACGCTCAGTCTGGGGGTGCGCGCGGGTTGCATCCCTGCGGGGGTGGGGCGGGAATGGTTAGGGTCACGCCCAGGGGTGGAGCCTGGGGGGGAATGGCCCCTGAGGGCGTGGTGAGATCCTGGCTGTTCTGCGACCCCGCCTCGTACTGAGCGCTCTGCCCTCCAGGTTTCTCCAGTATCTGGATCTCTGCGCTCGGCCGTTTTTTGCTTCTCCCTCCGCGACTCTCCACCTCCCAGCATCTCTCGCAAGGTTTCTGGCACTTTTGGGGTCTCCCCTTCCCATAGTCTCTGTCTCCCCTTCCTGTTTCTCTCTCTCCATCCCTCATCCAATCTCTCCATCTCTGTCAGCCTCCATCTTCTCTGTCTCTTTTCCTCCCGGTCTGTCCTTCGCTCTCTGTCTCTGTCTCCCCATCTCTTCTCACTCCCCCGCCGCCCAGTCTCTGCCGCCCCAGCTGCGCTCACCGCACGCGTCACACTCCATCACCGTGTTTTTCAGAAACGTGATCTCCTTGACCTTTGGTGCAAGGGGGATGGGGTGTGGTCAGCGGGTCCATCCCTTTCCTCCCCCGTCGGGTCTCCCCTCTCCCTCTCTCAAACTCCCTTCCCGCAGACCCACCCACTCGGCCCGGGTCCCCTCCCCATGGACTCCCTACCCCGAGATCCCTACTCTCCTAGCCCCTCTCTTCCTTCCCTGGGATTCCCTTCCCCCCTCACGGATCCCTACCCCTCTCCCGCGGAACCCCCTTTCCCTGGGACCCCTCTTTTTCCTCTTTTCCATAACTCTGGACCCTCTTCACCTCCACCAGGATCCCCTTCTCCAGTCCTCCCCCCACTCCTCCACACTCCCCTACCTCCGAGACCCCCTTCCCCTCTTCCAAGCCTCTCTGTGCCAAACCGGCACCCCCGTCCCCCCAACCCCGGCAGGCACCTGCTGCCGCAGCAGTTCCCGCACATCCTGCAGCGCCGCGTTGGTCTCCTGTAGTTCGCGTAGCATCTGCGGGCCCAGGTCTGCACCTGCGCTGACAGGGGGCGCTGGTGGGGCGTCGGGGACCAGAGACCCCCATCACCACCCCTCACACCGCCGCGGCAGGGACCCCTGACGCCCACCCCATTTCCTGAGCCTCTGCCCCGCTGCCTGCTTTCTCCGCCCCGCACGCCCCGGCGAACAGTCCCCGAGTCCCAAGAAGCCGCGACCCCAGGCCTCCCGCGAGTCCTGTCCGTTTGGGGGTCAGGCGCGGCTTACCCAGCGGGATCTGCCCCTGGCCCGATGCGCCGAGGGCAGCCAGGGTGAGCAAGAGAACGCGGGCGGCGGTGAGGACCATGACGGCGGCGGGGAGCTGGACAGCGGCTCGCTCTCTGCCGCCCACGAGGCCCGCGTGTCCTATTTATGCCGGCGGCGCGGCCGGCCCCGGGGACGGCCCTCCGCGGCCCTGCCCAGCGTCCAGCCTCAAGGTAAACAGACGGCGCTGGCCTCCGCGTTCAAGGCCCCGCCCAGCGCGGCTGAACCCGGATCCGGCGGGGAAACTGAGTCACGGGGGGAGGGCTTGTGCGGGGGTTATTGGGGCGGGGAATCAAGCGGGACCGCCCTCCAGCCCTCTCATTCGCTTATCTGAGTGATGGTTGCGTGCCAAGACTCGGGCATAGCTGGGAACGAAGTGATCCCCACAGTGGCGCCCCTCAGCTCACACTTGGGGAAACTGAGTCAAGAGTGGCTAAAGGTTAGGACTCACCTCCTCCCCCAACCCCTTTCTGATCTCTCTCTGCGGTTCTCAAGCTGGTGAGTAGGGGAGGGGGGCAGCCTGGTCGCCCAGGGGCCGGAGCCCACTCAGTCTCCCAATCTGTGCACTGGGCTGTGTGTGTGTCCCTCCCCAGCAGGAGGGTGAGCAAATTAAAGGGCTGTGGCTGGAGGAGATCTGAGCGGGGGAGGCCCTGTGCTTCTGTTTGTCGAGACTTTGCCATACCATCCAAGCTCCAGTCCAGCTCTGTGGGAACAGCCTGTAATAAAAATAGAAATTACTGCTAATCAGGAAAATCCTCCCAGCCCAGCCATGCTCTTAAGCTACAAAACATCTCTGTTTTCTGGAGTTAACCCTCTTTGCCCCTACCCTCCAGCATTTGCAGCCTCTATTCTATAGGCAGGGAAACTGAGGACCAGAGACAGGAAGTGACTAGCCTAGGGCCACTGAGAGGGGCAGGGATGAAGCCAGGGTAGGTTCCTTGCCAGGTTTGTTCTCATGGGAGGTTGCAGAGAAGTCACCGAGGGCTTCCTGGAGGAGGTGGCAAGGAAACCTAAAGGAAAGGAAGACTCAGATCAGCAGAGACAAAAAGGTGAGGACGGTTCTGGCAGAGTGAAGCATGTGGAGCTTGGAGGTGGGGAAATTTCAGGCACATTCATTATTCTCAAACATGCATTGAGAACCTACTGTGTGCCGTGTCCTGTGCAGGACGCTGGGGACACAGAGTGAACAAGCCGGACTGGGCCCCTCCCTTGTGGGGAACCCAGGTTGGTGGGGAAGCAGCTACATGTAATCATCCCAAGGGGCCAGGACTGTGGTGGGGGATGCACAGGCAGCAGTGGGAGCTCCAAGAAGGTGCCTGACCCAGCTTGGGGTGGCAGGGGGAGTCTGGGCAGGCTTCTTAGAGGAGGAGGAGGGAACACCGAGCTAGGACCAGGAAAGTGAGGAGGCCATGGCCAGATAAAGAGATGGTGGAAAGGCATTCCAGGTAGAGGAACAGCATGTGAAAAGGCCTTGAGGCAAAAATGAGCCTGGTCTGATGGACAGATTGATCTCAGGGTAGAGAAACCTTGGGGCTCAGGAGAAGTAATACCAGTGGGGCAGGGCTTGCACTGTCTTCTGAGGGCAATGGGGAGCCACAGAGGGTGAGTGAGGAGTGGTGGGTCTGGAGGGGAGGCTGGGTAGGAACAGCCGATCCCAGCCTGGGCACTTCCAGTGAAGTACCACAGGCCCGTGCCCTGATGCCTGTGGCAGGGCCGTGAGCTCACCTCCTGTTTTCCTTGGCGTCGGGCACACCTGGGGGCCACTCCCGGTTGGTGCTGGAATTCTTGGGAAAACCACGGCTCCAGCAAGGGCTGTAGGCTTGCGTGTGCCTCATGCAGCTGGGACAAGGGCACATGGAAGCCAGGCCCCCACCACAGGCTTGGCATGGGACTGCGGCTTGGACACACGCGGCCTTGTTCATGGCCCGGCCATGAGGGGATGCAGGGAAGGACATTCTAGGCAGAGGGAACGGCAAAGGCAGAGGTCCTTAAGATGCCCCAGTCTGCAGATCAGACAACAGAGGCCTGGAGACATGGGCAATCTGGTTTCATGCTCCTGCCTCCTGGATCCCATCGGCCCTGAAGTCCCCCTTCCAAGCAGCCAGCCCCCTCCTCCCACGCACACCTCGGCAGCCTCACATTACACAAGAACTCACTCTGGGTGTCCTTCCGGCCTTTGTACCTGCTGTCTCCCACCACCCCGAACACCTTCCTCCATCCTCCAAGTTCTGGCTCTGGTGCCCACTCCTTCAGGAAGACCTCCCTGTTCTACTTGGGCAGGGCTTAGGGGCTGGTGCCTGTGTGACATTCTTCTAGGATGCCTGACAGAATATTTCTGGCAGAGAACGTTGGGATGGCCTCACCCGGGGGACTGGAAACGTCTGTGTTTTGCTCTGTTCCTCCTACCCTGGGGGCCACTGGGCCTGCAAAGAACACCTGCCATGATTAGTATAACATTGTTATTATTCCTTATAATTAATGTAATGTAATTACTATTAATAATAGCAACCCCGGCTACCACTGTACTTTAGGACAGACTCAGGAGCCACATGGCCTGGGTTCGAATGTCAGCTGGGCATCGCCTTGCTGTGTGACCTAAGGCAAGTTGCTTGACTTCTCTGTGCCTCGGTTTCCTCACCTAGAAAGTGGGAGTGATCACTGTTGAGAGGATTGAATGAGCTAACCCGTGCCCCGTGTCTGCCTCCTGTGTTAGCCTCATTATATAATCTGTAATTTATACACTATGCCACTTATACCTCAGATCGTTCTTATTTACATTTCCCTCAGAGAAGGTATGAGACAGCTCAAGGTCACACAGCCAGGATGAAAACAGGAGAAGACAGGACCCCTAAGGCCTTCATACCACCCACTCTCTGCCCTTGGCCACAGATTCCAGACGAGAAATGCTAGCCCAGGCCCCTCATTAGCTGTGAAAACTCTGCTACCCAGGACCTCCTGGCCTGAGCCCTTGGCTGGAGCCCCAAACAGCCCCCCTTCCCGTGATGCTGGACCCAGTAGTTCCAGGAACCTGGCCAGGCTGGGGCAGAGAGGCTGATGCCTCTCTGATGATGGGGCCCCTGAGCCCTTCCTGGCAGAGTCCTGCTGGGCCAGGAGACATGTGGGCGCCCCCAGCTCCCCCAGCCGCCTCTCCTTGTGAATCCAGAGAGAAAGTATGTCGGGAAGGCAGCCGCCCTGCCCTGGGCGGGCCCCACCACAGGCCCAGGGTCTGGGGAATTCATTAGAGCAGCAAGGGAGGCCACTTAGCCACTGCTGCATCCGCAGCTGAGGAGCCTGACCCAGCCTGCCTTGGATGGCCCAACTGGACCCATCTCTCCAGAAGGACCAAGCGGTGGGAAGGGGGACAGATAGGGGGACAGATAGGATGCCATCTGGGCACTGGAGTCTGGCAGACCCACCCTGACTTGCTCTGTGAATTTCAGCAAGCCCTGCCTCCCCTCCCACCCTCCATTTGCCTCGACTCTATTGTCATTCGGTCTTAGACTCTCCAAAACGTATGATAAAGAAAAGAAGAAAATGACAAGAAATATAGTGACACAATTTTATTGAGCAAGCACCAAATGCTCGAAACCTTGCCACATCACTTTTGTGGGTTTTCCTCTTTTGCCCACTCTCCCCGCAGCCTCAGGAGGCAGGAACTCATCATCGTGGGAGGCAGCAGGACACCGCCATGAAGGTCTTGGTCTCTGGCACCAGGACCCTGAGTTTCATATCCCAGCTCTGCTGTGCAACTTGAGACAAGTTGCTTAACGTTGCTGTGCCTCGCAGCAGCGGTTGTGTGTGTGTGTGTGTCTGTGTTTCTTTTCTTTGGACAGGGTGGGGGAGGACACCTTCAAAAGTTTATTATAATGTAAATTTTTACTTCTCCAGTTTAGAGAATGGACTATGGAGTTGCCCTTAGGAGAGAAAGGACTTCACTAGGAAGTGACTGGAATTTAACAACGTGTCATTCTATGGGCACTGATTTCTGAGAATGATTTTACACCACCATTATCTTCATAATTTTTCCAGGGATAACTGTGGCAGGACAAATGACTGCCCTGCTCTTTTCTCCTTTCCTCTCGCATTTAGTGAGAGTTTTGTAGGTAACAGCAAAACAAACCTGTGCCTGTGTTACACGGAGAGAGACTGCCTGCGGTCTCACTGCAGTGGTTTCCTTCTCTCCCTCAGTCTGTCTGTCTGTCGGTCTGCCTCTCTGTCTAATGAAGTGAAAATTGGAAATTCTTAAAGTTTTTCTGCACTATACCAGCAGCACTAAAAACCCAGGTGAAATGGGGACAATGAGAGCCCCAACTTCTTAGGCTCATCATGAGACCCAAATACATTAGTCCATGAAAAGCGCATTCAGCACTTTTTGATGCTGGTGGTTGCCAACGTTCCCCACTCTACAGTTGGGCAAACTGAGGCTCAATGTGGCAGGCTCGTCGTGCCTCCTCTATTTGGGCACTGGATGCTCAGAGAGGGAAGACACACAGCCTTGCCGCGGGGAGAAGTCCCGCCACTCAGGTTTCTGTGGGTGAGTAGGCAGGAGAGATCACAGGAACCAAAGCCCTGCCCCCAATTCCTCCTCCCCCCTTCTCCAGCCCCCACCTCAGCTCATTAACAGGAGGACCTTGTTCTGGCCAGTGAAGGGCGGGAGGCCGAGGGTGAGGGCGGGGTGTGTTTACCCACTGGCCGCCTGGCAGGCAGAGGCCCAGGCTCGAATGGGCCAGTGAGAGAGGGAGGCTACCAGGCAGGGGAGAGCCCCAGTCCCGAAATGGGAGGACTGCATACAATATGTGCCAAATAAATGCTTAGAAATCAATAGGATAAAACGAAATAACTCCATCCACTGCACAAGCATTGACCCCTTGCTGCACAGTGGATGGGAAGGAGGTGGTCTCAGCCTCTCAGCCCTGTGGTAGGTAGCCTTGAAGGTGGACAAGTGCACCCAAGCTGCATGGAAGTAGGGGCTGGCTGGGCTGTGGAAGCAGAGCCCAGGGGTCAGGGAGGCCACTCTGCAGTGGGATGTTAGTATCGAGACCTGAACGGGTGAATGGGTTCCAGCCGATGAGGGGTGTCCCGGGCAGAGGACACAGCAAGGGTGGAGGCCTGCGGGGAGGATGTGCCTGATGTCTGGGAGGTTCAGCGGGGAGGCAGGTGTGGCTGGAGCAGAGGGGTGAGAGTGTGATGGAAGGGGAGAGGGCTGGACGGGACAGAGCCGTGAACCATTTCGGGCTTCACGGGCCTCTCCAGCCCCATTTCTTTCTGCCCTCCAGGCCCTTCGTTGGACTGTGACTCTACCTGGTCCACCTTCCCCTCTAACATCACTCACTCCTCTTCGTCCCAGCTGGGTTAGCAGCATCCTCTGGCCTCCAAAGTGCCCTGAGTATCATCTGTCACAGCTCTGACCACACCGAATGGGCACAGATGGGTTACGTGGCCATGGGGCTGCATCCTTCATCACACTGAGTCCCACCATATCTCCAGCATCATACACATGTTAGAATAAATGAAGGATGGATGGATGGACGGTTAATGGGTGAGTAGATGGATGGATGGGTGGATCGATGGACCGATAGATGAGTGAGTGGGTAGGTGGGTGGTTGGATGGGTAAACGGGTGAGTGGATGGACGGACTCACAGAAAGGAAGGCAGATGGCTGGATGGACACGTGAATGGATGGTTGGATAGATGATAGCTGGCTGGCTGGATCGGGGGATGGAGGGATGGAGGGATGAATAGATGGGACGGCTAAATGAGTGGCTTGATACACAGGCAGATGGGTGGGGAGATGGATGGATGGGTTGGTGGATACGTGGCTGGGTGGGTGGATGGGTGGGTGATAGGTGGATGGATGTATCATAGACAGATGGTAGGACGGATGGATGAATGAATGGACGCCCCCTTGGGGCCTCTCTAGCTATGTGACAAGCCCATTCAAAGGTCATTGTGAGAAGTCAGTCAGACAGTGAAAGTGAAGCACATAGCAGGTGCCTCTGTCCGGTCTCTGTCTCCCTGACCTTACATGAGACAAAGGAAAGTGAACTGGCCTGGCTCACTCTAGCCACACTGGCTGCCTCTCCCTGTGCCTCCCACTCTCAGGCTTCTCCCCACCCTAGGACCTTCGCACAGGCTGTGCCCTCCACCTGGAGCACTCTTCCTTCTGCCTTTTACCTGGCTGACCCCTATTTACCCTAACTTAAAGTTTACTCCCTCAGGCCGGACCAGGATGGCTGGCCTGTGTGTCCCTGTTCTCACCCCACAGAAGGAGACTGACTACAGCAGCTGTTGGGATAGTCTGCGAGAGAGCTATGGGACGATGACAGCCACATGGAACCCTCTGGAAAAGGGGTGATGCCACTGTTGCTGCTGGCCCACATAGTGCTGGTGGAGGGGCGGTCATTGCAACACCCACCCCATGAGTTTTCTTGACTCTGTTTCCCACTGGGTTAGATGATTTACCCTTTTCTAAAGTCACAAGTGGGGCTTCCCTGGTGGCGCAGTGGTTAAGAACCTGCCTGCCAATCCAAGGGACACGGGTTCGAGCCCTGGCCTGGGAAGATCCCACATGCTGCGGAGCAACTGAGCCCGTGCGCCACAACTACTGAGCCTGCGCTCTAGAGCCCGCGAGCCACAACTACTGAGCCCACGTGCTGCAACTACTGAAGCCTGCGCACCTAGAGCCCGTGCTCCGCAACAAGAGAAGCCATGACAATGAGAAGCCTGCGCACCACAACTGAGAGTAGCCCCTGCTCGCCGCAACTAGAGAAAGCCCGCGTGCAGCAATGACGACGCAATACAACCAAAAATACAAACAAACAAATAAATTTATTTTAAGAAAGTAAAGTCAGGAAGTTCCAATGAATCCAAGAGTCACAAGACCACAGAACAAGGAGCCACAGAACTAAGGAATGACAGAGTCATAGCATTATGGGTTAATGGAGACCTGAGACCACACTGTGGGATCCTAGGGCCATGGGATCACAGTGCTAAAACCCACAGACGCAGGTGATATGGCCACCAGTCAACAGAAGCACAGAACCGTGGGATGGTGGAAGCCACAGGAGCCCAGGGAGCCTGAGACACAACACTGGTGAGCCCCACGTATGAGATGCCACAGGATGGAGTCTCAGAGGTGATCCCATCAGAATCACCCTGTCTGATCCACCCTCACCTGTTGGCACCTGTCCAGGGAGGCTCCCAGAGGCCGCGGGAGCTCTGAGGTACTCTCTCCCTGCTCTCTGGGGCAGCCATGGGAGAGAAGGACCACGCCATCGCCGATGCCTGGAGCCAGCCAGCCGCCAAACACTCAGCGAGTCCCTGTGGCCAGGGCCAAGCGAGGCTGTCCAGGTTCCAGGAAACAGTGCCAGCCTCCGGCCAGGCGCGCCGGGACGCCGAGTGCTCAGCAGCAAGTGGAAAAAGAATCAACAAGTTCCTTCTACATCCATATCCTCTTAAAAGCCAACAGCAACACGGCATGGAGGGGAGGCTGTATCCTGGCTGCGTTGCCTCCGGATGGCAGTAAACTGGTAAGCTGCCCCCCAGCGCTGGCCTCTGCCCAACACCAGGAGTCATAGCCCAGCTCGGATTCCACCAGACACATCCGTGTATTAATGAGCTCTCCCAGGACAGCAACGATTCACCCAGCAGACCCGACACCTGACGCCCAGAATAACCAGTCTGTTTTGGAGAGGGGAAACTGAGGCCCAGAGGTGAACACCACTGGCCCGGGATCACAGAGGGCCAGAGCTGAGACTCGAACTCAGGGCTGTTGGATGCTAAGAGTGAGCTTGTCACCACCCCGCTGAGCCTCCTCTGGGGAGCCCTAACCCCCCTCCTCCTGAGGCCCCAGCCATTTGCTTCTAGATGTGACGCAGCGTCGAAGGCAGGAGCACGGGCTTCAGCAATTGCTTCCCTTTGCTGAACTCAGAGCACCTTGTTCACAGAGCTGCCACGGGGACGAAACACGATCATACGTGATCAACCATGAGTGCACACTGGGACCTCGTATTGCTGGCATGGAGGGACTTTCCCTTCCTCCCATTTTACAGATGGGAAAGCAGAGGGTCAGGGAGGGGATTCCAGCCTCCTGAGGCCCCCAGCGCCTTCAGTGAGGGCTGTTCTCATCATGATGGGGACGAAGCAGCTGATTTTCTGAAATACCAGGTTACGGGGAGGGAAAGCCCATCCCTTGCTGCCTTACCTTAGCGTCAGGGTTCCCTTCAGCTATGGCTGGGTCCAGAACCCCCAAATGATGCCTTCAGGATCTGTGTCTCTCTGTCAGCTGTCTTCTCCCTTTTCTAAAAAGAAAAAATTGTGATAAAATACACATTACATAAAATTTATAATTTCAACAATTTTAAAGTGTACAGTTCAGTAGTTTTCAGTACATGGGTGATGTCATGCAATCATCACCTCTATCTAGTTCGAAAACATTTTCATCTTCTCCCAAAAGGAAACCCCGTTCCCCTTATCAGTCACTCCCGTTCCCCCTACCCCCAGCCCCTGGTAACCACTCATCTGCTTTTCTGTCTCTGTGGATTTGCCTGTTCTAGACATTTCATATAAATGGAATCATACACCATGTGTCCTTTTGTGTCTGGCTTCTCTCACTCAGTATGTCTACAGGGTTCATCATTTTGTTTATCCATTCAGCAGTTGATGGACATTTGGGTTGTTTCCACCTTTTAACTATTGTGAATAAATAACCCTGTGAACATGTGTGTGCAAGTGTTTGTTTGAACACCTGTTTTCAATTGGGTGTATACCTAGAGTGAAATTGCTGGATCTTGTGATCATACGATGATGAACTATGTTTCACTTTCAGAGGAACAACCACCACATTGTTTTCCACAGCGGCTGCAACATTTGACACTCCCACCAGCAATGCGCAAGGGTTTCAGTTTCTCCGCATCCTTGCCAATGCCGTTTTTTAGATTCTTTTTTATTATGGCCATCCTAGTGGGTGTGAGGTGATGTCTCTTTGTGGTTCTGATTTGCATCTCCCTGACCAGCCCTCTTCCTGCTTCTTGGAGTGGCAAAGATGGGTCAGGCTTAAATTTCTCCAGCCCCATGGTCCAGCGGAAGCAGAGCACCTTTCTCCCTGCTAGGCCCAGTAGAGATCTCAGGGCTGAGGCTCACTGGCCCAGCTCAGGTTCCATGCCCTTCCCGGAACCAGTCACTGTGGTCTGTAGATAGAAGGTTTTGATTGGACAGGCCAGGGGCTTAAGTCATCCTCTCGAGGTGGGGAAAGGGGTAAGCCCCCAGATGGATGCCACCAGATGCAAATGATGGAGACTGGATCCGCCACCTGCCTCCTGCCTTAGTGATCATTCTGGATTACAGGTTGCCGGACACCACCTGCTTTAATGGAGGTGACCCTGGCAGTATGCCAAGCCTCCACCGTCTGCCTGCATCTCCAAACGCTACATTCAAGGCCCCTCTTGTTACCTTCTGCCTGCAGGAATGGTGGTGGTCCCAGCTCTGGCCCAGGCTTTCCCTGGAAGGCTGCCGCTGGGGGAAGCTCCAGGCCCAGCCAAGACCCTTCCTTAGTCTGCTGGCCTCTTGACCTCCCCTGGGTACCAGGCAACCTTGAACATCACAAGGAAACAGGCTTTGCCCGGGACGGCTGCCGTCGCCAACGTGTTATTTCCAAATGGCTGGCAGGTGGCAAGAGGGGCCCACACTCACTAGTTTCTCACCCCATCACTCATTTCAAGGCTGCTCAACCGACGTTCATCTCCCTTGCTCCCCAGCCCCGCTTCAAGCCCCAGAGGGTTGAAATGGGGGAAATGCACAATCACAGGGAATCATCAAGTTCAGAGCTGTGACTATGATCCAGAGCTGGAAGGGAGGCAGGGAGGGAGCAAACAGAAGCCCAGAGAGGGCAAGACATTTGCTCAGGCCACACAGTACATGAGAGGCAGATCTGATTTCAGTCTTCACCTTTTTTTTTTCTTTCTTAAAAATTACGTTTTATTGGGGTAAAAACACATCACATAAAACTTTCCATCTTAATCAGTGCACAGTTTGGTGGCATGAAGTGTGTCCAGATTGTTGGGCAACCATCCCCGCCATCCATCTCCAGAATACTTTCAGCTCGAAAAACTGAAACTCTGTCCCCATTAAGCAACACCCCAGCCCTCTCCCCGCCCCCGCCACCTGTCCCCACTTCTTAAGCCGCACTTGAACCACTTCTTCCTAGTGACTGGGATCAGGAGACCTGAAAGTGATTCAACCCAGTTCCCACCCCGCCTGATTTTAAACAGCTGACTTGTGCCCCCGATCTAGAAGATTTGGGACCGCTGGGATCTTGTCCATGGGGCCCCAGGCTGGGTCGTGAATGGTCCGAAATGAGGAGGTTGTCATGGTGATAGTGCTGACTCCCTGAGGGGGGGCTGTTTTCCTCCCCATTGCAGGGATGGAAAACGGAGGCCCAGGAATGTGACAGCTGTTGTCTAGCGAACCCCACACCCCGTCCCGCTGGACTGGGAGGCCCTCTGGGCAGGGCTGGCCATGGCTTGTCTGAGGGGTTGGTCTCCAGTGCGTGGCCCGCGGCTGAGCACACAGCTGGTGCTTCAGGAGACCCTGAATGTGGGTGCGAGTCCAGAGCAATGCCCCCCTTTTCCAGGTGGAAAACCGAGTCAACTTTCACGTCTAGAGAAATGCTGGGAGCCAGTCTTTTGCCCTCCTGACCCCTGCCCTTGCTCCTAAACAGGTCCCTGGGCGGGTCTCAGATCTGTGGGTTGGCGAGGGGCCCGGGGCCTGTTTTTCCACCCGGAGCTTGGGTTGACACCGGGAAGGGTGAGGCCTCGGCGCTGGGATTATTTTTCTAAACTTTGCAGTTGCAGCCAGAGACACAAAGCTGAAACCGTCCTGCCCCCACACCTGGCCGGGCCGTGGCCAGAGAGGCCACACGGAGGCCGGACCCACTGGACGCCTGGATGCTGGGCCTCCCCAGACCGCACGGTCTCGGGGCTGCATCCAACTCCACATCTGGATTTCTCCACTTGGTCCCAGTTTCCAGCTGGAACAAAAGGACCCGGATGGGGAAAACTTGGGCCCTGCCTGCTTACACAAAGCTTGGGGTTTTAGGGCTCGGGCCACGCCCCTGCCTGCCTCTCCCTGGTGGACCCGGTCCAGGCTTGGACGTCAAAGGCCACTCTTCGCCCACAAGGTCCACAGTTTCATCTGGAGCTCGACCAGCCTGGCCCAGGCATGTGGTTCCAACCAGACACCTTGACCGCACGGCCAAGGCACAGCCGTTGGTACCCTGATGTCATCTCTCCGAGGCTTTCTGTCTCAGGCAATGGTCCCACCATCCATTCCATGCTGGGCCTGAGACCTGGGCAGCATCTGAGGCTCCTCCCTCCCCGCCCCCACCCCCCGCCATGTTCAGTTGGTCAGCAGCTCTTGTCCCCTCGGCCTCCAAAACATACAAATCCAAACACTTTGCCCCTCCCAGCAGCCCAGCCCTGGTTTCCACCCCGCTGACTCCTGCCTGGACACTGCCCCCCATTCCCCAGGGTAACCACAGGGGATGTCTCAAATTCATAAATCAGATTCATAAATCAATTCATAAATCCTCTCTGGCTCACACACCCTCCATGGCTCCCTATTACTCTCAGAATAAATTCCGCCTCCTCTCTGTGTCCTGCAAGGCCCCACACAATCTGACCTCATCCCATCCCTCCTGCCTGTCTCCTCCTTCCCCCACTCTGCTCCAGTCACACTGGCTTCCTCACTGTTCTGCCAACAGCCACGTCCTTTCCCACCCCAGGGCCTTTGCACAAGCCATCCTTTCTGTCTGAAATTCTCATTCTCCATATTTACACGGTACTTTCCTGTCCTTCAGATCTCAGCTTAAATATCACCAACCTCAGGAGGCCTCCCCAACCCCTGAACAAAAATACCTTCACTCAACTTTCTTCCAAACACTCTTCACTCTTTGAAATTATCTTCTTTGTGTGTATGTTCATACAAACTGTATTTTACCCCCAGCATGTACCATCATGCCCAGCCCATAGTAGGTGGGGTCCTGTCTTCTAGGGGACAAAGGCACCTACGAGCCCCAATGACAAGGTTTGAGAAACATCTACCCCTCTGAGTCCCCCTGACCTCCCCCAGCAATGCCCCAGGATTTATAATCAAGAACTTCACCCTCAATACATGCCAGTGTGGGCAAAGGCCGGAGGGGACGAGAACAAGGCAGTGTTCCTGGACCTGGCTGTGGTGGGGCCCGGCTCACATGGGGGCAGGGGACACAGGGCGATACAACTAGACAGGCCAGACTGGGATTCCATCCTGGGACAATAGGGAGCCGTGGGAGGTGTGTGGACCCCATTGCCCTGTGCTGGGCACCGGGAGGTTCCTTCCTCAGACGTCAGCACCCTGTGGGTTGTTCATGTTTGCTGGGAACATCTCGAAGCAGCTTTATACGAATTCCTGTGGAGAACCGTCTCCGACTGGTGAGGCCACGCACCACCTCCGTCACCACAGGACTCAGGGAGGTCTGTCGGTCTGCAGGAGCCTCCCAGACCCAGATAACGTGCTGACAGCCACCTGGCCCTGCCTGGGCCCCTCAGCCTCCCCCAAGAACAGCAAGGTCCCCCCAAGGCCCTAGGCCTGGCGACCCCTTCCAGGCCCTTCGTGGATGCCAAAGACCTCTCTCCTTATTCCCCTGGAATTTTCCTCACAGGCCCTGCCAACGCCTCCAGGAATATATTAAAAGAAAATGTTTCCAGTCCGAGCAGGACTGTTTTATGGTTCTCGGGGCTGGGAGTCTGACTGCAGAGTGGAAAGGCCTCGTCACGATGCTGTTCCTTCTGCAGAGAGGCTTCGACCCTGCTTGCGTCCTGTACCCTCCTTAGAGGTCTGGGCTCTGCAGGGATTTCCTAGCCAAGCAAAGTCCCCCTCACCCCCTTCCCCCAGACTGGGGAGAAATTCTCCAGCAAAATAGAGGCTCAGGATAAAGCCTGGAGCTAATATATTTTCCAACATTTATTCATTCAACAAACGCCTGCTGTGCTCCTACTGTGTGGTCTCCTTCGGGTGCTGGGGACACAGCAGGAACAAGTGGGACCTGTCCTGCCCTAGAGTGGGGACCAGAATCAGGTGGGAAGGGGCACTAGAGTACCCCCAGGTCACAGGTCTATAAAGGTGGGCAGGGAAGGTGGCAGCTTGCCTGAGACGGGGCAGGGAATAAGCAAAGGGGCAGAGATCAACATAGGCAGAGCAGTTCCAAAGACGCCTTTCTTTTGTCTAATGGAGGTGAAATTCCCAAAATGCAGAAATCACCATTTGAAAGTGAACAATTCAGTGGAATTTAGTACATTCACAATGTTGTGTAACCGGCACCTTTATCTCATTCCAGAACTTTTCCATCATCCCAGAAAGAAACCTTTATCCATTGACAGTCACTCCCACCCCACTCTCCAGCCCCTGGCAACAACTGGTCTGCTTTGTACCTCTGTGAATTTGCCTGTTTGGACATTTCACGTAAATAGGGTCATACAATCTGCAGCCTTTGTGTCTAGCGTCTTTCACTTAGCGTAATGGTTTCCAAGTTCATCCACGATGTAGGGTGTGTCAGAGCTTCATCCCCCTTTACAGCTGTGTAATATTCCACTGTACAGTTGTACCATGTTTTGTCAGTGGACATTTGGGTTGTTTCCACTTTTGGCAACTGTGACTAGTGTTGCGCTGGTCCTGGACTTTTGTTTGTAGGGAGATTTAAATTTTTTATATTTAAAAATATTTTATTCATTTATTTATTTTTGACTGAGTTGGGTCTTAGTTGAGGCACGCAGGATCTCTTTTTTGCAGTGTGCGGGCTTTTCTCTAGTTGTGGCACATGCAGGCTTAGTTGCCCCGTGGCATGTGGAATCTTAGTTCCCCGACCAGGGATGCAACTTGTGTCCCCTGCATTGGAAGATGGATTCTTAACCACTGGACCGCCAGGGAAGTCCCTGTAGGGAGTTTTTCAAATTACAGATTCTATTTCACTGCTAGTGATCGGTCTGTTCAAATTATCTCTTGCTTCTTGATTCAGTTTTGGTGGCCTGTATGTTTCTAGAAACTGGTCCCTTTCTTTTAGGTTGTCGAATTTGTTGGCATAGTATTCTCTTATTTTTTTTGTATTTCTGTGGTATCGGTTTTCATTTCTTATTTGTTTATTTGGGACCTCTCTCTTTTCTTCTTGGTGAGCCTGGCCAGAGGTTTGTCATTTTGTTTACCCTTTCAAAGAACTAGCTCTTGGTTTTATCGATTTTCTTCTAATTTTTAATTTCTATTTTATTTATTTCCTCTTTGATCTTCATTATTTCCTTCTGTCTGCTGACTTTAGGTTTTGTTTGTTCTTCTTTTTCTAATTGTTTTAGGTGGTAGGTTAGTTTGTTTATTTCAGATTTTTCTTGTTTTTTGAGGAAGGCCTACTCACTATGAACTTTGCTATAAGAACTGTTTTTGCTTCATCCCGTGGATTTTGTATGGTTGTGATTTCATTGTCATTTGTTTCCAGGTATTTTTAATTTCATTGTTGACCCATTTTTTTTTTAATGTCCCTTAGACATTTTTCTTTAATTAATTAATTTTATTTATGGCTGCATTGGGTCTTCTTTGCTGCGCATGGGCTTTCTCTAGCTGCGGCAAGTGGGGGCTACTCTTCATTGAGGTGCGTGGGCTTCTCCTTGGCGGAGCACGGGCTGTAAGCGCCCGGGCTTCAGTAGTTGTGGCTCACGGGCTTAGCTGCTCCGCGGCACGTGGGATCTTCCCGGACCAGGGCTCGAACCCGTGTCCCCTGCACTGGCAGGTGGATTTTTAACCACTGCGCCACCAGGGAAGTCCCAACTCATTGGTTTTTTAGTAGCATGTTGTTTAGTCTCCATGCTAGTGCTGCTCTGAACATGCATGTACAAGTTTTGGTTTGAACAACTGTTTCCAGTTCTCCTGGGTCTACACCTGTGAGTGAAATCGCTGGATCATTGCTGAAATTGCTGGAAATTCCACGTGGAACTGTTTGAGAAACCTCAAACCAGTTTTCCACAGCAAAGCCAGGTTCAGTGTGCTGAGTTTGGTATACCAGGAACACACGGACCCTTCTTTGGACAGTCCAGACCCTAGAAGCCACCTTGACCCCCGCAGAGCGGGGGCTACTCTTGGTTGCGGTGCGCGGGCTTCTCATTGCGGTGGCTTCTCTTGTTGCAGAGCTTGGGCTCTAGGCGCGCGGGCTTCAGTAGTTGTGGCTCACGGGCTCAGTAGTTGTCACTCGCCGGCTCTAGAGCGCGGGCTTCAGTAGTTGTGGCTCACGGGCTCAGTAGTTGTCACTCGCCGGCTCTAGAGCACAGGCTCAGTAGTTGTGGCGCACGGGCTTCGTTGCTCCGTGGCATGTGGGATCTTCCCAGACCAGAGCTTGAACCCGTGTCCCCTGCATTGGCAGGCGGATTCTTAACCACTGCGCCACCAGGGAAGCCCCTAATGCACCCTTTTTAAAGTGCACAATTCAGTGGTTTTTAGTATCTTCACAGTGTTATGCAGCCACCACCTCTATTTAATCCCAGAGCATTCCCATCACCCCCAGAGGAAACCCAGTCCCCATGAGCAGTCACTCCCATCTCCTCTCCCAGCCCCTGGCAACCACTAATCTGATTTCTGTCTCTATGGATTTGTCTGTGGTGGACGTTTCACATACATGGATCCCTACATTATGAGGGGTTTTGTGGCTGGTTTCCTCCACTCAGCATGATGTTTTCAAGGTTACTCTATTTTCAATTTATTTTTACTTTATTTTGCTGAAATATGCTAAAGCACTCCCAGGCCTCGAGTCATTTCTCTGTTTCTCTGCCACTTGGCTCCAGAAATGATGGGGATTTTCATAGGCACCCACGATGCATCCTGCATCTCCCAGTTTCCCCAGCTGTCTCAAAAGATGACTTTTTACAGTTGGTGTATTAGAATCAGGTTCCAAACAACATCCGTATTTGGTTGTTGTCTCCCTTAAGTCTCATTTCATCCCCTCTCTCTCTTTTTTATTAATTGTGGTAAAATAACATAAAATTTAACATCTTAACCATTTCTTTTAAAATTTTTTTTGGCAGTGCCACGCGGCTTGCAGGATCTTAGTTCCCGGACCAGGGATTGAGCCTGGGCCCCCTGCAGTGGAAGCGTGGAGTCCTAACCACTGGACCACCAGGGAAGTCCCCATCTTAACCTTTTTTTTTTTTTTTTTTTTTGCGGTACACAGGCTTCTCACTGTTGTGGCCTCTCCCGTTGCGGAGCAACAGGCTCTGGACGCGCACGCTCAGCGTCCATGGCTCACGGGCCCAGCCGCTCCGCGGCATGTGGGATCTTCCCGGACCGGGGCACGAACCCGTGTCCCCTGCATTGGCAGGCGGACTCTCAACCACTGCGCCACCAGGGAAGCCCCAGAATTTCCTTCTTTTTAAGGCTAAATAATATTCCATTGTGTGGCTACACCACATTTGGCTTATCCAGTCATCCGTCGATGGACATTTGGGTTGTTTCTACCTTTTGCCTTCTGTGAATGTTGCTGCGGTGAGCACAGGTGTGCAAGCATCCATTCAAGTCCCTGCTTTCGCTTCTTGTTGAAGGCGTTTTGTCCAGGAACCAGAATGTAAGACCAGAGGAACGAGAGTGCACTGACTTGGGGGCACCTTCTTGGGACACGTTAAATCTTGGGATTTAACATCCTGGCAAGGACTCAGAGGATGATGGGCCAGCTGGGTTGCTGAAATGGCTCTTAGAAGCCTGGAGAAAGTGCTGGCCCAGGCTGAGAGGCGTGGAATTACCTGGGTGAGCTGTCCTGGCAGCGGCTGAGGGCAGTGGAAGCATACGTGGAAGCATCTCAGAGGATGGTGTCTCGTGGGAGGACCCAGAGGGCACGCCATCTCCCAAGGCTGTCAGAGAGAGATGCCAGCGCCAAGAGGGAGCTGGGTAGTGGTGTCTTCTGCAGGTGGTCACAGAACCGTGGGCATGATGCTCCAGGTACGAGGTTGGGTGAGCCCTTCACCACCAAGAGCCAGAACCCTCAATTATTCTAAGACAGTACCATGGTTTCACATGTCAGCTTGTTGAGTTTTACATGTCAACTTGGCTAGACTGTGCCCAGTCATCCCTTAAGCCCTAGTCTAGGGGTAGCAGTGGAGTATTTTGTAGATGTGGTTCGCTTCCATATCCAGTTGACCCTAAATAATCAGGGTGGGTCTCATCCAGTCAGCTGAGATGATTTATGAGCAAAACTAAGGTTTCCCCAAGGACGGAGAAACTCCACTTTGTCCAAGATAAACAAAGCCAGACCCTAGTTAAAGTGGTCGGGACAAACTTATGGTTACCAAAGGTGCAGGGCTGGGGGCAAATTAGGGGTGAGGTTAACAGATACTAACTACTATACATAAAATAGATAAGCAGCAGGATGTACTGGATATCACAGGAAATTACACCCAATATCTTGCAATAACCTGTAATGTAATATAATTTGCAAAAAAAAAAAAAGAAGAAAAACCAACAAACACCCTGAATCACTATGCTGTATGCCTGAAACTAACACGACATTGTAAATCGACTATACTTCAATAAAAAATAAATAAAGCGGTCAGGGGAGATTTTAATCCATAACCTACTATTGCCATAAGGAAAAAGATTCAATGTGGAGCGAACTCAACTTTGATTTGGCTTTCTAAAGGGAGAATGAGGGAATGGAAGTGGGGGGTGACGGGGGGCTCTGTAGAGGCAGGGAAGTGAAAATGACAAAAAGCAGGAAGGAAGGGTTGTTCCACGTGAGACCCATCTAGGTTTGCCAACTGATGCTTCTCAAAGTTTGGCCTCCACCCTCCCACCAAGGCCGAGAGACTGGGGTACCATCTCCAAGAGCTGACTGGAACAAATGGTCAATTCTTTTGGCAGCCCTGAGTCTTCTCAGGCAGGGACTTTAAGAGGGGCTGGGGTCGGGACTTCCAGCGGTTAAGACTCTGCACTCCCGGGGGGAGCAGGGGGCCCGGGTTCGATCCCTGGTCGGGAAACAAAGAGTCCACATGCCTCAACTAAAGATCCTGCACACGGCAACTAAGACCCGGCACAGCCAAATAAATAAATAAATATTAAAAAAAGGAAAAAAAAAAAAAAAGAGGGGCTAGGGTCATCCTAGGGAAGCGACCTTGAGCCATTGGATACCACATTAGTTCAAGTCGTTATAGGCCAAGATTGGAGCCTAGTTGAGAAGAGGGGTCGGAGGAGTTGGGCTTGAGTTGGGTCAAGGAGACCAATTTTTTGGCTCCTGCCTGAACCCCCAGTCTGCCAGTCTGGATTTCGAACTCACCAGCCCCCATGATTGCATAAGGCAATTCCTCACAATACGTCTTTTGATGTATACATGTCCTAATATCTCCATCTCTGGGAGAAACTGGCTGATACAACCAGGCAAGGTGGAAGGGGGCTTGACCCCAGCGAGCTGTGGAGATGATTAATAAGGCTAATAGAATATCCCTGGGGTGAGATGGATGGGCAGCTACCAAGGATACCGCATCATCAACAACCACGATCTGAAAGCACAAGAACAGAGGAAAGGGACGCTGAGTCTCAGTCCCTTTGCCCAGTTCCCAGACCCGAGCTGGCCTGAAGCGCTGGTCAGGTGCGAGGAGGGAGGACTCTGGAACGTTGTCTCCTTGACAAATCCTCAGTCCTCTTTCTCACAGCGACCTGTGGTCCTGTACTCAAGTGGCCGTCCACTGCAGAACCTGGATGCCCAGACATTTTGAGGACTCTCAGACACAGGGTCTGAGCTGACACTGATCTCAGAAACCAGGGAGTCACCACCCCGCCCGCAGACAGAGGGCTGGGGGGCCAGATAATGAATAAAGTCCTGGAGAAAGTCTAGCTCATGGTGGACCAGCTCAGCGGTCCCTGAGTATACAACAGGTAGAGCTGGTGAGAACAGAGATGCTTGGAAGTTGGAGGAACTTCCTCTCACTGTTGAGGCCTGAAGGATAAGAGTGGGGAAGGCCACAAGAAGCCTCTAGATCTGTCCCCGCCTGCAGCCACGTCGTAAAACACAAACAAGATCACATCCATAGAGATCCGCCACCATCAAAGGACGCAGGGGAGGGTCCCTGTCACACCTCTGTTTAATTCTCCAATCAAATCCTCCAGTCAGCCTCTGAGGATACCAGATGGGCCCTGGAGAATGACCATGGACTTCCTCAGGTCTGACCAAGTGGGTGCTCTATCCAGCTGCTGTGTAGAGGGGGGTGGTCCTGACAGAGCTTATTCCTGAGGCTTCAGCTATGTCGCCTGTGGCTGCTGGTTTGGCGGATGCATTCTTTTCTATTCTGATTAGAAAGAAGGACCAGAAACAGTTCACATTCCCACAAGATAGACAGGATATGCATTTACAGTTTTGCCCCAGGGCTAGGATTGCCCAAAAAGCTACAGATGCCCATTCTGTTTGGGGAGGTGATGAAAAAGTTCTGGAACTAAATAGTGATGGTGGTTACACAACATGGTGAATGTACTAAATGGCAATAAATTTGCACACTTAAAAGTGGTTGAAACGGTAACTTTATGTATATTTTACTGCAATTAAGAAACAAACAGGACTTCCCGGGTGGCACAGTGGTTAAGAATCCGCCTGCCAATGCAGGGGACATGGGTTTGAGCCCTGGTCCAGGAAGATCCCACATGCTGCGGAGCAACTAAGCCTGTGCACCACAACTACTGAGCCTGTGGTCTAGAGCTCACGAGCCAGAACTACTGAGCCCACGCGCCTAGAGCCTGTGCTCCGCAGCAAGAGATGCCACTGCAGTGAGAAGCCTGCGCACCCCATGAAGAGTAGTCCCCGCTCGCCACAACTAGAGAAAGCCTGTACACAGCAACGAGGACACAACACAGCCAAAAATAAATAAATAAAATAAATAAATTTATATAAAACAGACAAACAAACAAAAATATAGGATGCACCGTTGAATTTGAATTCAGATCAACAATGAATAAATTTTTAGGATAAGTATGTACCAAATATTACATGGAAAATACTTATCCTAAAAATTTATTTGCTGCTCAACATGAGGAAATGCAAATCAAAACCACAATGAGGACTTCCCTGGTGGCGCAGTGGTTAAGAATCCGCCTGCCAATGCAGGGGACACGGGTTTGATCCCTGGTCTGGGAAGATCCCACATGCCACAGAGCAGCTAAGCCCGTGTGCCACGACTACTGAGCCCGCGCTCTAGAGCCTGTGAGCCACAACTACTAAGCCCATGCGCCACAACTACTGAAGCCCACGCGCCTAGAACCTGTGCTCTGCAACAAGAGAAGCCACCGCAATAAGACCGCACACGCAGCAAAGAGTAGACCCTGCTCGCCCCAACTGGAGAAAGCCCGCACGCAGCAACGAAAATGCAATGCAGCCAAAAACAAATAAATAAATAAATAAATATTTTTAGAAAACCACAATGAGATATCACTTCATCTCCGCTAGAATGACTACTATTAAAAAAACAAAACAAAACACAAAATAACACGTGTTAGTGAGGATGTGGAGAAACAGGAACCCTTGTGCACTGTTGGTGGGAATGTAAAATGGTGCACAGTATGACAATTCCTCAAAAAATTGGAAATAGAATTATGATATGATCCAGCATTTCCACTTCTGTGTACATTCCCCAAAGAATTGAAAGCAGGGACTCAAAGAGATATTTGTACACCCATAATCACAGCAGCATTGTTCATGACAGCCAAAAGGTAGAAGCAACCCAAGCGGCAATTGACGTGTGGATGGATAAATAAAATTGGAGTATATCTATACAATGGAATATTATTCAGCCTTAAAAGGAAGAAAATGCTGAGACATTGATGAACCTTGAGGACATTATGCTAAGTGAAAGAAGACAGACACAAAAAGACAAACATTGTATGATCTCACTTATATGAGGTCCCTAGAGTAATCAGAGACAGGAAGTAGAATGGTGGGTGCCAAGGGCTGGGGGAGGGGGAACGGTGAGTTAGTGTTTAATGGGCACAGAATTTCAGTTTGGGAAGAGAACAGAGTTCTCGAGATGGATGGTGGTGACGGTTGCACAGCAATAATGTATTTAACACTACTGAACTATACACTTAAACACGGCTAGAATGGTAAATTTTATGCTGTGTATGTTAGCACAGTAAAAATTTTTAAAATAAAATTATTTGCTGCTTATGTAAAATTCAAATTTAACTGAATGTCCTTTTTTTTTTTTTAAAAAAAAAGTTTTTTCTGGGTGTGTGTTTGTCTTGATGAATCTGGCATGCCTACACCCAGAGGCATTTTAGCTCTCCCACTTGGGTCTGTGTGGTGGGTTGCTTGGCACACAGGTGTGAACCAATGGCTGCAGTACAGCCTCATGCAGGGGTCGCCCCAAAGGATGGTGGAGGGGTGTTCTCCCCCGTGGGCAGAGCTGTGAGAGAGTCCCTGACTAGCCACTCTGTGGGATGGAGAGGTGACCTGAGGTGAGAGTATACACAGATTCCTGGGCCAGGGCCAGAAGGAAAAGATCTGGAAGTTCAGGACTTCCCTGGTGGCAGAGCGGTTAAGAATTCACCTGCCAGTGCAGGGGACATGGGTTCGAGCCCTGGTCCGGGAAAATCCCACATGCCGCAGAGCAACTAAGCCAGTGTGCCACAACTACTGAGCCCGTGTGCCACAACTACTGAAGCCCGCGCACCTAGAGCCCATGCTCCGCAACAATGAGAAGCCCACGCACTGCAACGAAGAATAGCCCCCTCTCGCCGCAACTAGAGAAAGGCGTGTGCAGCAACAAAGACCCAATGCAGCCATAAATAAATAAATAAATAAATAAATAAATAAACAGACTAATTAATGAATGATTTTTTTTTTAAAAAAGATCTGGAAGATCAAAGACAAGGAGGTCTGGGGTAGAGCCATCAATGGACAATCAGGAGTGGACTGAAACACGAGGATTTCTGTTTTTTGGGGGGTTTTTTGCAGTACGTGGGCCTCTCACCGCTGTGGCCTCCCCCATTGCGGAGCACAGGCTCTGGATGTGCAGGCTCAGCAGCCATGGCTCACGGGCCCAGCCGCTCCGCGGCATGTGGGATCTTCCCGGACCGGGGCACGAACCTGTGTCCCTTGCATCGGCAGGCGGACTCTCAACCACTGCGCCACCAGGGAAGCCCTCCTTTACCTCCTGATGGTTAATTTCAAGTGTCAGTCTGGCTGGGCTAAGGGGTCCCTAGAGAGATGGGAAAACATTATTTCTAGCTGCATCTGTGAGGGCATTTCTAAAGAGCTTAGCATTTGAATCAGAGGACTGAGTAAGGAAGTTTACCCTCACCAATATGGGTGGGCATCACCCACTCCAGTAAGGACCTGAACAAAGCAAAAACTTGGAGCAAGGGTGAATTTGCTCTCTCTCTGTTAAGTTGGGCTCTCCCTCTTCTCCTGCCCCCAGACATCAACACCTTGGTTTTCAAGCTTTGGGACTCAGCTGGAACTTCCACCATCAGCTCCCCTGGTCTCTGGGTTTGACTTTTTTTTTTTTTTTTTTTTTTTGCGGTACATGGGCCTCTCACTGTTGTGGCCTCTCCCGTTGCGGAGCACAGGCTCCGGACGCGCAGGCTCAGCGGCCATGGCTCACGGGCCCAGCCGCTCCGCGGCATGTGGGAACTTCCCAGACCGGGGCACGAACCCGTGTCCCCTGCATTGGCAGGCGGACTCTCAACCACTGCGCCACCACGGAAGCCCTGGTCTCTGGGTTTTGACTGACCTACACCGTTAGCTTTCCTGGGCTCCAGCTTGCCCATGGAAGATTGTGGGACTTCTTAGTTTCCATAATCACGTAAGCCTCATGATGAATCTCTTTCTATAAATCTATATGTAACCGACTGGTTCTGTTTCTCTGGGGAATCTTGACTCATACATGAAGGATTTGATTTTGCCCCATTTGATGGGTGAGGAAAGCGTGCACACAGCCTCCTAAATCAGGAAGAGGCTGGGTCAGGATTCAAACCCAGAACCCCCAGCCTTAAACCACCCACAGTGCTGCTGCCCCAGGCCCATCTGAGCATTCCATACCCAGACTCTGCCCAGCCTGGGGTGAGGGCACCCAGCACGCAGAGGTGCTCGGCGAACACGCACTGGGTAGCCGATGCCAGGAAGTCTGCACCCCTTCACTTCGGGATGCTGGGCTGCTGGTGTCCACAAACCCCTCTGATCTCCTGGGCCTCAAGCCTCGGTGTGCAGGCCTAGCGGGCCATGCTGGCCTTGTGAATGTCACTGGGCCTTGAATTCACGTCCTGGGGACTTCAATGTTGCCCAGGTCTGAGTGAGAAGCTGCCAGAGGGGCCCTGAGGAAGTGGCTTCACTCCTCGGAGTCTTGGATACCCCTCTGCAAGTGTAAGCGATAGTTTAGTGGGTAGAATGGTGGTGCCCCAAAGATATGCCTTCTCGGAACCTGTGAATATGAACTTATTTGGAATAAGGGTCTTTGGAGGTGTCATTAAGTTGAAGATCTCAAGATGAGATCATCCTGGATTATCTGGGTGGCCCTTAAATCCAATGACAAGTGTCCTTATAAGAGACAGAAGAAGAGGAGGAGGTAATGTAAAAACAGAGACTAGAGTGATGCAGCCACAAGCCAAGGACACCTGGAGCCCCCAGCAGCTGGAATTGACAAGGAAGGATCCTCCCCTAGAGCCCTCAAATGGAGTGTGACTATGCCGACACTTTGATTTAGGACTTCTGACCTCCAGAACTGCAAGAGAATAAATTTCTGTTGTTTTAAACCCCCTAGTTTGTGATACTTTGTTACAGCAGCTGCAGGAACCTCATGCAGTGTCCTCTAACTCATCTGTGGTGATTCGGTTTCAGTTGGTCTGGTGGGTTTTATACTGTGCCCATCTTCTGGGCACATCTGGTCAGTGATTTGCAGTCACACATTTGACCCTGCAAGTGGCCCTGCACCCAGGTGTCCATCGACCCCTCAGGGAACTATTTACTTCTCTCTTCTCTTCTTTTTTCCTTCCCTTTCCTTTCCCTTTCCCCCTCCTTCCTTCCTTCCTTTCCTTTTCTTTCTTTCTTCCTTTCTTCCTTCCTTCCTTCCTTCCTTCCTTCCTTCCTTTCTTTGTTTCTTTCTTTGTTTCTTTCTTTGTTTCTTCCTTCCTTCCTTCCTTCCTTCCTTCCTTCCTTTCTCTCTTTTTCTAGCTGTAAAATATATGACAAAAAATTTACCCCTTTAAACTGCCACTTAGTATATTAACTATGTGTGCAACCATCACCTCTTTCTCATTCCAGAACATTCTTATCACCTCAAAAGGAAACCCTGTACCCACTAAGCAGTCACTCCCCATCCCTCTCCCCCAGCCCCTGGCAACCATTAATCTGCTTTCTGTCTATGGATTTACTTGTTCGGACATTTCGTACAAATGGAATCATATACTGTGTGGCCTTTCGTGTCTGGCTTCTTTCACTTGGCATAACGTTTTCGAGGTTCATCCCATTGTAGCATGTATCAGAACTTCATTCCTTTTTATGGCTGAGTAATATTCCACCGTACAGAGGCAGCACCTTCTGTTTATCCATTCATCAGACACTTGGACTGTTTCCACCTCTTGGCAATTGTGACTAGTGCTGCTGTGAACATGTGTGTACAAACACCTCTTTGAGACCCTGCTTTCAACGCTTTTGCACATATACCCAGAAGTGAGATTTCTGGATCACACGGCATTTCAATGTTTAACTTTTTGAGGAACCGCCAAACTTTTCTGCAGCGACTACAGCATATCACGTTTTTACAAGTTGCAGCGCGTAAGTGTTGCGGTTCCTCCACATCCTTGAACAACACTTGTTATTTTCCGTTTTGGATTGTGGCCCTCCTAGTGGGTGTGGCGTGGTCCATTTTCCTTCCCATCCTTTTGTCCCCTCCTCACACACTACACCAGTTACTGATTTCTGATGGCTTCTGCGTATCATCCATCTCCCTGCTCTGAGAGGCCACACAGCTATCTGTGAATTGGGGAGAATGACCTGGGTCGGACCCACTGGGAGGTGTTATTTAGTTTCCCAGCCCAACACCTTCTAAAACATCCATGGTGAATTCCACCCCAAATATATCCCAGTGTGCAGCGTCGTATGGGAATAGAAGAGGGTCCCTGGGGGCTGACTTCTTTCCTGGAGCCTTGCCACCCACAGTGGCAGCCTTGAGTCTCTTTGGGAACCCAAGCTTTGAGGCCAGGCCAAAACCCACCTCTCCCGACACCCCAGCATATCTCCCCAAAAAGCAGCCTGTGGTTGAATTAGAATCAAGGTGGCCACCCACTGTCCCCCCCAACCCAAGGCCTGCTGTGACCCATCGTCACCTTCAAAGAGGCTGTTCAGAGAGCAGAGGGAGGCTATAAACCATACACACATGCCTATTTTTCTTTCCCCACCAGCATCGCCGGGGCTTTGGCCACATATCCATGTCCCACAAGAGGCTCCTTTGAAGCAAGAATGGGGCCGCGAAGGGGGCCCACAGAAACCCACAAGCGCCCACTGTTCCTGAGAAGAGCCCCAAATGGGGTCCACAGTAAGCCTGGGCTGCCCACATCTCAGCAAGGCGTGGCTGGCGAGGGCCACTTCTGTGGGAGCCAGGAGCCTGACAGATAGGGTTTCAAAGAAGCTGGTCTGGGGGAAAGCTAAGATCCTAAATGTCCTTTTTTCCAAAGTCATGGAATTTCCCTGCAGCAGCCATGGCCGCTGCTTACCCTCGAGGGACCTCTCTTGGTACAAGAGAAGAATGCCATTTCCCTGGACTTGGAGGCTGGTGTGGAACTTGAGGAGGGGCTGGACCAGGACGTGGGGCAGAGCTGTGAATTCAGGACTGGCGGGTGAATTCCGGAGTGCAACCCATGCTGGGTTAAGTCACTGAGTGGGACAGGCCTGGGATTGGCTGAGATCTACTTGGGACCCAGCCTGGGCTGTGGTGGAGGCCCGAGGGGACTTTGGTGTGGTTTGAAATAATTTTTTTTTTTTAATTTTCAATGATGAATTGTGAAAATGTAGACAAAATAAAGAACACTGAGAACTAGTGCTTGATGGCTGCTGTCCAGATACTGCCCTAAACCCTTCAACACACTGTGGGGTGTTGGCGCCACTAGAATCTCATTTTACAGGTGAGGCACAGAGAGGTCAAGACATTTGAGAGAGGTTACACAGCAAGCCGATAGCAGGACAGGGATATAAATCCAGACCTGCTTTAGTTAACCCAAACCCATCAACACAACCATCTGTTGTATTTTTCTTTTTAATTGAATTTTATCGTTTTAGACTTCTTTTGTGGAAAAATATACCTAACATGAAATTCGCCATTTTACTGTACAATTGAGTGGCATTAAGGACATTCACGAAGTGTTGTGCAACCATCACCATTATTTACTTCCAAAATTTTTCATCTCCCAGAATAGAATCCCAGTGCCAATTAAGCAATAACTCCCATCTCCCCCTCCCCTACCCCCTAGTTAATCTCTAATATCTGCTTTCTGTCTCTGTGGATTTGTTTGTTCTGGACTTTTCATAGAAATAGAATCATGCAACATGTGGCATTTTAGGGTCTGGCTTCTTTTACTCAGCATAATGTTTTCAAGGTTTATCCGTGTTGGGATTTCTCTGGCAGTCCATTGATTAAGACTCCATGCTTCCACCACAGGGGCCGTGTGTTTGATCCCTGGTCAGGGAACTAAGATCCCACATGCTGTGCAGTGCAGCCAAAAAAAAAAAAAGCTTTATCCGTGTTGTAGCATGAATCAGTGCTTCATTCCTTTTTATGGCTGAGTAATATTCTCTCTCTTTTTTTTTTTTTTTTTTTTGCGGTACGCGGGCCTCTCACTGTTGTGGTCTCTCCCATTGCGGAGCACAGGCTCCGGACGCGCAGGCTCAACGGCCATGGCTCACGGGCCCAGCCGCTCCGCGGCATGTGGGATCTTCCCGGACCAGGGCACGAACCCGTGTCCCCTGCATCGGCAGGCGGACTCTCAACCACTGCACCACCAGGGAAGCCCTAATATTCTCTTGTTTGGATGGACCACATTTTGTTTATCCACTCACCCACTAATGGACATTTGGGTTATTTCTGCCTTTTGGGTATTGTAAATAGGGCTGCTATGAACATACCCATACAAGTATCTGTGAATCCCAACTCTGAGTTCTTTTCTTATGTTTTTTTTTTTTCTTACAACACACACACACACATTTTTCATATAATACTGTCATTGTCATTGCTTTTTAAAACAGCAGTATCCAGTAATAATTGACATACCAAAACCTGCGCATTTTTTTCTTTTCTTTTTTTTTTTTTCATCTTTATTGGAGTATAACTGCTTTACAATGGTGTGTTAGTTTCTGCTTATAACAAAGTGAATCAGTTATACATATACATACGTTCCCATATCTCTTCCCTCTTGCGTCTCCCTCCGTCCCACCCTCCCTATCCCACCCCTCTAGCTGGTCACAAACCACCGAGCTGATCTCCCTGCCTGCACATTTTTAATGTGTACAATTTGATGCATTTGATATATGTCTACACCTGTGAAACTGTCACCACATTAAGATAGTGAACATAACCATCACCCTAAATGTTTCCTCCCACCCCTCCCCTTAAAACCTCTGACCTGTTTTCTGTCAGTGTACATTAGTTTGCACTTTCTAGAATGGCATATAAAAGGAATCGTGCAGTACGTAGCCTTTTGCGTCTGGATTCTTTCACTCAGCATAATGGGCTGGAGGTGCATCCCTGTTGCTGGAGTGTCAACAGTTCACACCTTTTTATTACTGAGAAGTATTCCACTGTGTGTTCGTCCATTCCCTTGATGGTGGACATTTGGGTTATTTCCAGTTTGGGACGATTACTAATAAATAAAACTGCTGGGAGCATTCATGTACCAGGTCTTCTATGAACACCTGCTTTCATTTCTCTAGGCTAAATACTGAGGAGGGGAAAGGCTGACTTCTGTTAACTTTTGAAGAAACCGCCAAGCTGCCTTTCCAAGTGACTGCAGCAGTTTGCATTTCCAGCGGCCTGGACAGGAGTTTCAGTTCCTCCCCATCCTTGTCAACACTTGCTGGTGTCAATCTTCTTCACGTTAGCCATCTGGGGGTGGGGATCGTGGCGCACACTGTGTTCTGAGTTGTGAGATTCCAGGTGGTTTTATATTCTTTCTACTTTTCTGTTTTGTCTGATTTTTTCTTTTCCAGCATCAAGAATGTGTTACTTTTACAGTGAGGGATCCTCCACCCCATACACACAAACATTGTGTTTTTTCTCCCGAATAGGAAAAACGAACAAGAATTAAATACCAGTTAAACAGCTGCTTAGTTTTGCTCAAAAGTTGTATTAAAGGTACAGGGTTTCCTTTATGAGGTGATGAAAATGTTCTGGAACTAGAGCTGATGTTCACACAGCATTGTGAGTGTACTAAATGTCACTTTAGAATAGCCAAAGTGGCGAATTTTACGTTGTGTGAATTGCATTAAAAAATTAGAATAACCTGAGTACCTCAATGAGATACCACTTTGCATCCAGCTGGTTGGCAAAAATTACCCAGTGAGATGATACCCAGCATGGTGGGAATGGGACTCCTGGGGAACTCATAGAAAGCTGGGGGGGCAGGCGTGTGTGGTGGCCATGGTGTTTCTTCCTCCTCAAGTGGAATATTCACATGCCTTGCAACATGCTCGAGAGAAATTGCTAGATGTGTTGGAGGTGTCCACGCCTGGAATCTGCCTAAATGCTGAATGGAGGTAGTGGAATATTATACAGCCATCAAAAAGTATGGATGAGTAACAATATGGCCACAGCTCAGAAATAGAATCACCATGCGAGAAAGAGTAAGTGACCCCAAGATCACAGGCAGCTTGATGCCCTTTTATACAGTTAAAAGCAATCCAAATAAAAATGTATATGTATTTTTAATAATTAATAGAGGCATGAAAAATATAGTACAAGGGTTGGATGGGGGTCTTTGAGATGAGAGTCATCTGGTGGGGGTGTTAGTGTCCTGGGGCTGCTGTAACAAGCTACCACAGACTGGGTGGCTTAAAACAACAGGAATTTATTCTCTCATGGTTCTGGAGGCCAGAAGTCCAGGATCAAGGTGTTGGCAGGGCCGTGCTCCCTCTGGAGGCTCTAAGGGAGGACCTTTCTTTGCCTCTTCCAGCTTCTGAGGGCTCCAGGCATTTCCTAGCCTGTCGCTGCAGCACTCCAGCTTCTGCCTCTGTCATCACATGGCCTTCTCCTCTATGTTTCTCCTTTTCTGTCTCTCATAAGGACACTTGTCCTTGGATTTGGGGCTCGCTCTAAATCCATGGTGATGTCATCTTGAGATCTTTCATTTAATTACATCTGCAAGGACCCTTTTTTCCAAATGAGATCACATTCATAGGTTCTAGAGGTTAAACCTTGGACATATCTTTTGGAGGGACACCATTCAACCTGCTAGCGGGGGCAAATATTAATGACTGGTAGGTTTTTATCTTATTTTATTTGTAATTAAAAAAAAACTTTTTTTTTGGCTACACTGTGAGGCTTGTGGGATCTTAGTTCCCCGACCAGGAATTGAATCTGGCCCGGGCAGTGAAAGCACAGAGTCCTAACCACTGGACCACCAGGGAATTCCCCATTTGTAGGTTTTTAAAAATGACTACTAACCAAGTAAACGAAAAGTGGCCATGGACCCTCCAGTGATGAGAATGTGGCTAGACCAAGCATTATTTTATTTTTCATCCTCTCCATATGACATCCTAAAGAAGCGCTCTGGGTTAGTATGTGCTTTTTTGAAATTTTATTTTATATTACAGTATAGTTGATTTACAATGTTTTGTTAGTTTCAGGTATACAGCAAAGTGATCCATTTATACATACACATATATCCATTATTTTTCAGATTCTTTTCCCAATAGGTTATTACAGAACATTGAGTGGAGTTCCTGGGGTAGCATTAAGATGCAAATGCCCGGGCGTGCCCGGGATCTTCTCAGGCTAAGTGTCTGGTAGGGGTGGGGGCTGGGGGGGGATCCTTGGAGATTGATCTGTGGTGCCTGCATCCATAGCGGGTAGCCCAGGCCCCTTTGAAGAGCCTCTTTGTCTCTTCTGGGACAGATTCTCCTGGATGATTTTTTTTTTTTTTTTTGCGGTACGCGGGCCTCTCACTGTTGTGGCCTCTCCCGTTGCGGAGTACAGGCTCCGGACGCGCAGGCTCAGCGGCCATGGCTCACGGGCCCAGCCGCTCCGCCGCTCCGCGGCATGTGGGATCTTCCCAGACCGGGGCACGAACCCGTGTCCCCTGCATCGGCAGGCGGACTCTCAACCACTGCGCCACCAGGGAAGCCCTCGCCTGGGTGATTTTTAAAGAGAATCCAGGTGAATCCCCACTGCCCACGACCTCCCATGCTTGCTTCACCTGCTCTGAGCCTCAGTTTCCACTCCTGAAAAATGGGCAGATCCCACCTACTCTCAGAGTTGCTGGTGTGCTGGTTGTCAAGCGATGCTATCCCTGTATTTGTTTCACACCAGGGTTTCTCAACCTCAGCACCATAGACATTTTGAGTAAGATTTCATTTTTTGTGGAGGGCTGTCCTGAGCGTTGTAGGACGTTTAACAGCATCCCTGGCCTCTACCCACTAGATGCCAGTATAGAGTTGCCAGATTCAGCAAATACAAATGCAGGATACCCAGGTACATTTGAATTTCAGATAAACATAGAAAAAGTTTTTAGCCTAAGTTTGTCCCATGGCACACACTCATACTAAAAACGCATTTGACAAGGGTGCCAAGACAATTCAATGGGAAATGAACTGTCTTTTCAACAAGTGGTGTTGGGACAATTGTATATCTACAATGTATATGTATTGTGATGTATATGTATATGTATTGTATTGTATATTGTATATGTATTGTGATGTATATGTATTGTGATATATATATATATGTATATGTGAAAGAATAAAGTTGGACGTCTATCATATATAGGAATAAATATCTGTGACCTTAGAATAAGCAACACTTAGCTATGATGAAAAAAGCACAAAAGCAACAAAAGGAAAAATAGATAATTTAGATTTCATCATAATTTAAAATTTTTGTGCCACAAATGATACCATCAAGAAAATGAAAAAGACAACCCACAGAATGGGAGAAAACACGTGCAAATCATATACCTGACAAGGGACTTGTATCCAGTATCCAAAAAGAACTCTTACACATCAATAGTAAAAATATAAATAACAATTTACAAAGGGCAAAGGACTTGAATAGACATTTCTCCCCCCAAACAACAACCTTGAAAAAGGAGAGCAAACTTTGAAAGCCACACTTCCTGATTATGAAAATTACTCCAAAGCCATAGTCATCATGACAGCATGGTACTAGCATAAGGATAAACAAATATATCAATAAAATTGAATTGGGAATCCAGAAATAAAGCCTTACATTCATGATCAATTGATTTTTAACAAGGATGCTTTCTTAGCCCGTTTGGGCTGCTATAACAAAATACCACCGACTGGATGGCTTAAACAGACATTTATTTCTCACAGCTCTGGAGGCTGTAAGTCCAAAATCAAGATGCTAGCCAATTCAGTTCCTGGTGAGAGCTCTCTTCCTGGCTTGTAGAGGGCCACCTGCTTGCTGTGCCCTCACCTGGCAGAGAGAGAGAGAGAGAGAGAGAGAGAGAGAGAGAGAGGAAGGGAGGGAGAGATCTGGCATCTCTTCTTATAAGGGTACTAATCCCCATTATTAAGGCCCTACCCTCATGACCTCATCAAGCCCTAATTACCTCCCAAAGGCCCTGCTTCCTAATACCATCACATTGGAGGTTAGGGTTTCAATATACGAATTTAGGGGGGGACACAAACATTCATTTTATAACAGGTACCAAGACCATTCAATGGGGAAGGAATAATCTGTTTGACAAAAGGTACTAGAACAACTGGATAGCCACATACAAAAAAAATGAAGTTGGACCCCTACCTCACACCATACACAAAATTAACTCAAAAATGGATCAAAGATCTAAATGTAAGAGCTAAAATCATACTACTCTTAGAAGAAAACATAAGGGTTAATCTCCATGACCTTGGATTAGCAAAGGTTTCTTGAAAATGACACCCAAAGCACAAGCAACAAAAGAAACAAGTAGATCAACGTGCCTTCTTTTTTGAGGAGCCCTTGGCCTCTGTATGCTCAAAGCACATGAAGATGTTGATGGGTCTTGAGTTTGCAGGAGAAACATGCCAGAGGTGACTGAGAATGGAAGATTTTGAAAAAGTGTGACGATCCTTTTAGTTATCCCTTCAACCTATAAACATGGGTAATAGGTCTCCTCCATGTTCTCCCCAAGCAGTAATATGGGCTTGTGACTTGGCCACTGAAACATTTACTGAGCACCTACTGTGTGCTAAGTCTTGTGTTCGGCCCTGTGCATACAGCAGTGAATGAAACTGACACGGTTCCTGCCTTCAGAGAATTGATTTCTGCCTCACCTTGGGTTGGGTTCTCTAGAAGCTGAGCCTGAGATGGAGATCCAAGGTTGTGTGAGTTTGGGGGAAACTTGTGAGGGAGTGAAGGATGCAGGACAATTTAGGGAAGGAGCAGGCAAGGAAGTGGGCTCAACTGGTGTCAAGCCTCCACTGACCTAGGGGGGACCCTGGAGCATGAGAAGCCCAAGTTGTTCCTACTTTGGTGCAAGGGGTCTGGCCTCTGGTTCCCCATGCCAGTTGGTCCTTGGTGTGGGCTTCCCTAGGGGATGTGCGTTTTGGGGGGCATAACCTCCCTGGTGAGGCAGTTCGGGTGAGGGCAATTCACGATGGGTGGCTGTGAGCTGTTAGCAGATGATATTTACAGCAGCTGGGGTAGGGGTGCGCCAGCCAGTAAAGGAGATCTGGGTGGGAGACCTGCAGCATCCTCTCCAAAACAATAATGAACATTCGACAAAGAATCACACTGACGATAATTTAATCAAAATTATGATCCATGTGTTACCAAACCAAACTTGGGTCCACTTGCCCACTTGTAGCAAAGCCAATCTACTGACACCAGGTTGTGGGGAAGGAAAGTGCAGCGTTTCCTGCAGGGCACCAAGCAAGGAGTACAGGCAGCTAGAGGCTCTCCCTCAAAAGGCTCTCCCTCAAAAGGCTCTCCCTCAAAAGGCTCCCCCTGATGGTTTTCAGGGAAAGGTTTTTAAAGACAGTGAGGGAGCGGGGTTGTGGGGTGTGTGATCAGCTCATGGACTTTCTTCTGATCGGCTGGTGGTGAGGTAATTGGGAGTCAACATCATCAATCTTCCGGTTCCAGCTGATCTGGGGGTCTATGTTATTGTGGTCAGCATGCAGTTAACTTCTACCTGGTAAGAGTTTCAGTATCTGCAAAATAACTCAAAGGACATGGCTCAGAATATTATCTATAGCCCTTGAGAAGGAACTAAAAGTCCTTGACTTTGTTTAATGACTAACCTGAAATTATTTTGTCTTGCTTGACTGTTTTCCTTTCTAGCTGAATTTTCCCACTTCTCTGATTAAATTTATTCTTTGGCACTTGGGAAAGGCCTAGGAGGCTAAAGTTTTTTCTGCAGACAAGAGGCAGGTGGAAGACATGGGAGGTGGGGTCTGTCCTGGGATGGCCCCACAGGGTCCTGTTCAGTTACAAATGCTGGCTCTGAAAAGGGCTCCATCAGAGGAAGGGAAAGGAAAGTCTTGGGGTGACAGGGAAAGGAGGGATAAGGCATGGGTCTGGAATTCTGGCTACCATGTCTCCAGCTTTGCTGGAGAACTAAAGTGCAATGGAAGGGCTTGGGGCTCAGCTGCTCCAGACCACATTCTAGGGCTGGCTTCCCTCCTAAGGCACCTCAGCCAGGATATCACCCAGCCCATGACAGCTGAGGCTGTCCTGCCCTTAGGGGTGTAACAACCCAATCTGGGGTTGGGACAAGTCATTTGTTACCAGTGATGGACACCTAAGTTGTTTGGAATCCTTTGCTTTTACCAACTAACCTGAAATTAAATATCTTGTACGTCTGTGTTAGTTATCCATTGCTGTGTAACAAGTTATACCCAAAGTTAGTAGTTTAAAAAGATAGACCTTGTTATCTCATAGTTTCCGTAAGTCAGGAATTTGGGAGTGGCTTGCCCTGGTGGATCTGGCTCAGAGTCTCTTAGGAGCTTGTGGTCAAGTTATTGGCTAGAGCTGGAGCCCGAGGAAACTCTCCTGGGGCTGTAGGATTCATTGCCACAGATGGGCGGCAGCAGGTGCTGGCTGATGGTGAGAGATCTTAGTTCTTCTCCCTGAGGCTTTTCCACAGCAATGCTTGAGTGTCCTCATGATGTGGTAACTTGTGTCCCCTTGAGTGAGTGACCAGGAGAGGGCAAGGCAGAAACCTCAATTCCTCCAATATCATGCAGTTTCTTCTGTCACCTTCTGTTTTGCCTTCTATTCATTAGCTGCAAGTCACTAAGTCCAGTTACACTCAAGGGGAGGGCAATCGAAAAAAGTGTCAAAGGATTTGAGGACTTTTTTTTTTTTTTGCGGTACGCGGGCCTCCCACTGTTGTGGCCTCTCCCATTGTGGAGCACAGGCTCCGGACGCGCAGGCTCAACGGCCATGGCTCACGGGCCTAGCCACTCCGCGGCATGTGGGATCTTCCCGGACTGGGGCACGAACCTGTGTCCCCTGCATCAGCAGGCGGACTCTCAACCACTGCGCCACCAGGGAAGCCCTTGAGGACATATTTTAAACTTCCAAAATGTTGATGAGGAGCGACTTTTAAATTGAGATAAAATCCCATAACATAAAATTCATAATTTTAAAGTAGACAATTCAGGGAATTCCCTCACGGTCCAGTGGTTAGGACTCCATGGTTTCATTGCCAAGGGTGCAGGTTCAATCCCTGATCAGGGAACTAAGATCCCACAAGCCGAGCGGCGCTGCCAAAGAAAAAAAGAAGTAGACAACTCATTGATTTTTTAGTCTATTCACAATGTTATCACCATTATCTCATTCCAGAACTTTTCCATCATCCCCCAAAGAAACCCCATCCCTGTTGCAATTCCCCCTCCCCCATATCCTGTCAAGCACCATTCTACTTCCTATCTTTATGAATTGCCTACTCTCAGTACCTCATAGGAATGGAATCATACAGAATTTGTCCTTCTTGGCCTGGCTCATTTCAATGTTAATCTCATCTAAAAAATACCTAGAGATCTAGAATAACGTTTAACCAAATATCTGGATACCATGGCCTAGTGAAGTTGACACCCAAAATTAACCATCATAAGTCCACCCCTTGTCAACTTGGCAATCATACACATGTACTTAAACCATACTTAATTTTCAAATAAAGTGTCATGCAGTTACTTATTGTGTTAGGCAAAATTATAACCAGGTCATAATTTTGCCTAACACAATACAACTTTCCTGTATACAATGAAAATGCATTAACCTTTTCTCTAGAGGAGAATGCAAAGTCCTTGGGTGATGTTTACTTTTGTTCTTGATAAACTTTAAGTTAAATACTACAATGTAAAGCTAACAATACTTAAATACTGTACTATAAAGTCAATATGTCTCATGTTCCATGATAAGAGGATAAGAGAAGGAAGAATATATAGATATTACACACACACATACATAACAAAAAAAAGAAGAAATACTCATGACAATTTCAGTCCTCACTTGTGTAACTGGTCACGTGGTCATGGCTGGTATTAACTACCTTCTTCTACTACCTGTTCCATATTCCCTTTGCCCTCAGCAAGCACCTGAGTGGTCATCGTCTTCTACCTCATAGGGTGACCCCAAACTTCATTCCTGAAGGGTCTGGGCCATTAGCAGTCCGAACTGAACTGAGTTGTTGTAGTTTTCCATTGACCTTAATCACAGGACCATGGTGATACTAAGATATGACTTCAGGGATCTCCTGTGGTCGAGACAGGCTTTTCCTTACCTCCATTGTGGAGTAGAAGGCTAATTTCCCCCTTGGACGTCACGATCCATCACCTCAGCCAGCACAGTCACCCCCTTCCTTGCCTGTTGATTCAGAGGCATGAGGAACCCAAAGTGGCCAGGTGGCCGTCTCAACTTCCAGTTCAATGAAATCATTGTTTCTCCTGGTCTAATCATTCCTCCCCTTGAAATGAAGACCTCTAGGCCAGTAGAGCATAAGGTCATGGGGACAGGAAGCAAAAGTTTTGCTAAGGGGTCACTAGTGGTAATAGTGAAAGGTGCCTCTCCCACATCCACACCTTGATTCCTGGATCTGTGAATCCTGCCTATCAGACTCAGACCACATGCAGCCTCCTGGACAGGCTTCCTCAGCCCTGCAAGGTACTGCCACCTTGCTGGCACTGTAACTGAGTCTTCAAATGGCCATTCTATTGCTCTATCAAACTAGCTGCTTCAGGATGATGGGGAACATGGTAAGACCAGTGAATTCATCGCCACACTTCATTTGCTGTGCAGTGAGTTTCTTGATCAAAAGAACGCTATGTGGAGCACCATCATGGCGGACGAGGCATTCTGTAAGTCCACAGATGGTAGTCTTGGTAGAAGCATTACATGCAGAGAAGGCAATTCCACATCCAGAGTAAGCATCTATTCCAGTAAACAAAATGCTGCTTCTTCCATGATGGAAGTGGTCCAAAGTGATCAGCCTGCCATTGGGTAGCTGGCCAGGCAATGGTGCCATACTGGGGCATCAGTGTTGGTCTCTGTTGTCGGCAGATTGGGCATTCGGCAGTGGCCATAGCTGGCCTGGCCTTAGTGAATGGAAGTCCAGGTGGCTGAGCCCACGCATAACTTCCATTCCTGCCACCATGGCCACTTGTTCATGCATGGTCCATTAGGTGGTGACAGGAGTGGCTGGGAAAAGAAGCTGACTGGTGTTCCCAGAATGGGTCATCCTGTCCATTCGATTATTAAAATACTCCTCTGTTGGGTTCACCCTTTGGTGAGCAATCACATGGGACACAAATATCTTCGCATTCCTCCCCCACCCCTGCCATTCAAGGACGTCTATCTACATAGTCTTCCCCAGACTTTCTTGTTCCCGGTTTTCCAATCTTGTTCTTTCCAAGTCCCTGACCATCCAAACAAACCATTGGCTGCAGCCTATGGATCGGTGTATAATCATACATTTGGCCATTTCTCCCTCCAAGCAAAATGAACGGCTAAGTGCACTGGCTGAAATTCTGCCCACTGGGAGGAGTTCCCTTCGTGGCTGTCCTTCAGGGCTGTCACAGAGGGGCTGTAGTTTTACAGCTGTCCACTTTTGGTGGTGCCTGCGTATTGCGCAGCCCCATCTGTAATCCAGGCCCAAGATTTCTCTTCCTCTGTCAACTGATCACAGGAAACTGCATAAGGCCATAGGTGCAGGCTGGGAGAGAGAAGGCAGTGTAACCGAAGTGGGGACCATGGGCATTTGGCCCATTTTTTCAGGTAACTTACTTCTGCCTTCAGGGTCTGTTTGGGCCTGATATATATATATGTTTAAAATTAATTAATTGATTAATTTTTGGCTGCATTCCGTCTTCGTTGCTGCGCACGGGCTTTCTCTAGTTGCGGTGAGCGGGGGGGCTACTCTTCGTTTTGGTGCGCGGGTTTCTCATTGTGGTGGCTTCTCTTGTTGCGGAGCACGGGGTCTAGGTGCGTGGGCTTCAGTAGTTGTGGCTTGCAGGCTCAGTAGTTGTGGCGCACGGGCTTAGTTGCTCCACGGCATGTGGAATCTTCCTGGACCAGGGCTCGAACCCATGTCCCCTGCATTGTCAGCCGAATTCTTAACCACTGGGCCACCAGGGAAGCCCAGGCCTGATCTTATATACATACCCCTTCCATTTGATGATGGGCTGCTGTGCACATCCTGTTTTATGGGTTGATGGATCAGACAGTGCTCAGTTCATGATGGCAGCTCAGATCCCATAGTAACTTGGTGGCTCATGGTGAAGGGTTCAGTCTCTACTAAGGCCCAGTAGCAGGCGTAAAGCTATTTCCCCAAAGGAAAGTATTTACCTGCAGAGGATGGCAGGGCTTTGCTCCAAAATCCTAAGGGCTTGTGCTGCATTTCACCTACATGGGCTGCCAAAGGCTCCAAAGAGCATCGCTATCTGCCACTGACACCATTTGATCTGCTGGATCTTACAGTCAAAGTGGCAGAACAGTTTGCACAGCAGCCTGGACCTGTTGCAGAGCCCTCTCTTGTTCTGGGTCTCACTCAAAACCAGCAGTTTTTCAGGTCACTTGGTAAGTGGGCCAGAGTAACACACCCAAATGAGGAATATGTTGCCTCCACAATCCAAAGAGGCCCCCTAGGCTTTGTGTCCCTTTCTTGGTGACAGATGGGGCCAGATGCAACAATTTAAGCCACCTCAGAAGGGATACCTCTACACTCCCCACACCTCTGGATCCCTAAAAATTACACTGAGCTAGAAGGCCCCTGAATTTTTGTTGGATTTATTTCCTACTCTCTGACATGTAAATGTCTTACCAGTAAGTCCATAATGGTTGCTACTTCTTGTTCACTAGGTCCAATCAGCATAATGTCATCATTATAATGGACCAGTGTGACATCTTGTGAAAGGGAAAGGTGATCAAGATTTCTGAGAACTAAATTGTGACATGGGGCTAGAGAGTTGATATACCCCTGAGGTAGGCCAGTGAAGGTGTATTGCTGGTCTCTTCAGCTGAAAGCAAACTACTTCTGATCTTGGACAAGGATGGAGAAAAAGGCATTTGCCACCTATATAGCTGCATACCAGGTACCGAGAATGTGTTTATTTGCTCAAGGAATGAAACCACATCTGGTAGGGCAGTTGCAACTGGAGTCAACCACCTGCTTAAGCTTGTGATAACCCATTGTCATTCTCCAAGCTCCATCTGTCCTCAGTACATGCCAAATAGCAGAGTTGAATGGGGATGTGCATTCAATCGCACCTTTCAAGTCCTTGATGTCGGCACTAATCTCTGCCATCCCTCCAGGAATGCAGTATTATTTTTGGTTTACCATTTTCTTAGCTAGAGACAGTTCTAGTGGCTTTCACTTGACCTTTCCCACCATAATAGCCCTCACTCCATAGGTCACGGAATGAATGTGAGGATTCTGCCAGCTGTTAAGTGTATCTATTCCAATTATGTATTCCAGAACTGGGGAAATACCACAGGATGGGTTCAGGGATCCACTGGACCCATTGTGAAATGGACCAGCTAAAACTCCATTGATAACTTGACTTCCATAAGCCCCTATTCTTTTTTTTTTTTAAGTTTTAAGTTTTTTAAAAAAAATATTTAGTTATTTATTTATTTTTTGGCTGCATCGGGTCTAAGTTGTGGCAGGCAGGATCTTTTGTTGAGGCGCGCTGGGCTTCTCTCTAGTTGTGGCTTGCATGCATGCTCAATAGTTGTGGTGTGCGGGCTTAGTTGCCCTGTAGCATGTGGGATCTTATTTCCCTGACCAGGGATGGAACCCATGTCCCCTGCATTGGAAGGTGGATTCTTAACCACTGGACCACCAGGGAAGTCCCCATAAGCCCCTATTCTGATTGATGGACCACAGTGATGTTTCAGGTCTCCCAGAATTAGTGTTGGTTCAGAGGCAGTGTCCAGTAATTCCTGAAAGGCCTAATTATTTCCTTTTCCCCAGTGCACAGTCACCCTGGTAAAGGGCTATAGGTGTCATTGGAGAAGACTGGGAGAAATGTTAACATACAAATTTTTGGTAGTGTGCCAGGGTCCTTCCTCAAGGGCACTCAGCCTCATCTTCCTTAAAGATGTTCTGGGTTTGTGAACTGGATCAAGTCTGAGGATTGACTGAGGGGCCGTGACTCTCTATTTTTATGATTCAAGTTAGACTTTTGTTCACTTGACCTAGAACTTTTCTGCTTAAACAGATCAAATAAGAACTTAGTAGGCTTCCCATCTATTTCACTTCTAGGAACACCATGATCATCTAGCCAATGCCATAGGTCTCTGTGAGTCAGACTATCCTGATTTTTTTTTTTTCTTGATTGCTGCTTTGACCCTGATGTCCATTATGGTAATGACACCCACCTTGCCTTTGGTGTTTGAGTGCCACCGCTTGGCTTGTGCCAACCCGGGATTCAATTACTCTCATTGCATTTAGGTTTCCCAATTCAGTGGCAGCAGTTACTGTTATAAGTTCTGAGCTACAGAGAAGAGAGATCATAGAGCTCCTCCAGGATGCTGGGGTTCCCTCACAAATTTATTTCTCACAGTCATGGTGAAAGTTGTATCCTTGGGACCTCCCAGGTTGGGTGAGTAGGTCTTAAATGACAACTCCACTCTACATTTTCATCTCCCTAGGCCTTAGACTCCTTTCCTCAAGAGTAAACCATAGTTACTGTTGAATTGTTTATTTCTCCTTTCAATTTGTCACATTTTGCTTCATGTATTTTGGGTCTCTACTGTTAGGTAGAGACCCAAAATACATTATTTCTTCCTGATAGACGGAAACTTTTATCATTATATAATGTTCTTTGTCTCAAGTAACAATTTTTGTCTTAACATCTGAGATTAGTATAGCCAGTCCAGCTCTCTTTGGGTTACTATTTGCATGGAGTGTCTTTTTCTCTCCATTTACTTTCAATTTTGTCTTTGAATCTAAAGTGAGTCTTTTGTAGACAGCATAGTTGAACCACGATTTTAAAAAAATCAGTTCTGACAATCTCTGTCTTTTAAGTGGAGAATTTAATCCATTTACAGTTAGTGTAATTACACATAAAGACTTATTTCTGCCATTTGCTATTTGCTTTCTATACGTCATGTCTTTTTTTTTCAATTCCTCCATTACCGACTTCTTTTGTGTTAAATAGATATGCTTTAGTGTATTATCAAATACACTAAAACGTTTTGCAAATGTGAGTGTATGTAGGACACAAGAGGAGATCCTTAGAAATGGAATTGCTAGGTCAAATGCAGGGCAGGGCATGCATTTAAAACTCTGATAAGGGGGACTTCCCTGGTGGCACAGTGGTTAAGAATCCATCTGCCAATGCAGGGGACATGGGTTCGAGCCCTGATCTGGGAAGATCTCACATGCCACGGAGCAACTAAGCCCATGTGCCACAGCTACTGAGCCTGAGCTCTAGACCCTGAGAGCCACAACTACTGAGCCAGAGTGCCACAACTACTGAAGCCCATGCAACTAGAGCCTTGCTCTGCAACAAGAGAAGCCACTGCAATGAGAAGCCCGCGCACCGCAACGAAGAGTAGCCCCCACTCGCCACAACAAGAGAAAGCCCATGCACAGCAACGAAGACCCAACGCAGCCAAAAATAAATAAATAAAATTAATTAATAAAAATAAATAAATAAATAAAACTCTGATAAGTTTTACCACATTGGTCTTAAATGCTTCTACCAATTCAACTGGATATTTTCCATAGAGGGCTTTGCATTTTATTGAAAGCATCTGTTGGCTTGTTGGGATTCTCCCTTAAACTCTCACCCTGGAGAGGGGGACCTAATTATTCATTTTTTATATTCCCACATTTTAGTGCACAGGAAGCCAAAAAAGATGTGAAGAAGGAAAAAGGAAACTCTTATCATGTTGTGACAGGAATATTGGAAAATGAGGAACAATGCAGCATCAGGAACTTTTAGTGTAGCCATGCAAACCAGGAGCCCCGTGAGCTGACTTCAAGTATTTAGTCCCAGAATCTTGGGAAGTGGCAGGTTCTCGAAGACACTTTACAAAAAAGGAAACTGAGGCTAGAAGTTAGGAAATTAATGCTCAGAAACTAGTAACTGAACTTTTACTGAGCACCTCCTGTGTGTTGGCATTATTCTTCCCATTGGGGAAGTCCATGATCACATGGTCAGCTCCTGTCCACATGGAGCTTTCCTTTATAAATACTTCTTAAGGGAGTAAATAGTAGCTCATTTATTCCTCATTCCATCTTAATGGCTATTATTCCCCTTTCCCAGATGAGAAAACCCTAGGCTCAGAGAGGTGAAATCACTTGTACAAAGCCACACAGCCAGTAGGTGGTCAGGTCTGGATTTCAACTCAGAGCAAGTACTCCCAATCGCTTTGTTATATACTGCCTCTGAATAATATTATTGTCCAGAGCAGCAGCAATCACCATTTCCGCGTGCTAGGCTCTGTGGTAAGGACTGTCCCCATTCATTTATTCAACCAATGCACACTGAGCAGCTACTTTGTGCCAGGCGCCTCCATTTTAAAGATGGGTTAACAGGCCCAGGGAGCTTCTTCGAGAGATGGGGACGCACCGCACCGTCCTGGTGAAGCCTCCCCAGCTGGGTGTTCCACCTATGTAAGGCATTCAGTTGGCGCTCAGTTAACCCAAGACACTGCCACCGCCTGACACAGACGACCAAATCCGAAACCAACCTCTGCCCCAGCGCCACAGAGCAGCGGTTGGGGCGTGACCACGTAGTGGAGCGTCTGCTGAGACGGCAGTTGGAAGCCCCGCCCCCCACGCGTGCACGTTGCGCGTCCCGTCGGCCCGCTAGGCTCCGGGAGTCCGGGCGCGGTTGGAGGCGTCCTCAAGGAGTGCGCGCGCCTGCGCCGGCGTCGGGCTCGCGCACGCGCACCTGCGCTGGCGTCGGGCTCGCGCACGCGCACGGCGGCGACGGCAGCGGTGGCGGCGGTTCCTGCCGAGGGCTGCGAGGGCGGGCGGCTCCGAAGGAAGCGGCGAAGCTGAGAGGCTCGGCGGCAGCGGCGGCGGTTTGGCGCGCGTGACTCTCGACCCTGCTCGCTCTGCGGCGGGCGTTTTGATCCGTTTCACGGGCGCGGGCGCAGCGGCGGCGGCGGCAGCCCGAGGCCTGCGGCCTAGGCCTCAGCGCGGCGGCGGGCTCGAGTGAGGTGTGGAGCCGGCCTGAGAGCTCTACGCGGCGGCACCATGAGCGTGGAGGCGTACGGGCCCAGCTCGCAGACGCTCACCTTCCTGGACACTGAGGAGGCCGAGCTGCTCGGCGCCGACACCCAGGGCTCCGAGTTCGAGTTTACCGACTTCACTCTCCCCAGCCAGACGCAGACGCCCCCCGGCGGCCCCGGAGGTGGCGGCGCTGGGGCCCCGGTCTGCGCGGGCCCGGGCGCGGCGGCCGGACAGCTCGACGCGCAGGTGAGCGGCACATGGCGACGCCGGAAGCCAGGGCCGGGCCTCGGCGGTCGGGGACCTGCCCCGGTTTCCCCTCCAGCCGGGCCCAGGCTGATCTGCTCGGGTCCCACAGCCCGGCCGGGTGCGGAGTAACCTGGACGGGCATCTCCCGCTCAGGACGTGCCCGGAGTAACCTGCCCCAGTTTCCGCTCTCCAGCCGGACCCGGGTAGATCTCCTTCAAGTTCCGCTCTGGTTGCGTCCGAGTGATCTCAGGACCTAGCTCAGGCCGGGTCTTACGTGATCTGTCCCAAGTCCTCTTCCGGGCCTGTCCGAGGTGAGCGGCCCTAGGTCCGTCTCTGGACAGGTTGGGGGCGACTTGTCCCCGAGTTCTCCTCCAGCTGGGTCAGTGCCCTGCTCAAACCAGCTCCGGGGTGATCTGCTCCGGTTCCCCCTCTGGCTGATGCGACCGCCCTGCCCCACTCCCTTACCTGTGGTCGCAGCCATCGGGGCACCCCCGCCCCCATTCATGCCCACTGTGCGGCGGGTTCAAATTTCACCGGGCCCTGGGATGCTGGCGAGAGGAGGGTCGAGGCTTCCCCAGCAGACACGGAATTTTTGCATCCAATCGAGAACCCCACACTCTCTGGCTTTTAAGATTATTCATGAAGCAGTTTGCGTTTTGTTTTTCCTTCTTGCATTGCCTGTTGCTGAAATCGACCTGTTACGTAACTCCACAGCCCTGCCTTGGAAAAGTTGGTTTTGAGTTTGTTCCTCCAATGGGGCCGTGGTAGTGGGTTTCATGTAAATGGTTCTGCCATGTCAGAAAGTTTTGTTCTTAATAATGTGAACATTTAGCGAAGGCTGCTCAGTTATTTTAAATTTGGGTTTGTGTTATGAGAGTGTGTTAGGCATACACTTCCTGGACCTGGGTCCTTGCCCCGGGGTGGGAGAAGGGGCTGGCAGTGGTCTTGGGCTGGGCTCCCCAGGAATGTAGCCATCTTCCTGTGGATCTCAGATTCCATTCCTGTGCCTGGCACCTCCCTCAGGTTTATTTTCCTGAATTCTCAGCCAGGGAGGAGCTATAGGGTTCACCTTGTCATAGGTGTCTCTTAGCAAGAGGATCCACCGCCAGGGTGCGGGGAGCTAACCCATCCTCAGCCAGAGTGAGCTCAAACCCTGTCCTGGAGGAGGGGGCTTACATTCTAGTTGGATGAGTCATTCCCGTGGGTAGACCACCCACCTGGACTTTCTTTTAGCCCCTAATAGAAGCAGAAAACATTTGACTCATGCTAACCCCAGATTCCTTAAAAATAGAAGCTTGATGGGTGGGGCATCAGGGAGAACAGGTGTGCACCATATGTATGTTTTTTCGGTTTTGTTTACATATGGTGGGGGAAGGTAGGAGAGAGGGGAGAGTTTGCATGGAGAAATGAATGAGCCGCTGGAGGCTCATGATAACGCCTGTAGTTTCATACTCTGTAGACCTGTTTCCACAGCTGTAAAATGGGGATAACAGCTATATTTTTGTTACTTTTAAACATACGTGAAATCTGGACTCATGTATGAATGGATAGACCAGATAGTGCTGTATGTAATTTGTGTCCAGCGTGTCCGGAAGGCTGAGGATAAAGATCTCTTGGTTGAGCAGTGTGCCATGACCCGTGGCAGCTCAGGGTTGTGAGAGGTAATCGTTTTATTGGAAATCCTGTTTAAACTGTAGCCTATAAAACAGCAAGCCTGGAGCAGCTCTGAGTTCTAGTTGGGTTCTTTTTTTTTTTTTTTAAATTAATAAATAAATATATTTACTTATTTATTTTTGGCTGCATTGGGTCTTCGTTGCTGTGTGCGGGCTTTCTCTAGTTGTGGTGAGTGGGGGCTACTCATTGTGTTGGCTTCTCGTATCGGAGCACAGGCTCTAGGCACGTGGGCTCAGTAGTTGTGGCTCACGGGCTCTAGAGCGCAGGCTCAGGAGTTGTGGCTCACGGGCTTAGTTGCTCCGCGGCATGTGGGATCTTCCCGGACCAGGGCTCGAACCCATGTCCCCTGCATTGGCAGGCGGATTCTTAACCACTGCGCCACCAGGGAAGTCCCTGGGCTTCTCTTCTGAGTGCCTTTTGATTTTATCTTATTGGATGAGTGGCTGTGGATTGTCAAGTGCTGGGCAACCACTTTTGTTTCACAGCTTTACCGAGGTAGAATTCACATACCATACACTTCACCCATTCAAAGTGTGCAATTCAGTGACTTCAGTACATTCAGAGTTGTGCAGCCACCACCACAGTCGATTTTAGGACATTTTCATCACCATAAAAAGAAGCCCTGCACCCCTTAGCCTGTCAGTCCTCCCTTCTCTAACCCCAGGCAGCCACTAATCTTTCTATCTCTGGATTTATGTACTCTGGACATTTCATATAAATAGACATATAGTATGTGGTCTTTTGTTCTTTTACTGAGCATGTTTTCAGGGCTCATCTATGTTGTGGCATGTATCTGCTCCATTCCTTATTATGACTGAATGATATTCCACAGCACAGACAGACCACATTTTGTTTATCCACTTACCTGTCGGTGGACATTTGAGTTGTTTTTGTTTTTAGCTGTTATGGAAAATGCTGCTGTGAACGTCTGTGTAGAGGTTTCTGTGTGGACATAAGCCTTCAGTGAAATTGGTGGGTGGTATGGTAACAACTGCCTGTTGCTTTTTCGGGTGCTGCCAGACTGCTTTCCGGTGTGTAGCCACTTTTGATATCAGTCTTGACTGCCAGTTTTGCACAGTTGGTTTTATCTGAAAGTTTGTTGAGGTAACACATGTGTGTCTTGGCCAGGGTGGGAGAATGGCAGGCAGAGGTGACTCCTGCTGAGCTCTGAGTTGGTTCCAATGACACTTGTTTTCTTGTTTATTATTTGAAACTGATATTTATCAAAGCCCTGACAGGTGTCCTTAAGATAAAGGGACAGTTTTCTTTTGGGTATTTGACCCTTTCCTGGCCCCTTCCCCTGCCCCTCAAAGGGCAGGGAAAGGTTATTTTGGAAGTCCTTTGCATAATAGCTGGTATTACAGACCTTCTGGTCTGCCTAGTTGGAATATTTCCCCTTGACTGTTGCTACTATTGTGTTTCCTCCAAACATTGGAATTATGGTGAAAATCTTAAGAGTTGGGAACACTGCCAAACAAAAAAAAGGAAATGAACCATTGATACAGCCAGCAACATGGATGTATCTTCAAATAATTCCAGTGAGTGAAAGATGCACTTAAAAAAGAGTATATACTCTTTGATTCTGTTCATATAAAACTCTAGAAAGTGCTAGGTAACCTACAGTGACAGAAGGCAGATCAGTGGTTGTGGGGAGGAGAGGAAAGGAGAGAGGGATGGCAAAGGCACGAGGAGACTGAGGGTGATGGATGTGTTTGTTACCTTTATTGATGGATTCACCGGTGTTTATGTACATTGATGTGTGTCAATTTATAAAATTATAAAGAACTGCTACCTACTCTTCAAAACCTGCTGCCTTCAGAAGTCAGGGAAGGCTGTTCCAGCATATCCTTGATTGTCCAGGTAAACAGATCATCTTCTGCTTCCTGGCCCTCAGCTTATGGTGAGGAGTGAGTTCCATATAGTTCCGGGGTTCCTAAAAGTGGTGAGTTTAAAATTTGAGTCAGCCCTTTTTTGTTCCGTGAACACTCAGTACAGCTGTGACATAAGTACGCCTTGAGAAAATTGGAGATGAGATGCTGCTAACCTCGCAGGAGCTCTGGCATGTGTTCTACCTGTACTTTCCTCTTATTGGATTTCTGGCGTTTGGTTCCAAACCCCTGAAAGGGAGGGCTTACGTGTCAGTTACTGCTTAATAAGCGAAATAACTCCTAACTCTATTTACCCAATTAGTTTTGTTACCCAGATTCAGCATGATTGGGGGGAAAAGGTAACACTAATACAATACCAATATTAACAGCAGAACAAAGTTCTCTATCAATCTAGCTCCCACAACCAAAAAAGAGAGGGATCTTTCTAATAGCTTTACTGGGCTTCCCTGATGGTGCAGTGGTTTAGAATCCACCTGCCAATGCAGGGGACACGGGTTCGAGCCCTGGTCCGGGATGATCCCACATGCCGCAGAGCAACTAAGCCCGTGTGCCACAACTACTGAGCCTGTGCTCTAGAGCCCGCGAGCCGCAACTACTGAGCCCGCGTGCCTAGAGCCCGTGCTCCGCAACGAGGGAAGCCACTGCAGTGAGAAGCCTGTGCACCGCAATGAAGAGTAACCCCCGGTCGCCGCAGGTAGAGAAAGCCCGTGCAGAGCAATGAAGACCCAGTGCAGCCAAAAAAAAAGTAATAATAAAATAAATAAATGATAGCTTTACTGAGGTATGGTCATATACCAGGGTCCTCTTGTTCGTTTGTTTTTTAATAATTTTTACAATTTCACACACCTTGATCTGGGTCATAGATATAAGCAGGTAAGACATACTTTTTTTTTTTTTTTTTGGCTTTGCCAAGCAGCTTGCAGGATCTTAGTTCCCCGACCAGGGACTGAACCCGGGCCCCTGGCATTGGAAGCACGGAGTCCTAACCACTAGACCGCCAGGCAGTTCCCGAGGCCTCTTGTTTTTAAGTGTTCAATTCAGTGTTTTGTGTTTTTTTTTGTAAATTTACTGGGCTGTGTAGCCATCCCAACAGTCACTCACTGTCCTGAGTTCTCTTTCATGCCACCTTTCCTTTCCTCTTCTATTTTTGCTCCTTCTAATCTTGGTAGTTTCTTGTTAAAGCTCTAAGGTAGGGAGATCGGGTGACCCCGTGCTTCCCATTCCAGGTCACACACTGGGGAGATGTGGTGCCTCGTGTGCTAGGTAGGTTCTGTGCTGGTGTTCAGAGGTAGGAGTTGAGGCCTGGCCACACTGCTCATGTGGTGAGCCTGGGAGCCCTCATGTGTCTGTTCACGTTTTGTTTTGTTCCCTCTGCACAGACTCTCAGGCTGACCTCCTCAGCCTGGTTCTCAATGCCCGTCCTCTCAGTACTTCTGTTTCACTGTCTTGCTGTGCTTGGGGAGGGCTGACTCCCACTGGGAGTCAAAGTGAGTCCTTTGCCAACTGCAGCTGCTTTGTTAGAAATGGCAGGTGCTGCCCAGTCTGCAGTTGACCCTGGGGACAGTGAGGGCCCAGAGGAGGGAAAGGGAAAAAAGCCTTTGTGAGTGGTGGTCCTTGAGTTGTTCAGGAAGTGCACCCTGAACAACTTGGGCACAGGGCTTGGCATGGAGGGAAAAGGGCTGTTGTCCACGACGAGGGGCTCGGGCTGGATCCTGGAGCCTTGTGTTGCTGCTGAGGGGTGCCGTGACCTCCCTTGAGAGGAAGGGCCCTTAGGTGGCAGGGAGACCTGGCAGAGTTTGGCTGAGGCTAGAAGGGGAGCTCAGGCAGAGAGCGCTGGGGTCAGATGTGTGCCCTCAGGTGCGCACATGTGTGAACTACCACAGTACCAGGTGGCCACTCCTCCTCAGGCACATGCTCGTCACTGCGCTGAGCACCCCGTTGTCCCCGAGTCCTCATAACTCCTCTAGAGCAGTCGTGAGTTCTTTTCTGATGGTTTACATCAGGGCCCGGGACCCCCTGGGCTGAGGCAGGGCTCCCCTTGGATGGGAGGTGTGAGTAGGGGGTCAGCAGACCTTTGGAGGTGCTGCCCCGAGAGCTGGGTGAGAGGCCTTGCAGGAGGGAGAGGCCCCACCAGAGCGCTGTGCGCAGGGGCTGGAGGGGCAGATTGTGGGCAGTGGCTCTCAACTGAGGGGCAGTTGTGGTGGTTAGCGTGGTAGGGGTGGTCTTTTGGTGGTATAGGACAGTCCAGCTCACAGAGAAGGGCCAAGATGACCATTGTGTTCAGTGGAACCCAGAGCAGAATGTGGCCTGGGAGGTGCAGAGGGGGCAGTGAGTCGGGCCGGGTCTTTAGTGCTCCCTTTTCCAAGTCTTATGGGGCCCCAGTCTTGGGGGGCTTTGAACTCTTCTTGCCGGAAGAGCTTTCCTTGAGGGCAAAATCCTACTTCCTCTGATAAACAACAGGAATGCCGGGTCCTGGGATCCCATGGCTGGCATAGGGTCCTTGTGCCTTTTTATGTGTGTTGGTCCACTAGCAGCTTGCAAGTTGGACAACTGAGCCGGGTTTCTCAGGATCCCTGTGGACTGTTGCCAGGACGGCTTCTAGACAGTACAGTTGATTTAGGCTGCCTGCTGAGCTGTGAGTAGCCCTTTGTCATGACTGAGGATAGCACCTTCGTATCTACCCTAGCTCCTTGCATAGCTCAGCTGCCAGGGCTGACAGTGAAGCTGGAGGGGTTGCTTGCCTCATCCCGAGGCAGAAGCCATTTGGTACAAGCTGTGCTCATCTTCCATCACTCCTTTCAAGTGCATGGCTCTGCAGAGCTAACACAGATTCCAGGCAGCCACCTTGTCCACCTGTATTGTGTAAAAATGTTTATTAGGAATTCTCTCGTGTATAAGTAGATAAAGCAAATCCTGCCCATCTGTCTTCTTTTTTTTTTTTTTTTTTTTTTTGCGGTACGCGGGCCTCTCACTGTTGTGGCCTCTCCCGTTGCGGAGCACGGGCTGCGGATGCGCAGGCTCAGCGGCCATGGCTCACGGGCCCAGCTGCTCCGCGGCATGTGGGATCTTCCCAGACCGGGGCACGAACCCGTGTCCCCTGCATCGGCAGGCGGACTCTCAACCACTGCGCCACCAGGGAAGCCCCCCATCTGTCTTCTTGATTTGATGGTTGTGAAGATTTTCATTTCTCTCTTTTTTCTTTTTCTTTGCTGAAGTGTTTTAAAGCAAATCCAACTTGTCATTTCACTCTTCTGAGGTTGAGCCATATGAGTTAGTGATACTCAACCATTTAGACTTATGCTATTTAGAATGCATTTCTAAAAACATGAAAAGGGCATCTTTCCTTCATAGCCGTACTGCTGTGGTCAGACAAACAGCACCAACAGTAGTTTTTCAGGATCATCTAATATTGAATACATGGGGCTTCCCTTTCTCCACAGTCAGATTATTTACCTGGTCCGGATCCCTGTGAGGTCTAGTGTTAATGTGATTGATTGTCACGTCTCCAGCCCTGCTCTTCTGGGCAGCCCCTCCCTCTTCTTCTTTTCATGCCACTGAGCCAGGATCCGGTCCAGGTCATTGTCCTGTGAGGTGTCCTGCCTTCTGGACTGAACCTCTCCTCACAGCCTGGCTTCTCCCTGCAGGTGTGGGTGGATTCCATGTCAGTCTGTGAGCTCCTTTGCGAGTGGCTGACCCCAGAGCTGGGCAGGCAGGGGCAGCACAGGGTGAGCTGCAGACACCCCAAACAGGTCGAGGATATTCTTGAGCTTTGAAATGAACGGCAGGGGTGGACTTGGCATTTGGTCAAAACAAGGGTCTACTGAAAAGAGGGAGGCAGGTAGAACTCCTTTAACCCAAAGCTCAGGGACTGCTGTGTTGGGTGGGACCATGTGAAGTTCCCTTCATTGTAGGTCAAAAATGGTCAAATCTCAACAATTTCTTGTGGTTAAAACTAATGGATTAAAGAAGGCTAAGAGATTACATCACAAATAATGTGTAATTGTTAACTGGGTCTTGGATTTAAAAAACTGTAAAGGACATTATTAGAACATTGGGAAAATGTGTCTATGTGTATTAGATATCAGTATTACATCAGCATTATTCCCGAGTGTGATGTTTATATTGTGGTTGTGTGGAGAAAGCCCTTGTCCTGGGACCTATGATTCTGAAATGGATCAGGAACAGAAAAGTATGTGTGTGTGTGAACACATGTGTGCATATGTGTGCGGAGCAAGAGAGGGAGAGAGCAAATGTGGCAAAATGTGAGTGGCTGGTGGATCCAGATGGTGGGTGTGTGGGTCATTCATTCTCTGTAGTTTTGAAACTTTTTCAAAAGCTGAGGGAGAGCGGATCTTCTGTTAGCCTTTTCCTGAGGCAGGGCTCAGAGACCTGGTAGTTCCTCTCTGCCTCAGGTCACCTGAGGGAAAGGCGATTTCCCACTCTCTCTTTTTTATTTAAGTTGTGGAAGAAAAGAATAAATGATGAGTCATTTTACATCTCAACCTTATATTTTGATTGAGAAGATATGTTCATTTAGCTAACACTGTGAGAGCCTCCTGGGGTGTGGGCTCAGTTCTAGGTGCGGGGGTCAGAGCAGGGAGCAGGACCGGCAGAGCTGGCCCCACTGGTGCCCCTCAGATAGGGTCAGGGGAGGCCTCTCTAGGAGGTGCCCTGTGGACTGGGACTGAAGGACCAGGAGCCATCTGTGTAGAAGCCAGGGGGATAGTGAGTGCAAAGGCCCTGGGACATTGGCATAGTCGGGGATTGAGGGACAGGAATGTCTATTTCATGCTGAGTGGTATGACGCTTATGAGGTTTGGGGTAAAAATTTATGGTCTAAAAGTTCTTACCAGCACAGTTAGTGGTAATTTTTGAACTGATGTGCTTTTCCTTTGTGGGAATGAAGTGGCCTCTCTTCCTGCTGTTCTGAGGTGCACTGAGTTCTGCAGTGGGTCGTAAGAAACTCTCTGGGCAGAAAACCTCTGCAAGACCTTGATCAGCTCAGCAGCTCATAGATGGACTTCAATAATGAGTGTCCAGAGCAGGGGTGGAGGGAGAACTGTTTCCTTCGCTTTCTAGACCCAGTGACACGGTGCCTGGGGATGGGCTTGGTGCCAGGGGTGCGGGGAGGACTTTCCCTTCTTGAGCCCAGCAGGACCCAGGAGTCCTGGCTGGAGGTGATGGGTTGATAACCTCAGTCCTGTGCCAGACAAGGACACTCCCCTCCCTTCTTCCATTACGTCGCCTGGCTTGGATTGTGGGCCTTCTCTGTGCCAGGCACTGTTTAGTGCTTTAACTCATTTAATTATAGTTGCTAAGGTCAAATGTATTTTTGAAGTTAATGTTTATCTTAAAACTTTCCAGAAAGTAGAGGGAGAAATTAACAAGCCAGCTATAGAAGTCTGTGTTGTGGTCAGGTCACAGCTGGGCAGGAGTGGGGCTGGGCAGGGGTTGGACAAGTGCATGTGGTGTGTAGGTGTGCGTAAGTACTTGTGAGGAGGGACAAACCCACGCCCCCCAGCCACACAGCTACAGGGCCTACTGGGGAATCTGGACTCCTCTCTCTCTAGTCTCCCTGCCTTCAGTGGGGGGTGAGGGAGAATCCATCTGACCTTGTGTTGTGTCGGTATTGTATTGTCTCTTGAGAGTTCCTAGAGCAGGTCCTAGAACGGACTTAGATTTCCTGCTCCTTATTAAACCCGAAGGGGTATGAGTGATGCAGAGAAAGGGTCGTCACATGGTTGGTCAGGCTCTGTTAAGAGCCTCACACATTCCTGATGTGCCCTCTGCTGGTTCACTCTTCCCTCTGTGAGGGGAGATGAAGTGTGGGATCTGAGGCCTGGATGAAGCAGGAGTGGGTGGAATGAAGGCGCCTGGTGTCACGCATGTGTCCATATTACTCCACATACTAATTTTTATGTTTCAGGAAAGTAAAGATTCACATATCACTAAGGATATTTCTTTACACATAAAAGTTTATACAACCTGATGAGACATTTTAAGAGTTCTTCTAGACTAGGAGTTAGCAAGCATTTTCTTTCTTTTTTTTTAAATTAACCATTTTTTATTTTATTTTAAAAATTATTTATTTATTTATTTATTTTGGCACGGGCTTCTCTAAGGCGTGCCATCTTAGTTGCGGTATATGGGATCTTAGTTCCCTGACCAGGGATCGAACCTGGGCCCCCTGCATTGGGATCGTGGAGTCTTAACCACTGGACCACCAGGGAAGTCCCCCAACCGTGTTTTAAATTGAAGTATAGTTAATTTACAATATTGTGTTAGTTTCAGGTATACAGCAGAATGATTCAGTTATATATATATTCTTTTTCAGATTCTTTTCCATTATAGGTTATTACAAGATATTGAATGTAGCACCCTATACTGTAGGTCCCTGTTGTTTTATCGATTTTATAGTAGCAGGGTGTATATGTCAATTTCAAACTCCTAATTAACATCCCCCCATCAGTCCCTTTGGTAACCATAAGTTTGTTTTCTATAGTTGTGAGTCCATTTCTGTTTTGAAAATAAGTTCATTTGTTTCATTTTTTTTAGATTTCACATGCAAGTGATATTGTGATATTTGTCTTTCTCTGTCTGACTTCACTTAATAAGTGACTTCACTTAATATGATATGTCCATCCATGTTGCTGCAAATGACATTATTTCATTCTTTTTTATGGCTGAGTCATATTCCATTTTATGTATATGTACCACATCTTCTTATACATTCCTCTGTCGATGGACATTTAGGCTCCTTCCATGTCTTGGCTGTTGTAAATAGTGCTGCTGTGAACATTGGGGTGCATGTACATTTCGAATTAGAGTTTTCTTCGGATATATGCCCAGGAGTGGGATTGCTGGGTCATATGGTAGTTCTATTTTTAGTTTCTTGAGGAACCTCCATACTGTTCTCCATAGTGGCTGCACCAATTTACATTCCCACCAACAGCAAAGGAGAGTTCCTTTTTCTCCACGCCCTCTCCAGCATTTATTGTTTGTAGACTTTTTAATCATGGCCATTCTGACTGGTGTGAGGTGATACCTCGTAGTTTTGGCTTGCATTTCTCTAATAATTAGCAAATATTGCGTGTTTTGTCATGTACCTGTTGACCATCTGTATGTCTTCTTTGGAGAAATGTCAGCAAGCATTTCCTTCAAGTGCTAGGTAGTACGTTCTAGGCTTTGTGGGACAAGAAGCAAATACCTACTATTAGGTATTTCATCCAACCATTTAAAAACGTAAATACCATCCTGAGCCTGAGATTGTGGCCCACACCCTCTCAGCCCTCCCCTATAGCATGATATATGTGGCTCTTTCACTGCCATGAAGTGAAATCCAGGTACCATAATCTGGCCACACACTTTCAGAAAACAAACATGTGTGTGCTGAGGCAGTCACACTGAGAGGTGTCTTGGTCCCTTGTCGGCAGCCTCATCCCAGTATTGCCGCTGCATGTGTCAGGAGAAGTGTTGCCAAAAGGAAAGGTAACTTTTTGAAGTAGTAACTTGCTATCAAAATTTCAAACAAAGGGGACTTCCCTGGTGGTCCAGTGGGTAAGACTCCATGCTCCCAATGCAGGGGGCCCAGGTTCGATCCCTGGTCGGGGAACTAAGAGTCTGCCCGCATGCTGCAACTGAGAAGTCCGCATGCTGTAGCTAAGAAGTCTGCTTGCCGCAGCTAAGGATCCCACATGCCCATGTGCCGCAACTAAGACCCAGTGCAGCCTAAATAAATAAATAAATGTTTAAAATATTTTCAAACAAAGCACAACAAAAAATTTAACAACCTGATTAAAAATGGGCAAAGTAGGGCTTCCCTGGTGGTGCAGTGGTTGAGAGTCCACCTGCCGATGCAGGGGACTCGGGTTCGTGCCCTGGTACGGGAAGATCCCACATGCCGCGAAGCGGCTGGGCGCGTGAGCCATGGCCACTGAGCCTGTGCGTCCGGAGCCTGTGCTCTGCGGCGGGAGAGGCCACAACGGTGAGAGGCCCGCGTACCGCAAAAAAAAAAAAAAAAAAGAAAAGAAAAGAAAAAGGCAAAGTACTTGACTAGACCTTTCTCCAAAGAAGATACCCAAATGGCCAACAGGCATAGGAAAAGATATTTAGCATCATTATAATCCAGGTTGTGTCAATCAAAACCACAATGAGATACCACCTCACACCCATTAGGATGGCTACTATCAACAACCAACAGAAAAATCACACGTGTTGGCAAGGATGTAGAGAAATTAGGACCCTTGTGCACTACTGGTGTGTGGGAATATAAAATAGTGTAGGTGCTGTGGAAAACAGTATGGCAATTCCTCAAAAAGTTAAAGATAGAATAATTATATGATTCAGCAACTTCACTTCTGGGTATATACCCCAAAGAATTGAAAACAGGGACTTGAAGAGATACTCGTACTCCATGTTCATAGCAACATCATTCACAGCAGCCAGAAGGTGGAAGCAACCCAAGTATTCACTGACTGATGAATGGATAAACAAAATGTTGTGTGTCCATACAATGGAATATTATTCAGCCTTGAAAAAGGAGGAAATTCTGACACAGTTAGGACATAGATGAACCTTGAGCACATTATGCTAAGTGAAATAAGTCAGTCACAAAAGGGCAAATACTGCATGATTCCACTTATGTGAGGTCCCTACAGTAGTCAGATTCATAGAAACAAAGTAGAATGGAGGTTGCCAGGGGCTGAGGGAGGGGGAATGGACAGTTTCAGTTTGAGAAGATGAGAAAGTTCTGGAGATGGATGGTGGTAGTGGTTGCACAACCATGTGAATGTACTTAACGCCACAGAACCACTTACAATTTTTTTAAAAAGGAGGTCAGGGATTTACAAAGAGGTGCTTGTGATGATGTTAATAATACTGTCTTCATTACATTAAAATCCAAAAGTTAATACTGATTTTTCATTAAAAAAAAAAAAACCTTCCCCCAAACAAAGCATACAGTCTTCTTGCATTTAACCTGATCGTTGCCTTCTGAAAAAATGTTGGGACTTCCCTGGTGGTCCAGTGGTTAAGACTTCGCCTTCCAGGGCAGAGGGTGTGGGCTTGATCCCTTGTTGGGGAGCTAAGATCCCACATGCCTGGTGGCCAAAAAAACAGAACATAAAACAGAAGCAATATTGTAACAAATTCAATAAAGACTTTAAAAATGGTCCACATCAAAAAAATCTTAAGAAAAAAAGATAGTATATTAAAGTGGTGGCAGACACAGTGAAATGGGGTTCTGATCTGACTGAGACCATTGCAGAGACACGTGTTCCTGTAATGGGTTCTTGGCTTCCTTGACAACCTGAATGCACCTTTGGAGTTTCTGGGATGCCCCCCCCTCAGGAGACCTGTTGTCCTTAGGCCCATATAGGTGACTGGAGCAGTGGACAGGGACTGGCCTGAGCCGACCCCGCATGGCGTGGGTGTGGGTTTTGGTTTCCCAGCTCTGCGTGGCAGGCCAGTGTCTGATCCCGTCTCACAGCTCAGAGAAACCTGGTGCCTGCCCTGGGGCTCCTGTCACTCCTTCCCGTCTTTCATCGCATGATGCTTCCACTGCTTGACCCAGCCTTGTGTGGGCTGTGGCCCGTGGGGACCATGATGAGGACTGTTGGCTGCTGTCTGAGGAGGCAGTTCCAACGGGGGCAGCATTAGGAGCACCTGTTTCCCTCGGACAAGCTGAGTCTGTGCACTCGTGAATGGATGTGTGAGCTCAGCAGAGGTGCCTGTGAAATTCATCGCTTAGTTATTTAAAGTTGCCTATTTGTATGTTTTTGCTGTTATGACATATAAAGGGTACATTTAGTAAGATTGTGTCCTGAAACTGGAAGATTATCCTAACATTCAATTTCTAATTCATAATTAAGAAGGGCTGCCTTCTGGAGAGGGGAACTGACAGTGAAGGAAGTATGTGGACTAACGAGAGAACTGCATTCCCACATCTGCAGGGGTCACAACCTTTACTTCTGGTGCTTAGGCTTTAAAGGAGGAGGACCCTTGTGCAGCTGTCCGCAGGGGGGGACCATATCTGGTTTGTAAAAAGTCATCTTGCTTCTTGTGGCCCTCAGCTTCCTGCTTGTAGTCATGGCGCTATGGCTAGATGGGGTTGGGCCTGGGTGTGCAGGTGGCAGGGCGGATGACCTCAGCCACCTGTGCCCTGTTTTTGGCCAGGTAGGTTTGATAGGGAAGAGGAGAGTATGAAAAGTCAAATCAGAAGACGCTGAACTGTTGCACAGTAGAGAGCAGGCCAGTGCTTCATGGGAAGGTTGCCATGACTGCTCATATGGGGAGAAGCCATGTGCCTGGGCTGAGGCCCGGAAGCTGCAGTCTTTCATGGTGACGCTGCCTTCTGCCATAGGTCGGTGGGCCTGAGGGCATCCTGCAGAACGGGGCCGTGGATGACAGCGTGGCCAAGACTAGCCAGTTGTTGGCCGAGTTGAACTTCGAAGAAGATGAGGAAGATACCTATTACACGAAGGATCTCCCCATACATGCCTGCAGGTGAGCACCTTCAGCGGAGGAGAGGACTCGCCTCCCAGAGCATCCACATTCTATATGCATTTGCTAACTTTACAGAGGCCCCTCTAAGACCATGGACTGTGACACTTGGAAACACTGTCCTTGGGAATAAGGAGGTTGCTCAAGCCTTTATACACACATAAGTCCCTATTACTGGGCAGGCGAATGGGATCAGCACCCTCTGTCATCCCTGATTCTCCCAGCTGGAGGGGGAAAGGTTCCCCTTCTCTGCTTTCCTCAGGCCCTTGGGTTGTTACCCGGTACCTGCCCCACTCACGTATCAGAAAGAACTCATCACATGGGGTGAGCATTTGGAGGGTGAATAGAGCAGCTAAGATTTCTCTTACAAAGAGATTACTGTAGGCTTCTTTAAAACATCTGCCTCCGTGTTGCATGGAGGATTCCTGAAAAATTGGAAGTGAGTAGTCAGTGGATAGACGTGCGTGTTGACCAAATTTGGAATTCTTATCTAGAGGAGGACCCACCCCTTGTGTTTGGACTTACTCTTGCTTTTTTGTTACACGCACATGAGGAAATTGAGACCAAAAGAGGTGAAATGATCTTGCTCAGGGCACCCCGCCAGGCAGGGCAGTGGGCCTGGGCCTCTACTCAGCTCTGCCTGCCCCTTGGGCACGCTGCCCCTCTGAGGTCTGCACCCATCACGGGACAGAGGGCCGCTCTTTTCCCTGCTTGGTGGGCACACTTTTTTACTTTGTTGGCTCTTTGTTCACTCTCATTTACAGTACATTTTTACATATGTATTCGCGTTCCTGTTATGTACCAGATATGCCTGTGAAGTGGTCCTGGTGAAGCTGCAGGTCGTTAAAGTCTGCACACCCCGTCACACTCCTGCCGTCCGTGGGGAGTGGAGTAGGGAGAGCCCCCTGGCGTGAGGTGTTGAAGGGAAGGTTCTTGGCCAGAGGACATTCTCATTTGAGACTTGAGTCTTGGCTTCATCCACATACAGAACTCTGTGGAGAGCCAATATTTTTGTTTTTGGTGTGTTGATTTTCAGAAAAGGGAGGCCAGGGGGATCTCCCTAGGTGCTCCTTGTGAGCTGAGCTCAGTCTGTACCCCAGGACCCTCCGCTGCTGGGTTGAGCTGAGTGTTCCCAGGAGCAGGGCGCCCTCTGCTGGAGCATGGGAGGCACTGTGAACGCAGCGTGGTCTCAGCTTACCTTCTGTGTGCCCAGAGCTAAGGATGCCGATTTCCCTGCTTATAAGTCACGGTTCCTGAAACTTGAGGCCAAGGGGAGTGACTAGGTCACCTTGGGGGTTTTAGGACTCCGTTGTTGGGCTCACCTGGCACCTTTTACTGCTCTCACCCCCCCACACACACCTCACCCTGGAAGGGGCTTTACTGCTGTCTGAGGAGTCTCCACAGCACCCCTAAACCCTTCCCTGCGTTCACAGGGTCAGGAAGCCTCTGCAGTTAACTGATTGGATTTTGTTAGTGGGATCATTGGGTTTGAGTATGTGTTTAATGAAAAACTTAAAAATGTTGTAAGAGGAAAGAATTTTACATCCTGCCAAATTAAAACCAGAGAGTGGTCTTCTAGCTTTAACTGTTGATGTTTTGACTTTTTTAGTTACTGCGGAATACACGATCCTGCTTGCGTGGTTTACTGTAATACCAGCAAGAAGTGGTTCTGTAATGGACGTGGAAATACTTCTGGCAGGTAGATAATCAAACCGCGCATGTGTCTTTAATCAGTGCTGTGCTCAGATTTGTGTGTAAATTATGGAAATGTTGAAGCGAAGCACAATATAAAAGCACGCTAACAAACCTGGTTTTTTCCCTCCTCTGTGACTGGTTTAACTTGAAACAGATGGTGGTGTGTGAATGCCTTAATGTATTTACCCTTGATTTATTCTCTGTGGTTCCTTTTATTATGCAAGTAGGGTTGGCTTAATTCTCTTTCCCAGTTTTTATTTATATTTTTCTGCAAGATGAGCTCCTGGCACGCCCGTTCATCTTCATTACTGGGTGCCTGGGGAGGATGTTCCCAAGACAGTAATGGGCATCCATGGGAGCCGCTTCCTGAGAAGGCTCCCTCTGGCCTTAGCTCATCAGAGCAGTCCTGAGGCTAATATGGGCCAGATCCTGAATCATCAGATTAAATTAAGTTCACTTGACCGTCGGTTCTGGGCTTCCCTTCCTGCTGTTGATCAGCAGCAGCTGTGACTAGGTCCCTTGTTTTGTGTTTGGGGTGAGACCCCCATTGTGAGGGTGCTTGGATTCCAGGGGAGAGTCCGTTTGGCTAAGCTCGAGTGGTGAGACTCCTCAGCCTCCACCACTGGCATGGGTCTGGTCCTGGTGGCTCCTCCAAGGCTGCCATGATGTGCAGCGACTCACTCCATTACCACAGGGAAGCAGAGCAGAGTCTCCGTGGGGCAAGGATCCAGGTCGCCTGCAAGAAAGCGGCATCTTCCTCTGAGGTTCATGTTTTATAGAAATAAAGTGACAAAATTCCATAGGCAGCTTTATTTGCACAGAGCCCCGTACCCTTGCTGTGCCTTTGGCAGCTGTGGCTGAGGACACAGAATGGTCAGATCTCGTGTCACCTTGGAGTTAGTAATGCGAATTGTGGGGTTCTGAGTGAGGCAAGAAAGGGAGCTGATGTTTTTTAGAGATTTGAAGGGAAAAGCATCTTCAGGATAACCAGAAGAGACTGGTATACCATTTTCTGAACATTCTGGGTAATTATAAGTGTTACCGTGTTCACATTAGTTCCTCTCCTGCAGGAAAAGCAGTTAAATAAAACTTGCCTTGGCTGGCAACCCCAGCTTCCGGTCAGCAGAGCCAAGATAAGGGAAGTGAGCGGAGGGCCTCTAAGAGAAAACAGACTCGGCCAGCCAGATTGTGTGTTCTGTGCAAGGTCAGACTGTGAAGGTGATGGGACAGCCACTCGCCTTCAAGAAGCTGCCAGTGTAATGGAGTGAGGTGGGCCTAGAAAGGACAAGAGAAAATCACTGATCCTGGTAGAAGGCCCAGGGGTGGGGGGAGGGGTGGCTTTGGAAGTACGGAGAGCAGTGATGATTAGTTAGGTAATCTGACAGTCTTCGTGGGGCCAGAGAGGATTAGGATGTTGGCATCTGAGCCGAAGCTTGAACAGGAGGGGTTTCCCAAGGTGATGTGAGGGTGGCAGCAGGGAAGGCTGGAGGCTTGGCAGGCATGCTCAGCGTGTGACAAACCTGCAGCCAGGCTGCAGATCGCTGTGGGGGCTGGGAGGGCTTGAGGCAGAACCGTGCACCACCCGTGGGCCCTGAATGAGGCTGGCGTGGCGGAGGGTAGAGTTCTGTGGCTGGGGCACTCAGGTCCTGGTTTAGGTGAGCCGTGTCCCGGAAATGAGAAAGGCGTCAGAGCCCTGGCCACCCGAAGCAAGAAAAGAGCTGAGGCGGTGGGGCTTTCAGACCGTTCAGGGCTGGCCCTGTGCTTCCGGAGAGTAGCCCTGAGCCCCACTACTCGGTATTTTTTACTGTCCTCAGGTTTCTAATACATTTGGTTATCAGGTTTCCTGGCCTGCAGCAAATGAGGAGGGGTGTTGCTCCTGGAAGCAGGCACAGGGGCCATGAGAAGTGACTTTGAAAGGAGCAGGAGAGAAACTACAACGAGCAGAGGAGCAGTGAAAGGGGCGAGCCTCCTGCCTCTCCAGGACAGCAGCCTTGGCCCCAGCGTTAGATTCACTTAGGTCCAATAAGTTGGATTTAAGAAAGCAGGAACTGGGGGGGAGAGAAAAAAGCAGGAACTGTGTGAAACGTGTTAGGAAAGTTTTCCTTAAAAATGGTTCAAGTCGGATTGATTTTTGTGCTCCGTGGGGAGCCAGTTCAGGGGCGGGCTGGTCCCCCGGGATGCCAGATGGATGAGGTGTGACCACTCCTGCTAATGGACCGTGAACGGTACCGGAACTTTTAACGGAGCTCGAAAATTGGAAGTGGTGAAAAGCCAAACTTTGGGTGTTAACTATTTATCATTTCCTGGTTTCAGCCACATTGTAAATCACCTCGTGAGGGCAAAATGCAAAGAGGTGACTCTGCACAAGGATGGGCCCCTGGGGGAGACGGTTCTGGAGTGTTATAACTGCGGCTGCCGCAACGTCTTCCTCCTCGGCTTCATCCCTGCCAAGGCTGACTCGGTTGTGGTGCTGCTATGCAGGTGAGGGCAGGGCCACGATTTCCCTGGGGGACTGCCTTTCAGCCCCAGTCCTCTTCCCCAAAGACTCAGCCACTCCATGGCTCTGACTCCATGGAGCTTTAAAATAGTTTCTGCCGACTGACGAGGTGTAAGGAGGTTCGGGGGGCTGGGGCTTGTTAGAGAGCTGGGAATGTCAAGTAACCCTTTTGGGGTGTGTTCTGGTTAAATCACGAAAACAATTCTGTAAAAGCAAAGTCTCTTCTGAGTTTTAAGAGTTCAGAGCTCAAGTGTGTGGGGACACACAATTTATTCCTAACAATTTAAAGGTAATGTGCTCATACAGTAAAATGTAGGGAAAACGCCCCTTTGAGGTTAAAGGCAGTAAGCCTTTGGGGGGCTAGAGGTCATCCTCACCTGGGCTCTCCCCACCCTCGGGGCTTCTGCAGGCAGCCCTGTGCCAGTCAGAGCAGTCTCAAGGACATTAACTGGGACAGCTCGCAGTGGCAGCCCCTGATCCAGGACCGTTGCTTCCTGTCCTGGCTGGTCAAGATCCCTTCTGAGCAGGAGCAGCTGCGGGCGCGGCAGATCACCGCCCAGCAGATCAACAAGCTGGAGGAGCTCTGGAAGGTGAGGGCCTGCTGGGAATGCACACCCATCTCAGCACCAAGTGTTGCCGGGGGTGGAGAGGGGAGCTGGGGGTGGTGTCTCAGAAACAGGAGGTTCTGGAAGGAGCTCGAGGGGGACTCTGCAGCCTCTACCTGGAGTGGCCCCTCGAGCTCCTTCTGGAAGCAGGACCGAGGGCGCCACGGGTACCTCCGCCAGGCCTCTGGGAAAGGAAAGCTCTGGCTGTTAGAATTTTTCTCTTGCTGAGGGCAAGGGTAGGTGGTGGGAAGGAAGTGGTTGGGAACTGGCCATTGGTGACTGTGTGTGGACATGTCAGGAAGAGCCGGGCCTGAGTGGACAGACAGGACTGCGGGTGTACTCCATAAAACCTGGTCGGGCCTGTGGCGCATCGGAGCCAGGGCGACACCAGGCTGGGGGCGCGCAGGATTCCTGCCCTGCCCACAGACTGTTTCTCCAGGGAAGCCCATCTCTGGTTCTGGCTGTTTATATTTTACGATAAAGTTTTAGTAACTAGGCTAGAAATTTTAATTAGGCACCCATATAATCAAGGATGTGAATTTATCTTCAAGTGCAAGTCAAAATATTTTTGAAGGACAGTCCAGCAAGGAACCTTTCCACCTTGATTTTCAAGTTGCCACAATTACTTCACTGTTCCTGTTTGTATCCAGACAGCCCACATACTGTTTTGTCCCTGCCAAGGAAGTGTGCGTTGCTCCTGTTGGTGCAGCATAGGATCAGGAGGAAATGGGGACGTGGGCCTTCCTTTCTGTTTACACAGCCAGGGAAGCCAGTAATCTTTCTGGCAGCCAGGAAGAAGTGTAATCTCTCCCAGGTCAGGGGTTAGGCCTTTGTTGGAGAATGCAGCCATCTGATGGTATAGGTGTGTCAGGGCTGTGTACCTGGGTGTCCACCTTTGTGTGCCACGTGGACTTCCTGATATGAGGGCTCTCCTTACGGAGTGGACACCACCGACCACCGGGTGCCCTTCTCCGCATCAGCCCAACATCAGCTCATTCTGAGAAATGGTGGGTGTGACTGTGCCTCTGTTGACTGGGGAGCTCGCATATAGTTCACTGTAGAGGTGAGAACAGGGCAGAACGTGGTGCCGTTCTTGTCCTCTAGGAAAATCCTTCTGCCACCTTGGAGGACCTCGAGAAGCCGGGAGTGGATGAGGAGCCGCAGCATGTCCTCCTGCGGTATGAGGATGCCTACCAGTACCAGAACATTTTCGGTCCTCTGGTCAAGCTGGAGGCTGACTATGATAAGAAACTGAAAGAGTCGCAGGTGATGTGTGTGCAGGAGGGTTTGGTCATTTTAACAAAGCATCTCTTCTAAGGTCTGGGGTGGGTGGTTTTCTCTGCAGACTGCAAATGCTGACGTGGGCCGAGGCCCAGCCCCTGAGAGACAGAACCGTGGATTGAGGACAGGCCTGTGGGCAGACGCCCCATCACTCAAAGCCAGACACCCGCCTGGGTGTTTTCTGATTTTAAATCCAACAAAAATTCCTTACATTTGGGTTTGTAGCCTTTGCCACAGCCATGAGAGTCAGACCTCAGGAGCCCACAGCACACTGAGGACACTCCTTGTGCCCATCCCTCGGAGACTGTGCATAGGAAGCAGGAGCCCTGAGGCTCACGAGATGTGTCCCCGGCCATCGGCTTCCTTCTCTCCCTCCGCAGCCCACAGAGAAGCCGCCTCCAAGAACAGACATCATATGGGGGTCTCCTGGTCGTCCTGCGCAGGTTTCGGGGTCCTAATGACTTCTTGGATGTGCCCTTGTTGGTGTTTCAGGCTGTCCGGTGCTGCTCGCCATAGGGCACGCACCTGTGGAAACCCAGACACAAGGAGTCCAGGCCTGTGTCTGTGTTGCAGGCTAACAGGGCTCTTATTTTTTATGTGCTCAGACTCAAGATAACATCACGGTCAGGTGGGACCTGGGCCTTAACAAGAAGAGAATCGCCTACTTCACTTTGCCCAAGACTGACTCTGGTAATGAGGATTTAGTCATAATTTGGTTAAGAGGTGATTTTAAGTTTTAAAATATTTGTGACCATAAGTAGCATAAAATTCCTAGTTTCACCCTTGTAAAGTGTCCCTTAATTTGAACTCTTCATGGTAGCGTCTGTGGCACATGTGAAAACTTTAACTTTCTTGCTGTCTTTTCCCTGTAAGACATGCGGCTCATGCAAGGGGATGAGATATGCCTGCGGTACAAAGGGGACCTGGCGCCCCTGTGGAAAGGGATCGGCCACGTCATCAAGGTCCCTGATAGTATCCTTTGTGTAAAGAAGGGCTGGCACAGGCACTGTCTGCCCAAGTCTGTGACGAACTTGTCCAGAGCACAGGAGACCTGCGTGGGGGTCACTGCTGAGAGCAGCCTCGGGGCCTCAGGTGGAGGGAAGGGTGTGTACAGCTGCGACTGCAACGCCCTTTCTTCAGGTGTCCTCTGAGGGGGCACCGTTTCTATAAAACTGATGAAGAGAGCTGCTTAGGCAGAAGCCAGGGTGCTCCGAGCTATGTGCCTGAGGGCTCTGCGGAAATTCACAGTCAGGGCCTGGAACTTGGGCCCTGGGCTTGGCTGCTCCATGCTGGGTGCTGGCTGCTGCCCCAGGGCTCACGAGGAGGAGGACGGTGCTGGCTGCGCTGGCCCCGGACACGGTGGGCAGAATCTGTCACCGAGAACATGGGTCTCTGGCTGCGTTTTCTGTCTTTGGTGCAGAGGAGGGTCTGTGTCTTCAGTAACAGAGTGAGGTCTCCTCAGAAAGGCTTTTGACCAGAATGAGACTTAACTCGGCGGCATAGATTATGGCGATGAGATCGCTATTGAGCTTCGGAGCAGTGTGGGTGCACCCGTGGAGGTGACTCATAACTTCCAGGTGGATTTCGTGTGGAAGTCAACCTCATTCGACAGGTATGTCTGCCTCCTTCCCAGCCTCTACTTCCCTGCATCTACTTTGCCGTCACCTGCCCTTGGCGTGGCTGCTGCCTCCGGCGTCTCCGTGCTTCTCCTCCTCATCACGGAGGGGCAGGTCTGCACAGCAGCTCCACGGTGGTGCGTGCCACTGACCTGGAGCTTTCCTTTCAGGATGCAGAGTGCGTTGAAAACCTTTGCTGTGGACGAGACCTCCGTGTCGGGCTACATCTACCACAAACTTCTCGGCCACGAAGTGGAGGATGTGATCATCAAGTGCCAGCTGCCCAAACGCTTCACGGCGCAGGGGCTCCCTGACCTCAACCACTCTCAGGTTCTCCCCCGCCCCGGGGGCAGGAGGGTCCCGGACTGCAGAGCCTGCCCGGTGAGCGGCCCTCCGCCGTGCCTGCACCCCTAACGGCCACTTGTATCCGAAGGTTTACGCCGTGAAGACTGTGCTGCAGAGACCACTGAGTCTGATCCAGGGCCCACCGGGCACAGGAAAGACGGTGACCTCAGCCACCATTGTCTACCACCTGGCTCGGCAAGGCAATGGGTAGGGCTCTGCATGGCCCAAGTGGGGGAGAGAGGGAGGCCTGTCTTCCAGGAGGCTTCGGGGCCCAGGGTGTCTGGCATGCTGCATTCTATGCCGTTTGTATTAGATCTGGCCTTTGCGGTTGCTTTTAACAAGCAAACCTGCCATTCTTGTAAAGGCCGTAGTGGGTAGGTCCATCCTGGGTCGTGTTGTGCCTGCGTGCACCTTGGAGCTTTGAGAGGCTTTACAGTGCAAACGGGAGGTGAGGATGTTGGACTCGGGTGCTAGTGGTGGGTTGCTTGAGTAGAGTGAAGATCGGGAAGCTCCAGACCATCTGGCTCTTAGCTCCTTCAGCATCGTGTCACTCCCGGCTTTAGTCTTAGAGCTTGAGCTGGCTCTACCGCCTGTGATTCAAAACAACAGTCTTGGCTAATTCGACTTTCTCTGGGCGAGCACTGACATTTGCTCACATTGTGTTGAAGGCCCGTGCTTGTCTGTGCTCCAAGCAACATAGCCGTGGATCAGCTGACTGAGAAGATCCACCAGACTGGGCTGAAAGTCGTGCGGCTCTGTGCCAAGAGCCGAGAGGCCATCGATTCCCCGGTGTCGTTCTTGGCCCTGCACAACCAGATCAGGAACATGGACAGGTGGGTGTCGGGTAGCCGGCCTTAAGTGAGGTGTGTCTCCCCTGGGCAGGCCTTGGCGGCACACGCCTCCCTCTCATGTGCCCCTGTGTCTGCAGCATGCCGGAGCTCCAGAAGCTGCAGCAGCTGAAGGATGAGACTGGCGAGCTGTCGTCTGCGGATGAAAAGCGATACCGGGCCCTGAAGCGCACTGCCGAGAGGGAGCTGCTCATGGTGAACTCACCTGCCCTGCTGCCGGGGGAACTGGCCTGGGCCTTTGGGCGTTTGTCTTGTTCACTTGGGCCAAAGGACCTGCTTGGATACGTTAAGTCCACGATGGCACCTTTAGTTAGTTTGTTCTTTTGCATTTGAGGAGAGAACTCTGATACCCTCCTCCGTATGCTTTTCTGAGATCACACAGAGACATCTTGTTGAGGTAGATTCCACTTCCCGCCAGCCTCCCTGCTGCTGGGATCTTGGGAACCTGGTCCGTACCCGCGGTGGGGCAGGGGGCAGGTCTGGAGCGCTGTCTCCTGCTCTTTGCTGATGAACCAACCAGAAGTGGATCTCAGCCTGAGCATGGTGCCCTTGGCTTAGCGCTGCCCCTCAGAGGCTGTCTCAAGGCGCCAAGCTCTTTCTTAGGAGTGAAGCCCAACCACTTAAGATCTCGAAAGTTAGGGTCATTGCACCCTGGACAGATGTTGTCAGGGAGGGACCACTTATCTCCATAGTTGTTGAGGAGGGCGTGGACCGGAATGGTGTCTGTGTCCCGTCCTGCCTGCTTTGGGGATCTGGGAACATTGGCCGTGCAGGTGCCCTGATGCCTGGCGCACTCTCTTCCCCAGAATGCAGATGTCATCTGCTGCACGTGTGTGGGCGCCGGGGACCCGAGGCTCGCCAAGATGCAGTTCCGATCCATTTTAATCGACGAGAGCACCCAGGCCACCGAGCCAGAGTGCATGGTCCCTGTGGTCCTTGGAGCCAAGCAGGTGGGCCACAGCCCATCCATTATAGTCTTGTTTGAAAATTGGTGTGCATTCTCTCTTGTTCCAGTTCTGTGTAATTCTTAGTGCTGGGGGTTTGTTTTTAAGTGTCCTGTAGTGCTGTTTGATGCCCTGCCAGAGCACAGAGGGATGCACAGCAGGCCCTTTGAGGGGGTCTTCGAAGGGTGGACTTGGCACAGAGTGCCTTTGTGTGGGTTCTGAGTGCAAGTTTGCGTGTTCCATGTATGTGGTGGGCAGTTTTCCCACCCCCAGGCCATATCTTGCCACTTGAATTCACATAGCCGGGTGGTTGTATGGACCCTGGCCCTCTTAGTCCCCTGAGTGGACGTCTAGGCTGTTCCATGCTTGAGCTTCTTACCTGTGTGGGCCTTTCACCACAGCTGATCCTCGTGGGCGACCACTGCCAGCTGGGCCCCGTGGTGATGTGCAAGAAGGCGGCCAAGGCCGGGCTGTCCCAGTCGCTCTTTGAGCGCCTGGTGGTGCTGGGCATCCGTCCCATCCGTCTGCAGGTCCAGTATCGGATGCATCCTGCGCTCAGTGCCTTCCCATCCAACATCTTCTATGAGGGCTCTCTTCAGAATGGTGTCACTGCAGGTAATACTCGGCCCAGAGTGGGGGGCCTGGGGAGACAATACCTCCTGTCACTTCCTTCTTAAGTGGCCTTACGTGGTGACTGCTAGTGGGTAGGGGACGCCTCAGAGAGATGCAGTGGTCAGTGGGACAGAAAGTGCACTCTGGGACATTCTCGGGGTGTGGGCAAGGGGGAGCCTGTGTCCTCGTAAAATTCAGAGTCACTATGTGAGCATTTCCACCATTGGCGCATCACACCCAACACACACAAGAGGGGGTGGCAGAGCTGACTGCCTGTCCCGCTCCTTCCTCTATCGGTGGTTCTCAAAGTCCGGGCCATGGGGGTCTCAAAGACCTCTGCACGACCAAGGCCAGCCTACTTCTGTAGTAACACTGGGACATCGTGTGCCTTTTGGCTGTGCTGACACTTACGCTAATGGCGCAGAAGCCTCAGCATGAGTCAGTGGTGCGACCAGGCTGCTGTGTGTCGTCACCACCACGCACCTGTGGCAGGCACCAGCCTGGGTGCACAAGCAAAGCGTACTCAGTTTACTAATCCCTGAGTGCATGTTCTTGTGATTCTATGTGTGATGGGAGAGGACGTTCTCCTAAGAAACTTGGCAGGGGTGTGAGGTGCTTGAAGGAAGGACTCACACACTGGTTATACAGACTGGGGTATTTAGCAGGCGTTTTCCCAAAAGTGACCAAAGTGAGCCTGTGGCTTCAAGGAAAATAACTGAGAATATTCATCACCAGTGATAAAATCTGAGAATTCACACCAAAATTAGAATTTTGGAAAACCCATGTCCCCTAGCATAAGCTGATCAAGTCTTCCCAATGCTGCATGGATTTTCTGATGAGATCTTTGGTGGTGACAGATGTCAGGTGCGTCAGCCTTTGGAAGCTCTGCTTGACGGGGTGAGCAGGCACTTGCCATTCCAGTGGCCAGCAAGGGTGCTCCCAAGTCACTGGGGGGGTCAAAGGCCATGCAGGTGCAGGGCAGAGTAGAAAGGCCATCGTCACTGACCTGCAGGGTGACCTCCCGTCCAGCTTTCCTGTAGAATTGGGCAGAATTCCACAGTAGTAGGAAAGGTCATAAAACACGCTTCCCTTTTCCAACCACGTGCATCTGTGACCATCCTCACATGCTGCAAGGGCTCATGGGAGACTGGGAACAGGAGTAGAATAAGCCAGATAGTGAAGTGAGTTGCGAAAATTCACTAAATGTATATTTTAGTGGAAAATACAGTTATTTTTCATAAAAAAATATTTGTAAGTTAATATGTTTATCTTTAAATGAATTTTAAAATATTTTAGATTTCTGGGTTTTAAAATACAATAAATATCAGTAGATGTAATCCATAAAAACAATAGCTGTTTGAACTCAACTTTTCAGAGTGTAAAGGGGTTCTGAGACCAGCATTCATTCAAGAACCAGTTAGTGTCTCATTAATGCCAGCAGCCCACCACGTCGGCCTGTTTAGCCCACGTTATAGGTGAGGAGACTGAGGCCGAAAGTGTGCGTGCCTGGCCAGGGCCCCATGGCTGCTGTGCAATGCAGTCTTGACACTTAGAATGCTGCTGGTCTGTTGGGTGGTGGGGCTAGAAAAGGCCAGGCCATGAGGAGCTTGTTTGTGATTCTCTGACGCGGTTGACACTTGTTGGGAAAGCCACCGCTTAACCGTGATTCACACCCTTGCCCACCTTGCTCCACCTACCTCCACGGCGTCAGCTCCGTAGGGCAGGGGTTGGTGGTGGTGGTTCACTGCTGAACCATCAGTGCCCATGAGTATATTTTTTTAAACTCTCTACTGAAGTGCAAAAAAGTGCCCAGATCCTAAGTGTTCAGCTTAGTGAGTTTTCACTAAGTGAACACACCTGTGTAACTAGCACCTGCATCTAAAAGCACAACCTGACCAGCTCCTTGCAGCCTTGAAGTGACCCCTGTCCAGGGCAGTGCGGGTGCCTGCCCAGACCCACGGACTCAGGATAGCCTGACATCAGTGGTGGCGGGAGTGTTTACACCACAGAAATTGGCCAGCACTGTAGATTAGCCCTCGCCTTACCCCCAGCAGGTGGTTAAGCATTTGCCAGCAGTGAGCAGGTCACCAAGCTTGCCAGCCACTGCCCTCGCTTGAAAGGTTGAGGCTTTGCCTCATTTTCAGCTTGACATAAAAGGGATCATACGACGTGTTCTCATGGGCCAAGCTTCCTTCATCAGTGTTAGGCTATTTTCATGCAAAAATACCAGTTTTCTTACACTAATCTGTTGATCAGGTACAACTCCAGTCAGAATTCCCAAAGGTGTGGGTGGGGTATGTGACAGGACAAGCTGATTTTTTTTAAATTGTAAGGACCAGGCACCCAAGACGAACATGAAGAGCCTGATGAAGGTGGCAACTCATACTAGGAGATGTCAGGAGTTACAGTAAAGCTGCAGTCGCAGAGACACTGGGCACAGTGCCCAGGATAGAGTCCAGAGGCAGACCTATGTGTCCACAGGCCCTGGTGTGTGACAAGATGGGGTCAGCTCAACAGTGTCATTCTTTTTTTTTTTTTTAACCACACCACGTGTCATTTGGCATCTTAGTTCCCCAACCAGGGATCAAACCTGCACCCTCTGCGTTGTGGAAGTGCAGAGTCTTAACCGCTGGACTACCAGGGAAGTCCCAACAGTGTCGTTCTTAAAAGCCAGTTGTAGGGGCATATGAGTCCCTTAAGGTACATCATAAAGCTTCTGGAAGGAAATAGAATATCTTCGTTACTCTGAGGCAGACACAGGTTTCTTTTTTTTTTTTTTGCAGTACGCGGGCCTCTCACTGTTGTGGCCTCTCCCGTTGCGGAGCACAGGCTCCGGACGTGCAGGCTCAGCGGCCATGGCTCACAGGCCCAGCCGCTCCGCGGCACGTGGGAGCCTCCCGGACCGGGGCACGAACCCGCGTCCCCTGCATCGGCAGGCGTACTCTCAACCACTGCGCCACCAGGGAAGCCCCCAGACACAGGTTTCTTAAACAGACTGCAGAAAGCACTAACCAGTGAGATCTTTTCAGCCAGTGAGCCGGCTTCATCCCAGACACGGTGCCAGGTGTTCCTGGGAGTTTCGGTACTCGGTGGCCTGGCCCGGGCCCGCAGACCTGGGTCTTTTGCCTGGAGCCTGCGGTTTCCTGCCCCACCGTGTGCCTGCCCAGGATGGCATGGCCTCCACTCCAGCTCTCCACCTTAGCTCAGTCCAGACTGCCTACACTTTCTTCTCTGATAGGATATTCTCTTTTTTTCTCCTCTACGATGACAGCGGATCGTGTGAAGAAGGGGTTTGACTTCCAGTGGCCCCAACCGGATAAACCGATGTTCTTCTACGTGACCCAGGGCCAAGAGGAGATTGCCAGCTCAGGCACCTCCTACCTAAACAGGTAAGCAGTGATTCATCTGTGGCGTCTCCTAGCTTCAGTGACGGCTTGTCCAGTGACTGCTAACCTGTGGTTTTGTTTAATGTGGTGGTGAAACTTTTCCTTGTCTCCCTCATCCTTATTCTGTTCAGACACTTAAACCAACAGCCTACTTCCAATCTCATCTTTTCAGCGTATGTTTTTATGTTGAGCAGATCCTTCATAAGCCCACGCGTGAGCCTTTCTATCCCTCATGACTCCCTTGGTAAAGGATGGGCAGCCCAGCTGTGGCCGCACTGGGCAGGGCCTTCCCAGGGTCGTGCTGGAGGCGGAACTGCCCCTGAGCTTCCCACAGCCTCCAGCCTTGGTCGGGGGGCGGTCTCAGGAGCCCACAGGTGGAGCCTGGGAAGTGAAAGCCTGATTTTCTTAGGACGGAGGCTGCAAATGTGGAGAAGATCACCACGAAGCTGCTGAAGGCGGGCGCCAAGCCAGACCAGATCGGCATCATCACGCCCTATGAGGGCCAGCGCTCCTACCTGGTGCAGTACATGCAGTTCAGTGGCTCCCTGCACACCAAGCTCTACCAGGTGCGCGCGCCCAGTCCGGTCTGCTGGCTCCTACCCCAGGCACTGACCTTTGACCGCCTTGTAACAGAGGCGCAGTGAGCCGGTGGCCAGCACCTAGGGACTCTGCAGGCTTCAGGTCCCAGGCTCATCGCTGGGATTTGATGGTGCATCTTAACACCAGGCTGAGCACACCAGGCTGAAGGGTCCTTGAAGGAAGCCTATTGGCTGACCGTGACCGTTGCCCCTGCAGGAGGTGGAGATCGCCAGCGTGGATGCGTTCCAGGGCCGCGAGAAGGACTTCATCATCCTTTCCTGTGTGCGGGCGAATGAGCACCAAGGCATTGGATTTTTAAACGACCCCAGGAGACTTAATGTGGCCTTGACCAGAGCACGGTATGGAGGACTGAGTCCTGTTGGGCCTTGCTGGTGGCTTCTCTTGCATAGGAGTCCTTCTGAGGCGCTGGGAGGGGTTGGCCCAAGAGGCTGCTCAGTGCCTGGTTCTTTTCCTATTAATTCTCATACCCCAGCTGCACCCTGGGCTGGGGCACAGGGCATGGTAGAGGGGCTTCGCCAGTGCTAGTGGTCAGAGGGCTCCCAGCAGCAATTCGGAAAGAACGTCTCACTCATGAGTTGTCTTTGTTTCTGTGTCCTGGTGGCTTTCTGTGGCCTCAGTCTCGAAGGAAATTCCATCCCAACAACGGAGTGTCCTTGTCAAGTTGTTTAATCCATGAGTCTAATGTTTTAGTCCTATTTGCCTTGTTCAGTTCTGGAATAAAACTTTTCTGAAATGGTGAGGGACCCAGAGGGCAAGGTGGACCCCGTGTTACCCCCACGTGACACCAGACAACAGCCACCATCGTACCAGCCCCAAGCAGGGCTCACGTTTGCATGTTGGTCCCTTCCCCACTGAGGGCACCTTGGTTTTCGTTTGTTACCCCATTTGTTTTGTGGCCAGCTTTGGCAGGGGCGGGGGTGGTCCCAGCACAGCCTGATGAGTGTGAGCATCCATTAGCAGCTCAGCTTGGGCCTCGAGTTACATGCCCGGCCCATAAGGGGTCCCGAAGCTGCTGTGGAGCCTGCCTGGGCCACTTATGACATAGTGCCCAGGAGGCTGACTCGTGGTTGCAAACAAGGAGACTCACTCTGAGCTCATCGGCCCACAGAGGTGTTTTGACATCTGGGCTCCACAGAAATCTGCCCTCAAATAAACCCAGTTGTAGGCTCGGCAGCTACAGGGTGGGCTCCAGTGAAAGTCACCTCAGCTCGCAGTTACCCACCCGTCCCCAGCATTCACAGCGGGCACTGGCACAGGCAGGGCAGGCGTCTGGTTAGGGAGGTCGAGGGTGGCACCCAAGGCTCCTGTATGGCAAGAGGAGGGGTGCCTGGTGGGCGGGGTGCCAGGAGAGCTGCCTGGGCACCTTTTACTCTGGACTTGGGTTTCGAGTTCGTTTGCTCTTGCCTTGGACCAATCTGCGTAGTGCTCTGCTCACTGTGCAGCCCTAAGCACGGCACTCTTTGTGCCCACGTCTCGCAGATATGGGGTCATTATTGTGGGCAACCCAAAGGCCCTGTCCAAGCAGCCGCTCTGGAACCACCTGCTGAACTACTACAAGGAGCAGAAGGTGCTGGTGGAGGGGCCGCTGAACAACCTGCGGGAGAGCCTCATGCAGTTCAGCAAGCCCAGGAAGCTGGTCAACACCATCAACCCGGTGAGGGCCGGCCGCGGGCAGGGGGCGGGGAGGCGGGGAGGAGACTGCTGGGAACCCCGTCCTCCCCAAGCCAGTGTTCCAGGCACGTGGCAGTGAGCGATGGCAGGTGTGACACGTGACTAGTGTGAGCTGAGGGTGCGCCGAGAGTGTCAGTGTGTGAACAGGAGCCATGCATGCCGGTCTGTCCCCACAGAGCCCCCCCACGCCAGGTCTCCCTGCTGTTCTGAGGCCTTTCTGGCCTTGGACTTCATGGGATGCTACGTCACAGGTGGCACCTAGGGGTCAGACCCAAGCAGTTAGGGAACTTGGCAAACCCAAGGTGCTCTGGGGGCCTAGGGAGTGGATGCTGCTTGAGCTGAAGCCCAGAGACGGAAATGTTTGGCAACAAAGACCAGGTCAGGTGAGGAGGGGCAGGCAAGGCCCAAAGCACACAAGGCCCAAAGCCGGCAAGCCTCGGGGTAGTCCTCAGTGCAGCCTGGCCACCTCCCAGGCCACCAGATCTTTGGAAGTTCTTCCTTGTATCAACATGATAAATTCCTCACTTATCTAAACCCTTTGCAGGGAGCCCGCTTCATGACAACAGCCATGTATGATGCCCGGGAGGCCATCATCCCAGGATCCGTCTATGACCGGAGCAGCCAGGGTGAGTCTCTGCAGGGGACCGGACCGGCCCCACAGTTGTTGACCGTTCCCACGCCCACAGCTTCCAGCCCTGTTACTCCTGGAGTGGCCTCCCAAGCCTTGGTCCACAGAAGCCTGTTTGACAGAGTTTTCTCAGCTTCCCTTGTCAGAAATCAAATAATTGGTCTTTGGCCATTTCTAAAAACCAGATGTTTTTAAAATAATACAGCTCAATGGACAGCAGTTTCTCAACAAATACCGCACGCAGCTCAGCCAGTTTGCCCCTGTGCTCACACCCCACCCTGCCTGCCCTTCGCTCGCCTTCTCAGTGGGGGTGTCACACCCACCGCCTCATTTCAGGTTTCGCGGCTTCCCCAAGCTTCAGCTCCATCTGTCAGACCTCAGGGTTGCGCATGCCCGCTTTTCCTGTGTGAGGCTTCCGTATGTACTGAGGCTGAGCCTTATCCTGCTGCTGCGATGACGACTCTTGCCTGAGCCAGTCTGTAGATGGTTCCCATTCATCCCCCAGATCCCTGCCTCCTGGGACCCTTCCCTGCACCAGCCCGCATGGAGGGTGACTGCCTCACCCATGACTCTGTGCCACCTCCCCGAGTTTCACATTGGCCTTAAACCTCTCATGTGCTTGCCACTCACCCTGAGGGCAGGCGCACCCCAGCTGCTCCTTTTCCACATTAAATTGGCAAGGCCCCTTTCCCTGCCCCAGTGTTCTCCCTGTCCCTGGGCTCAGACAGGGGATTGTGTTTTTTTGTTTGTTTTTGTCTGTTTAAATATTCATTTATTTACTTATATTTGGTTGCGCTGGGTCTTGGTTGCGGCAAGCGGACTCCTTAGTTGCAGCACATGGGCTCCTTAGTTGCAGCACGCGAGCTCTTAGTTGCAGCATGCATGTGGGATCTAGTTCCCTGACCTGGGATCAAACCTGGGCCCCCTGCACTGGGAGCGCAGAGTCTTAACCACTGCACCACCAGGGAAGTCCCAGGGATTGTGTTCTTGAAGAACAACAGATCTCTTATCACCACATCTGACGAGTCCCTGTGTGGCTGGGGGTTTCCTGGGTCCGTACTTCATCCCTGATGCCACCGTGGGTCTGGCTACACCCAAGGTTGCCCTGGGGGCTTTTGCTTTCAGTGAGATCTGCTGGTCTGTCAAGCTTGGTCTTTTTCTTTTGATTGGGGGGTGGCAGGGTGGCAGTGGTAGCATGTAATATGAATATAACATTTGCCATAAAAGGTTTTTTTTTAAGAAATTAGAAATGCATAGCGGTTTCAGTTTTTCAGATCCCCATGGGCCAGTGATTCTCAGAATCCCCTGGGAGAAAAGGTGCCTTCCCAGGCACCAGCCTCAAGGAGGCTATTGGGTGCAGGGAGGGGGAGGGGGTTGAGTTGTGAGATTCTGCATCAGGTGACTTTGCCGTTAGGGACGCACCAAGAAACGCTGGGGCAGACAAAGCAGTGACAGGACCAAACAGACATTTCAGCTGTGGGCAGGCAACAGATTCATCTGGATGCAGTGTGATGCCTGCCGTTCACCTTGTGTCTTATAGGCCGGCCCTCGAACATGTACTTCCAGACCCATGACCAGATTGGCATGATCAGTGCTGGCCCCAGCCACGTGGCTGCCATGAACATTCCCATCCCCTTCAACCTGGTCATGCCGCCCATGCCGCCACCGGGGTATTTTGGACAAGCTAATGGGCCAGCCGCAGGTGAGCACTGAGTGGCATCCCATGGGGAAAAGCAGTTTGGCCTTGGAGTTTGTTCACATCCAGGCTTTGAACAGGAGTGCTTGTCTGTGAGGCTCAAAACCTCGTTCAAGGAACCCTGGATGGCTGTCTTTCAGGCCGGGGCACCCCAAAAGGCAAGACTGGTCGTGGGGGACGCCAGAAGAACCGCTTTGGGCTTCCTGGGCCCAGCCAGACGAATCTCCCCAATAGCCAGGCCAGCCAGGATGTGGCGTCACAGCCCTTCTCACAGGGCGCTCTGACCCAGGGCTACATCTCCATGAGCCAGCCCTCCCAGATGAGCCAGCCCGGCCTCTCCCAGCCTGAGCTGTCCCAGGTGAGCCCTCTGCCACTTTAACTTGAGACGTCTCACACCCACAGAAAAGTCAGACCAGCCCAGGGAGCCCTCTTCACACATGCAGACCCCGTGACACTTACCCCTAAAGACCTTAGCAGGGGGACTGTAGGTCTAGAACATTCCATCCACAATACTGTCCTGGGTAGCGTGTCTCCAATGGTGAAGTAACCAGTGTGGGTTTCCTGCCACTTAGGCTTGAGGATAGGTTTCCAGATTATTCCCTGCGGCTGGTGATGGGCTGGACGCAGAGCAGGTTCTCAAGCCTGGGAGGGTGAGTGCGCATCCTTCGACTGGGTGCTCATCTCTCCAACCTTGTCTTCCAGGACAGTTACCTTGGAGATGAGTTTAAGTCACAGATTGATGTGGCGCTGTCGCAAGACTCCACGTACCAGGGGGAGCGGGCATACCAGCACGGCGGAGTGACGGGGCTGTCCCAGTATTAGAAGGCAAGCTGGCCTCTGGTGGAGGTCTTCGCTGGGATCTGGACTTGTAGGAAAATTTGGGAAATATGGCAGTCTCAAGTCCTCGAGGGGCCAGTGCATCCTGTCACCTGTCACTCTGGGTCCCTGCACCTCTTCTTAGTGTCTGGGGGATGTGAACTTCATGCACACCGTCTGTGCCACGGTCCTCTCCAGAGAGAATCTTAGAGCTGCTCCTGGTGGGCAGCCAGGAAGTGGACGTACCCCTCGCCCTGATGAGGCAGGTCGTGAGGGTGGCGAGGGCCCCAGCTCCTAGGTGCACGGGTGCCTCGGGGTGCTTCTAGGTGCCCGCGAGGGTCCTGCCTCATGGTTCTCCATCTGTAACAAGGCCGAGCAGGGCAAGCATAGGCCTGGGGCTTGCTCCTCTGCCCCTTCCTGACTGTGTGCACGGAAAGTGGGATGCAGTGATGCTGGGAGAAGGGGCCTCATGGTTCTCCATCTGTAACGAGGCCGAGCAGGGCAAGCATAGGCCTGGGGCTTGCTCCTCTGCCCCTTCCTGACGGTGTGCAGGGAAAATGGGATGCAGTGATGCTGGGAGAAGGGGCGTACCGCTGTTGAACAACACAGGCTCAGCAGCCTTAACTCTTGGCTGCCTTCTCTCCGGGTGGGAAGTCATTGGTCTGGGTACCCGGCCGGCCTCTGAGGTCATGTTTAACACATGAGGACGCAGGTGCCAAGTGGAGTCGGGGAGAAAGCCCCGTCCGTGCCTTCTGGGCCAGGCCCGGGAGCTGCCCCAGCTCCCACTTTCTCTGAAGCCTCTTGCCCTCCCTCCCTCCCCAACAGGTGGCAGCGGAAGAGCTAAGCTACGTGGCTTAGTCCATCAGCATCTTATTCTGGGTAATAAAAAATAAAAATAAATGGATACCTGTTTTCCACTGCTAAAACTGAAGCACCACTGTGAGCAACAGGAGAGGGAGAGGAGTACCCGAGGGAGAGAGGAGCCCGAGACAGAGCGAGCGCCCACTGCTGGCACGTGGCGGCGAGGAGACGGAGAAGGGAGAGCGGGAGGTGGGGCGGCCACGGAGGACCGCCCGCCAGCGAGCCCCGCCAGCCCCGCTCGCCGAGGAGCCCAGCGCTCGCCCGCTGCGTCCACACCTGGGTCTGCGACCAGGGCGGAGGGAGGAAGACCCTCATCTCAGAGTAGCCCTTTCCTCTGTTCTTTTCTTTCTTTTTCTCTTTTATTGAAAGGGGACTACGTTTTAGCAGGAAAAACTACGCGTTTCTGTGCTGAGCAGGCTCCTTGCGGTGGCGGCCGTGCCGGGAGAGCCCCTCAGAGTGGGTTCTGTCCACGCTGGCTCTGATATCGCCGCGCTCACAACTGCCTGTGTTCTAGGAGGGTTTTCATTTAAAGAAAATATGGTGGTTTGTGTTTTTCTGTTTGTTTTTTAAAGATTCTTTCAAAGGAGTACTGAAAAATATACTTTCCTGAATTTGTCTCTCAAATCTTAGTGGTGGACCTGGGAGATGCGAGAAGCTTCCAGAAACGAAGTTTAAACATGCCAAAACAACTCAAGATTAGGATCAACACCTGTGACGGGAGGAGGATTTTTTTTTTTTTTCAGTTTTAGCTTCCAGCAGCTTCTCCCTGTACGTCAGGGCAGTGAGGGAGCATGGTCCCGGGCCGGGCAGGCGACTCCGTGGTCTCTGCTGGACTCCGAGAAGCAAAGCGCTTCCCGTGTGCCGTGGACTCGGCCCCGCAGGAGGGGCCTCGGGCAGGACTGGCCGTGAGGCCAGAGGGCAGGAAGGTGGCAGTTCCCTGGCCAGTGGCTCCTTCCCCAGGGTCCTTCCTGAGGATTTGGTGGAAAGCACTAGCCAGGAGGATCTGTCCCCGTTCCCAGGGAGGCTCCCACCGTCGCTGTGGCCAGTTAGGCTCACTGAATGCCCCATCCCCTCTTGTTCCCCCACCCTACCTGACTAGTTTGGAGCCCTTCTACCTGTGGGCACAGTTTTGATGAGGTGGGGTCATTTTAACTTTGGCGGGGAAAGGGGATACATTTCTGAAATAAGTTGGTTCTGTGCCGAAGGGCTTGAAGGAGTTGTCACATCACGTTTTACAAGGGGCCTCTGCCTGGGTCTGGGTTGCAACTTGCATTTATTGTTGCTGGTGGAGTCACCCCCAGCTCTTCGCACACCGTGACGGGGATTAGCCTCCCTGGCGGGACCTAGTTGGGGACTGTCTAACCCTAACCCTGCCTATCCAGGCCCTGATGACCCTGACCCCCAGCATCCCCCTCCCCATGTGCCTTATCCCAAAGCCTCCAGATTCTAACTGGTACATGGGAGAGACGGGGGACACACAGGCCACCTTCCTTCTGGCAAGGCCTCTTATTTATTACCATTGCTGTAGTGCTTTCGGTTCCCACTTCTTTTGGTATCTGCATAGAGTTTGGATAGGTTTTTGCTATGACCCCTTGTGCACTGTCCCCATGGGTGACACACCCACCCACCCTGTTCTGTTCCTTGGAATGCTTTGCCTCTGCTTTGTGCTGTTTGCTTTTTTCTCCACCTTAGCAACAGTTGCTATGAGTCCCCCAAATCAAGAAGCATCTGTACCAAGGCAATGTAACTTTTTGATTTTCGGTCAATTTGTTTTAACTTCTTTTGTCACCAATAAAATCTTAATAAACAGCTCTGCATTCACACTGGGGCTGGATAACTACAGGGGGTGGCAGAGCACTTGGTCTGGGGTTCTGCCTGGTTGGGGGTGGGGGATTCGGAGCCACCTCAACGGCAAAGCTGAGACGGGCCAAACCTGTGCAGCAGGGACGGGAGTTGGGGAATCTGGGCCTACGCAGGGTCAGTTCCTGGGGCCCGTGTACATTAGACGTTGGGCCCCCTAGAGATGGGTTCTGGGAAGGCTGCGCCGGCGGCGTCACTTGTAGGACCTCCACCCACCATCCTGGTGGTCGATGGTGATGGACATAGCTGCTTCCCTCCCCACTCCCAGGTGACAAGACCCGAGAAGGCAGCAGAGCGGACCACGCAGTGTTTATTGTTGCCCTCTCCCGCCCGCCCCCGGTCAGCGGCAGCCGCACTCATCCACCACCATGTCTTCGTAGTGCCGCAGTACCACGTTGTCGCTGTTATCGAAGAAGAGCACGGAGATGGGCGACAGGCGCGCGGGCACGCAGCAGGGAAGGCCGGCGGCGGCGCTAGGGGCGGCCGCGTGCATGAGCGCGCGCAGCACAGCGTGGTTGAGCGCGGGCGTCCCGCCGGGTTCGGACAGCGCGGCGGGCAGCCCGCACTTGCCCTGGCAGTAGTTGGCCAGGAAGCCGCGTGGCGCGATGACCCAGCGGTGCCAGCCCACCTCGCGGAAGCTCACGTAGAGCCGCCGCGCGCGACACGCGCCCCCAGGGCCGCCGCCCACTGCGGGCTCGGCCTCGCGCCGCGGCCGGGCCAGGGGGTGGCACAGGCGCGGGTCGAGGGTCACCAGCAGCAGCGAGGCCTCGGCCAGGCTCGCGCAGGCAGCGGGAGCCCGGGGACGCAGCGCCAGAGTCAGGCGGAGGCTGCGCGGCGCCGAGGTGTTGCGGGCCCAGGCGGCGCCCAGCAGCTCGGCGCGCACCGGCATTCCCAGGGCGGACACCGCCTGGCGGAGCACCACCTGCCCGGGGCCCGCGCCCGCCGGCGCCACGCTCAGCTCCCAGCCGCCCGCCGTCCCCGCCGTCGCCTCTGTAGCCGCGAAGCGCAGCTCCAGGCGGGCCTGGCTCGGGCGCTCGGCTGGCTCCACGGCCGACAGGTCGAAGACGACGGTCCACTCAGGGCACTGTCCCGCAGCTGAGGCGGGCTCCGGGGGCCGGGCGGCCGCGCCTGGGGAGGAAGGGAGAGGGCTCGGCTGGCGCTGGGTCCCCACTCGGTGCCGACCGGCCCGCGAATGGGTCTTGGTTGGGGACAGCGGGGGAAGGTGAGCGACCGGAGCTGGGGGTCGCACCATCTGTTAGAAGGCGTCAAATGGTGTGAAGCGGCGGTGGGTGAGGGAGATGGAGTGGGGGCAGGGCGTCACTTGCAAGGAAGAGGCCCCGACCAGTGTAGGGCGGCCAGCCCGCCGTTGGGGACATAGGCGGGGGTGGGGAGGTGGGGGGGGGGGAATGAGCGAACGCATGGGGCTAGTGGGGAAGCGATGCTAAGGCGGGTGGCATCTGCAGGAAGGCATCAAGTGGTGTGAAGCGGCAGAGGGGGTGGGATGGAGTGGGGGCAGGGCTTCAGCTGCAAGCAAGGGGCCCTGCTCGGTGCAAGGGAGCCTGGCCTTCGGATTACTCCCCCACCCCATCCCCTGTCCCGGCAGGTGTCCACGCGGAAGAGCTGAGGGAGTTCAGAGGCCCAGGTTGCTTGCGGGCTGGACGGGGAGGGTGGCGACCCTCAGGGCTCTCCGGCCTTCCTCACGCGCCGCTGGAGGCTCGTGGCGGGCTCGGGGCGCCCAGCGGGGTATCGGCCTCCCAGACCCACGCCCCCAGCGCAGACCCCACTCACCGCGGTCCGGGACGTGGCGCACGATGTTTCCGGCGACCCCCAGCTCCTCCATATGGCACGGCCGCAGGGTAGTCCCCAGGGGCGTCCTCCGAGGGCCCGCCCTGGCCTCCTGGTGGTCCCGGCGGCGGAACAGGCGCCACATGACAGGGGGTACAGGCCGGGACTTGGGGGCGCCCCGGGGCACGTCGGGAAACCCGAGAGCCTGGAGTAGGGCGGCGGCGTGGCCCGGGGGCGCGGGGGCGCGGGCCGGGGGTGACGAGGGCAGCAGCATGGCCAGTAGGAGAAGAAGGACGTGGCGGCCCGGACGCCGGCACAGCGGTGGCATCTTCGTCACAGGCGGCGGCCGGGCGAGTGCTCAGGGGCTGGTGGGCTCCGGGACCTGCGGGCTGGGGGCGGGACCGGGGTCCCTGGAAAGACCTGGGCCAGGTCAGGGTCTCGGGGGGCGTGGCCGCGATCCTGAAGTCGAATAGGGACCAATCACGGGGGCGGGGTCTCGAGGGGGCGGGGCAGGGGTCCCGGGAGTGGCCAGGGCGGGGTGGGTTGCGGCGGGGGCGGAGCCTGATAGGGCCAGGGTACAGGGGGCGAATGGGGCAGCCGCGTGGCTGGTCCCCGAGGGCGAGGTTGGGTGGGGCTGGGTCCTGGGCGGCGGGGCCGGGGTCGAGGGGTTCAGAAGCGCTTGTCCTTAACCAGTCCATTCCTCAGCGGCTTCCTGCGAGCCAGAACCGGCCCAGGTTAGCCTAGGGACCCCACGCCACCACGTAGCGCCTCCCACCACCGTCCCGCCCTCCTTGCCCTCCTTTTCCCAGCCCCGCCCCATTCTTCCTCCCAGCCCACAAGGCCAAAAGACCCTGCCATCTGCCTGCTGGGCAAGTGGTCCCTGCTCCTTCCTACAATTAAACCCTCCTCTCCCCTCCCCCCTGGGCCACCCGCGGCTGCTGGAGGGCAAAAGTCACCTACCAACCTCTGCCTGATTTAAGCCCATCGCCTGGACCTGGACCAGCGCTTTATCCTCCTCCTCTCCCAGGGAGGCAGAACTGGCCAGAGCCCCCGGCTATCCCACCGGGCAGGCTCCTCCCCAACTACAATGGCCCTACCAGGAAAGGCTTCCCAGCCCATGATTCTCCATCCACTGCCCTCTGTCTACACCTGCCACAGCCCCTTCTTTGCTTCCATGTCCTTAAAACAACTTATGTAGTGTTTTAAAACGAATCAGTACTGTAAGATCCCAGAGAAAGACCCCTAACGTCTAAACAACGTTCATGGTTTGCATATTTCAAACTGTCTACAAAGATGTCTTCTCCTGCACCTCAATTTTCCAAAAATGTGCCACCGAGATCGCTCCCATGTGCACTGATGATCTCCTTAATTCCATCTTCCCTGCCTGTGTTAGTGGCAGGTCTCTGGGGTCCCGACTGGGAGGGGACCTGCACCCTGGGGATCTGCCCAGGCCCACCTTACTGGACTCAACAGGTCTACCCCTGCCCCTCACCGCTATTGCCATCACTTGCTCGGTGTTGTGTCCTGTTTAACTGGCCAGCCTGCTGATGCCAAGACAGTATCTCCCCGCAGTCTTACGGTCACGGCCATTGACCATTCCTATTCCCACGTATGAGAACTCTTCGTGCCTTTGCACATGGTCCATCAGTCTCTGCTAAAGTGAATTCTACAGTCTAGTTTATGTACAACTGTATTAAGTTTTCTGAGCCAGTAATATATTCTCACGGTCTAGACCTCAGAAAGCATAGAAAACTCACAGTTCAACCGAGCGGCTCCTAGGGATCTACCACCCTTTGACTTCTGTGTATCCTCAGATACTAGCATATGTGCATTACTGTACCCTGCAGCCCTTTGGTTTGTGGAGCACTCTAGCTCAGAGACCGTTCCATATGAGAACATAAAGACTTTCCTGGAGAAGATGGTCTCAGTCACTTTAGTTTGCTCTTCCCTGGGGCTGGAGCCACTGGATGCCCCTTCCTGGGAGCACACCTCCCGCCCTCGGCCCACTTCTCCGTGGGCTGCTGTTTTCTCTCGCTGCCACCGCGGGAGCCCTTTATCTGGGAGATCAGAGATAAGCCCCCCGTGGACCTCCCATCTGTCCTATATCTTCAGCTTTGCCTGTTGGTCTTTTAGACAGAGCAGAGGTGGGGTTCCCAGCTTCTTGAGTCTTCTCATAGTTCAGTTGCTGGACGGCACAGTCTCTCATTTCGACTCTTTGATTGCACAGCTTCCATTTCTGCATCAACATCTTTGATGCTTTGGGAGTTTGCACTGGGGGCTCATGCGAGATAAAGATGGTTACCAAGCAAGCGTCCCATCGACAGTTCTTCCTTCCCTCCCGGGATGCTTCTTTGCTAAAGTTTGATGGGCTCAGCTCTGTTCCCACTGTTTTAATTCCTATACTTCTATAGAAGGTTTAATACCTCCAAGGATCCGTACCCCCGCCCTGTGCCTCTTTATCAGAGCTTTCCTGTGGTGATTCTGGTTTGTTTTTCTGCACAAGCTTCCAAGTGCCCCCTCCCTCCTCAAAAACAGTGTATTTGCGGGGGAGGGGAGTACCCAACTAGGGCGAGACGGCCTCTCTGCAGAATCAGATTTACACTTTTTCGTCTCAGTGCACCACAGCGGGAAAGAGAAAATCAGGACGAGGGTGGAAGCTGCAGGGGGATGTGGGCAGGCAGAGACTCGGGTGGATTCTGGATGTTTCCTTGAGGATAAGGAGGAGAGGGAGAGACGGGGGGCTCCCTAGGGTTTTGCAAGGTTTTCACCCTGAGTTGCCATCAAGTGCGATGGACAAATGTTCACGAGAGGTAGTTTGCGGTGGGAACGGGGGTTGATTCTGGATATTTAGAAGGTGCTTGGAATGTCAAGCAGACGCTGACACAGACAATGGCACTCAGAGGAGCACTGTGAGCTGGGAGAGAAACTTGGAAGTCGGGGTGGATTAAGTGAAAGGGCCCTGGGAGAGGGGGAGGCCAGATGCGGAGCAGGAAGGCACTAAAAAGTGAAGCGGGAGCCCACGTGCCGCAACTAAGGAGACTGCGAGCCGCAACTAAGACCCAGTGCAACCAAGTAAATAAATAAATACTAAAAAAAAAAAAAAAAAAAAGAAAGTGAAGCAGGGAGCAGAGGCAGACTGGCGATTGCAAAAGGAGAGGTTGGGTTGGGTATGGGGTTTCTTTTGCGGGGGTGACAAAAATGTTCTAAAACCGCAGTGATGGTTTCACAACTCTGTGAATGGACTAAAAACATTGACTTCTACATGGCAAATGGGCAAATTGCATGGTGTGTGAATTCCATCTCAATAAAACTGTTCAAAAAAAGGCGGGGGGGAGTGACCACCAGATTTGTTTAGCATCAGTGGAGCGGACAGGAGTGGTCTCGGGGTGGTGGGGGGAAGACCCCAGAGGGAGCTGGGTTCGAGAAGGGAGGAGAAGGGGGTGCTGGGCTGTAAGCGGAGCGGAGAGAGGAGGTTTCTCTTCTTGATCAGAATGTCCCTGAGCAGGCAAAGGGGTGGACATCAGTGGCCCGGGACGGTGGCCTCAGAGGGAGACGGACCATCTACCAAAGCAGCCAGCCGGCACTAGAGGGTGGATGTCCTCATCCGGCTACCCCTGCTTTCCTGGGGACACGGAAGCCAAGTCATCGGGTGAGGGGACAATGGTGAGGACAGTTGGTGGCCGAGGAGAAGGAAGAGTCTCAGGAGATCAGGCACTGCCCAGGCATCGCTGAGGACCCCTGGCCCCCATTAGTGCTGCAGCGAGGACCAGATGTGCGGGTCATGGCTCTTCAGATACAGCGGGGGCAGCTGAGAGTGTCACGGAGGAGAAAGCCGGTGTACGGAGGGGTGGGGTAGCCTCAGGCAGGTCAGCAGACCCAGAGCGGGGTGAGGGCCCCCGATGGATGGCGGTCCCAGCAGCCCAAGAGAACGATGGGGGCTTCAGACCGACGTCGTGACCAGGGTGCAGGGGCCACTGCAGGGGGCCGAAGACAGAGGTCCAGGAGGGGCCCCATGGAGGGGGTTCAGAAGAGAGAACCAGCAGGAGCAAAGAAGGCCTCAGTGCTGCTTTGCCACGTGATTTGTTCTCCACTCCGGGGTCCTTCAAAGTGGTTCTCAGTCATTGTTTTCAAATCTAACTGCATTTTCATCATACATGGTCTGCACGATCCTGGTTCTGAGCAACGGAGGTTGCCCCTGGTTTTTTTCAATTTTGAGAAGTGTTCCTGTGCTTAAAAAGAACATCTGTTCTTGCTTCGGAGCTGCCTGATGAGGAACGTGGACTTTACCTCCTGTGGTCCCATCTCGCCACAGTTTAGGGCTGCATCATGCGGATCCTTTCACATCAAAAATTACACCTTTCTCCTCCTGTGTTGTTTTTTTTTTTTTTTTTTGCGGTACGCGGGCCTCTCACTGTTGTGGCCTCTCCCGTTGCGCAGCAACAGGCTCCGGACGCGCAGGCTCAGCGGCCATGGCTCACGGGCCCAGCCGCTCCGCGGCATGTGGGATCTTCCCGGACCGGAGCACGAACCCGTGTCCCCTGCATCGGCAGGCGGACTCTCAACCACTGCGCCACCAGGGAAGCCCTCCTCCTGTCTTTTTACTTACAACTTTTATTTATCCTGGAGTTGAAGTCTTTTGACCAGGTCAGAGATGGATTTATTTAAAAGCCCAGTCGCGTAATTGTCATGATTATTCCACGTGTGTTTATTTGCATGCGCAATAGTTGAGATTCTACCCTCATTCTGCATTACTTACCCTGCTTTTTCTAGCTTTCCTTTCCTGCATTTACTTTGTTGTACCTGTTTTTGGTTCCATTCTCCCTTCTACACCCTAATAGTGTTAACATAAATACTCAATATAGCCCAAAGGTAATGCCCTACCCTCCTGCAAAATGCAAAGCCACCAATCCTGTTTCAATAATATTAAATATTTCAGCTCTAATTTTTTAAAATCTCTCAAATAAGGCGTTAAAAAAATTTTTACCCAGATATGTATCAATTTCTCTGCTGATCTATCTCTTGGGGTAGTTTTCTGAAATATTCTCCTAGAGAAGATCTGTGAATGGTAAGCCTTCTTAGTTTTTGTTCCTGCAGATATCCTTTTTTTTTTTTTTTTTTTTGGTGGGGATGCTGGGGACCAAACCCAGGATCTCATGCAAGCCAACAGGTTTCCTTTCTCTTGAGTAACTGTTTTTAAACTTGTGTGTAAGAGTCCCGGTTTCTTGTTACTTCCTTTCAGCATTTGAGGTGATATCTGACTCCAGTCTTCCAGCTTCCCTCGTTGCTGTTAGTCTGTCACTGTTTCGTAGGTCATCTCTTCTTTTCTGTAGCTGTTTCACATTTCACTATGATGTGTCTGGGGCCCGGATGCCTTTGTATTCATCCTGCTTATGATTTATGTCTTGTCACTTTCTGGAAAAATTCTCAGCATTATGTCTTCTCATGTTGTCTCTCCCTGTCTATCTATCTCCTATTAGGACTCAGCCACATAATTCTTACTATTCTAGCTGTCATATTTTCCATTTGTTTAGGCTGCATCCTAGGTAATTTCTCCGCAGCTTACAATTCACTGATTCTCTTTTCAGCTGTATCTAATCGTTGGAGACTTAACATCTATAATAGGTTGAACGGTGGTCCCTAAAAGGATATGTCCACATCCTAATCTCTAGAACTGTGACTGTGACTCTATTTGGAAAAAGAGTCTTTGTAGATGTAATTAAGTGAAGGAATTTGGGATGAGATCATAGTGGTCTAAATCCAATGACAAATGTCCTTATAAGAGCCAGAGAGACCATTTGAAGACAGGAAATGGAGATTGGAGTGATGCAGCCACAAGCCAAAAAACATCTGGAACCCCCAGAAACTGGAAGAGGCAAGGAAGACCTTCAGAGCAAGAGTGGCTCTGCTGACACCTTCATTTCAGACTTCTGGTCTCTAGAACTGTGAGAGAATAAACCTCTGTTGTTTTAAGCCCCCTAGTTTGTGGTACTTTGTTACGGCAGCCCTAGGAAAGAAATATATTTAACATCCAATGCTGTTTTTCATGCTCTCTCATGCCTTTTACATTTTTAATAAACTTTTCATTTTAGAATAATTTTAGATTTGCAGAGATAGCATAAAGAGCTCCACGGTAGCCATTGCCCAAGTCTCCCCGAACGTTAACACTTTGTATCTCCACAGTGCATTTATCACAACTAAGAAACCAATGCTAGAACATTGCTATGAGCTAAACCATAGACTTTATTTGAATTTCACCAGTTTTTCCACAGATGTCCCTTTTCTGGTCCAGGATCCCACATTGCATTCAGTCAATCTGAGCTGACGGTTCCTCAGTCTCTTGTTTTCCATGACCTGACGATTTTGAGGTGTCCTGACCAGCTCTTTTGTGGCACATTCCACATTCTCATTGCTTTTTATCCCATCTTGTTTTATACCCAACTGTGCTAACTCTAGCCATCCTTAGGGACCAGGTTCTGCAGGTGGTGCCCATGGGGCCAACCATGGCAGCGTGTCCCCAGTCCCCTGTCATTTCTGTATGGAGTTTGTTCTTTGCCATCCTAGTGGGAATGCTGTCATTTGGGGCTGGAGGCGCCAGCCTCCCAACTCACATTCTGGCTGGACATTCTTGGGGGAGACAGAGCAGGGAGCAGGGTGGAGCTAGGTGGTCTGGCTTGCTCTTTGCCTTGGGCTCTGCGTTTACAAGGACATCTCTAGGAGTTCACTGTTTTACAGCAGAAAGGTCTTTCAGTTTTAGATTTAGCCAAGCAGGTGCCTCCCCAACCTCACCCCTGGAGTTCTCTTTAATCACTGTTTCTTCTGGAAGCCTCTGAGGGTTGGTCAGACTCCTTGGTGAGACCTCACTGACCTCTACGCGCAATTCCCAACTCAGGTTCGCTGGACATCGACAATCCGACACCCTCAAAACTAGACTCCCAACCCCCTACCCCCACCGGTGCACATGGTCCTGCCCTGAGTCCCATCTCGGTAAATGGCAGCTCGAGCCAGAGGTCTTGGGTCATCTTTGAATTTTTTATTTCTATTTCACCTACATCCAAAGCAAGTCTGGTTAGTTCTACACCAGAGTTGGGATCTGACCACTGGGGTGACCTCACCTGCGGCCCAGCCCTCTTGTGTCCACAATCCCTGCTCACCTGCCTGACTCCCCTCTAACCTGGGCGCTGGCTTTTTGGCTGCTCTGGCAATTCCCCCAGTTCTTTGCTCCCCTTCTCATGTCTTTCAAGGAGATTTTTAAAAAATCTCTGCTTCTCTCATCCTCCTCCCTGCCCATTCTGACCCACACCTCACTGCACTCTGAGCCCACTGCTTCCCCGAAACCATCTTTCCCAGGTTGGTCACTGATGACCTCCCAGGGGTCAAATCAGAGGGTCTGCTGGGGAGCGCCCTGCGAGCCTTCAGCAGCCCCCATCTCAGTGCTGCTCAACCACCCCTCACATTGACTGTGAGGCGCTGCACACCTTGGACCCTGCTGGTCATCCCAACCCGCCTCCATTCACTCCTGGGGCCCCTCCAGGCCAGGGGCTTTGGGCGCCATCTGGCTCACATCCCAGGGCTGGCAGTCCCGAGGCCCCTACCTCCAGGACGGTCGAAGAGGCCCCTTTGGCTCGTCATCCCTACAAATCCCACCTGGGCCCGAACCCCCGGCCCCATCTCCTGCTTGGCTGACCAGTGGTTGCCCCCCTGGACCAGAGGGTATTAGCCCGAACAGAGCCCGGGCTCCCTGGGCCGCCCATGGCACCCCCTCACCGCCCCCTTCCACTGCCACCTGCTTAGAGGTTGCCGTCAGGCCTGGAAAACAGCTGATCCTCAGCACTGGGCTTGGCCCTCACGGCTCCCACCACCGAGACCCTGATTCTCACCCCTCACCTCTCCACCCCCACCTTCCTCGCTGTCTGTCCTGACAGCATCTAACTCTGTCGCTACATCGTCCATGCCTTTGTCGCAGTCTCTCTTGTGGATGCAGGCTCCGGGGGGGCAGCGTCGGCATCAGCCTCATCCGCTGCCATGTCTCCGGGGCCTACCCACAGAGTGAGCTCGATCAGACGGACGTGCTTAAGGAATGAACTAGGGCTGGGGGCCCCTCCACACTCACTCAGCTTTGCTGGGCTTCGGGCTCAGGGCCTCTGCTGTGTCATATTCCCGCACGTCCTTCAGCTCGCGCACCTGGCCCGTCAGCACCTTGGCAGCAAAAGCCACGATGTACTGTGGGAGGGGAAGGCACAGGTGAGAAGAGAGCCCCGTCCCCGACCTCGCTGCCCTCCTGATGGCTGGGTGCTCCTGCCACCGGCCCTTTGCACGTTGCCTAACATGCCCCTCCTCCCTGGGAGTGCGTGAGAAGGGCGTGCACCCGGAGCGCTCCTTGGGGACGGGGACCGGGACAGGACTGGCATCTGAGAAGAAAGGGGTGGCGAGGAGCTGTGAGCGCCAACTCACCAGGAACCAATAGAGGTTCATGAGTGTGAGCAACAGCAGGAGTGCGTTGAAGAAGAAGTAGAAGGGGATGTCAGGCACCGACCGCAGGCTGCAGTAGCTCGTGGCATACAGGACCTTGAGCGGGAACCAGTAGAGGCGGAACCAGAACCTGCAGGTGGGAGGGGCGCGTCGAGGAGGCTGTGGGGGCGAGGGGGAGGGGGAGGGGAGCCCCCTCCCCTTCCCCCCAGTCCCTGTCCTGTCCCGTCTGGACTCATCCATCTGCCCCTGCACATCCTCACCCATCCATGTCTCCTTACCCCACCCTTGTTCATTCCTGCCCAGCTGTCTCCATTCTTGTGCTGTCCTTTCCTGCCCAGCTTGCTTATTCCCAACTCGTGCCCTCTGCTGTCCCACCAGACCCCGCCCACATCACCCTGGCCCTGTCTGGCCCCTCCCACCTCACCAAGCCCCCACCCACCTCACCAGGACCCACCCCTTCCCTGCCCACCCGCCTCTCTAGGACCCACTTCCTTCCTGCTTGGCTCCACCCACTCTCATAAGCCCCACTTCCTTCCCGGCCTGGCCCCGCCTACCTCCACCAGGTCCCCTCCCCTTCCACTAGGCCCGCCTCCTCCCCTGCCGGCTCACCAGCTGAGGCTGAAGCTGAGGCAGCCCAGGTCTGCAGCCACGGCGTGAAGCCGGTGGTGGGATCCTCCGCGGGACTTGAAGTAGACATTGAGCTTGGTGAACTCCAGCTGTACGTCACTGATGTCATGCAGGAAGAGCACAAGGATGCCCACCTTGTGGTACCTGAGGAGGAAATCGGGAGAGGAGAGAGGGCTGGTTACCCTGGGACCCCTACCCGCACCGAGGCTCCCAAGCACAGGCCCCCTTGGCCACCCCTCCAGGCTTCCCGTGGGTCTGTTCAGAGCTGTCCTCCCTGGCCCATCTGCCCTGCCCATCCCCCCTTCACAGGGCTAGGTCAGCAGTAACACCCAGGCTGCACCCGTCCTGTGGCAGCCACACCCCAGGCTCAGGAACCTCCCTGGAAGTGCCCTCTCTGATCCTTCCTCATCTCTGTGACCTCTGACCCTCAATGACCCCTGACCCTCACAGGCCTGGGTCATTCTGTGTCCAGATACCCCACACTTTCAACATGACTGCCTCACTGATGCTCCCAGGTTTGTACATTTAACCCGAACACTGCTGCGAACTGCAGACTTGCCTGGGAAAGGCCGCACCCCCACCAGGATCTGACGAAGGCTGGAGCCCCGTCCCTATCCAGCCTTCCGCCTCACAGCTGCGTGGTGCCTGAGTTCAGCCTGGATGTGGCTGTGCACCTCTGTCACCGTCTTCATGCCCACTCTGCCCTCCTGACAGCCACAGGCTGTTCTCATCCCCTAACATCCCTGGTGTTCCCGGAGCCTTCCTTCACCAACTTTCAGTCTCGGCTCACCGGTCACCCCTGACCACCCCACCTCACCTCACCACCTCTGCAGTCCTTATCTTCCGACTTGAATTCTCCATAGTGATCACCTTCAAACAAACTGTTAGTTCTTTTCTTTCATGGTTTTTTTTTGTGGGGGGGTTGTTATCTGATTCTACCCTCTAGAGCAGGGCTGTCTAATAAATTTTCAAGAATGATAGGAATGTTCTAAATCTGCATTGTCCAATACAGGAGTCACCAGCCACATACTGGGCTGAGGTACAGAATGTGTGATTTTATTTAAGTTTAATTAAAGTTGACATGACCACCTGTGGCCAGCAGCTACTGTGCTGGAGGGCACAGCTAGTCCAACAAGAATAGAATTTGAGGGGCTTCCCTGGTGGAGCAGTGCAGGGAACACAGTTCAATCCCTGGTCCGGGAAGATCCCACATGCCACAGAGCAACTAAGCCCGTGCGCCCCAACTACTGAGCCCACATGCTGCAACTACTGAAGCCCACGCACCTAGAGCCCATGCTCTGCAGCAAGAGAAGCCACCGCAATGAGAAGCCCGCACACTGCAATGAAGAGTAGCCCCCACTAGCCACAATTAGAGAAAGCCCACGCACAGCAACAAAGACCCAACACAGCCAAAATAAATAAATAAAATAAATAAAAATAAATTTTAAAAAAATGAATAGAATATGAGCTGTATATGTCGTTTTAAATTTTCTTTTTTTTTTAATTTTTTTTTGAGTTTCCATGTTCAATTTTTATTTTTTTAATATCTTTATTGGAGTATAATTGCTTTACAATGTTGTGTTAGTTTCTGCTGTACAGCAAAGTGATTCAGTTATACATATATATATATTCTTTTTCATATTCTTTTACATTATGGTTTATCATAGGATATTGAATATAGTTCCCTGTGCTATACAGTAGGACCCTGTTGTTTATCCATCCTATATATAATAGTTTGCATCTGCTAATCCCAATTTCGTTTTAAATTTTCTATCAGCAGCGTTTAAAAAAAAAAGTAAATAGGAAGAAGTAAAATTAATTTTAATAATATATTCCAATTGACTCAGTATATCCGAAATGTCGTCATTCAACATGTAAATGACATAACAAAGGGACTGAAAGATATTTTCACTCTCCTTTACCCTTGGAATCAGGGTGGCTTTTACACATACAGCATGCTGTGGTTTGCACAGGCTCTGCCTTGAAGCACTATGACCACGTGTGGTGGCCACAGTGGGCTCTGGAACATAACGTTTTGTCTACTGTGCTCACGGCTGTGCCCCCAGCAGCACCTGCCACATGGCAGGTGTTCAGTAAACACTTGCTTTGTGACCCAGCCAAGGTTGCCATCCAGGAGGAGCTGGAGGGGGACAGATGGGGTGGGGGCAGGTGGTGCCTCTCTGCACCTGTTTTGCCCCATCACGTCAGAATCTCTCTTCAGAAACCTCTCCCACGGACACGCCCATACCCCCCCACCCAGGCATCAGCCTCTGCCCTGTGCCAGCCTCTTGCCACTGCTCACGCCAGTGCCCTCCACCCTCCTGTCCCCTCCTGGACTCACCGGAAGGCATAGGACGAGATAATGAGGACCAAGGTGACCACATGGTGGATGAGCATGACCACTGAGTCCTTGCGCCAGGCATCCAGGTACAGCGTGGCGTAGATGGAATGGCCGTAGAAGCTTCCCTGTAGTAGGTAGGCAACCGCGATGTCCCGTGGTACCGCCATGCCCGTCTTCCAGTCTGGGGAGGGCCAGACCGTGCCGTCGGGGACCTGCAGGGCCTCCAGGACCCGCAGGCGACCTCGAGCACTCCCTCAAGCCGCGCATGGGTCCTCTGCATGCTGGGCGTGCCACGCATCTCTGCAGCTGTTCTGGTCGCTGGTTTTCTGTTACCCATTCTCCACCCATCATTGTTTATGAATAGGCATTACCTTTTAGAACAGTTATAGATCTACAGAAAAAGGTGCTCCTGCCCTGAAATTGGTCCTTTGCAGAATTTCCAACTGTGCCCCAGGCCCCCTTCCCTGTCTTCTCTTACCAGGCTCGCTCAAGACACCCGGTCCTGGGTGCCGCCCTCCCAGCAAATCCCCAAACCGATGGAGGCTGCCACCTGCCTTGCTGTGCCGGCCAAGCAGCTGAGGCAGAAATCACACACTTTCCAACGCCCATGAGTGCAGGCTCTCCCGCAGAGCGGGCCCGGCTCCACCTCCCCTCCTGCAGCCACCTCCTGCCCCCTGCCCCTGCACATGCGCCCACCCGCACTCAGGCCTCGTGCCTTTCCAGGGGACATCGCTCCCCCCACCATCTCCGCCTCCCCTCCTCAGTCCATCACCGAGGACTCTGCCCGAATCGACCTAGAACTCCAGACTGTGCCCTGCTGTCTGCGGCTCCTTCTTTGTCCATCCCCCGTAACGGCCTCCCTGGGCTCCATCCCCGGTCTCCTGTCCCTCCCCCTCCAAGCCTCAGTGATCTGGAGCTAGACCCTCAAGTCCCCCTGGAGGCCAGCTATCCCTTAGACGCCTCCTATGCTGCCACCTCAGTGACAGCCCTTCGTCTGTACCCTGGTCCTGCCTGCAACGGAGATCCACTTGGACCTCTATCTGGGGGTCCCTCTTCGGTCCCCACCTCCACTCACTTGCCCTGCCCCCACTGCCCCCACCCTGGTCCAGGTACCGTCATCTCCTCCCAGCGCTGCCCCAGCTTCTCCCGGCCTCCAGAGCCTATTCCCGACTGTCCATTCTCCCCACAGCAGCCTCGATGGCTGTGAATACACAGACCCCATGATCTGGCAAGTCCATTCTTGGCCTGTGCCCAAGGAAACTGAAAACAGGGACTCAAGAGACCCCCGTATACTCATGTCCACAGCAGCACTAGTCACAATCATCAAAAGGGGAACAGCCCAAATGTCCATCAGCAGGTGACTGGGTACACAAAATGTGGTAAATCCACGTTTCGTGTAGCCACATCATGTGGAATATTATGCAGCCCTAAAAAGGAAAGAAGCCTTGACACACACTACAATGTGAATAAACCTCAAAAACATTATGCTGAGTGAAAGAAGCCAGACGCAAACGGGCACATGCAATCACATACCAATGATTCCATGTATATGAAATGTCTATAGAACAGGCAAATCCATAGAGACAGAAAGCGGACTAATGGTTGCCAGGGGCTGGGAGAGGGGGGATGGCAAGCTGCTAACGGGGACGGGTCTCCTTTTCGGGATGATGGAAATGTGCCGGAACTAGATAGACACGGTGCTTGCGCAACACTGTGAACATGCTAAATGCCACTGAACTGCTCACTTTAAAATGGTGAAGTTTTAAAAGTTGTGGTAAAAATATATATAACATAAAATGTACCACCTTAACCATTTTTAAGTTTAGTAGCACTAGGTATATTCACACTGTTGTGCAACCAATCTCTAAAAGTTTTTCCATGTTGTAAAACTGAAACTCTGTTCCCATTAGACACTCCCTCTCTGTTCCCCCTTCCCCAGCCCCTGACACCCACCATCCTACTTTCTGTCTCTATGGATTTGACGACCCTAGGTGCCTCACATAAGTAGAATCACACAATATTTGTGTTTCTGTGACTGGCTAAAATGGTTAATTCTGGGAATTCCTTGGCGGTCCAGTGGCTAGGACTCCGTGCTTCCATTGCAGGGGGCATGGGTCCAATCCCTGGTCGGGGAGCTGAGATCCAGCGAGCGGCACAGTGCGGCCAAAAATAAATAAATAAAATAGAATGGTTAATTCTATGTTATGTAAAGTTTACCTAATTAAAAAAAATGAAAGACACCTGACAGATCACTCATCCCCCACTTGAACACATCCAGGGCTCCCCAATTGGGCTCAGTAGCAAAACTCACACTCCTGGCTGGGTCTCCCCCCACGTTCCGTGCACAGCCTTGTGGCAGTGCTGCAGTCAGCAGAGGGGGGCCTCCCCACACCTGCCAAGTGTCTCTGTCCCTCTTGAGAAGGAAGGGACGCGGAGGCACCCTCTGTGGAAACGGGACACCCTCTTTTCCACCTATCACACTGGCGAGACTGCTACAGTGGAGAGCACCCCCTCTCCAGCTTTGGGCCCCAGATCTGGGGCAGAGGGAAGAGGGCAGCAGATAATTCCCCATCTGGGCTGCGTCTGCACCTCCCTGCACGTTGTGGGGTGAGGTGGGCCGGGCTCTGTCTGTGGACCTCCAACCTCCTCTCCACACACACCCCGCCTGCTGCTCTGGCCTCTCCATGTCACTCCTGCCTCATCCCCCTCCCTGATCTCCAGGATCAGCCACCTGGGCATCCCACACCCAGCTCCTGGTCTCCCCCAAACCTGCCCCACCCTCAGCCCCCTAGACCCTGGGGCCAGCCCCATCCTCCTTCTCTCTCACACCCACCTATGGTTTGGCAGTGAATCCTATCAATTCTGCTTTCCAAACATTTCTTTTTTTTTTTTTTTTGCGGTACGCAGGCCTCTCACTGTTGTGGCCTCTCCCGTTGCGGAGCACAGGCTCCGGATGTGCAGGCCCAGCGGCCATGGCTCACGGGCCCAGCCGCTCCGCGGCATGTGGGATCCTCCCGGACCGGGGCACGAACCCGTGTCCCCTGCATCGGCAGGTGGACTCTCAACCACTGCGCCACCAGGGAAGCCCCAAAACATTTCTTAAATCAGCCACTTCTCTCCCCACCACAACCCTGTCCTGGGCAGAGCGCACCGGCTCCTGCCCTCAGCCCCACCCTTAGGTCGTCCTGTCAACGTCCCCCCTCTGCTCGTGGCCCTATGGTAAAGACCCCCACTGCTCCCACCCCACCTGATTGGGCTCCTTGCTGCTTCTGATCAGCCAGTAGCGTGTCTGTCCGACAGTGGCCTTTGCATTTCCCATCTGCCCCAGGTTCCTCCCAGTCCCCACTCAAAAGTCACCTTTGGTGGGACCATCCCCATCCCTGTAGAAAATGCCCTCCTCCCCACCTCCTAGACACCCCACATCCCATGCTCCTCTGCTCACTCAAGTTTCCTCATCTGCACTTATCACCGTTAACAGATTTCCTGTTTCACTTTAACAGATCTGTCACCCCAAAACACAGGGGTGGGGGGCTTTCTCTGACCTACTCACAGTTGTGTCAGCACAGCACCTGGTACACAGTAGGTACTCAGTAAGCGTGCCTGCAGAGAAGCAGCTAACTTGCAAGTGTGTTATCACAGCATAATTTATAAGCAGGAACCAGAGGCAACTCCATGCTCGAAACTTCAATTACAGAGAGAGAGTTCAATTACAGTTCATTCTCATAAAGGAAAATTGAATGACAGCTCAAACCTCCCCTCTAGGGATTTATGACACGGGAAATGTGCGTGTGTTACACGGGAAAAGTGGCCATGTGGGCAGCATGGTCACAAGACAGACAGGTGCAGCGCAGGGGTTCCATGCCCAGCTCCCTGGTGCCACCAGGAGCCCTCCCAGGATGTTTATATCACACGGCAGGAAACACGTCCATGTGTGTCCCTGATACACGGTCTGGGTGGTCAGCACAAGAGTAGAGAAGCCTGACCCCTCGTCGTAGACTGAGTTTTCTACATCGGCCTGCCGGTTGGTAACAGAGGACACTGCAGTCAAATTCCTGCCCATCCCACCCAGGGCTCAGGCCTTGATGACACCCACGTCGAATCCAATCAATGGATGCAGCCACTTCTCACCACCTTTATCTCCTTGCCAAGCTGGTCCAAGCCACATTGGTCCCTTGCCTAACCCCTGGGCCCAGCTCCCCTCCTTACCCAAGATTCATCTGTCTCCACATGGCAGCCAGAAGAAGGTTTTTTATAATCCACAAACCCATCCCATTTAGGACGAAACTCAAGCTCCTGCCATCCTCCTCTTGTCCCCATATTATCAAGCTCATGCAAGCCCCAGGGCCTTTGCACGTGTTGGACTGCTTGCCTGGGCCCACACAAGGGGTCCCCTCCTCTAGGATGTTTCCCTGAGTCCTGACAGGGACAGGTGCCCCCTTTTCTGGCCCCAGGGCCCCTTCATCGCCCTTGTCTCAGAGCAGACATCCAGCATGGGATGTCTGATGAGTGTCCAGCTCCCCCATGTACCCTTCTCTGAGTTCAGAACAGGGCCCTCCCCCAACCTGCCCCATCCCTGCAGGTCCCCTACCATAGAAGACGGAGGGTGGGTCGTGAAAGAAGGGGTAGTCAGTGCCGAAGAGCAGGTAGGTGCTGTAGCTCCAGGCGCCCAGGTAGAAGAGAAACTTCCAGGCGCTCTCAGGCATCTTGGCGGCATCTCTAGGCTGGAGGCGGCACCGCTTGGCTAGGGGCTACGGGTGAGAAGGCGGCGGCCATCAGCACTGGTAGCCAAGGGCCGCTCCTCCAGGGTAGGGAAACCAAGGCCCAGGGACTCCCCAGGCCAGGCAGTGCCGGGCCCGGTACCCACAGCCTCCTGGAAAGTAACCAGAGCCCACGTGTACCTGCCAAGGGCTAAACTTAGTGCCCAGCTGTCCAGCCGCAGCCGCAAGGGGAGGGGAGTGATGGGGGAGACCTGGGCGGAAACGTGAGGGGAGGCTGTGAGGGGAGGAGGGGGACACGTGGGTGTAAAGCAAGGGAGACCAGTGGGGTCAGTCCAGGGGACTGGGGGGCTTGGGGGGTCTCAGGGGGAGCTAGAGGTATGACAGAGAGGAAGAAGGATTAAAGAGAAGACTTGGAAGGGGCAATGGGAGTGAACTGGAGGGGAATATGGGGGCATCCGGGGAAACATGGGGGGCTGGAACCCTAGCAGTCCCCATGCGGGAGGAACTTGACGGGAGGGGGTGCCTCAGAGGAGGAATTGGGGAGACCAGAGAGGAACGGGGGCTGGGGAAGATGGGGTGGGTAGGTGGGGGAGGACATGGGAACTCAGGGGAGAAAAGGAAGAGAGGATGGGGCAGAGGAAGAAAGAGGGTCAAGGAAAGGACACCGCAGATGGGGGGACCTGAGGGGACAGCAGGGAGGGGACAAGAGAAGTGGGAGCATGCAACGGTGAGGCATGGAGGAATTTCAGGGACCCAGCGCCCCTGGAGTCCTGGGGGCAGAGCCTCAATCTCTCTGGGGGCGGGGCTCCAGAGCTGCCGGCCAGGCCCCGCCCCCCTCCCCTAGGCGAGGCTGAGGGGGCCGGAGCACCAACAGTCGCCATGGAGACAGCCAGAGCCAGCTCCGGTAACCCCTGGCAACCACACGACTGCCAAGAAGATGAGCTTTGGAGAACGAGGCAGCCCCTCCGCCCGTTTCTTGGGAAGGGCGAGCCACGAACTGGAGTGAGTGCCCGACGTCCAGGGATTCTAAAAGTGAGGGGCCCGTGACCTTGCTGTCCCCCACCCAGCTCCCTCAGGAACGTGGGGAGGAAGCCTGCTCCACCCTGGTAGTCCCAGAGCAACCATATCCCCCTCCTGGGCTCTGGCCCTCGTCCTCCTGGACCTCCCACTGCCCAGCTGGAAACTGGGAAGGTGGGGGAAGCAACAAAGCAAGATTGGGACCAGGGCTCACCTACGGAGGGGCCATAGTCATGCCTGCCTCCCCCTCCCTGGAGCAGCGTGGTGGCTGCGGTCTCTAACCCCCATGTGGGTCATATGGGGGTGGGAGTGGGGACAATGGCAGCCAGACAACACCCCATCCCTGACCTAACAAGGGCCAGCCTCTGCCCAGCCAGCAGAGAAAGGCCCCTTTGTTGGCTCCAGGCACTCTGTCCCTGCACCCCCTGCCACCTCCAGTCAGACGGGCGGAGTGACCCCAGCTGGTCCTCAGGGAAGTCACAGCCAAGCTTGGAGCCCAAACGCCTTCCAACAAGCTCCCATAGCAGCGACCCCTCCCCAAGGATGGGAGGGAGGCCAGGCGCCAATGTCACCCCACAGTCACTCTCCAGCTGGGGAGGTGGCCTTCCCAGGCTCGCCGGAAACTGAGCAATTCGGTGGCGACCCCTTGGAGCCCGCACAGTCCAGCTTCGCAGACCCAGGCCGTGCCACCTCCCCCCAAAGGCTGCGAACACGGCGTGGCCAGGGAGCCCAGGCCTTTGCATCCCTTGATCGGAGGGTGGCGCTGACTCCAGACAGACGAGCGGCAGCGACTGGGCAGCTCCTGCCTCTTCCCGGTCGCAGCGGACGAGCCAGTCCCGCCGCCGCACCGACCCCGGACACCGATCCGGTTCCGAGCGCGCCCCAAGTGACCCGGAGGCGCAAGGCACACGCAGCCCCTGTGCGCCGAGCCTTCCCTGCCCGTGTCCTCCGCTCTTCTATACCCAGCTCCGCTAGGTCCGAAAGAGTGCGCAGCAGACAAGGCCCTCCCACCGCCCGGGGCCCCCTTGTCCCGCACTGACCGGACCTGTTCCCCCACATCTTGAGCATCCTACCCTTGTCAGGGTCCCCACGTTCCAGGCTTCCCCCAGCCCGGCCACACCCCCACATCCACTCGCAACCCCACCCCGCCCTGGCCCAGAGGGGCACGCGGCGGCCGAAGATTCCGCGTCCCGAGCTCCTCCAGCCTGAGGCTCGCCACGTTCCAGTCACCCTGGTCCGCGGAGACATAAAGGGGCGCGCGGCAGCCCTGGGTCCCCGCCCCGGACTCCCTAACATCCCGGCCCCCCAGCCCGGGACCCCCACGTCCCAACCCCCAGCAGCACTTACCCGAAAGAGGCGCGAAGTGGCCGCCGAGCGCAGCGCGGTCCAGCCGAGTGCGCAGAGCGCCAGCAGCAGCAGCTCAGGAGGCGCCAGGTGCGCGTGCTCGGCCAGGCCGCGGCGCGCCAGCCCCCAGCCGCAGTCCGCGCAGCCCCGCGCAGCCGCCAGCGCACTGCCCCAGCCGCGCTGCACCAGCTGCGCGTAGCTAGGCATGGGCTCAGGCCCCGCCGGACCCGCCGCGGTCCCCGCCGCCGCCATGCCGCCCGCTCCCGGTCGTCCCGGCAGTCTGCGCCCGCCCACGGTGGCCGCCGGAGCCGCGCGCCCCGCGTCACGCGCCGCAGTTGGGCCGGGGGCGCGCTGGCCGTAGCCCGTGGGACGGAGGGGCGGGGCCAGTGCTAGCTCCGCCCCGCAGGGACGCGGGGCCGGGGCGCGCAGGAGCTGGGTCCCCCGGAGGCAGCAGCGGCGACCTCGGGCGTACAAGTCCTGGCGTTGTCGCGCCGCGTCCTGGAGGCGGGCCAGCGATCTGGCTCATTTTCCAGTGGAGGAAACCCAGGCGCGGGGGAGGGGGGAGGGGGGCGACAGGGGGGTGGAGGGGGTGTCTGCCTGGCGCCCGCCTGACCTGAACCCGAGTAGGGCCGCAGCGGCCCCGTGTCCCCATCCCTCGTCCTCGCTTGGATGCCCTTGCCCATCCTGGGCTCCTTCACCCCACCAGGCTGTGTCCGCAACACGGGGCAAGGTGAGCACCAGTAAGCCGTGCCCAGGACCAGCGATTCTCTCTTTCCCAGGCCCTCCAGCATGCTTCTCTTGCCCTGTCCCACACTCAGGCCTCACCATCCCCCCGCTTGAGGGCCACCTGCTGCTCTCTGTGACCCTGAGGACCTGGCAGGCCTCCCTGAAGCGGGTTAACACAGGCCTTCAGGGAGGCCAAGGGAGTGAGTGCCCATGTGGGGGAACTCAGGCTGGATCAAGACCATCACTTCATTGGGACCACCCCCCATGATCTTCCACTGTACACCGACCACGACCTGTGTCCAAAGCCCCCAATGGCCATCACCAAAGGCACCGGTCACCTCTTGGGGACATCGTTTCGCCTGCCACTGGTAGCCCTCATCCCAGCCCCAGGACTCCCGCATGCCTGTGCCCGCCCTTCTCCCCATCTAGGAGTCCTCCCACAGCCTTCCGAGGTGGGGGGAATCAGTGTGTGCCCTGCAGGAGCCAGGCTGGGTTCCATATGGCCACCAGCCTGACCTGACCTTCAGGTGCACAGGTGAAAACAGAGAGGGGGGGTCAAAGGGGCCCTCATCCCTCCTCCTTTCCCTCACCCTCTGTCCTGCAGCAATCCAATTCTCCCCACCTTCAAATGTTCCCAGAATCCAGCCACTTCTCTGCACCTGTACAGCCTTATGCGACCCTCGGCCACCCTTGTGCCTCCTTCCTAGTGTCTCGGCCTCCTCCTTACCCTGCTCAGAGGCCAGAGGAAACCTACCTGTCCCTCCTCTGCTCACAGCCCTCCATAGCTCCCATCACAGAGTAAAAGCCCATCTCCTCACTGTGACCCACAACCTATCCTCACGCCCTTCTCTCTCCATCTTTCTCCTTCCGTTCCAGCCACACTGGCCTCATAGCTGGAGGTGGCTCTCCAACACCCCAAAGAGTCCTGCCTCAGGGTCTTTCACCGGCTGTTCCCTCTGCCTAGAATGCTGTTCCCCCAGGTATTGGCAGGGCTCCTCCTTCACCAACTTCAGGCTTTACCTACAAATGTCACCTGCTTGTTGCACCTCCCTCATCCCCCCATCAGTCTTCTCCTTGGCACTTGTCACCATCTGTCCTGCTGTACCTCTTACTCATTATTTTTGAATGTGCACTCCATGTGGGCAGGGGTTCATCTGTCCCGTTAACTAATGCCACAGCCAGCGTGGCAAGCAGACGGGGGCTAAGGGCTCCCGGGCTGCTGGACATGCCCTCATAGGTCCAGTCGGGCCTGTGGGGCAGCCCTGTACCATCCCAACCACCCACCTCTGCCCTCCCGCCCAGGCACTATCTGGTCACTATGGCACCCATCAGTAATGGGAGAGGTGCCCCCAACCACCAGCCCCAGCCCAGCCTCGAGTTTCATTTTGGCAGGGCCCACATAGGAGGCTGCCAATGTGTGGGTACAGAGCGGAAACAGAAAGTGGCTCCTGGTGCTGGCAGCTGAGAAACAGCTCCCAGGCACCAGGGGCTCAGTGAGGGGCTGCCGAGGTCCCAAGGATGGCACCCATACCCTGCCCCACCTGAAAGGGCAGGCCTCTTCCCCAGGGAGCTCATCTCAGCCCTCACTCCCCCTACACACCACTGCCCCTGACTGATGCCCCTGCCCTGGGGCATCCGCGCCAGGCAGGGAGGGGCTGGGGGTGGGTCCTGATGCTGGGGGTCCCTTGCTCTCTGTCTTGTCTTGGCAATCAAGCACAGGGTTTCCCAAGGCCACCTCCGAAGCCAGGCTCTCGGAGCCCAAGTATCTTTCTTTCCCCACCCAGACACTGGCCCAGAGACAGAGCCCTGTCCAGCTCACTGAGTCCAGTGTGGCCTCAGGGTCTTTGCATAGGCTGTTCCTACTGCCCAGGATGCTCGTCGCCCCAGAACCTGTCCTGGCAGATCCTTCTTCTTGTTTTGGTGGACACAGCTCAATGGTGACCTCATCCCAGAGGCCTCTGCCGTTCCCCTCCCTCCCTCTGTTGTTTAGCTTTTTTTGTTTTAATAAACGGATTGATTGGCTGCGTGGGTCTTCGTTGTTGCGTGTGGGCTTTCTCTAGTTGCGGCGAGCGGGGCTACTCTTCTTTGCGGTGCACTGGCTTCTCATTGCGGTGGCTTCTGTTGTTGCGGAGCACGGGCTCTAGGCACGCGGGGTTCAAGGAGTTGCAGCACATGGGCTCAGTAGTTGTGGCTCACGGACTCTAGAGTGCAGGCTCAGTCGTGGCACACAGGCTTAGTTTCTCTGTGGCGTGTGGGATCTTCCCAGACCAGGGCTTGAACCCATGTCCCCTGCATTGGCAGATTCTTAACCACTGCACCACCAGGGAAGCCCTTAGCTTCTTCTTATCGAGGGGCGCTCATTATGCATTTCTCTCTCTGGGCAGGGAGCTCGCTGCTTTGGCCACGGCAGCGCTCCGGCACCCACAGCCCCGACCACAGGGGGTCTGTCTCGGCTCATGACTCACCGCAGGGCAGCAGGGAGCAGGGGTCTGGGCGGCTGATGTTCGCTCCTGTGAGGACCCGGTACACACCCCCCCCACTTGGCTGAGCCTGAGTGCTCTGGCACCCTCACCACCTGCAGACCACCCAGGGGTCCTGCGTTCAAATCCTGGGGCCCCTTGTGATGGCTGTGACTTCTCTGTGCTGCAGTTTCCTTGGATGCCAACTGGGCTTGGGGGACATGGCTGTGCCGCCTGCAGCTCAGCAACATGAGGTGGCTGTTTGAGGGCAGGGGAGTCTGTACAGCTGCTGCTCACAGACCCTGGTCACCGGGGCCCCCTCCCAGCAACGGCCCTGGGTGATGGTGCCCAGGCCCCTCCCATCTGAGCCTTGGTTCCCACATGCTCCCCTCAAAATGGCTAGAGCAAACATGGATCCGGTGGGGATACCTGGAGTGGAGACATTTATTGACAAAAGGGGGGGCTGGACTGGGCTTCCAGCCTCTGCTTCTGGCCAAACGGCAAGTGCCCGGTGGAGAGGGCAGCACAGCCCTGGCCTTGTATCCCCACAGCTCCAGAAACGCGTCTGGGGCCGGTCTCAGGCGCTGGGGGCGTAGTGCAGCACCAGCCGGTCAAAGTCGTTTTCCTTCAACGTGAATAGGGGGCGGAGAAGGGGGATGGGGGTGGGCAGAGAAAGGCGAGAACTTGTGAGCCAGGCCCCAAGTTCTGCGCTTTGCCTGGCAGAGCCTCGGGGGTCTAGGGCTCAGAGACGGGCCGCCTGCACAAGCTCACCTTGGCCTGGTACTCCTTGATGAAGGGGTGGGACCTGTGGGCGTCCTTCAGCTGGGACAGGTAGCGGTTTGTCACCTGTGGGGGAGGCAAGGTTAGCTAAATATGGGGACTCCATGGTGGCTCTGACCTGCAGGGTAGGGAGTGGGGTGAAACAAGGGCCACCTGGCCAGACCCAGGCAAGAGCCCTGGCTTCCCCACATTTTCTCCATCACAACCTGCCGCCCCGGAACCATGCTGAATTCGAGAGGACCCTGGCGGGTGGGGAGCACCACCTGGCACAGAGCCTGCACTTGGTACATGCGCGAAGCATGCACCAGGTTCAGGGATGCGGGCTGGGCAGGGACCCAGGCCCTGGGAGAGGCAGGAGGCCAGGAGTGGAAGGCAGGTCAGGGAGCACGGGGCTGGGAAAGGAGGTGGATTTGTTCTGGGCACGTCGTATGGCGACACCTCAGAGGTGGGCCCTCGCTCCCAGCCTTGCCCTACCCGCCAGGCTCAGCCCTGACCATGTGGGGCTAGGGGCGTCTGTCTGGCTCTGTTTCTCCAAAACTGATAGTCTGGGGATGTCTCTGCGGTGAGTGGGAGAGTGGTCCTATCTGTCCTGCACCACCCCAGCCCTGAGGCTGTCTGGGGGGCTCTTCTTCGAGAAACTGGTGACAGACCATCATGAAGCCCTGAGGCAGGCCCCTGGCCGGCTGGGCAAGACACCTGAATGGGGCAGTGCCCCAGCGTCCTCCTCCCCGCCCTCAGACCAGGTAGGCTCAGCAGGATTGCTCCCCGGAGCCCTGTTTCTCTGTCCTGGTGTCCGCCCCCAATCCTGAGGTGGCACAGGCTGAGTCCCAGCCTGCGAGCCCTGAGCCTCAGCCCACTTGTCTGTAGGACCCACAGAGCAGCTGACCTGCAGCCCCGACCAGGATGGGGACCCTGGGAGAGTACTTGCAATGCCAGCTTCCCGGGGCCGATCTCAGCTGCACCCACTCGTGGGGAACAGGTTTTTGCCCCAAGGCCAGGCCAATCTTGAAGGTCAGACCCTGAGGCCCCAAGCTCCCTCTAGAGCCGGGGCCACACCAGAGACCCCTGCCCACCCCAGGCTGGCACCGTGAGGGCCGGAAAACACTCTGCACCTGGCTGAGGGTGGGGAGGGTCCTACCTCGGGAGGCTTGCCCAGGTGCTGGGACAGGACGATGAGGTTGATCAGGGTCTCAGGGTGGCCGCTGTCCTGGCAACACAAGGGGACACCAGACAGGCAGGGTCAGCTCCTCCAGGCCCCCATCTCAAGCAGGGCTGGGATTGCAAGACCCAGCACGCCCCCACCACTGGCCGCTCCACAAGACAGTGACCTCAGGGCCCTCCCTTCTGCCTCCCCACACCGGCTGCTTTCCCAGTGAGCGTGTTGCTTCACGTGCAGACCAGTCTGACACAGAGCCCCCTTGCTTGTCGCAATTTGGGAGGGGCGTTTTTATCACAAATCTCAAAGTAATGGAGTCCAGACCAAGGCGGCCTCAACCTATCACAGCCCAGCTAGCTGCTCCTCCTGCTGCAATGAAGCCTGAGACCGTGGGACAGACCCCTCCCGCCCTGCCTGCTCCCCAGCGGCATTGGCAGGAAGCTGCGGGAAATTACCAGAAACTCCAAGGGGGTGACCTCACCCCACGCGCCCATATTGGGCTCTGAGGCACAGGGAACTCTGGGAATCAGCTCGGCCGCTGCCTTGGCCAGGAACCCCAGCCAGAGCCCCTGGCTGGGGCAAGGCAGGGACATGCCGCTCAGGATGCAGGGCGCCACAGGCTCGAGGGGCTGCAGGGACCCAAGCCTCCTGCACAGATTTGGCTCCACCCCATGCTGCCCTTCTTTGCAGAGACCCGCATTCTCCCCACCAGCACGGGGCGCTCTGGTAGGCGAGGCAACTCCACACGGGCAGCCTGACGACACCAGCCAGCAGGAGCACCCGACTGACTCCCCTCAGCCTGGCCCCACTCGGCCAACAACCTGACGATAGCTCGGCCCCTCGCAGAGATGAGCATGGAGAAAGCTTCCCACTGGTGTCAGTGTCTCATTATATCAAACAACGTTTCAGATGGCAGCCGTGAGAAGACAACTGCGGCAGCCCTGAGTGCAGCGCTCCAGGCCCTCTGCTCGACAAGGATGGGCAGAGGTGACACATCCCGTCGGCAGCCTGCTCTCCCCTCGGCAGCAAACGGGAGCTGTCTCTCCCAAGCACAGACCCAGGTGAGGGATCACCACGAAAGGCCCCTGGCCAGGTAGCCAAGGTGTCAGTGAAGAGGAGACAGAGCGTGGGTCTGCTCAGCTCAGGCCGACGGGGGCCCAGGCTGACGGGATCCTCGCATTTCCAAGAGAAGTTAGAATCAGGATTGTCGCTTGCAATCCTGAGTTTTAACTGATATGGCATTAAAATCCCCACATGGCCACAAGGCAGGCCATGGGGTCTGTGGTACACCTGTTTCTGGGCTGGGGCTGCGCCTGCCCATACCTTGTCCAGAGCCTCCTGCAGCACGCCCTCCGCGGCCTCCCACCGGCCCTGGGCCATGTGGCAGGCTGCCTGCCCACTGAGCAGCAGCAGGGTGGACGAACACTTGTCAGCCATCTCCTGGAAGATGTAGTAGGCGTCCTGCAGCTTCTCACCACCCTGCGGGGACAGTTGGCATCACCGCTTTGTCACCCTGCTGCCCGGCCCTACCCTGCCTGCTCCCTCCTGGAGGGATCCCAGCACTTTGTGGAGACAATCTCAGTGCAGCCGGCCCACGGCAGGCAGTCTTTGGACACCGCCCCCTTCCCCGAAGAGACCCTTGTGCAGCTAGTGCTGTGAAGGGGCCGAAGCGGTACACAGACCCCCTCAAACCCGGCTCCCCAAGCCCTATATTTATAGACTCGAAAGCCTCGGCTTCAAGAGGGAGAATCAGTGCATGGGCAGCTGGGTCAAGGTCTGAGCTGGGACCACTGGGACACATGGCCCATCGGGGTGGCCTCTGCTCCAGCAGCCGTGACCCCGACCGCCTGAATTCAGAATAAGAAGGTTCTGTCCGCCTGGTAAAGACACAGCGCCACACCTGCAGGGGAACCTGAGACCAAGATGTGCTTGTGAAAGACTGCTAGGCTATGGGAGAGAGCTGTTCGGGTTTGTCCCAATAAACTGAATGGATACTGTGGGGTGAGGCCTCAGCCCCGCAAAAGGATGTGCAGATGCACACATACGAGGAGCACCATTTAAAAGGCCCGTACAAAGGAGCGACTCAGAGAAAGGGAGCCAAATGTCCAAATCCAGAAATGGGGCCTGCTGCCAGGAGAGGGGTGCCCAGGCACGGGGGGGTGGGGGGCTGGCTCCAGAGGGGAAAGCGTGAGGGGGATACGGGCACCAACCCTGTGCTGGGAGCCCAGAGAGCAAGCTGACAGCAGCCAAGAGCAGGGCCAGACCCCAGAGGAGGGTGCGCTGCCAGCTGGCTGGCTCCGTGCACCCGGGCTGGGGGGCGAGAGCGGGTACATGCAGGCAGAGGTACGCCGAGTCCGGTTCCATAAACCCCCAGTTTGTTCACTCTGGCTCTGGCCAAGCCTCTCGGCTGCAAGGAGCCAGAAGGGGTCAAGCCCGAGAGAGGGGGAAAACGTGCTGGGGCTCCTCCAGGGGACTAGCCCCCAAGAAAGCAGGAGGTCCAGCACATCTGTGGAACCCCACCTGCACCCTCCCCACAGGAGCAGCCAGCGCTGCACACAGGGGGTCGCCGCCACCTCCTGGCTCCCGGATACTCCTGTCTCTCATGCCCGCACACAAGCCGGGTACTCACCACCGCCAGGCTGACCCAGGCGGTGGCCAGCTGGGTGAGGGTGGCGTCCTCGTCCTGGTCCTGCATTTTCTTCAGCTCCTTCCTGGGGGCAGAGGAGAGAGGCAGGAGGTGCCCGGTAGCTGAGTGGCCAGTCACTGTGCCCCACCCCAGCCCGAGTTCCTTGCTCACGAGGCCCCAGGACCTCAGGCCCCGGCCTGGCCACCCCCCATCCACGGCTGCACATGCCTCTGCGTGCTTGCAAAGCCCACCCCAACCCTGCAAGATGGGCCCCACTGCCTGCCTCACAGAAGGAAACTGAGGCACAGACAGTGACGCCCCTTGTCCCAGGCAACACCCTGCAGAGACGAGAAGGTAAACAATAGTGCAGTCACCCCAATGGACTAGAATGAAATAAATGGAGAAACACTCGTGTCACTGATAATCAGAGCCAGGGGGAGGGCTCTGGGTGGTCCCCATGCCACGTGCACCCTTGAAGACAGCGGCCTGGCTGCTGGAGAACACAGGGTCCCAACATGGCCTGGCCGTTGCTAAGATACCCCCCCCCCCATGCACAGGCCACAGCCCAGCAGCCCCGGTGGGGAGGGGCTTACCGGGCGAGGTCCAGGCGGTCTAGCTTCAGCAGGATCTGCACCGTCATGGCCATGCTGTGGAAAGGGCGGGCAGTCAGTGAACTCCCACCCCACTTTATCCTCCAACAGGGGCTCACTCTGTGCAAGCACCACCTTCCAGAAACCTCCCCTTGAGTGCTCAGGCCACCAGCCCCGCCTTACAGAGGGGAACACTGAGGCTGACTGTCAGCCCAGCTGGGCCAAACTCAGACCTGGGCGCTGCTCGCTGGGCTGAGCACCCCATCGCTTCCCAGGCCCTGCACTCCCACCTGTCTCTGCTGAGTGTGCTTGGGCCGGGAGCTCCCACGGGGTCCCCAGGCCTGTGGCCCGCTCCCTGCCCGCCCCGTGGCTGGCCATCCCATCTGTACCCCCGTCTCCTTTCCAGAGTCCCAGATGAAGTGCTGCAGGGGAACACCTGCTCCATGCTTTCAGCGCCCACACCCACAGCCCCTTGCCTCGAGCCCAGACAGCTGTGACCACCGATCACTGATGTGGCCACTTGTTCCCCAGTTTTCCCGCCAGAACGTGACCCAGCACCCAGACCAGCCCGAGGAGAAGCATGAGAAACATTCGTGGGGTGCACTGCCTCACCAGCCGTGTAACATGCCTATTGCAAACCCTTCTCTGGATCAGGTGGGACATAAACGGATATGAAGGAACACGTGGTGACCAACTAACCAAGGGAAGGCAGAAACCAGAGCGCTCATAGGGGAGAATGGCTGCACCCTGCAGGGCTGGAGTCCTGGCTGCAGGGAGCCGGACACAGCACAGCCCAGAGCCACCTCCTGGGGTGGGGGTGGAGCCGACAGCAGGCTGCAGGGCGCTCCAGTGCCCAGGCCCGGAGTGCCCTGAGGGCCGGTCTCAGAGGAGGGTCCGTGGGGCCCAGGGAGGACATGGAAATCCAGGGCCCAAGGCAGAGAAACACAAGGCTTCATGGGAGAAGGGAGGGTGCAGAAATCTCAGGCAGAGACAAAGGTGCTTTCTGCTCTGCTCCTGGGAACAGAGGGTTTTCAGCCCCGGGTGATGTGTCCTCAGAGCAATGGCCCAGCCATGCGGAAAAGTGTGTCTCCTGGACGGAGAACAAGAGCTGCAGCCTAAATGGGAGGCCCATGCCCCATCCCAGCCCCTCTCTTTCAGAGCAGCCCCCCTTGCCGTTCCTATGACGATGGCTGATGAGGCCCTGAGCTGCCTGGACACCAGAGGAGCCACTCACGCTGGCCGTTCCCCCAGTGCAGGACAGCCACTCACCACTCCAGGCTATCCCCTTGATGCAGGGTGCGCAGGGCTGCATCTGGGTTCTGGTTGTGGAAGTAGATGGAGGCAGCCATGAGCAGGAAGGTGGTGTTGGTCACGTCCACGGTCCGGCTCATCTCCCGGTCCAGCTCGGCCACGATCCCATCCCTGCGAGATGCAGCTGCTCAGAGCCCGAGGCAGGGGCGGGAGGCGGCCTCTCCGACTGACCGGCCCTGAGAGGGTGAGTCAGGCCCCCTGGGGCACAAAGCAGCGGAGGGCAGGATAGGCCCAGCTGTCTCTGCCAGGCCCCACTAGGTGCCACTCTCGCCACCTCCCCACCAGGCACTCCTCACCCCTCACATAAACACGGAAACCAAGGCCAGGAGAAGTGGGGTTGGGTGCTCCAGGCCCAATGGGGCGTGTGGGGCAGGAAGGGCCATGCCTGGCTCTGCCCACAAAGCAGCATAAACGACCATCCAGGTCTCGAGCTCCACTGGCCCTCGGTGCTCGGGGGCTGAGGTGTCCACGCCGCCCCACATGCACAGGGACAGGCTAGCTCAATGGGGACACCTCCACAGGGACATGAGGCCACACAGGTAAACCTCACACTGGCGACGTCACCAACTTCCCGAGGAGGCCAGTGGTCTCAGCAGAGGGTCCTGATCTACCTCGGTCAGCGTCAGGCCTGGGTCCTGAGGGCGGCTGTGCAGGACGACACCCCACTGACAGGGTGGCTGCCCCCGGTTCCCGAGCTTGGTGTGCAGGCTGCTCCCGGCAAGTGGACGTCATGCGCGACTGGGGGCTGGGAGCCGGCAGCAAGCTGGAGTTCAGGCTTGCCCGAGGACCAGCCGGGCGCCCTCACCCGCCACAGGACACCAGAGTCTCGGTCTGCTTAACTGAAACGAGGAGCTGCAACTCCTTGTTTCAAAGGGCTGCTAAGCGGTTAATGAGAGAAGGGAGGCAAGGGCCCGGCCCTGTGTCACTGCTGGACAAATGCTCTGGCTTGGGACACACAAGCGCATACGTTTCATGCGGGTTGCTGGGGGCTGGTGGCCAAGTGCCTGTGTACCTGAGAGCCCCTGGAGGGCAGGGATGTGCCTATTACTCCCTCTGCGCCCACCAGAGAGTGCCTGACGGACAAATGACTTCAAATCTGAGTCTCTTCCCCGCTCTGCACAGAAGGGCTGTGCACGGGGATCACACAGGGTTGGCGTGAGGAGCCCCAAGGCCACGTCCCAAAGCTTCCTGCCTGGCTCCTGGCACACAGGCTGTGAACACGGTGCCTGCTCTTGTCCTTGTAACCTCAGTGCTGTACGTTGTTCCCGGAACACGTTGTGGTTACCCTTGCGGGCTCCAGCACTTTCTCCACCACCTGCTCGCTGGGCAGTTTGTATGGGGTGGTTTGTACTGCCAGGATGGATGCACCAAGAGCCGCTCTGCTTTCCCGAGCGCCTGCTCCACGCCGTGGGCTTCCTGCGGGTTCTTTTCTGTAGTGCTCACAGCAGCCCTGGGGCTCCTTCCCCTTCCGAAAGGAGAATGGGGTTTGTCACCCCAGCTAGAGACGTGCACAGAGAGGGTGAAGGGATGGCCTCAGGAGGCTGCCTGTCTTAGTGTGCTGGGGTTGCTGTCACAGAGCCCACAAACCAGGCAGGGGATCAAAACAACAGGGGTTTATTCTCTCCCAGTTCTGGAGGCCAGCAGTCTAAAATCAAAGTGCTGGCGGGATTGGTTCCTCCTCCAAGGGCAGATCGGTCCTGGTCCTTTCTCCTGGAGCTGCAGCAGTCCTTGGCTTGTGTCTCTTTCACCCCAATCTCTGCCTCCATCTTCATGCAGCCTCCGCATCTGTGTCTTCTCTTCCATCTCTTATGAAGATACCAGTCACCGGATTTAGGGCCCACCTCATATGCAAGATGATCTCAAGATCCTTAACCACTTACATCTGCAAAGACCCCCATTTCCAATGCGGTCAGGTTCACAGGTTCTGGGGGTCAGGACATGGACATGTCTTTTGGGAGTCCCCATTCAGCTGCCACGGCTTAAGCCTCTCTGAGTAAATCCTTCAAGTGTCTGTGGACGAAGGAGCCTGATCACAGAAGGTGGAGCACAGGGCGCTGCCCTCCACGAGGAAGGAGCAGAGGTGGGGGTCACAGCAGACAGTCGTACCCACACTTGGGACTCACAGATGGCGGCAGCAGCCTCCGAGGAAAGCGTACTGCCAACAAGGTCATGACCACATCCTGGTCTATTAAGTTCCACAGGGCAGAGATCGGGGGGAGGGCCCCTCTGTGAGGCGTCACAGTGCTGTGAGGGGCGGCCTGGGTGGTGGAAGGGCCCTGGGGCTGGGACAGGTAGGCGGGAATCGGCTCACAGAAGAGAGTGGCTCCCTGTCGTGGGCTGTGCTGCCCCAGCCTTCCATCCCAGCCGCCCTCTGGGGAGTGTTTTACCTCCGAAATCCCAGGGAGCCTCAAGACCAGCCCATTCCGAGGGGCGGGGGAAACCGAGGTGCAGAGGGGCCACGGGGCCTGCTGCGTCAGGCTGGTGCTCCACGCACAGGTGAGGCAGGGCCACACGGCCCCCACCTGCAGAGGCCGAGTTCACGTGCACCTGGGCGAGCATCCCAGCCAGCAAGGAACAGCCCATGCACCTGCCTGTGCAGGAACCATCTGAGGCCAGCAGGGCTGGACTGTGAGCTGTGTCAGACCCCAACGGAGCAGCAGGTAACAGGCGGGCCTGGCCCTGGGATGCTCAGCACTTCCAGGTCCCCATAGCCCGGACCACCCCACCTCTCCTGGCCATCGCCTGAGGGAGTTTGATGACTGCTGGTCTGTGGCACAGGTGGACACACCCAGCTCAGGGTGAAGACTTGCTGTCCCCTCCCACCCTCCATCTGGGCGGAGATGAACGATGTGTGGTGTGGCTGCCATTCCCTCCCCTGCACAGTGGGTGAGCAGCAATGGCTGGAAGACTGGCTGCAGGGTCCCCACCCTTATGTACCAGGGGAGGTCCTCCTGGCAAGAATGAGGCCCTCACAGTCCCTAGGTAGCTGTACACAAGTCCTCATCTCTGATCCCCAGCCCCCCGCCCCCTTTGAAGCAGGGTCCATCACAGCCTCCCACTGAGCAAGTGAGGGAAATTGAAGCTCAGAGAGGTGAGAGGGCAGAGGAGGGATGCCAACTAGACATCCTCTGCCCACCCAGGCCCATCCACCGTGCCCCAGGCCTGCCCCCCACCCAACCTCACCGCCGGCTGTCGCTAGCCAGGTACTCAGCAAACATGCGCACGGCCTGGAGCTCTGGGGCCGAGGAGGGCTTGATCTCATCCAGGACCACGCCGTACTTCCTCTGTGGGCAAGACAAGCAGGCTGTCAGCTCCGCCCGAACTCCCCGTGGGGTTTATGTGTTCTCAGACCCCAGGAACATACAAGGGCTTCTTGGCTCTAGCACTGCCCTGGTGGAGCCCCAATACCAGCGGCCGGTGCCCACCACTCCCAGGGACCCCCTCAGCCCACGGGTGCCATCCCCGCTGGAGTGCGCTGTGGAAGCCAGCACAGCATCACTCGTTAGTCGTGCCACGCTGCCCACTGCTCTAGCTGGAGACCCTGGCAGCTCACTGTTCAGCCCCTGGTGGTGAAGTGACGGGGTGAGGGCCCCGCCAGCTCTGGGGGTGGGGTGCGGTGGTGTCACCAGGGGCAGGGGGTCTGGGCACTGGCTTCTATTGAGCAGAACATGCACCCCACCGACAGACACCCAGCAGGGAGGTCACTGCAGGGAGGGGAACTGCAATCAGGGACCCATTTTTCACTATCTTTCTTTCTAGGTAGTTTCAGTATTTTCGTTGCCAGTGACGTGTATTCATCTTTTAAAGATATATATACACACACGAATATATGAACACATCCAAGGAGATTCTGGGGCACACCGGGGCACCCTACTCTGCTGGGGACCACACACACTGTCTGGGCCCCAGCTTCACCCTGGAGGTTGGTGGGGGGAGGGTGGTGAGGGGGGCTTGGTCCACAAGGTGGAAGTTCCATCAGGCTCCAGAACCCTCCATAGAGGGAAAGATGCAAACAGACCTGGGAAGCCACCCGAGGCCTGATGTGAGGTGGGGGCATCTGTGGAGCCATGTACCCACAACAGAGCACTCTATGGCTGTGGCTGTGGGACGAGGTTGGCGGGAGGCTGGTGGGTCTGGGGTGGGAACAGGGCGGGGCACAATTCAATCCTGTCTGCAGAGTCCAGATTGTTTTTAGAACAGAACAATGCAGTCTTACTGCATTATCAGGGTAATGCTGCTTTTTAAAAACCCTAGTGTCTGTGGAAGCAACCTAAATGTCCATCAACAAAGGAATGGATAAAGAAGACGTGGTACATATATACAATGGAATACTACTCAGCCATAAAAAAGAACAAAATAATGCCATTTGCAGCAACGTGAATGGCCTTAGAGATTCTCAAACTGAGTGAAGTCAGTCAGAAAAAGAAAAATATCATAAGATATCGCTTATATGTGGAATCTAAAAAAAGACTACAAATGAACTTACCTACAAAACTGAAGTAGAATTACAGATGTAGAAAATAAACTTATGGTTACCAGGGTTGGGTAAGGGGTCTGGGAGGAGGGATAAATTGGAAGATTGGGATTGACACATACATGCTACTGTATACAAAATAGATAACTAATAAGGACCTACTGTACAACACAGGGAACTCTACTCAGTACTCTGTAATGGCCTATATGGGAAAAGAATCCAAAAAAAAAAGTGGATATATGTATTTGTATAACATATTCACTTTGCTGTACACCTGAAACTAACACAACATTATAAATCAATTATACCCCAAATAAAAGAAAGAAAAAAACCTAGTGTCTAAACTGTGGGCTTTGGCTAGTAACAGTATCAATATCACTGCATTGATTGTAACAAAAGCACCCTGCAACCCGAAATGTTAATAAGAGAAAATGCCCGTGTGGGGGGTGGGCATTTGGAATTCTCTTTGCCATCTGCTCAGTTATTCTGTAAACCCAGAACTGTACTGAACAAGTGAAATCTATCGATTAAGTATAAAAAGAAAAGCAAGAAATCTCAACATTGGCCCTCTGGCCTGGTGCTCCAGGGCCTCAGGGACACTGCCACCTTCTTATGGTGGCCACACCAGCTGCTCGTGGTCCCCGCCCCTGCCGACACTCTGTTCCTTACTCTCCTTCCCCAGGGTGTTGGCAGTCATGGTCAAGGGCCCACACTCACCTGTGCCAGGTACGCTCTGTACAGGAAGACATCCCTTTCCACATCTCTCTCCAGGCTTGACGGCTGTGGAAAAGCAGGTCAGAACTCTTGGGGGCTACGTGCCCAACAGGCCCTCAGAGGCCACAAGTGGGCAGCTTTCTCAGTGGAGTCTGGGTCCTAGTCCCGGCCCTGGCTCTCAACTGCCTATGACCTTAGGCAGCAGGAGAGCAGCCTCCACTGAGGGCATGCGGTGTGCTGGGCACCTCATTCTGTGCCACCCTGACATCTCCCTGGGAAAGGAGGTTCGACCGTCACCCCCATCCATTCAGGTGAGGGATGGGGGCACCAAAAGTGCTGAAACTGCTCCAGCCACACAGCAGGGGCCAGGGCAGAGCCCACGCTTCTGACCACTGGACACGTGGCTGCTTGTGTCAAGGCGGAAGGACCCCAGGGTGCAGTGGATCGAAACAGAAGCTGCTCAACAGTATGGGTGGTCCGAGGACAGCAAGGGGTGGGGGTGGGGGTAGGTATGGGAATGCCCTGATGCCCAAGTTTGTACAAGCCTAGCAAACAGGCCTGGGAGGATTCCTATCCGGACATGAATGGTGGATACTGGAGAAGGGATGGGACCCAGCGGGAGACGTGCGAAAGGGACTTACTTTCTGTAATGAATACTTCCATGCCTCTTGTTCCTGTCCTGCTTTTGTTTCAAAACGTTCTTTAAACGTGACAAACAGGAGAGGTGAAGGTCTGCCTCACTCGGAGGACCTTTCTGGGAGAGCTCAGCTTGGCTGCCCCAGCATAGCGATGTCTGGGTCTAGCCAGGCTGGGTGAGACCTTGGGGACCGCCCTATACTCGGGGACGAGGCCCATGGGCCACACTCCCTCAGCCCAGCCACCACACAGAACCCAGAAGCAGGTGTGAGGTGACCTCCTACAGGGTTCACTGTGGGACTGCGAGGGAGGCCCCCACGAGGCTACGGGCAAGCGAGGGACCCTTCCTCGGGAGAGCAGCTTTGGACCACGCCCCAGGGTGCTGGCTGACTTCCTGTGGGCCCTGTGGCACCTGGGGTGGCACAGAGCAACTCAGCCTAGAGGGCACGCGGGTGCTGGGACAGGCCACCTGGGGGCTGGGAGAGGAAAGTGACGTGGGGGAAGGGGGCCCGGCCACCTTGGAGTCACTACTCCAACAACCTCTAAACCACAGGGCCTGAGGAAAAGCACAGAGAGAATGAACAGCCTGTCCAGCTGCCAGAGCACAGGGACAAATGTTCTGGAGCCCCGCCGGTGGGAGCACGCCAGGACTGCTCTCCCCCAAGGCTTGAGAACCAGACTCCCAGTCCCCAGGCCTTCTTCCCAGCCTGAGGGGGCGAGGGCGCTGAACGTGTCCTCCTCCCAGGCCAAGGGAGACTGCGAACAAGAAGCCTGGCTCCTGGCCCCAGCCAGACTCAGGCCAACTTTGCCTGGGGGTTCCAGCAGCTTGCTCTGGCCTTGGTGGCCAGGCTGGGGATCCGGCCATGATTTGGAACACGGTGTCCTCTATATGAGTAACTCTGAAATGACCCTCAGAGGTGGTCACTGGTGAGGACAACCCACCTGGGGTCCCCATACCACCCTCAGTAAAAAAAGAGACAAATGTTGGCTGTTGCTATCTTTGAAGCAGGGACACAGTGGGATGCCTTGTGGGGGACCAGGGTCCCAGAGGCAACTCTGAGCCTCAGCTGCCCCCTCTGTAAAACAGGCACCACCACTGACCCTGCAGGACTGCCAAGGGGGGTCACCGAGACCCCACACACAGACGCTCAGGACCCTCTCAATCAGCCAAAGAGAGAAGAGCTTCTGGGAGGTGTAAGAACAAGGACAGATGTACAGACCAGGGAACACCAGGGACTGTGATGCATGCCACCAGGTGAGTGGTCTGGTCCCCAGTCCTGACAGCTCATCAGAATCACCTGGGAGCTCAGAAACCAGAAAAGCCAGGAAGCTTATGCCCACCAACGACGTCCAACCCCGAGGTGGCCTCAAACTGCCTTCAAACAGCTCAGAGGTGCAGCCAGACCTGAGAGCAAGGGGTACTGTAAAGGGAAGTCGGTGATGGGGTTTGGCAAGGAGGATCACGTTCCCTCCCCTTACTGGCCGTCAGTGTCCCCTGACCACACTCGACGGTCAGCTCCTGGAGGCTTTCTTAGCTGCTTCATCCCTAACACCTGTGCAGTGCCTGCCATCTTGTGGGCACTTGCGAAATGTCTGACAGGTAGGGAAACAAACATCATCATGATGCCAGCACTGAGACACACCAGGTGTTCTACCTGGCGCCACCTCTGGTGGTGCCTGAGGTTGCTGGGGCTGCTATAACTAACCACCAGCTGGGCTGGGGGGTGTGCTTAAAGAAACAGAAACGTACTCTCTCATGGTTCTGGAGGCCAGAAGTCCGAGATCAGGCAGAGCTGTGCGCCTTCCACAGGCTCTCTGGGAGGACCCTTCTTTGCCTCATCCAGCTTCTGGTGGCTCCAGGTAGTCCCTGGCTTGTGGCTGCCTCACCCCCACCTCTGCCTCCATCTTTTCTGTCTGCCTCAACCCTCTCTCTTAGAAGGACACCAGTCATTGGATTTAGGGTCTATCGCAGCTGATCTTGTCTAGAGATCCTTCACTGAATTACAGCTGCAAAGACTCTTTTCCAAATAAGTCACATTCACAGGTCCCGGGTGAACATATCTTTTCAGGGACACGATTCAACCCAGTACAGGCTGCCTAAGAAGGTTTAGGTGGCCTGTGGACCAGAATTAAATCACGTCAGATGGCTCAGCAGGGACAGGACTCCCACTCTTCTGGATGCGTCAGGTAGAATCTCTTGGTTTGGTGCCGGTGCATCTTTACCACGTTGCTAAAGAGGGTGTAGCTCCCCCAGCTCAGAGGTTTGGCTGCAGTGTGCCTCCAGCAAGAGTGACTGCTGAGGGCTTCCCTGGTGGCGCAGTGGTCAAGAACCTGCCTGCCAATGCAGGGGACATGGGTTCGAGCTCTGGTCCGGGAAGATCCCACATGCTGTGGAGCAACTAAGCCCGTGCGCCACAACTACTGAGCCTGCGCTCTAGAGCCCGTGAGCCACAACTACTGAGCCTGCACTCTAGAGCCCGCATGCCACAACTACTGAAGCCCATGCACTTAGAGTCCGTGCTCCTCAACAAGAGAAGCCACCACAATGAGAAGCCCACGCACCACAACGAAGAGTAGCCCCTGCTCGCCGCAACTAGAGAAAGCCTGTGTGCAGCAACGAAGACCCAACGCAGCCAAAGATAAATATAAAAAAAAAAAAAAAAAAAACCTGTTGGGACTTCCCTGGGGATTAAAAATCCGCCTGCCAACGCAGGGGACATGGGGTTCACTCCCTGGTCCGGGAAGATCCCACATGCCGCAGAGCAACTAAGTCCGTGAGCCACAACTACTGAAGCCTGCGCGCCTAGAGCCCATGCTCTGCAACAAGAGAAGCCACCGCAATGAGAAGCCCGCGCACCGCAACGAAGACCCAACACAGCCAATAAATAAGTAAATAAATAAATAAGAGTGCCGATCTGGTTTCCTTTGTTTTCCATCACTCTCTACATACAGCAGGTCATGCTGATTCCTTCAGCAGGGAGGTAAAGTTTGCATATTATGACACAATAAGACGGAAAGAACACATTGCTGTAATGTAAGCAGAACAGACACACAACAGAAGACAGACGGCGGATCATGAGTATAACGCTGAACCTCACAGGGACCCTACTGAGACGAATGTCATCGTTCCCATTTGACAGGAGGGGAAAGTGAGGCTCAGAGAGGTGCAGTGACTCAGCCCTGGCTGCAGAGAGAACACAGAAGAGACAGAATCTGAGCCCAGGTCTGTCTCAATCTTCTCATGGTCTACACTACCTCAGCAAAGAGGCATGTAACAACCATGGCGCCAAACGGACAAGGTCCCCCAGAGATGTCCATACCAGTCCCTGGGGCCTGTGAACAGCTTACGTTACGTCACAAAAGGGACTTCACAGGTGTGATTAAGATTATGGACCCTAAAAATGGAGACACTATGCTGGGTTATCTGGGAGGATCCAGTCTAATCACGGAAACCCTTAAAAGGAGAGGACTTTTAGACAAAAGAAATAAAGAACGGGAAATTCGAGAGACTCCAAGTGAGAACCCTGTAGCTGGTTCTGAGATGGAAGGGTGATATGCGGGGTTGAGGACTGGAGAGAAGCATCCAGAAGCCTCCAGGAGCTAAGGGTGGTCCCTGGCCAAGAGGTAGCAACTTGAACAAGTTAGGAAGGTGCTTCTTCCCCAGAACCTCCAGAAAAGGACACAGCTGGGCCAACACCTTGATCTTAGCCTGGTGAGAGCGGTGTTGGACTTCTGACTTACAGAAGCTGCGAGATAATAAACGTGTGCTGCCTGACTTAAGCTGTCGTTTGGTAATTTGTCACAGTGGCAATGGAAAACTAATACAGTCATGCAAATGTTATTTCAACGATTCCGAATCTCTTACTGAAGTCTGTTTGAGGTTTTACTCCCCATTATGCAGATGACACTCAGGGACATGGGGTTCACTGCCAAAGGCCAGAAGAGAAAGCAAGCCTTCCTTACTTCAGAATCCAAATTCCTCCCAACCCTCTGGCTGCCTCTGGGAAGATGTCTGCAACTCCCTTGTGTGGCGCTCTGATGGCCTCCCACACCTTCAGAATAAAATCCAAACCCCTGCTGTGGCCCTTCAGGCCCTGCCCCTCACTCTGCCCACCTCCTTCTTCATCTCCTCCACTGTGCTCACCTCACTCCTGCCGCACCACCCTCATGCCTTGACTACATGGAGCTCACTGTTGCCTCAGCGCCTTTGCAGCAACTTATGGGGTTAGAGCCTTCTCAAGGTTTGGTCACAGGTTAAAATGGCAGTCAGAGAGCCCTGATCTGACCACTCCCACGTGAAGCAGCCCCCACCCCCATTTCTGATCAGCACTTTTTTATCTCCCCTCTCCCCTAGAGGACTCAAACTGAAAACTGTGTATTCTCTTCCTTGGTTACTTGTTTACTCTTTTCAGGACACTACACCATGAGGGCTGGCAAAGACCCTGTCATGTTCACTGCTCTTAAAAATTCTCCAATGGCTCACTCTCAAAGTGACAGTACCATCCATGTGCCTCCTCAAATGGTGCTGCTCGTGGGCCCTGCTGCCCCCTCTCCTGTCACCCACTCACCGCCTGGTTGCCTGGGCCCTGCCTTGAAGGGCTACATTTTCTAGCTCTCAAACAGCCAGGCTCACTCCCACCACTCTCCGTCGCACCACCTCCTGACATGTTGTTTATTTACTTGTTTACTGTCTGTCTCCCTTGGGAGCTGAGGCTTCCAAGAGAGCTGGGAGTTTTGCCTATTTTGTCACTGCTTTGAGCCCAGCACTGATATCCTGCCTGGCCCATACAGATGCTCAAGGAGGAATGCGTGAATGAATGAATGCGCAAGTCTGGGGAGAAATAACCTGGTTAGTGGGGCAGGGTAACGAGCGAGAAGTCATTTCTCTCTTGAGCCTCCCTTTTCTCACCTGTAAAATGAGGATAAACAACAGTTCCTACTTCACGGGTATTGAGGGCATGGCGGCACAGTGTGGGTGCTCAACAGATGGAAACTATTATTGTTGTTGCTGTCTTTATGATTACTACTGTAGCGTAGTGTCATTACCATTGTTATTATTACTATAGCGGTATGAACCCCTCTCTTACTCAAATGCCTCCCAAGGCTCAGTCTGAGAGAGCGCTCAGAGTGAGAAGTATCGTTAAAGTATTACTGCTTTGAGTTTGGTCATAGGACAAGGATAATTCTTCACCGCGCTCTGAAGAGATGTGGCGGCGTGGTGGGGGCGCGGGGATGAAACGGCGCGAGGTGAAGAGGGAGGGTTTTTAAAACCAAAGCGCGACCCGCACCCACCAGGAAGTGTCTTCCGCCTCCGCCCCCAAGGTCCCCCAGCCCCGCAGCCGCCGCACCTTCACCCGCTGCGCCTCGTTGATGCACTGCTGGTAGCTGCCAATGTAGAAAGCATTCTTCACGTCGAACAGCTCGTCCACCTCCCCGGAGCCTCCAGAGGCTGAGCAAGGAGCCGGAGGCGCCATGTTACTGGCCGCTCACCCGCTACTCCCACTGAGAGACACGTCGGCCGGAAGGAGGGAGTCACCGCGGGGCACGCCGGGAAATGTAGTTTACTCGTTCATCCCTAGAGATGAGCCAATGGGAGACTCAAACGGGAGTCAAAGGGGCGGGAGACGCAAGTGCGTCTCGCAGGGCATCTGTAATTCGATTCGATCCTGAGAGCCAACGGGATTCGGGGAAGAGTGGTAAGGATGTGGTAGAGGCTAGGAATGGCAGTGAGCTGCAAAGGGTGGGACCAGGCAGGAGGCAGATCCAATAAACTGGAAGGCTTTCCTGACGTCATCAACACGCACCGGAAGCACGGCTCACACTGGTGCTTACACTGGGCTGGCGGCGAGGATGGCTGGCTTTGCGGAGCTTGGGCTGTCATCCTGGCTCGTGGAACAATGTCGGCAGCTGGGTTTGAAGCAGCCCACGCCCGTGCAGCTCGGCTGTATTCCCGCCATCCTGGAAGGTGAGTATGGCTAGGCCTCTTCTCCAGGAGGCGTCCCCGCTCCTGTCACCTCACTTTGCCTTCTCGCAGCTTTTGCCCACGCCGGCCCCGTGAGGCGAAGGGCAGTCTTGGCCCTTACGGGCGATCCTGGGTTCCGGAGGCAGACTAGGCAGTGTCGGCGTTTAGGGTGTACGGCTGACTCTCTGTGTGTCTGCACTCAAGTGATGTAATCTCTGAAACTTTTATAGCCTCAGAGCACTGGGAGAGTTTGATGAAAAACTGATAGATAGTACTGGGAAAATTCGGCAGAGCTTGGATTACTATCACCGTTTTACAAATGGAAACTGAGGTTGTCAAGATTACTGGTAAATCCACGGCTCTGGTCCCTAGACTGCTCTTCTCCCCACTCCTCTGGTCCAACCCAGTTTTGCCATTAAAGGGACGCCTTCAGGAAGCCTAGGATGTGACAAATTGAGGCATTAAATAAACAAGGATGAAGGAGTCAGTAGGGAGCATAGGATGCAGATTGGGGGGAGGACATTCTGGGTTTCCCAAACCCTGATACCCCGGAAGGAGTCAAAACGAGGTCGTGGTTAGTAGCAGGTATCTCAGGTCAGTTGGATGTGGGTTCCAGTCCAGCCTGATACTCACTGTTTGTGTATCCTGGGAAAATCTTTGAGACTTTGTTTCCCCTTATGTTAAATGGAGATTATAATGGCTTCGCCCTTCTAAAATGTGTCAGTTGCTCTAAATGGAAAGTTGTCAGAATGCTTGGAACGGGAAGGGCACAGGCCAGTACTGAGCATACAGTAATTGCTCATTAAATGTTAGCTGCTGTAAACTGTGCCCGATACAACACCTGTCTACACCTGTGACACTGCTTTGCCCTCTGCCCAGGTCGGGACTGCCTGGGCTGTGCCAAGACAGGCAGTGGCAAGACGGCAGCGTTTGTCCTGCCCATCTTGCAGAAGCTGTCTGAGGATCCCTATGGCATCTTCTGCCTCGTCCTGACACCCACCAGGTGAGCGCCCCAAAGGCCTCGTGGGTGAGTTAACCAGCTGTGTTCTCTCGGGCAAGCGCCTTTACCTCTCTGAGCGCACTTTCCATGTGTGCAAGATGGGGACAGAAATTATGCCCACCTCTTAGAGGTGCTGAAGAATTAACAAGACAGTGTGTGAAAAGTTCTGAGCACAGGGCTTGACTCAGGGGCAAGTAGGAAGGCCGGGAAGTAGGGACACAGGCAGAGAAAAGGCCTGGGCGGAGCTGGGGCTGGGGGCAGAGAGGAGAGGACTTGGACACTGACCAGCCCTGGGGGAGGGAGGACTGACACTTGGGTCTCAGGCTTTGATGACTGTGGTGTTGAGGCCATTGCTGAGGACGTGGGAAGAAGAAAGGCCAGTGTGGGTAGGACTGGCAGGGGACAAGCCATGGGCTGTTTGGGGATCCAGCCTAGTGAGAGGGTAGGGACCACAAGGGGCCTCCAACACTCAGTATCAGAACCTTTGTCCAAAGGGGACTGGGAGCCTCGGAGGGTGTGTGAACAGGAGGGGTCCAGGCAGGAGGCCGTAGGGTGGAGATGGGAATGAGAGGCAAACACAAAACCGCTATCTGACCCAGGCTGGCCCCTTCATGCCCACAGGGAGCTGGCCTACCAGATCGCAGAGCAGTTCCGGGTCCTGGGGAAGCCTCTGGGCTTGAAAGACTGCATCATTGTCGGCGGCATGGGTATGGGGGGCCCAGGGAGGCTCTGGGCATGGACCCTCTGCAGCCTCAGACCATCCACCCAGCCCCACCTCTCGCCCTCCACCCACAGACATGGTGGCCCAGGCCTTGGAGCTCTCCCGGAAACCACATGTGGTCATCGCCACACCAGGGCGCCTGGCTGACCACCTCCGCAGCTCCAATACCTTCAGCATAAAGAAGATTCGCTTCCTGGTAAGTCAGCCTGGGGCCCTGATACATCCATGTGGGAAATGTGTGTCCCACAGGCCATCCAGTACCACGCTGGGAATGGTGATAAGAACAGCTCAGGAACCAACAAAAGGGGGCCTGTATTAGTAAAGATAGTTGGGGGCTGGGCCTCTCTGAGGAGGTGACATTGGAGCTGAGATGGGTGAGGGAAAAGGCCTCCAAGACCTAGAGGGAGAGTGCTCTAGGGCCCACATCTTAGACCAGGAAGGAGGCACATGGGGAAGGTGGGTCGAGCCCAGGCATGTAGTCAGGACTCGGCCAGCACCCTCACCCCAGATTCCTACCCCCTGCTGCCGGCACTACAGGTGATGGATGAGGCGGACCGGCTGTTGGAGCAGGGCTGCACTGACTTCACCGTGGACTTGGAGACTATCCTGGCGGCTGTGCCGGCCCGCAGGCAGACGCTGCTCTTCAGTGCCACGCTGACCGACACGCTGAGGGAGCTGCAGGGCCTGGCCACCAACCAGCCCTTCTTCTGGGAGGCTCAGGCCCCGTGAGTCCATAGCCACGCTCCTGGGGGAGCAGGGCAGGCGGGAGTCCAAGTGGGGGTCACACCCAACAGAGGTCACTACCCATGGGCAGGGTGGGCTATTGGCCTCATTCAACAGAAGGGGAAACAGGCCCGCCTGTCCCCAGTGTGCGCACAGTAGAACAGCTGGACCAGCGCTACCTGCTAGTGCCTGAGAAGGTCAAGGATGCCTACCTGGTCCACCTGATCCAGAACTTCCAGGACGAGCACGAGGACTGGTCCATCATCATCTTCACCAACACATGCAAGTGAGTGTGGGCAGGCCTGCCTCTCCCATCCCCCGGGCGCCCCTCCCATAGCCCTTCACGGAGGCCTGAGAGGTGGCCCAAGGTTGGAGGTATGAGGCATACAGATGGTCTCGGCACTCCGGGGCCTCTGCTCAGACCAGCAGTTTCAGAGGATGCACTCAAGGGGGCTCAGAGAGGTCAAGCAGTTTGCCAAGGTCACCTCTCCTGAAGGCAGAGCCAGGATTTGGGGTTCCTCAGACCTGCCTTTAACCGGAAGGGCTGAGGGCCTCAGGCTCTCTCCAGGAGACCCCTGCAGCAGCTGCGAAGGCCCTGGAGCAGCCTATTCGCTGTGGTCTCAGGATGTCAGTGAGGCCCGGCACATCAGCACCAACACCTGGGGCTGTCCTCTCCGCAGACCCAGGGATTTCAAAATTCTTTGAGGCGTTCAGGGAGAGCGTCAAGGAGCTGTAGAGTAGCCTAGCCCGAGCCAGCGTAGAAGGCAGTCCACAGCACGTGGAGGAGACCTCCTGACTGCTGCCCCCAAGAATTTCTTGGCCACCAGAAGAGAAAAGTCTGGATGTAGGGCCCACTCTTGTTGCTTAGGCCAGGGGAGGGGTCAGTGGGCAGGACACTACAGCCCGGCTTCTCCTTCCCCAGCTGTGCAGGGCCACCTGCTTGGGGACTCGGGGGGTGGGAGGGCCAGGAGCACCTTTCCAGGACCCTAGCGCTAGATGGGCTGACAGTACATCCTTCCTGCCAGGACCTGTCAGATTCTGTGTATGATGCTGCGCAAATTCAACTTCCCCACCGTGGCTTTGCATTCCATGATGAAACAGGTGAGGCATTGGGCGGCCCCACAGATCCCCTCAGCCGCCAGCCTTGCCCTGGGGACTTCTCCCAGCTTTTGCCCAGGCCCTTTCCTCTGCCTGGAACACTCTTCCTGCCACCTGTCTGCCCCAGTCTGGCCTCCTCAAGGTCATCTCCCTCACTGGACTGTGAGCCACTTGAGGGCGGAGACTGTCCTGGCCTCTGCCCTGTCCCCAGGCCTCACACAGTAAGCGCTCAAACGTTTGTTGAGATGCCACCTCACACCCCGCCCCCCACCCCCAATTCTCTCCCCAATCTGGCACAGAAAGAACGCTTTGCCGCCCTGTCCAAGTTCAAGTCCAGCATCTACCGGATCCTGATCGCGACAGATGTGGCCTCCCGGTGAGCAGCTCCAGGGTACTCCCTTCCCCATGACGCCCCCCACAAAAGGGCCAGAGGGAGGGACTGGCTTCAGGCATGGGTCAGGCAGCCTCAGCTTCACTGCTGAACGACCTTGGGTGAGTCCCAACCTCAGTTTCCCCACGTGGACAGAGGTGCTGACCGACCTCTCTCTCCAGGGGCCTGGACATTCCCACGGTACAGGTGGTCATCAACCACAACACCCCCGGGCTCCCGAAGATCTACATCCACCGAGTCGGCCGGACAGCCCGTGCAGGTGAGCACACAGGGTGGGGCAGCCTTTGGCACCCGCCCCTTCTGCCTGCCCACACCACGAGGAGCCAGAGTCACAAGCTGGTGGGACACAGGAGGGCTACAGGCCACAGGTGAAAGACACTAGAGGAAGCACTTGCAAGTTGGGGGAATCGGCCTTTCAAAACCGTAGGTGGGGATGCTCTGTCTTCTCACCCCCAGCAGCACTAGCAGTGACACGTGCTGTCCCCTGGGGACACGGTACACACTGGCCCCATCCCCACCACTCCCTGTTGCCTCACCCCAGGCCCCTTTACCCGTCAGGACTGCCAATCCATGCCCAGCAGCAAATAGGTGTACGAGTCCTGGTGGGTATGACGCTGCCCTGTGGGATTTGCCGTCCAAGTTCAACCCCTCGCTGTGACTCTGGCTAGGAGCCAAGGAGGCATCCTTGTGTCTGCTCCCCAGCCCCACCCAGGAGGGGCACGGAGTCCAGGAGATTTTCTCACACCTGGAGTGGGCAGAGAGACGGTTTCTGGGGCCAGACTGGGCCTGGCCCTTCTCTCCTCCCCTGTGGCCTCAGGAAGGTCACATCAGCTCTCTGGGCCCCCACTGCCTCATCCAACAATGGGTAATAAGAAGGTGACACCTGTTTGGGGCTGCTCCGAGGGCCATGGGCCTGGCCAGCTGCCAGTGCTGTTCCAGCACTAGTCACTGTCACAGGAACGGGGAATGGAGAAAGTGGTGTGCAGAGATCTGAGCTGAAACCTGTCTGGGCTTATTGCTGACAGAACTTGGCCTGGGCTCCCTGGCGGCCACACCGAAATGGGAAATCAGCCACATCACCTGTATAAGGCCAAGCTGGCAGGAGAGCTGCCTCTCCCTGGAGTCCTGCAGCTCCCCTGGGACAGACCTGCCTACTACGCAGAGGTCAGGCAGGGGGTTGAGCCCTGACGCCCTGAGCGTCATTCATTTCCGGTCACTCACTCACCCACCGAGCTCCTGTACTGTTCCCCTTGATTGAGAGGAGCCCTGAGCCGCCTGCTGGTCAGGACCTGCTTCTGTTGGCCCTTTGTCTTGGCCTCCAGCACACAGCCTGGGTGTGTCCCCACAGGGCGGCAGGGACAGGCCATCACGCTGGTGACGCAGTATGACATCCACCTGGTACACGCCATCGAGGAGCAGATCAGTGAGTGGAGGGGCAGAGGAGGAGAGGGGAGGGGAGGCGGGTGCTTCTGGGTGAGATGCCACTCAGCCCTATCAGACACCCGCTAGCCTGCTCACGTGAGCAGGCTTAAACCGCGCTTTCCTTCTTATGCAACCCTCAAAGAAGTTTCTTTTGCCCAGTTGTTGAAACAAGCTCTGCAATGGCCTTCAGCAGCTGAAAGCCACATCTGGTGGGAAGGGACTTTGGTTTCTCAGACCAGAGTGTGTGGGTGGTCCCTGTGGATGAGTCAGAAGCCCCAGGGCTCGGGCCTGGGCATGTTTGAAAAACCCCCTTGGGTGGTTTAATGTGTAGCCAAGACTGAGAACCTCTGGGGCACCTCCAGTCACTGCACAGACTGTCCTAAGATTCAGAAATGTCTTGACTTTAAAGGACACTGTTTCCAGGAAAAAAAAAAAAATCCCTAGTCAAATTCATAGTATTGCTAACAACATAAAAAGAGCGGTCTATACCTTCCTTGGGTCTGAAATCTTAGATCTTGCCCACCTGATCCTTATCTGCTACGGCCCTGGATGGCCTTGCATGCTCTTCTACACAGGGAACTCACTACATAGTTGAAATCCCTCTCCATGTCGTGCCTGCCCCCCTGTGACCCTGCTGTCCCCACAGAGAAGAAGCTGGAGGAGTTCTCGGTGGAGGAACCTGAGGTGCTACAGATCCTCACACAGGTCAACGTGGTGCGGAGGGAGTGTGAGATTGTGAGTGTCGGGGAAGGGGCTGGTACTTGGGGCCCAGGGTGCTTCCTGGAAGACGGTGATCCCCAAGACGGCCTCTCCCTCCCGCCCCCCAGAAACTGGAGGCAGCCAACTTTGATGAAAAGAAAGAGATTAATAAGCGGAAGCAGATGATCCTGGAGGGGAAGGTGAGGGCTGAGCCGGTGGTGGAGTGGGCGTGGGGCACAAGCTTCCCCGCAGACGATCAGCTTAGCCACCTTCCGGTCCTCCCCATGCCAGGATCCCGACCTGGAGGCCAAGCGCAAGGCCGAGCTGGCCAAAATCAAGCAGAAGAACCGGCGCTTCAAGGAGAAAGTGGAGCAGGCACTGCAGCGGCAGAAGGCCAGTGGGGCTGGCCACAGGGGGTGTCCATCCAGGGCCCAGCCTGAGGCCTGCTTGTCCCCAGCACCCGCTCAGGGCCCGGCCTGAGTTCCACACGGTCCCCGTCTGCCCAGCCTGGGACGCCTTCATCCAGCTGAAGGTTGGAGGGTCCTCCCCTCAGGATAATCTCTCCTCCTAGTCTGCCCAGTCCCCCTCAGTGGAGCCCACGGACACCCACGTTCAGTGCGCAGCCCTCCACCCCACCCTGCAGCCCCTGGTGGCCCCTCCTCAGAACCTTGGCCAAGAGGCAGGCTGCAGAGGAGGAAAGAAGGCTATGAGGTTGGACCCAAGTCCACGTGCAGTGACCCCAGCCCAGGGTCACCCTGGGGGTGCCGTGGGGCCCCAGAGCGAAGGTGTGTCGTTGCAGGAGATGCTCAATAAATGAGTCTTTTGACTTCCCCAGTCTGACTCTCGGGGAGCAGGGGCAGAGGGAGGAGGGTATGACTGCCTATACTTCTCAAGTCTCCCAGAACACCACTTACCACCCCCCCATCCCCCGTGTCTCCTTTCCTGTGGGGCCAGGCCCAAAGCTTTGAACTGCAGTGCTGACCATTCCAGCCGAGTGACCTTGGGTTGGTGAAGCCCCTTATATGGGCCTTGGTTTCTTCATCTGGAAAGTGGGCATAGCAACTGCTCTTCTCTGCAAATGCAGATGTTTTGGTGAGATCCCTCCCATGCCCAGTGAACACAGCCATGGGCTAGGACCTTCCCCTCCTGCCCACCTGCTTGTATTTGGGGTTTGTGGCCACAGTGAAGTGGTGGGAGGAGTCCTTAACCAGGGTCCACCTTAGTCCAAACCGGTCCAGACAACATGGGCAGAGCCCAAGAAGATGGCGCAGCAGAGCCATGTGGCCTGGGCGTGCCCCTGAGGCTTTCTGAGCCTCCCTCTCATCTCTGAGTGGCTCACCAAACCCTACACAGACCGAGGGCCGCGGGTGCAGTGACGGCGACCAGGTACCTAGCTACTCACACACCACACACACAGCCGCGCTTAGAAATGTAATTGGGCACCAGCACATGCCCTGGGGAGTCTAGAAATTCTACACGATGAAGAGCTCAAAAACAGCCCGTGAGCTGTGAACAGCCAGGGCCGGCTGGAGGACTGTGGACAGGCCCTCCCCAGGCTGAGTCGGGCCCCAGTCCCTGCCGGGGGAATGGCCCACTGTGCCGCCTGCGGCCTGGCCCGTGCCCCAGGCGGGAATCGTTCATGTAAAACTAGCTCCCGCAGGCCCCTGCTCCCACGTAGACCCAGAGGCCGGACTCAGGGCGTGCCCTCGGCCAGGCGGGCCAGGCCCTCCCGCAGCTCGCTCAGCTCAAACAGCCTGACGTCCAGCAGCTGCGCGGCCCGGCCCACCTCGGCCCGTGCCCGCTCCCGCTCTACCCGTGCCTCCTCCAGGCTGCGCTCCGTTGCCCGCAGCTGGTGCTCCAGCTCCGCGTTTCGGGTCTCCAGTTCCTGCAGGGAGAGGGCAAGCAGGGTTGGGGGCCCCAGCAAGTCTCAAGGGTCCAGCATCTGAATGCTATCCCCACAGCCTCCACTCTGGGCCAAGCCCTCTCTGTCTCCTGGCCTCCTCCCTGCCACCTCTACCCAAGACACTCCCTGGTCCCCTGATTGGAACATCACTGAAATGACCACATTCCTCTTCTGCTCAAGACCCTCGTCACCCATCATGCTGGGAATGAAATCCATACCCCTCCTCGCTCATTCCAACCCAGGCTTGCTGGCTTCCTTGTGGTTCCTTGAACATACTTTCTCCCCACCTCAGGGCCTTTGCATATGCTGTGCACTCTGCCCAGGAAACAACAGGGAGCATTCCCCCAACCTCTCTCTCTTTGGGGGCACCAGCTCCTTTAACTTCTCCCCTGCTGGACTCACAGGACATGCTTGAGGCTTCTCAGATAAAGTCTACAGTGAGGGCCAGGCCAGCACACCTGGGTACAAATGCAAGCTCCTGACCTCAGGCTGGGAATGTGTGAGGATTTGATGGGGTCAAGAATGAAGATTCAACAGAGACTCAAAAACTGCTTGTTGAATGAATGGAAGGAGATGAAACATTGTACTAATAACCATGTTTTATAAACCACCCACCGATTCCGTCCTTCCATGCACCTGGTCATCCAAATCCTTCACAACCTTAGATGTCTTCCTACTCCATTTATAGGTGAAGAAACTGAAACTCAGGGAGGCACATAGCTGCACTAGGTAGGGAATATGCCAGGTCTGTCCTACATCAGAGGCTGGCTGCCTTGGGTGGTCACCCCACCCCGCCTCACAGCAACCGCACACACCTGCACCTTCTGCTGTGTCTCCTCACGCTCGGCGCTGTCTGGGGCCTCACGGGGACCACCAGTCTGGCTCTTCAGCGTCTGGATCTCCTAATGGAGAAGTTCCCAGAATCCATTCTGAGAGTCCTGGCTCCCCCATGGGAGATCAGGGAAGGCAGGGCCCAAGGAAACACAAACGCATACAGACACGCTCACACACCTGGTCCTTAGTTTGCACTAGTGCCTCCAGCTGCTCCAGCGACTGGCCGGGTCCCTCCTTCTCACTGACCGCGGGTGGCTCGGCGGTGGCAGCCTGGGCCTCCAGCTCAGCCACCTGTGCAGACAGGAAGGTCAGCCCCTGACGCCCCAGCCTGTACTCTCCTGATCCCTGGGGAATATGCCTGACCAGCCAAGCCCATGACTGGGCACTAACCCCTTCTGGTTGGGGCCACCACCCCGCCTCTGGCAGGTAGGTCTTTAGGGTCTGACAACCCTCTGAGGCTGACATTATTTCAGACCCATACTACAGAACAAGAAACTAAGGCTCAGGGAAGTGATTTGCCAAGATCACACAGCCAGCCAGGGAACCCAGGACAGATAGGAGGCCGGGGCTTCACGGTGGTCCGGGCCACTTGGGGTCTCTGGGAGGGAGGGGCTTCCTCACCCGCTGTCGCAGCCTCTCGGCCTCTGCGCGCTGGGCCTCCAGCTGCTGCCTCCACTGGGCGGCGGCGGCGTTGGCCTCTCGCAGGGCGCTCGCCAACTTGTTGTTACTGTCCTGAAGCGCGAAGAACTCGGCCTCCCACTGCACCTCGCCCACCGAGCTGCGGGGACGGGGGAGTCGGCAGAGGGTAGGGCGGGGCCTCACTGGGCCTGAGGCAGGGTGAGGGAGGTGCTGGGCTGGGGGCGGGGTTATGGTTGGGGCCAAGGTACCTCGGGACTAGGGGGTGGGGACGTCCCGGGGAGGCGGAGTCTTGTCGGGGGTGGGGTCAAAGTAGGCGCTTTGGTGTCAGTTCAGTGAGACACAGTCGGAAGGCCAAGCAGGATCAGCCCAGGGGATGTGGACAGAACAAAGTGGGTGGGGAGGCACCCGTGGGTTTAGAATTAGCCGGGGGAGATGTGGACAGGCCAGAGTTAGCCCCGAGTAATGGATGAGGCAGGAGCGGGGTCGGCTCTGGAAGGGGCATAGTCTGAGTGTCTCCTCTCCTACCACAGGCCTTGGGTCCAGTGTCAGATCCCGCCGCTTGAACAAGTCCCTACAGTTTCTGAGAACTTCCTCTCCCCTCTTCCCCAACCCTTCGTCCTGCCACGCCCCTGTGCCCCGCCCTACCCCCCTCACCCCTCGGACAGCATCTTTCTGAGCCGCTCGCGCTCAGCGGGGCCGGGAGCGTCCGCGCTCTGGCTGCGGAATAGCTTCTCGTCGCCGGGGCCGTTGGAGCTGACGAGGGGGCTCGGGGGCACCTAAGAGCATGGGCAGAAGTGAGGGCACAGTGAGGGCTGATGCTACGTGGTTCGTGACTGAGGGCAGGAGGTCTTTCCCAGCACTGGGATCTGACTGCTCCTTTCCCCTCCTCACCCACCACCAATGGCTCCCGATGGCCCCTTTCTGGGCCCTGCCCCCCACCTTGCCTGCTGGGCTCTCACCAACCCCCAGGAGCAAACCTGATGCAGTCTAGCCTAAACCCCGGGAGATACTCATAATCTGCAAAGCGGGGAGCAATCTGAAACCTCCATGCTGTTCCCTCAGAGCAATGACCTTCCCTGGGGCCAAATTTCAACATCCATTTAAAAATCCCACAGGAAACGCACTCCATCAGGCTAAATTCATTATGAATCCACCTGCTGCCTGGACCAACCTACTTTTTCATCTCCTTAATCCCTGTGCCCAGCCCTGGGCCTGGCACACAGTATGCGGTCAATAAATGATGCTGAGGGACTTCCCTGGTGGTCCAGCGGGTGAGACTCCGTGCTCCCAGTGCAGGGGGCCTGGGTTTGATCCCTGGTCAGGGAATAGATCCTGCATGCGTGCCACAACTAAGAGTCTGCATGCCGCAACTAAGAAGCCCGCATGCCGCCACAAAGATCCCACGAGCCGCAACTAAGACCCAGTGCCGCCAAAATACATAAGTAAAATAAATAATAAATATTTAAACTAAATAAATAAATGATACGAATAAGTTAGTGGGGGAAAACACCCAGGGACAGTTTTTTACTCTGCCACTCTACTTAGCCATTTCAACTTCCACATTTCAACTCTGCCCTGTGAGCTGGTTTTCTGGCCTTCCTTGATCTAACATTTGGACAGCCTATGACACGCCCCCATGGCACCCACAGCCCTCTTCCATGGTCCTTGCCATGGATCTAGTTTTACATCATCCGTGAGCATTTGGTCCTGGGAACCGGCACAGCACCTAGACCCCCCCCAATATCAGTTGAGCTCCTGGCACGCATGGGACAGGGAGTGCTGACCTGGTGGGCAGTGAGCCCCAGGGCTGGACTGGTGAGCTCTCCCCCATCCTGAGATTTCTCCCGTGCCAGCCTCGCTGCTTCCTTCACTTCCTGGAACTTCTCGGCAAACTGAGGAATGGGGGGCAGGAACAGACAGTCAACAAACCCCCAGCCCCCTCCCCCAGGGTCCCACCACATCAGCTCCACCCAGTAGCAGCTCTGTTGCTTTGGAAGGAACTTTAGAATTGAGTGCATCCCCGCCTCTCATGAACTGGAAGAGTGGGAAGTAGGCTTGGAAAACGATGCCCAATGAGCAGAGTGGGTATCAGGATGGGGAGGGCGGTGGGATGTTCATGGAGGTGTATCACATTGAGCCACCTTGAGAAAGGGGCCCCCTTTCCCTCTCAGTCAGGCTTATTTCAGCAAGGAGAGCCTCAGGTGGGTGCTAATCTGTCTTTCATTTCCAGCTAGGGTAGGATACACTTTTTTTTTTTCATTTTAAAATAAATTTCCTTAGCTTGAAAGTAATTTTTTAAAGAAACATATTTACAGACATATAGCCACTTGATTTGTGCAAAGGGGCCAGTGCAATTCATTGGGGGTTGGGGGGGTAGATGTTTTTTTCAAAAAATGGCCCAAGAGCAACTGAATACTCATGTGGGAAAAAAACACTCCTACTTTAAACCTCCGGTAGAAATTAATTCAATGATCTAAATTTGAAAGGAAAACTAATGCTTCTAGAAGCAAAGCAAAGCAAAGCATCATGAACTCAACAGGATTCAGAGAGCACGAACCATACAGGGAAACAATGGATAAGACAGTACTGAACTCTAGAAACAGCAGAGGGTGGAGGAAGGCGATAAAGAAGGTAATGCCAGGGGTGCGGGGAAGCACCCAGCCCATCCTAGGCACCCAGAGAGGGGCAGGCTGTGTCCGAAATCAGAGCAGGTGGCCAACAGAGCTGGAATGTGAACCAGAAAATTGGGAAGGAGCTACTGGCTTGTCCAATTCTGTAGGCCCATTCTGCAGCTGGGAAGATGGAGGCCCAGCATCTGTCCAGGGTCCCCCCAGTGCACCCAAGAGAAGACCCAGCCCCAGCCCCATTCCTCCCACCATGTATCCCTGCAGGCCCACCTGAGTCAGATGCTGCTCAGAGGCAAAGCCAAGGCCATAGACGGTGTTGGCGCGACTGTCTGCCCACTGCCCGAACTTCTGGGACGTTTTGGTAAATGTCATGTTGGGGGTGACAGTGCTGTTGATGATGGCCTGGGGAAGGCGGTGGGGAGAAAAGTTCCCGGGTGATGGGACTGGTAACAATGAATGTGAAACCCCCAGGGATATAGCTTTGTATTAGCACCTCAGAAGTCCTTGGTCTGGGCCATTTCAGGAGGAAGACTGAGACCCAGAAAGACTCAGGGTACTCCCCCGGCCCCCAAGGCACACAGCAAGGAAGCGACTGAACCAGGCTTGTCCCTAGGATCCTTGGCACCTGCCACCCCACCCAAGCCCCACCAGGACCTTGGCACCCCCAAGGCTGATGATTCGGTAGACGTTGCGGGTGGCATCGTAAAAGTAGGAGACAGTGAGTGCGTGTTTGCCCGCGGGGATCCAGTTCCGCTTGGTGGCCGGGTCGATCTGGAACACGTGCGCCCGTGTGCTGAAGATGGGCTGCTCCCTGCATGGGGAGAGGGTGTTCAGCGGGGGCCAGGCACCGGCCCCCCAGGGGACTCAAGGCCAAGCTTTGGTAGAAGCAGGGGCTCACCTGGCTGTGGACATTGGTCAGGCTTGTCTGGGTGGGCTCCAAGGGACAGCCAGGGGGATGGTAGGAACAGCTGGCTTGGCCTCTGGGGGGACAGGACGTTTGTGAGTGTCTCCCCAGACCAGGCTGTGGGAGGCCAAGCATGTCCAGCCCCAAGACCCCACTTCCAAGTACACCATTCATAGAACTTCAATCCAAAAGTGAGGGAATCACTCAGCAAAAAGACCCCAACTCTGTCCATTGGGAGGAAACTCTTGCAACACCCTGGGCAGGAGACGGCCTCTGATAGGAGCCAGGTGGCATCTAACAGCCCGGCATATACCTCACATCTTCCTGGTTACTGGACCCCCCAGTGAAGTCTTCTCAATCTCTGGGCTGGGTGGAGGAGGCCAAGGTGGCCAACTCCTGTTCAGTACTTCCTGACACTTTCGTCCATCACTCCTCAAAGCAGGGCCTCCATCGATAAGTGGGGCATTGACAGGTGCCTACTGGGAGACCGGTCCCCCACTGGACCCACAAAGAGACCCCTCAGCTTCCACTGTAGGGCAGAGGCACACCTTGGAGTCAAAGTCCAAATCCCCAGGGAGCCTCCAGCCTAGTTAAAAAGACAAGATGTGGCTCAACAGGTCTACCATGGTGCCCACCCATCACCACTCAATCCCAGTACCATGGGGCTGGGCGGGATCCAGGTCCACGAGAGACCTGGGGGAGGGGGGGAGGCAAACTAAGGGAAGGGAGGCCTAGACTCGGTAGCCTCCGTGGTCAGAGGGGGGAATGCCCCCCCACTCTGTCCTGGGCAGCTTCTGTCCCGGTCACAGGGTCTGAAACCGGAGCCCCTGGGTGGGGGAGGGGCAGAGACTTTGGCCGGGGTTGGGGGTGAGTCCTGGGTCGAGCCAGGGTTCCAGGGCGCAGGGATCCTAGAAACTCAGGCCCCTCCTGCCCGGACGTTCCTGCAGCGGATGTTCCTGCAGCGACTTGCGGCTTTGGGAAAAGTTACTCACCAAGAGTCATGCGCCTCGGACGCTGCCGGCCGCGGGGCTCCAAAGGGGAGCCCGACTCCGCCCGGTGTCCGGGATCCACAATCGCGTGCGGGGGCGAAGCCCCACCCCAGGAGCCCCAGTCCAGGGGATTTGATATTCAGTCAGGATCGAGTTCCCAGGGTCAGGACCAGGGTGCCCTATGCGCGCCCCAACTTCGGGAAGTGCCGCCCCCGACCCTGGAACTTCCAGGATCCCTGCGACGCCCCGCCCCACTCCGGGTCCAGAACTTCGGGGACACGTTATCTACCTCCTGCAACCGCAGGTCCAGAGCTTAGGGGATCCTGCGCGCTGTTCCTGACTCCTGAACTTCGGGGACGCCCCTGCCACCCTTCCATCCCCGGGTCCTGAATTTCGGGGTTCCCTCGCGTCGCCCCTCCACCCCAGGTCCGAAACGTCGGAGACATCTTCACAGCCTCCTCCAATGACGGGTCCGGAACTTCGGGAACCGCTCGCACTGTCCCCTCCCCGACCCCGACAACGGAACTTCGGGGTCCCCGCGCCCTCTCAAGCCCTGGAACTTCGGGGCTCCCCCAGCTGCCCCCAGCCTCTGTATCCGGAACTTCGGGACCCCCAGCGCCCTCTCCCCGGCCCTGGAACTTCGGGGCCCCCCGCGCTCCCAGCGCTGGCTCAGCTGGCCGGGCTCACCCTGCCGGCTCTGCACCCCGCAAGTGTCCGGGCGCTAGGCGGGTGCGGCCCCGCGGCGCCGAGTCCCCGCAGACGGGCGCCCCGCTCGCTCGCTGGCTCCGGGGCCCGCGCCCTCCGCGCCGCCCTCCGCACCGCCCGCGCCTTTGTCTGCGCCGTCGCCGCCGCCGCCCGCGCCGTCTCCGGTCCCATCGCGGCGAGTCCCGACGCGGCCGCCGCCCGCCCCGCCTCCCCGGGCCGCCGAGGCCGCACCGCAGCACCCCCTGCTGGCGGCAGGTGGGGGGAGAGGGAGAAGGAGGGGCGCGAGCAGAGAGGAAGCGGGGAGGATTGGGGAAGAGAGGTTAAGAAGGGGGCGGAAGCGGACAGGGAATAGGGCGGAGACAGAGACCCAGACCTAGAGACGGAGAGATGGAGGAGAGAGGCAGAGACACAGGAGACGGACAGACAGACAGACCTGGGTGGACAGAGGAGAATGTGGCCTCATCCTCTCTTCAAGGGGGGCCCTGACCCTCGGGCCCACCTGAGTCAGATGCTGCTCAGAGGCAAAGCCAAGGCCATAGACGTGATGCTTTTGCCCGTGATGCTTTTGCCCGTGATGGGGAATCAGGTTCCTCTTCACCCGATGGGAGTCCGGGGGCAGGGCACATCTGCTGCCTTGGTGGGCCCAGGCGCATGCACACAGTGGCTTCTCAATGGCTGTATCCAGAAAATGAAAGAGACCTCAGCAGAGAGGGGGCTGGTAGATGAGAGAGAGGCAAACAGTAGGCACTTAATGGGGCTTGATCCCAGGTCCCCTGCTCATAATCCTTCCTGCCTGCTCTCCCACCTCACCCTGATCCCCAGGTTGGGACTTCTGTCAACCTCGGGGCTTCTGTGTCCCCTAAAACAACTGTAACAATGCCGATGAGGTTGGATTAGGATCATCGTTGCTGTGTTATAGGGTCCCCAAATCCAGGTGGAGGGAATGTCAGTGTCCACTTGCCACCAAACGGGTGAATTGCCTGGAGGTCCACAGGCCCAGGTTTGCCACCTCTGGTCAGAGGGAGTCCACCCCCTTCCTACGCTTGCTGGGAGAGGGTCCTTTTAGAGCCGAGCCAGGATCTCCTCTGACCCTGCCTGTGGAGCCCGCTTTTCAGTCCTGTATCTGCCCTTTCTCTGGAGACACACAGTGTCTCCAAAGTCACAGAGTGCCGTCAGGTTCATGGGCAGAGGCACCGGGGCTCCTCAGAACCAAGCCCTGCACTTCCCTGAAGCTCTGACTCACATGCCAGGTTTTTGCTTTTCCTCTCCTCACATCCTTTCCCTGTTCTTGTCTGTCTGTTTCCGCCAACAAGAATCGCACATCTGAGCTGGTAGCTTCCTTCAAATTACCTTTAGGTGAATCCCAGGTCATGTCATTTCCGGAGACTTACTCCCAGGCCAAGATCTGAGTTTTCCTCCCTCCTGGCCTTTGCCCAAGCTGTTTCTTCTACCTAGAATGCCCTTCCCAAAGGCATATATTCTGTTATGTCCTTCCAGGCTCAGCTCCACTGCCCCCTCGCCTCCTGGAAGCTTCTCTAACTATCCTGGGTTCGGAAGGGATATCACTCGCCCCTGTTCCACCACCCCATCCCTTTCTGTGGGATCCCTGATCTATTTATTTGTTCGACTGTGGCCAGAGCTGGCCCATCCTGGAGCCCAGGCTCACTCAGCATGAGAGGTAGTATCACTGCAGCTAGGAAAACAGAGCTGCAGACTCAGTTTCCCCAGTTGCCTTTAACTTCATACGGCATTTGCATAAGCAAAGGATTTGGCTTCGCTCTCAGGCGCGAAGCCACAAAACGCTTGAACACTGTAGGGAACAAAGGAAATACCGTCTGTTCTGTGCAAAGAATGACTTTTCCTTATTACCGAAAAAAAAAAAAAAGAAAATTTAAAAATTAAAAAAAACAGTAACTGGAAAGGTGCCGGCAGAGCCAAGGCTTCTGGAAGCTGCTCGGTGTGTGCTGAGTGCTGGCTGGCTGTAGAGCTGGGGCCATGTGGCTGTTCTGTGGGGGCGGCTGGGCGAGGAGCCTGGGCAGACTTTACCCCTTATGAGGGCAGAAGGCAACAGCATGAGGGAGAATGGGGTCCCCTCTCAGGTCTCCAGGAAGGACAGGGATGTGGCTGGCCTTGAGCAGCCCTGACCTGAAGTTGTCTTAATCAAGTTCAAACTGAGGGAGTGATTTTGCCAGTGTAGACCTCAGTTTTCTCGCCTGGAGAATGGGCTGATGCTTACAGGGCTGTAGGTGGTGGGAGGAGGCAGGAAGGATCCAGGCAACACCAGCAGCTTCTCACTGTCCCCTGGGTATAGATGGGTAGGGGGCTGCCCTGAGCTGCCACTACCACCCCAGCCTGAGCCCTCTTCTGCCTGGTTCTCGGGCCTGTCTTACTGGAAATGTCCTTGAGGGGCGAACAGAGGCCACCAACACAAGGTGGCTGACTGGTAACAACAGCTTTCTCTTGGGGCTGAGGAAGGACATGAGGGAATAAGCTTCCTGTCACGGGAGAAACCAAGCAAGAAATAGAACAGCTTTTTCGTCTCTAGGGCAGCCGCATTTACAGAGTGGCTCTTAAAGGTCAGGCTCTGGCCTCTGCCTAGTTAAATCTGACCCAACCTTTGGGCTGAAGTTATATTGTTTCTCCTCCCTGGAGGGTTCCTGTTCCACCAGAGCAGGGGAGGTCTGTCACTCTTCCCCAAAGCCACATGCCCAACCTCATGGCATGAGTCACAGTGGCCACTTAGATCTGTTTAGGTCATGATTTGGTTACTGTCTACTTCCATGGCTCTGTCTCAGCACCTAGAGCAAGGCCTGACTTGCAGCAGGAACTCTGTAAATGCTTCCAGAAGGAAGGGGTCCCAAGGCCCCACCTTGGTCCTTGGTGGCCTCCAGAGTCATGTGAGCCAGGGAGTGAATCCCAGCCCTGCCTCCTACCAGCAGGGTGACCTTAAAGAAGTCACTTTTCTTCCCTGCACTTTAGTTTCCCCATCTATAAAATGTGCATAAGAATGGTGCTCACTTCTGAGGTTTCCTCTAAGGCTCCAACATGTCCTGGCGTGAAGAGGGTATGACCCTAGGAGTTTAATAAATGCTTGCTGTTATAAACATTATAGTTATTCTTGGCATGTGGTTTCGACCCTGAGCCAAGTTCTTAAGATTTTCTCTTTTAGGGTTTGAAGGGTCCCAACCAGGCATGCGCTCTTGAGAACAGAAATGGGTCCAACCTGGCATGATATCCTCTAAATCTTTAGCTCTGGGCCCTGTATGTGCCTCTCTAACCACTCTCCTTCTCCTACTCCCTCTTGCCCCAGGCTGGCTAGTTGGGCCAGCCACCAGACCTTATCCTCCTGGCAAACTCCTATTCATTCCTCAAACCCCCACCCCCAATGCCCGCTTCTCTAAGAAGCCCTCTTTCCTCTTCTGCTGAACCCTTCCCAACACTCTCCCTCCTTGTAGCCCAACACTGACCCCAGGAGGTGTCTGTGTCCAGCGCTGATTCCCCCAGCCTGAAGGTATCTCAAGGGCTGGGCTGAGGCCTCTCTTGGGCTTGGCATCTCCCAGCATGGGGTGGACGCATAGGGGTCATGGCAGAGGAGAGTTTGATGATTTAATATTGGTGATTTTTCTTCCCTAGAAAGTGACCCCACCTAAAATTCAGATCCAATTCAATTTCTCCCCAAGGCCAAGGTTAATTCATTAAACAAACAGCTCGCAGGAAGTAATGGAACCAGACCCCCTCAGGCCCAGACATGAAGGGGCTGGTGCAGGGCATCTGGCACTGGGTTATGGACTCAACCTCCCAGGACCAGGGCAGGTTGGGGGTTGAGGGAGGCGGCCCTTGAGCCCCCTCCAAACTTCAAATCTGGATGCATGGTTCAGTTCCCACAGACCTAATTACCCTCATTTGCCACATGTACTAATTACCTCCCCGATACCAGGTGGCTGGGCGGGGCTGCCCCACTTTTGGGAGGTAGGTCAGGGCCTGATTATTTTTGGCTGTGTTGTCCTTGAAGGCTCCACCATCTACTCATGTGAAGGGCAGAAAGTGGGGCAGAAAAATCACGGCCACATCAGGAGGGACAGTGGGAGACTTGAGAGTCAAGTTGGCCCAGGAGCTCCCTGAGCAGTGGGTTTGGGCCTAAGGACTGAGAGTCTTTGGCACCCACCTGTGGTGGCAAAACCTGGAGAGACTGAGAATCATTCATCTCTACGGTGGACTGGTCTGGAGGCCTGTTTTGAACGTGACACCATCTGTGGGAGAGGGCTTGGATTGGGGGGTAGTCAGACAGGCCTGGGTATAAATCCTGACTCACACCAGCTTGATGTGTGTTCCTGGGCACATGATCCCCTCTCTCCGCACCTTTGCTGGGGGATCAGATGGGGTTAATAAGTCACAAAGAGTGCTCTGGACAGAGGCACAGCATGTGCAAAGGCCCCGAGGTGGGGATGGGCTAGGTGTGTTGGAGGAACAGCAGGGAGGCCAGGGTGGTCAGAACAGAGTGAGGGAGGAGACTAAGGGGATGCTGAGGGCTAAAGGAGCCAGGTGGGAGCTCGTGGATGGCAATGAAGTATTGAGGGTACTGGGGAGCCGTGGGAGAGTTTGGAGCCAGAGAGGGAGGGATGTGATCTCATTTACACTGCAGGCTCCAGACAAGGTTTCGACTCTTTTTTTTTGGTGGAGGGGCAGCCGCGCTGTGCGGCTTGTGGGATCTTAGTTTCCTGAGCAGGGATTGAACCCAGGCCCTCAACATTGAGAGTGGGGAGTCCTAACCACTGGACTGCCAGGGAATTCCCCAGAGTTTCAGCTCTTAGGAGAGAACCAGGTATCTATACACTGCGCAGAATAGGGGCAGACCCTGACTTTCTCTGAGCCTCAGTTTCCCAATCCCAGACAGAGTCCAGAGGCTTTGGCAGCCCCAGGACACTCAGGACCCTCAGCCAGGGAATCTCCCCTTCCCCCAAGCTCCCAAATTCTGGCCAAGCAACCTACGTGGCCTCCCCTTCACCTGCCCTCTCCTCCTCCTACTTCTGTGGCCTTGAAGGAAGAGCTGTGGGAACAGAGAGCAGGAGGTCTCGGGGAAGTCTGCATGGAGGGGCTCCGGGGGCCGTGTTCCTGCTTCGTGACAGCCCATGTGGGGCTGCTGGGTGCCGAATGTTCTTGCAGGAACCGGGTGACTCAGATGCTGCATCTTCCTCCCTCAGTCTGCCAGGGGAGGTTGTTGCTGGTCCCCAGGCACAGGCTAGAGTCAGGATTCACCCCTCTGGCCAGCCCCTAAACCAGCATTCCCACCCCCAGGACCCCTTAACTGGTGGCATTGCTCACTTTCCTACCCCAGCACCTTCTATGGCTTTCTTGTTAGGTTTCAGAGGGAGAATCAAGCGCCTCATTTCCATCAGCCAAGCTGCTAAACCCCATCTCTGAACTTATGCATTCGGCCTCATTTCTGAGCCTTTGCACTTGACCCCACCTATGGCCTGGAATGCCAGCTCCAACACTTCCTCTTCCAGGAAGCCCTCCCAGACTTCCTCCACTACCCCAACCCTGACCTTACATGATGAGGGGGTATCTCTCTCTGGCTCTGCCGCCACCCCAGACTGGGAGTCCCTCAGCGTCCCGACTTGGGCAAAGGCCTCTCAGGGGCCCCATTGTCGCGCAGTGTGGGAGGGCACAAAGAGGGAGAGAGATGCCTGCTATGGCAGTCCATGGCAGGGCCCCACAGGCTGCCTCCTTGATCTGACCTCTGACTTCATTTTTATAGAAGAGGAAACTGAGAATCAGGGGAATTAGGCCACTTCCCCAAATTAAAAAATGTCCGAGTGGAAAAGCTTGCCCTCGAACCTGGATCTGACAGGCCAGGCCCTGCTCCGTGCAGCCTTTGAAGCCTTATTTACCCATTGGAGGGGGTGGGGGTGCATTCACTTCCCTGCAGGTAGATTTGATACAATCTGGGCTCAGACTCAAATGTTCCAACGGCCCATCTCCATGGATGCACTGGGGGCCTCTGTTTCCTCCTCCTTTTTTTTTTTTTTTTTTTTTTGTTCTGTCGTGCAGCGCAGCTGATGGGATCTTTGTTCTGCAACCAGGGATTGAACCCAGGCCCTCAACAGTGAGAGCACAGAGTCCTAACCACCGGACTGCCAGGGAAGCCCCTGTTTCCTCCTCTTTAAGATGGGGCTCTTCATTTGTTAACTCATGTTTATTGAGTACCTACTACATGCCAGCATTGTGGGAGGCTCTGCCCTCAGGGCGCTCACAACTACCTGGTGGACAAAATGGATGACAGAGGACAGAGTAGGCTGGCTTCTGACAGCATTATGCGAAGGAAAGAAAATCAAGCAGAGCCACAGGCAAAGACAGGTGGCTGGCAAAGGCTGCTCTGAGGAGGTGGTGATTCAGGGGAACAGCATGTGCAAAGGCCCTGAGGTGGGAACACACTCAGCCCCTTGGAGCGGCATCGAGGAGGCAGGTGTGGCTGGAGCAGGGTGAGTGCGGGGGCACAGTTGGGGGCTGTGTGGGCAGAGAGCTTCATAGACTGGGTCAGAAGGGACCTTCTGGGCCCCAGTGAAGAATGGGAACTGGGGAGCCATGGGAGGCTTTTGAGCAGGAGAGGGACAGGATTTGCTTTTACATGTTGCGATAAGATTCACCAGCACACCACATGGCAAATGGACTGAGGAGGGCGATTCTAATACTTGCCTCTTCGTTTATCACGAAACAGAGGGTATCCTGCTCTGTGCTTGATAAACAAATGACATTGTTATTAGCGCTATCATTATATCTTTGGGGACGGTTCCAGGCTCTAAGCACGTATCCCTCCCAGGGCTTCCAGGAGAAAGCTCATCTCAGTAACTCTCTTTCTGCTTTGTCTGGCCTTCCTCTTTCTCTCTCTCAAAAGCTCTTGATGCTGGCCCTGGTCTTATCACTGAAATCCCAGGCCTCCAACAGGACGGAAACATCTGGTTTCCGGAACACGTGGATCCTGTAGCCCCAAGGGAGGTCACAGAGGAGCCTGCTTTGCCCTGGGCTGGATTGGAGGAGGGGGCCCACTAAGGGACAGAGAAAGGGTCACACGTTGGACACCAACCACGTACACAGGGGAGACTACCTCCAGGCTGCAATCAGAGGCCTGGGTTCGAGTTTTGCTCTGTGTTATTCTAGCCGGGAGGTCTGAGAGTAGCGGCCACACACTTCCAGAGAGGGGAATCATGGCTTGGCCTGGCTTGCATTCAGCTGGAGCAGCATAAATGCTCGTTGATTGATGCAGTGGGAGCAGCGTAGCCTGCGTGATTTACAGGACCCAGCGTGAAAGGAAGATGCAAATTATTCAGATCTTTAAGACTGTGACATCAGAGCAGTAAACTTAGAAGCTGGTCCCAGCTGGGAGCTTTCGTGGACACCTTTTACAGCTGGAGAGACTGAGTCTGAGAGAGGGAAGGGGCGTGCCCAAGAGCAGAGGGACACACGGGGACCCTCCCACCTCCCAAAATGGTGGCAAGTGTGATAAGTGTAGCGGGGACAACTAGGACTCAGCCTCCTAGTCACATCTTGGGGACCCCAGCAGGGGGATTGTGGAACTTGGAACTCTGGGTCCCCGCTTCTCAAAATCGTTTAATTCTTTGTTATAACAAATCCCAAAGTGAGCACAGACCAGGGGAACTCAGAGTCTGGGGAAGGGGTGTCAGTCTCACCACATCTTGGGGTCTCTCGTTGCACCTTGGGGCCCAGGCAGGATGTGTCTGGTGGCTGGGCTGAGGTGTCTCTGCTGCGCTGGGGGGGGCACCTTCCAGGGAGAAGAAGAGCAGAGGCAAGAGGGAGGGAGGCTGAGGGGCCCCCACTGGGTCGGCCAGGTGGTCAGTTGTCCCGAGTGGCCTGCTCTGTCTTATGCACCCATCCACACCCACCCATTGTCCATCCATCCACCCATCCATTCATCCTCCCACCCAGCCACCCATCCATCAATCCATCCACCCACCATTCACCCACCTACCCATCCATTTACCTACCCTCCTAGAGATGCAGGCATTATCCATGATCCACCCCCAGCTCCTCCATCCTTACATCTACCCAGCTAGTCTTCCACTTCTTCTTCTTTTTTTTTTTTTAATAATTTTATTTATTTATTTTTGGCTGCGTGGGTCTTCGTTGCTGCACGTGGGCTTTCTCTAGTTGTGGCAAATGGGGACTACTCTTCATTGTGGTGCGCGGGCTTCTCATGGCGGTGGCTTCTCTTGTGGAGCACGGGCTCTAGGTGCGCGGGCTTCAGTAGTTGTGGTACACGGGCTTAGCTGCTCCACAGCATGTGGGATCTTCCCGGAATAGGGATCGAACCCGTGTTGCCTGCATTGGCAGGCAGATTCTTACCCACTGCACCACTAGGGAAGTCCCTCCTCCACTTCTCAACCTAGCACACTTCTACTCATCCGAGCCTCAACTCTGCGCCCCCTCCTCCATGCAGCCCTCCAGATTTTCCAGGCAGAGCACCTGGCTCAGGCCTGATCCCAGGGAGCAGAGAGCAAATGTATCTGATTTGGTGTCCCTAGGCCTGGGGCTGAGACTTCTTGGGGAACAAGGAGCACCAGTATGAGATGTATACGAAGGAAAAGACCAGCGATTTCTGCCAGTGGCCCATTGAGAAATCAAACTCCATGTGGGGTGCAACTCCCCCCATCAATAATAAAGCCACCATCATATAAGCCTAATAAAATGGCTGCAGGGTAGGAAGGAATCCAGGCTTGGCCTGAGTCCATTCCAGGTAGCAGAAAGAGCTCTGGGGGCAGACAGCTTCCACTGACACTTATGTGTTATGTGACATTGAACAGGTCAACTCACCTCTCTGAGCCTCAGTTCCCCCATCCGGAAATCTCTCCATCTCATCCTGCGGCTTGCAGATCTTAGTTCCCCAACCAGGGATTGAACGCAGGCCACGGCAGCAAAAGTGCCAAGTCCTAACCGCTGGACCGCCAGGGAATTCCCTCTCCAACTCATCTTAATTGCACACTTTCTAGGAGCCCAGCCCAGCCCCAGACCCTAGGAACTGGGATGTATCAACTCCACTCTCAATGAGAAGTCAGGAGGAGCCAGACTGGAGGAAAGGAGAGGCAGCTGGGAAGATAAACAGCCATGATGAGGGGTGGGGGGAGGGCATGAAACATACATGCATATGTTTTCTAATGGAATTAGCTTTATGTGTTTTCTCTTCTGATTGCCAAATTAATATGCTCAGTATAAAAACAGTTTCAGAAAACACAAACAAGCATGACATAAATCATCTAAATAAGGTCCTTTGTTATAGCATTTAATTTCCTGGGTGAATTTTTATGATGCACCTATGATGTGCCAGGTGCTCACTGTTAAGTTAAAAAACACTGGCAGGGCTTCCCTGGTGGCGCAGTGGTTGAGAGTCCGCCTGCCGATGCAGGGGATACGGGTTCGTGCCCCGGTCCGGGAAGATCCCACATGCCGCCGAGCGGCTGGGCCCGTGAGCCATGGCTGCTGGGCCTGTGCGTCCGGAGCCTGTGCTCCACAACGGGAGAGGCCACAGCAGTGAGAGGCCCACGTACCGCAAAAAAAAAAAAAAAAAAAAAAAAAAAAAAAAACACTGGCAAAGGAGGCTGGCACACACCAGGCACTCAGTAAATATCTAGAGTGAATGAAAAAATTTTTTTAATTAATTAAATTATTTATTTATTTTTGGCTGCGTTGGGCCTTCGTTGCTGCGTGCAGGCTTTCTCTAACTGCGGTGAAGTGGGGTTACCCTTCGTTGCAGTGCGCGGGTTTCTCACTGCATTGGCTTCTCTTGTTATAGAGCATGGGTTCTAGGTGCGCAGGCTTTGTGGCACATGGGCTCAGTAGTTGTGGCTCGTGGGCTCTAGAGAGCAGGCTCAGTAGTTGTGGCTCATGGGCTTAGTTGCTCCGCGGCATGTGGGACCTTCCCGGACCAGGGCTCAAACCCATGTCCCCTGCATTGGCAGGCGGATTCTTAACCACTGCACCACGAGGGAAGTCCCTGAAATTCTAAAAATAAAATCAATGCCCAGAAACCACTGTTACTAACATGATCGTCTATTTCACTCTAGATTTTTTTTTTCCTTTATTTATCTCAGCCACGATGGAATCACACGGTACACATGATTTGTCAGTCAAGGCCCACTTTCCACAATGATCAGTACCATTCTATCCTCTGGTGTTGAAAGACTTCATCATTGTCCAGCTGGGGGCTCTTCCGCGATTTATTAAACTGATCCCCTATGGTTGGGCATCTAGGTTGCTTCCTTGAGGGATGCTTTTTGGAGATAGCCTTAAAAGTGGAATCACACGTTTTCAGGGTTTCTTATGTATACTTAGGGCCACACCAGCTTCTATATTTCCATATGGGATACCCGTATCTCACTCTGCTCCCAGCAGCAGTGGATGAGTGTGTCCATTTCTTTGAACATCTGACATTTGCACATAAATATTAGAGACATTTACTTTGCAAAATGTGGCTTAAAATCAGAGGCCTCCAATGGGGCCCAAGGGGGCATGGGGAGTGACTGCTTAATAGGTATGGGGTTTCCTTTTGGGGGATGCTTTCATCAATGTTCTGAAACTAGATAGAGGTGATGGCTGCACAACATTGTGAATGTACTAAATGCCACAGCATTGTACATCTTACAATGGTTAATTTGATGTTATGTGAATTTTACATCAAAACCAACCAACCAACCAACAAATAAAGGCCCTAACCTGGGGTTTCTGGCTTCCAGAAAGTCCCCAAAACTCTGCTCAAATGTCCTCCAGTAAGCCTCTCCTCACTATCACACCCAAGCCCCTGTGCCCCATCCAGCAGCCCCTTTATTTGTCTTCACAGCTCTCATCACTCCCTGGCATTCATTCATTCACTCACTCACTCATTCATTCATTCACTAGCTGTGCTGGTCACACAGTAGGTCGTCAGCGAAAAAACACTGATTTGTTAATCAGTGTTTAGGAAACAATAGTCACAACCCAATTATTGCTATCCTGTCCAGCAAAAAGGTCAGGCACAATATACAACAGAGAAATCCCAGCCAGGCAAGAAAAAGCAAAATCCACCCAGAAAGAATCATTCCAGCTAAGGGGTGGGGGTGAGGACTCCAAGGGAGTGGGGATGGAGCACACAATTCTCAGCCCTCCCTGATTGTCTGTATTTTCCTCATTTCTATCTTTATGAAAAGCCAAAGGCCAAATGAATTGTGGGCATTTAATCACACAGAGTATGGGAGATGGGCAGAAATTTTTCCAGGAGTGGCTCCCCAAGGTTAAAGGGGAGGGAAAGAAGGTGTCCTTGGTGACAAGTTGGGGGCCCCACCCCAAGGGAGGGACCTCTGGGTCTTGAGTGGTTGGGCAGCAGGGCTCAGCAGGGGGCAGTGGCCAGAGAGAAAAGGGTCACCCTCTCCCATGGCTTGAGATGATACCCACGCGGTCCCCAAACACAAAACCCAAGCCCTGGGGTCCCTTGGTTATTTTTCCTGGTCCCTGGTCAGCATTTACATTCTCTGGACAAAGTTTTTTTAAAAAAAACCCAACATAAGCCCCTGGTGGGACTTGCATGGAGGTAGCAGAGGTGTCTCTCCATTGTGTGTCTCCCTACCAGCCAGGGGACAGCCAGACATGCTTCCCTGCTGGTTGCTTTGGATTAACATCTTCCCCCAGCAAAAAAAAAAACCAGGAAGGAAGCAGGCTGAGGGGTAGGATCCCATCTCCATCCCGCCCTTGCCAGCTGCAGGACGGTGTGCTCCCAGCCTCAGTTTGCCTGTGTGAAAAGTGGGGACGAGCACAGGCTTCCAAGGGCAGCATGGGGAGTCATCACACACACACAACACTGAGTACCAGGCGGCCTGCGTGCAGTAGATGCTCAGTGGATTCTGGTAGCGGTTATGGTTCCTGTAAGTATCAGAAGTTCTCCGTAATCCACCTCAGCTCTCTCTCTGGCTGTTCCCTATAGTGCAGTGAAGTCAGGCCAATTACTGGCCTCAGAACCCCTCCGGCTCCTTCCCTGACCACACCTTGGCCCATGCAGCGCCCTCCGCGTGGAATGCCTTTGCTCCTTCCCCCCTTGCAAAACCATGCTCAGCCTTTGGGGACACTCAGTGCTTGCTCCTGAAACAGACAGGATATCCCTTGCTTTGAGGCCACTCAACACTTGTGAATTATCGTGATGGGCTTATAGAGGGGTTAAGACAGCTGAGGACCCCGAATTTAGGGTTCAAATCCTACTGTGCTGTGACGCCTCCATTCCCTTGCCTGTGAAATGAGAGGGAGGAATGCCCTTTGTCCCTGCCTCAGTGGGCCAACCAGAACTAAGAGAGGGGGGCCAGGCCAGGGGGATGCCGTGGGCAAAGTGCAGGGCCCTGGAGCAGTAGGGAGGGGACACGGGCCAGCACTCAGTCTGGTAGTAGCCTCAGGCCACTAATGGAAGCTGTACCACTCCACTCTGTAAGGACACAAATTGGAGGCCTTGGGGGACAGGACTGGGGGGCCACTGAGCTGCAGCCTGCCTCTGACCTCCAAAAAACAGGCTCCCTCTGTGGCCAAGCAGCCCTAGGATGAGGTGGGCAAGTGGAACAGGAACCTGCAGCCTCTTCTCTGGCCTCGTCCTGGGCCTTCTGGCCTGCGCACAGCCTTGAGGCGGGCTGGGCTGAGACAGAGCCCCCTTCTAGCACTTGAGGGTGCTGGGGAGATGTGACCCTCCAGGGTGAGCCCGGGCCGGGTCTGGGCAGGAACCCGGGAGGCTGTGGGGACAGCCAGCAGGATGGAGCTGAGAACTGAGGAAGGAGAATTGTCAGGACCAGAAGTCTGAGTGAATGTGGGTTTGGGAGTGAGAGGCATCAGGGACTTCAGTCTCGGGGGCCTAGAGTGGATAAGGAGGAGGGTCTGAGACAAAGGATGCTTTGGGGACATATGGCATTGAGAGAGGGATTCAGGGAACTTCTGGCCTGAGATTCTGGGCTGTAGGTCCTTTCCCAGCCTGCAGTCCTGCAGATCATATGGGGCACACAGTCGCTACTCAATAAACATTTACTGAGAGAAAGAATGGAGAGGGCTGTATACACAGGGAGGTCCAGGCCTGGAGGGTGAGGGAGATTTATTCAGCATGCATTGAGTCCTATTGTGTGCCAGCCTTGGGTTAAGCCTGGGATGCCACTGGGGACAAGTAGAGACCTGGGCCTATCCTCATGGAGTAACGATCCAGTGCAGAAGATATAGTCAGAGAAATAAATGTCTAACTCTAAATGGAGCTATTTGGAAAGAAAGGAACTAGTTCTATGAGAGCTTTATCAGGGGGCCTAACCTGGGCTGGGGAGTTGGGGAAGGCTTTGGGAGGATGGCTGGAGCTAAGGGATGGAGAACTTGGTGAAAGGGTCAGGCACAGGAGGTGTTTCTTTTTTTTGTTTTTAATTAGTTTATTTATTTTGGCCGTGCTGGGTCTTCACTGCAGCGTGCAGATTCTCTAGTTGCGGCACGCGGGCTTAGTTGTGGTATGTGGGATCTTAGTTCCCCGACCAGGAATAGAACCTGGGCCCCTGCATTGGGAGCAGGGAGTCTTTTTTTTTTTTTTTTTTTTTTTTTGCGGTACATGGGCCTCTCACTATCGCGGCCTCTCTTGTTGCGGAGCACAGGCTCCGGACACGCAGGCTCAGCGGCCATGGCTCACGGGCCCAGCTGCTCCACGGCATGTGGGATCTTCCCAGACCGGGGCACGAACCCGTGTCCCCTGCATCGGCAGGCGGACTCTCAACCACTGCGCCACCAGGGAAGCCCCGGGAGCATGGGGTCTTAACCACTGGACCACCAGGGAAGTCCCGGAGAAGATGTTTCTTATCTTATCTTTTCTTTTCTTTTTTTTGGCTGCATCGGGTCTTCGTTGCAGCATGCAGGATCTTTCATTGCCGGCGTGTAGGCTCTTCATTGCGGCGCGAGGGCTTCTCTCTAGTTGTGGCATGCGGGCTCCAGGGCGCGTGGGCTCTCTAGTTGAGGTGTGTGGGATCAGTAGTTGTGGTGTGCTGGCTTAGTTGCCCTGTGGCATGTGGGATCTCAGTTCCGCGACCAGGGATCGAACCCGCATCCCCTGCATTGGAAGGGGGATTCTTTACCACTGGACCATCAGGGAAGTCCCCCGGAGAAGGTGTTTCTGATAGAGGGTGCTGCATGTGCAACGACCCAGCAGTGGGGATGAGGTGGATGTCAGTGTAACCAGAGTCAGGCAGAGAGTGGCCTGAACTCACTTGGGGGCGGGGCCTTTGGGAGGGGCAAGATGGAGCAGGGTCTTGGTGGGGAGTTGGGGTTTTATTCCTAGTGAGCTGGAGGCCACAGGAGGATTTGGAGAAGCCCGCTGCAGCCAAAGTAGGGAGAGGAGGAGGAAGCAGGGCTTGGGACCTCCGGGAAGAGACTGGGGCACCTTGAGTGGAGGCACCGGGGTGGAGAGAAGTGGGGGGACAAGGGATGTCTTTGGGATAAGAAGATGTCTTACAGTTGTCCCTTGGTATCCACAGGGGGAATTAGTTCCAGGACCCCCGCTGTATACCAAAATTTGTGGATGCTCAAGTCCCTTATATAAAATGGTACAGTATTTGCATATAAGCTATGCACATCCTCCTGTATACTTTCAATCATCTCTAGATTACTTATAATACCTAATACTACATGAATGCTATGTTAGTGGGGCCTGCGGGGCTGGCTGGAAGCGCCAGGTCAGTGACACTAGAGCAGCCCGAGCCACTGTGACTTCACCCCTGGGGTGAGACCACTCTGCGGTGTGCGCTATCCTGCCTCACGAGGTCCTCAGTGGGACGGAGCCCCAGTTGCCCACCGCGTTGCCTGCAGAACTCCCCCCACCTTAGATCTTTACCCCCCAACTAGGTCTTCCTGGAGTCACCTCCCAAGTAATCCAGGGGCCCTCAAGTCTTTGTCGTGGAGTCAGCCTTTGGGATCCCCAAACTACTACTGATAATGAACAGTGGCTAGATTGAGTGGACTGGATTTGCTCATTCTACAGCCATTTAAAGAGGACCCCCCCGCCCCACACCCACCAACGCCTGACCAGACCCTCCCCATCTCTGAGGTATTTGGACCTCCCAAGCTCAGCGTGATCATCTCCATGCCACAGATACAGGAACTGAGCCCAAGGACTGTAATGGCCATGGCCACAGGCCCACAGGCCAGGAGGGGCGGGACAGTGCAGGGGTTTGAACTTGGGCCTGGCTCCCTTCCCACCCTTCCAACTCTCCCCAATGGCTTAATTTGTATGGGGCTTGGGGTGTGAGTTGGCGTGAGGTGTATTTGGGGGGGCAGGTGTGAGGAGAGCCAGGCAGACTCCAGGCCAGGACTCGGCTTCTGGACTTGGCTTCTCAGCCCCTCCCTCACCACATGCCCCATGAAACTGCAGGTTTAATGCATTCTTCTCCTCCCTGACCCAATTCAGGTTGGCCCACATGGGGAGGGTGTCCTGCTAACAGGAGGATCTGCGCTAGCTCCCCGCTGCCCACACACCTCTTTGGCTTTTAGCTGCCTAGCACCTGCCCCTCTCCCCACTCCAGCTGGCCTCAACAATCTCGTCCTCAAAAGCCCCAAGCAGGGACTTCCCTGGTGGGCCAGTGGTTAAGACTCCACACTTCCAATGCAGGGTGCTCGGGTTCAATCCCTGGTCAGGGAACTAGATCCTACATGCTGCAACTAAGAACCTGCATGCCACAACTAAAAAAAAAAAAATCCCAGGTGCCACAACGAAGACCCGGCGCAGCCAAAAAAATAGTAAAAAGAAAAAAGTGCCAGGCTTCCCTGGTGGCGCAGTGGTTAAGAATCCGCCTGTCAATGCAGGGGACACGGGTTCGGGCCCTGGTCTGGGAAGATCCCACATGCCGCGAAGCAACTAAGCCCGCACACGCCACAACTTACTGAGCCTGCACTCTAGAGCCCGTGAGCCACAACTACTGGGCCGTGTGCCACAACTACTGAAGCCCATGCACCTAGAGCCCGTGCTCCACAACAAGAGAAGCCACCACAGTGAGAAGCCTGCGTACCGCAATGAAGAGTAGCCCCTGCTCACCATGACTAGAGAAAGCCCGCGTGCAGCAACGAAGACCCAACACAGCAAAAAAAAAATTAAAAAATAAATGAAATAGGGCTTCCCTGGTGGCACAGTGGTTGAGAGTCTGCCTGCCGATGCAGGGGACACGGGTTTGTGCCCGGTCCGGGAAGATCCCACATGACGCGGAGCGGCTGGGCCCATGAGCCGTGGACGCTGGGCCTGTGTGTCCGGAGCCTGTGCTCCACAACGGGAGAGGCCGCAGCAGTGAGAGGCCCGCGTACCGCAAAAAAATAATAATAAAAATAAAATAAAATAAAAAATAAATGAAATAAGTAAATTAGAAAAAAGAAATCTCCATAGCAGAAAAAAGAAAAAAAGAAAAAAAGCACCAAGCATATTCCAGCCTCCATGCCTTTGCCTGGGCAGTGGTTTCTATGGGAACACCTGGGGTCTGCAGTGCTGGCCCTGGGCCCCCCGACTTGCTGTCGTTTCCCTCAGCCACCATCTCCTCCAATCACTGCCTGTTTCCTTATCTCCTTACCTGGAGGAACTAAGCGAACAACTCCAAACATTTATTGAGTGCCAGCTGTATACTGAGAGTCCAATCTTCCTCCTCAAAGTTCTCCCAACAGCCCATTATGAGTGGGTAAACTAAGGCACAGAGCAGTTAAGGTCCTTGCCCAAGTTGACATAGCTGGGTAATGAGGGGCTGGGTTTTGAGGAGGGAGCTCAATGTACCCACTGTACAGAGAGGAAAACTGAAGTCACAGAGCTGAAGTGACACGCCTAAGGTCACACATCAAGGTCGTGCCGGAGCAGGTTTTAGGGTGACACTATTCCTGCGTTCAGTGTATAGAGGGGGAAGGTGAGGCTCAGAGGTCAGCACGGTGCTGGAGGACACATAGATGCGGGAATCGAGGAGAAGACTTGAATCTGGCTGCCAGAGGGGTTGGGGCTGGGCTACCCTATCAGGTGGGGCCAGCTGGAATGCACCTCTGCAGAGGTCGTGTGCAGCTGGGAGGATGGGCTTAAACGGGGCTGGTGGGGCGGGGCTACTCACAACGGGTGGGTGGAACCATGGAGTGAGGGGGGTGGGATTGTTCCATTTTGTGGGAGAGGCGGGGTGGAGTCACACGTGGTGGGCGGGGCTGGGGAAGGGCATTAGTGTGCCACGAGGTTGAGAATATGCTGGGGGCAAGGTTAGGCAGGCCAGCCACCCATGGTTGTGTTCGAACTGTGGTGTCTGCTCTGGCAGCTCCAGCGAGAAGCTGCAGGACCACGTTGTCCACTGTGGAAGGGAGGGGGCTGCCGGCCTAAGCTCCTCTGCAGAGAAATGGGGCCGCGATCCCCACCCCCTGTCTGAGCCCCACTCCCCTAGGCCTCTCTAAGCCTCAGTCTCCAAGTCTGACAAAACACTTGCAATATATATCACAGACAAAGGGTTAATATACCTAATATAGAGTTCCCAAAAATAAAGAAGAAAATCAACTACCCTATATTTAAAAATGGACAAGAGATCACATTAAATAAGTGCACTAGCCCTGAAAACATGCTCAACGTTGCTCTAATAAGAGAAATGGAAATTAAAACTACACGGAGGGCACTCTCTTTGCTACCTTCTCTATCCCTTCATCATTCCTATGCCTGGAATGCAGATGTGATGGCTGGAGCTGAGGCAGCCATCTTGAACCGTGAGACATTGGGCATGGAGGCCACCAGGGAAAACAAGGCTGAATTCCAGAGGACTTTGTGGAGCAGTCATCATGCCTGCCCTGGACCACCTACCTCTGGACTTTTACAAGACAGAAAATAAACTTCCATTTTGTTTGGGGAAAAATATACATGGAGATAGAAGTACGACCCTTCATTCTTGGTGAGGCTGTGAAGAAACAGGCACTCTTATTCACCTCTGGTGAGAAGGTAGAATAGTATAATGGCATGGTGGAAGTATGCAGCAAATCTGCATGTTCATTTGCCCTTTGAACCAGCAACTCTACTTCTAGGAATCTTGTCCAAAGAGAGATGTGTGGGAAATGCATGATAATAACAGAGACTGGAAATGACCTAGAGGGGATGATGGGATGAACTATCCATACATCCACCCAATGGAATACACCACTGTAAAAAGAAATGAGTAATAGGACTTCCCTGGTGGTCCAGTGGTTGGGAATCCATCTTGCAATGCTGGTTTGATCCCTGGTCAGGGAACTGGGATCCCACGTGCCGCGGGGCTACTAAGCCTACACGCCACAGCTAGAGAGCTCTCATGCTGCAACTGGTGAGCGTGTGCACCACAACTAGAGACAGACCCACGCGCTGTAATGAGGAGCCCACACGCCCCAACGAAAAGATCCCGCGTGCCGCAACTAAGACCTGATGCAGCCAAAAAATATATATATTTTTAAAAAGCAATGAGTAAAAGCTCTATATTACCAGAGTCATCTCCAAGGTATGTTATAAAGTGCAAAGGGCAAGACGGAGAAAAGTGCATGTAATAGGCTATCATTTATCTAAGGGGGATTATGAATGTATATTTACTTATATTTAAAATGGAAGAATAAACCTCAACATTTAAAAGGAAGAAACAGGATGAAAGGGACAGGCTAAAAGCTGATTTATCTGAGTTTATCTTGTTTTGTAAATGTGACTTTGGGATCATGTGAATGTTTCGCACGGTTACAAAACAAAACTAAATGAAAGAGAGAGAGAAACAAAAAACTTGAAATAAAAATGAGACAAATGGGGAATTCCCTGGCCGTCCAGTTGTTAGGACTCCATGCTTTCCCTGCGGAGGGCCCGGGTTCAATACGTGGTTGGGAAACTAATCGCGTGGAGTGGCCAGAAAAAGAAAAAACAAGAGAGAGAGAGAGAGAGAGAGAGAGAGAGACAAATGAATCTAATTGTGGTTCTGAGCTGTTGGCTTAACCCCACAAACAGGAATTATTTCAGATGACTTTAGAACACAGTCATTTGAACACAGTACACAGTACATAAATCATATTCCCTGGTGGGGAATCATAGCATTAGTAATCATATTGGTGTTGCTATTCTGTAACTATTATATATATATATATAATTTTTTTTTTTTTGGATAAAGCAACTAAGTCATTTTGTTAATGTTAGAAACCAAGATTTTCAGGGTTAGAGGAAAGATGTACCAATAAAGCAAAGAAGTAAAATTCTGCAATCCTAAATAGTTGAATTGGAAAATCAGTAAGAATACAGCATGTATTGTCTCTCCAACAGAAGAAGTATGCTCTCACTCTGCCCACTGAAAAGGCCTAGAAACAGTGACCAGATGTGCAGCAATGAGCACCCCTGATGTCAACTGTGGTCTCTAAATACCATTTCCCACGAAAGAAGCCAGGGCTCCTGGAGGAATGGCTGATTCCAGGTCTGGGTAGGAAATGGGCCAGAGGATCCAGGAGCATCTTGTGAGGCCAGAAAGCAAGGATGTTTCTAAAGACCTTCGGGGTCATATTAGAGAGAAGGAGGGAAGGAGGGAAGAAGGGAGAGAGGGAGGAAAGGAGGGAAGGAGGAAGGAAAGGAAAGAAGGAAGGAAGGAAGGAAGGAAGGAGGGGGAGGAAGGGGGGGAGGGAGGAAGGAAGGGGGAGTTTCCTGGGTCTCCATTGAAAGGTGCTCAGAATCATCTCATTTCTCTACAAGCTGGAATCTCATAGACCTGACACTTGTCAGCATTCACAAGCAGGAATGTTTGGGCTGATTTTGCAATTGTGCTGCAGGGCACAGAGCCAGCCTGGGCCCCTGTTGTCTCAGGAGAACCCCGGCTTTGCCCCTCCCCACTCTACCTCTGGGTGCACAAGGTAACCTCCCTGAACTTCGGCCCCCTGGTACCATCCTCAGCCTGTACTGGAGAGGTCCAGAGAGGCGTCGCTTGGAAGAGTCCCGCCTTAGTTCCCTTCTCAAGGCTGGGCAAGTAGGGAAGCCTCTCTGGGTCTCAGTATCCCCTTCTGGGTTGCCCTGAAGCTCAGGGTCCCGTGGATGTTCCCTCACTGGGGTGAGGTGGGGGTGGGAACCCCAAGGACCAAATTCCCCACCTACTCCCCATTCCGGGGGTTCAATTAGGGCAGAGATGACATATGCCCCTGGAGCAGGGGTAAGGCGAGGCAGAGAGAAGAACTTGGAGCTCTGCCAACTATGAACCCAAAGGGGCATGGAGTGTAACCATGACACCCAGGTCTCCCAGCTCCTCAACCATCCCAGCAATGGCAGCAGCTGATACTCCTGGACTCTGCCCTGGTCCAAACCAGGTAGAGGAGAGCAGAGGATGTCAAAATTATTATGCCTGTTTTCCAGAGAAGGAAACTGAGGCTCAGAGGGCTGGGGTTGCCCCAGGGCACCAAGCCAGGTGAGTGCAGGTCTGGGCTGCATCCTCACATCCCACCCCAGTCCTGGCCCCTTCCAGAGATGCCCAGTGGCCATGGCTGGGGTCCTCTTCAAATTGGGGAAAGTGTAAACAGTCTACCCCATAGCTAGACCTCAGAAGAGGTTCTTGTCACTTCTGGTCCCTTAACCACTTCCGTCCCTTCATTTATTCATTCATTCATCCATCCATTCATTCATTCCATAAAGATATGTTGAGGTCTAACCATGTCATGGGCCCTGGGCTGGGTGTGGGGGCGTACAAAAAGCATAGAAGGCAAATATCTAAATAAGGAGAGGTCACATGACAATAGGTACTGAGAAGGAAATCGAACAGGAAAGGGGAGATGGCTGGGAGAGCATGGGGGGGGAGTGCATTTGGAGAGGTAACATTTGAACCGAGAGCAGAAAGGGTAGAAGGAGTCAGGCACACTGAGATCAGGAGGGAAGTCATTCCAGGGGGAGGGCACAGCACATGTAAAGGCCCTGAGGTGGAAAGGAGCTGGGAGTGTTTGAGGAACATTGAGGAGGGTGGTGAGGCTGGAGCAGGGTGAGCAAGGGTGGGGAGGGAGAAAGAGGAGGCCAAGGAGATGGGCAAGGACTGGGCCTCCTTGGGGGGCTGCAGGGAGTAGGATTCTAGGATGATGGGAGACATGGGTAAGCTGGGGAGTAACCTGATATGGTTTTTAAGCTCTGGAAAGCCCCCAGTGGCTGCTGTAGGGAGAAAGGCTCAGGGACAGTGGTGTCAGGAGGCATGGAGTATAACTATGGTTCCATTCAACATTTGTTAGGCACCAACTGTGGCCCCTAGGCCTCCTGGCTTCCTGACCATCCCCAAACCTTCTGAGGGAGGGATGGCCTGCCTGAACAGGGGGAGAATTTGGCCAGTGGAGGAATGTTCTAGAGGCTGAGGGAGGCAAGAAATCTAGGGAGACTCCTGGATATTTGGGTGCTTGATGGAGCCTCTCCCTGACTTGGGGAGACTAGGGGGGAACTGGGCCAGTTTGAGGGTGTCCTGGGAGCCTCATGTTCACCTCTCCCAGTGGACAAAAGTGCTATATGTAGGCAAGCACTTGAACGCCCCCTTGGCAAAGACACGCTGGACCTTCCGCACTGGGACTGCACACACAGTCCAGACAACTACCTTCCCCCTCAGAAGAAGGCAGAAAAAGGGGGAAAAAATTTAAAGGTGAGGTCAGGGTGGGAAGGAGACAGAGTGAGATGTTTCGCCATCCCTGCAGGAAGGAAGCGAGTTAGAGCTGGCCTGTGCTTCCCCACCCTGCTTCCTCTGGCAAACGCTCTAAAAAAGTCATTCCGTTTTGCTGACAGGGCAAAGCTCGCTTGGCTGGCTAGCCGGTAGGACAGGCCCACAGGAGACCTGGAGACTGTTCTGGGTTAAGTCGAATATTTCTGGGTTGGAGTCCCTGCCCTATCCCTGGTTACCTGTGTGAGCTTGGGTATGCATGGACTTTTTAAGAAATTTTTCTGTAGCAACTGAATATCCATGTGGGACAAAACAAACCTTGATTCCTACCTCATGCCATACACAAAAGTTCACCTTTTTAAACTCTGAGCCTCTTCTGGGAGATGGTCCCCACCTTGCAGAGCTGTGGTGGGATTGGGTCCCAGTAGGCCTGCTGTGCAGCTGGCTCTCAAGCTACTGCCATTATTATTTCTTTAAAATTCTATGAGGCGCACACATGAGTGCATGTAAAACTGGAGAAATCTGAATAAAATCTGTCGATTGTATCCATGTCAATTTCCTGGCTGTGATAATGTACTGTAGTCACACAGGATGTTCCCACTGGTTGAAGTGGGATGCAGGGTACCCTAATTCTCTCTGTATGTTTTCTTTGTTTTCAACAGTTTTATTGAGATATAATTCACATGTCATACAATTCACCCTTTGAAAGTGTTCAACTCAGTGGGTTTTAGTATATTCACAAAGTTGTACAATCATCACCACTATCTAATTCCAGAGTATTTTCATCACCTCGATAAAGAAACTCTGTTCCCATTAGCAATCACTTCTCATTTTCCCCTCCTCCAGCTCCTGTCAGCCACTAATCTACTTTCTGTCTCTACATATAGATTTGCCTATTCTAAACATTTTATATAAATAGAATCATATAATATGTGACCTTTTATTTTATGTCTGGCTTCTTTCACTTAGCATAATGTTTTTAAGAGTCATCCATGCTGTGGCATGTATCAGTATTTTCACTCCTTTTTGTGGATGAATGATTTCCCACGGTATAGATGTCTCACTTTTAATTTACCCATTCATCAGTTGGTAGACATTTGCATTGTTCCTACTTTTGACTATTATGACTAATGCTGACACGAGTATTCACATGCAAGTTCTAGTACGAACATATGCTTTCAAGTCTCTGTCTTATTTTTACAACTGCACGTGAATCTATAATTATTTAAAAATAAAAAGTTTAATGAAGATAACCAACAAGGACCTACTGTATAGCACAGGGAACTATACTCAATATTTTGTAATAACCTATAAGGGAAAAGAATCTGTAAAAGAATATATAACTGAATCATATACATAGATATATAACTGAATCACTATGTTGTACACCTGAAACTAACACAACATTGTAAATCAACTATACTTCAATTTAAAAAAAAAGACAAAAAAGAACTTGAAAGCAAAAACAAAAACCAAAGTTTAATGAAAGGGAGAAAAAGACTTGCAATGCTGAGACATTAAGATCAGATAGTGAAAATAATGGAAGACGATAAAATTATTTTTTAAAGTGGGGGACAACCTCTATGAAGATAGTGAGATGCATACAGCTATTTGAAACATGATGTACTGGGAAGGGCACCAGGGGACCTGCCAGGTTTACTTGGGTGGTGGTTACCTGGGTGTGCCCATATCAAAAATTAACCAGGGACTTCCCTAGTGGCACAGTGGTTAAGAATCTACCTGCCAATGCAGGGGACACGGGTTCGAGCCCTGGTCCGGGAAGATCCCACGTGCCGTGGAGCAACTAAGCCCGTGCACCACAACTACTGAGCCTGCACCCTAGAGCCCACGAGCCGCAACTACTGAAGCCTGAGCGCCTAGAGCCCGTGCTCCGCAATAAGAGAAGCCACCGCAATGAGAAGCCCACACACCTCAACGAAGAGTAGCCCCCGCTCACCACAACTAGAGAAAGCCCGTGCACAGCGATGAAGACCCAAAGCAGCCATAAATAAATAAATTTTAAAGAAAAAAAATTTCAAAAATTAACCAAAATCTACACCTAAAATTAATGCACTTTATGTATGTTCCTGGGTGTGAGCCATACTGCAATAATAAAGAAAAAATAAAAAAGATAAATTTACATTTACCAAAAATTTTAAAAAACATTACAAAAAATGTCAGTGGGGGATTAAAGTAGTCCATTTAAGGAAAAAAAATGAGGTAGATTTATGCGTATAGATGTGCACATATATTCACAGAACAGTATGTAAACAAAACAATTTGCAGATTAATATGTAGAGTAGAATCACATTTCTGTAAAAATAAGGAAAAAAAATTGTATATAATGTCTGCATCTGTATATTTATACCTGGCAGGTGTAAACCGCCTGGAAGGATGCATGTCAAATTGCTCTCAAAAGGGCAAAGTGGGGCTTCCCTAGTGGCGCAGTGGTTGAGAGTCCGCCGGCCGATGCAGGGGACGCGGGTTCGTGCCCGATCTGGGAAGATCCCACATGCCACGGAGCGGCTGGGCCAGTTGAGCCGTGGCCGCTGAGCCTGCGCGTCCGGAGCCTGTGCTCCGCAACGGGAGAGGCCACAACAGTGAGAGGCCCGCATATAGAAAAAAAAAAAAAAAAAAAAAAAAAGGGCAAAGTGGGGCTTCTCTCTGTATTCAACAGGACTCTAAATTTGAATTTTTCACACTGAGCATATAATATTTTTGTATTTAAAATAAAATATTATACATATCTTAAAAGGAGCATACTCTATTTGGTAACCTGGATTTTCATATTATAACATATCATAAATGTCTTTCCATAACAATAAATATAGACAGGCATAATCATATTTCATTTCTGAAATACATTTCACTGTACAAGTGTACCATAAGTTTTGTAAGCAATACTGTATTTCTGAATGTTTTGTTTCTAGTTTTGTATTATTATTAACAACATTTTCTGAGCACTTATGTGATTATTTCCTCAAGATAAATTTCTAAATGCAGAATTGCTAAGCAAAAGGGCATGCATATTTATAAGGTTTTTGGGATATAATGTCAAATTTTACTTCGAAAAGGATGGACCAATTTTTAATCTATAAAATGGTTTCATCCAATAAATAAATAAACAAATAAAATAAAACAGCAAAAGGAAAAAAATTTAAGAATTAGCTTTTTTCCTAATCACTTGACTCTTTCATCCATGTCATGAATCAAGTCTGGACCCTTGACAAGTCATCTACCCCTTTCTGGGTCCCAGCTGTAAAATGGAGAGAAATAATAGCGCCTGCGAGGGTGGATTTGGATATATTAGCCCAGCCCCCTCACCTCTGAGCGAGACAGGCTCTGGGGTGCTGTTCGTGCTCCAGGGCTCCCCGTGGGATCAGGCTGAGGCTGGACGTCAGCTTGTCTCTTGCCCTAACTTGCTTTAGGCTGGGCTTTGCTGGGTGGGGTTGCCAACCTTTCCCTTCCTATTAGCTGTTGCTTTGTGTGTGTGTGTGTGTGTGTGTGTGTGTGTGTGTATTTTTGTGTATATGGTATGCACATCTTAACTTTGTAAGCAGAGGAAAGAAGTATAAAAATCAAGTTGTAAAAAATGTTCTGAGCACAGCAAGTGCATTATCTCAATCTTCACTGTGCCTTGGAAGCATGATGATCATCCTTCCTGTTGTATAGATAAGAAAACTGAGGCCCAGAGAGGTGAAGCTACTTGTCCAAAGTCACACAGCCAGCTGGCAGAGCTAGGATTTGAACCTGAGCTGTCTGGGTCCAGAGTCTTTGCTCATAAGCATTTGCTGTTCTTCATCTCATGAGCATTCATGAGTGTGAAGAGACCATAGAACTGGAGTTAACGAGGCTCATCTATGGGTGAAGGAATAAAAAGAAACTGTTCTGCCTTTGGTTTAGCTGTATTTTCTAAATCATTTGCAGTAGACGTGAGGTGTTGCATACTAAGAAAAATAAATACTTTAAAATAGAAAGAGTTCTTGGGGGAAAGCGGCTGGGGGCTGGTGGTGGTGGGATGAATTGGGAAATTGACATATATACACTAATGTGTATAAAATAGGTAACTAATAAGAACCTGCTGTATAAAAAATAAATAAAATAACATTCAAAAAGTCAAAAAAAAATAGTAAGAGTTCTTGTTTTGGAAATGATGGGTAATTTCTGCTTATGTTTTCTTTCTCCTTATCTTGTCAGTTGCTTATTCTCCAGGAGAGTCGCATTACTTAGATAATAAAATATAATAAGGCCATTTTTTAAATGCTGGGAGGCAGTACATGAAATGCCAGGGGAGATTATCTCTGAGCTGAGCGACTGGGACAGGTTGTGTCTTTGTTTGTTTGTTTGTTTTCTTTTCTGTTTCTTTGGTTCTCCATCAGGAAATTGCTTAACATTTTTATAATTAGGGGAAAATGATCATGTAAAACCCTGGGGTGACTCCAGGTGCTCCCTCTGGAAGGGACTGGCCTTGAAAGTGGGCCTCAGCCTCCTGCCATTTTGAACTCGGGGTAGGGGGAGATGGGTGCAGGTGTGGGTCTCAGGCTCTGCATTTCCTTGGAGACACCAGCACTATGAACCCTCAAGCAGAAATCCTCTCTTGGAGGTTCAATAAATGGAGATCAGACTCTCTCCTCCCAAGTGTTGGGCGTGAAGATGAAATGAAGTGACTCAAGGAAGAGATGGCCCCGTCTGGCCCAGGCCTGCAGCCGAGTGTTCGAATCCAAAGCCCTGAACCTTCCTGAGCTGCTGTTTTTGCCTCCGGCCATGAGGAGTTAGCATGCAGTGGATGTCCTATTATTGCTCCCAGAGGCACAGAGATGATGCCCACTTACACTGCGGTGTAAGATTCCCGTAAGAGAAAGTTTCTCTCTAGTCTTTAGTCTTGCAGGATGTTGACGTGGAAGCTAGTCTCGGGATGGAGCATATGAGGCTGACCTTGAGGAAGACTGTCCACTGCTTCTGCAGGAGCTGCTTCCCTCTGAGGTCACCCTACAGATGGGGATCCTTAAGCAATGTCCCCCCTGCCTCCGTGTGCCCACCTGCTCACAGTTCCCCATGTTCGCTCAATGTCCTCGGACTCATGCTCTTGCAAATTCCCTCTGTCAGGGTCACTGCCATCTCTTCCCCACCCACTGAACTCCTATTCATACTTCAACACCCAGCGTCATTGTCCCCTCCTCCAGGAAGTCTTCTTTAAACCCCCCGGTAGGGCCCAGCTCCCTGTTCTAGGGTCCTCCAGCTCCAATTCCTCCCTCCAACCCAGCCCTGACCCCATGGGACTGGAGGAATCTGTGTTTGCCTTTGCTCCCCAGACTGGGGGGATCTTGAGGATTGAGGTTTCGTGAGTCCACACATCACTTGGTGTGGGGCCATGCACAGTGTGGCAACATAATATTTGTAAACAGATGATGTGGACAGGAACATAGTGGCCTCAGCTTCCTGGAACTCCCTTCTCTTTCAGGAGAAGTTCAGAATATTCATTCATTTTGGGATCAGTTCAGAGCACTGGCAGCTAGTAATTTTGTAGTCAGAAGTGGAAGGTTTGGGGAACTCCTTGGCGGTCCAATGGTTAGGACTTCGCACTTTCACTGCCAAGGACCCGGGTTCAGTGACTGGTCAGGGAACTAAGACCCTACAAGCCGTGTAGTGCAGCCAAAAAATAAAAGAAGTGGAAGATTTGAAGGGAAATCAGCATGCAGGAACCCTGTGACATTGATCACTGGGGACTTCTGGAGGGAAGGCCAGATGGCGATGGATATCAAGGACTCTCAAATGCCCCTGCCCTCTCATTCCTCGAGAAGCGGCTGTGAAATTTTGGCACAGTAATGCACAGCTCAGTGACATTTCTTTTTTTTCTTTCTTTTTAAAAAAATTTTACTTATTTTGTGTATTTATTTTTGGCTGCGTTGGGTCTTCGTTCCTGCACATGGGCTTTCTCTAGTTGCGGCGAGTGGGGGCTACTCTTCATTGCAGTGAGCGGGCTTCTCACTGCGGTGGCTTCTCTTGTTGCAGAGCACAGGCTCTAGGAGCACGGGCTTCAGTAGTTGTAGCATGCAGGCTCAGTAGTTGTGGCACGCAAGCTCTAGAGCGCAGGCTCAGTAGTTGTGGCGCACGAGCTTAGTTGCTCCGCGGCATGTGGGATGAACCAGGGCTCGAACCTGTGTCTCCTGCATTAGCAGGCAGATTCTTTTTTGTTTGTTTGTTTTTTGTTTTGCGTTATGCGGGCCTCTCACTGTTGTGGCCTCTCCCGTTGCGGAGCACAGGCTCCGGACGCGCAAGCTCAGCGGCCATGGCTCACGGGCCCAGCCACTCCGCGGCATGTGGGATCTTCCCGGACCGGGGCACGAACCCATGTCCCCTGCATTGGCAGGCGGATTCTCAACCACTGCGCCACCAGGGAAGCCCCAGCAGGCGGATTCTTAACCACTGCACCACCAGGGAAGCCCCAGGGCTTGTTTTTTAGAGATGAGATTTCCTTGACAAAGTGAGAGTGTTCAGAGGCAAAAACAGCCTACCTCGGCCTTTCCTGACTGGACACAGGCCAGGCCCTCAGCCTCAGATGCCACCCAAGACACCTGCCGGCCAAGGACATGCATTCGAGGCCTCAGGTTTCACAGTCCTGGACACAGGCTACCCCCAACGTGCTGACCCAGCCTACCACCCTCAATCAAAATCAACCCAGGATAGGGTGCCTCTAGATCAGCCCCCACCAAAACCCCAAGGTCTGATCCAGATCACAGATCTAGGTGTTTCCAGTCCCATGGGCAGGGCTGTCTTTGGTCCCAAAAGCCCTGAGGGGTGGACCAGTTGGCCTCAAAGAACAAAAATTTCATTTTGGAGAGACCCAGGAGAGAGGAAGTGATTACACCAGCTGACGATGAAAGGGCATTTTCTACTCACGGGGCCCTGAGGTCCTTACAAGGCAATCCGAGGAATCCAGAAGTCTCTGTGGTCCCCTTCACAGATGAGCCAGTGGGGGCAGATTCCAGCCCACATTCCTGATTTCAAAGCCTGTGAGGTTGGAGCATTCATTTACCCAACCCAGGTGACTCTTTGCAGTTTAACAGGGTTCAATATAACCATGAACATTTACTGTGAGTCCTCAGGACATACCCAAGAGAAGTGAAAACATACATCCACGTACATGTTCACAGCAGCACTATTCACAGTAGGCAAAAGGTGGAAACAACTCAAGTGTCCATCAACAGAAGAATGGACAAACAAAATGTGGTCTAACCACACGGTGGAATATTATTCAGCCATCAAAAAGAATGAAGCACTGATACATACTACGATATGGAGGAACCTTGAAGACATGCTAAGTGAGAGAAGCCAGACACAAAAGCCCACATGTAGTATGATCCCATTTATATGATCCTAGTTATATGAAATGTCCAGAACAAGCAAATCCCTAGAGACAGAAAGTAGATTAGTGGGACTTCCCTGGTGGCACAGTGGTTAAGAATCCGCCTGCCAATGCAGGGGACATGGGTTTGATTCCTGGTCTGGGAAGATCCCACATGCCGCGGAGCAACTAAGTCTGTGCGCCACAACTACTGAGCCTGCGCTCTAGAGCCTGCGAATCACAGCTACTGAGCCCTCATGCCACAACTACTGAAGCCCACGTGCCTAGAGCCCGTGCTCAGCCACAAGAGAAGCCACCACAATGAGAAGCCCGCGCACCGCAACGAAGAGTAGCCCCCACTCGTCACAACTAGAGAAAGCCCATGCAAAACAACAAAGACCCAACACAGCCAATAAATAAATAAACAAACAAATAAATAATTTCCATCTCTCAAACCACACACACAGAAAAAGCTAAAAAAAAAAAAAGAAAGTAGATTAGTGGTTGCCAGGGGTTGTGGGGAGGAGGAGTGGCAGTGACTGAAATGGGCACAGGGTTTATTTTGGGGGTGGTGAAAGTGTTCTAAAATTGATCTTGGTGGCGGCTGCACACATCTGTGAATATCCTAAAAACCATTGAACTATATGTTTTAAATGGGCGAATTGAATGATATGTGGATTATATCTCAATAAAGCTGTTTTTAAAAATGTTCCCCCAAACCTCCACATTTACTGAGCACCCACTATATGTCAGGCACTGTGCTGGGTGCTAGAACAGAGTCCAGAGAGGGACACAGAGTCATAAACAGGTGACTATAGTACTGGAGGATTCCTTTCTTACAGCACAGAGAGGAGAAAGATGTAGCATTTGTGTGGACATGTGAAGGATGGAGGAAGGAGTCTGTGTATTGGGTTTTGACGGATGAATAGGAGTTTGCCAAGTTGAAGTTGGGGACTAAGGGTGAATTCAACTTTGTAAAATTTAATAAACAAAATAAAATGAACATAATTTTTAAAATGAAAATGAATGCATCCTTATTTGTCTGCATGAACTAAAGGAGTGCATATTTGGACACTTCGCAACCCACCCCAAACCATGCCTGGCTCACCCATGTCAATTTCGAAGTGACGTTGTTTATGTCTACAGCAAACACAGTGCTGTAAACTGGCATGTCAGTCTCTTCGTTCATCAGGAATGTGGAGAAATCTGAAAGTTCGTCCGCCCGCACCCCTAGTTGCTGTCTATGAGGATAAACAAAAGATCAAGAGCCAGGCGTGACCAAGACCCTCCCCCGAGGACCCGCCTTCTCTCAGCTAGGCTGGATTCTCTCTGGCCTTCCTTCTCCCAGCGTGGCCAGCGCGGGGCTCTGGCGGGTGGCCACGAGAGTGAGGAGGGGCGACGTCCTCGTCCAAAAATAAATTGTGGCCCTGAATGGGTAAAGAATAAACTAGGGCGGAGAAGGGGGCTGGGGAGGGGCTGAGGGGAAAGAGAGAATTGTGATTTTCCTGGGAGGATGAATGCAGCCTTCAGAGGCTGACCTCCCAGGGCTAGGCTGGCAGCCACATGCTAAGCCTCTGCTGTGCCTCCAACTGCTCCCAACCACCTGACACCTTCCCTGCTGGGTCTTGACTCCTGAGCCTGACACCTCTCCCAAAGTGGACCCCATCAACACTCAGAAAAGTCCTTTCCTTGCACTCTTAATGTGGATCTTACTTTTTGTAAACGCAGTGTGACTTGTGACTGTTCACTGAGTGCAATATGCTCCCTCCCTATGACCCATTTTACAGAGGAGGAAACTGAGGCTCAGAAAAGGGGAGAGAGCAGAGACTGGGAATCAGTGGTGAGGGGCGTGCATCCAGCAGAGACCCTGGAGGGTGACTTCGGCTCTATCCTGCTGGGAGATCTGCAAACACCTTATGCTATTGATCAGGGCTGCCCTGGGGGATGTCAACTCAAGGCACTTCTGGCCTTCTGTTGATCTTGCAGGCAACGGGTGCTCCAGCAGCCCAGGGGAGCCCCTGACAATCACAGGCAATCACACAGGTGCCTGTTGTTAAACAGGGAGTGTGGATGGAGCAGCACGGTGCCTATTTGCATTCTTGTCCTTCTAAGTTGCTCTTTTAAAACTATACATTGGAGAAGTCAGATGTAAAAGGCCACATGTTGTATGATCCCATGTATATGAAATGTCCAGAACAGGCAAATCCACCGAGACAGAAAGCAGACTGGTGGTTGCCAGGGGCTGGGGGACAGGGAATGGGGAGCGACTGCTAACGGGGACGGGGTTTCCTTTTGGGATGATGAAAGTATTCTGGAACTACATAGAGGTGATGGTTACACAACACTGGGAATGTGCTAACTGCCATGGCATTAAACACTTTAAAATGGTAACTATGTTATGTAACTTTTACCACAATTTTTAAAAAGCATAAATTGGGCCATGCCCCTTCTGTGCTCTGAAGCCTTCCGTGATTCCCCATTGCCTTAGGACAAAATCTATCCTTGTCTCCCACCCCAGAAACCCCTCACCCTTGTCTCCCTCCCTCCTCTCTTCATCTCACTCCTCTTCCCACAGCTGAGATCATTTGCACCTCAGGGCCTTTGCACTCCTTCTGCCTGGCATGCCCGTATTCATCCTTCAGTTCTCCAGTGAAATGTTATCTCCCAGACGAGGTTCCATTATGGGCCTTTCTTTGTACCTTGGATGTTTCCTTCAAATCACTGACTGCAGTTTGTATTGGGTGCGCCAAAAAGTGCCTTCGGTTTTTTTGTTTGTTTGTTTGTTGGCTGTGTTCGGTCTTCGTTGCTTTGCGCGGGCTTTCTCTAGTTGTGGCGAACGGGGGCTACTCTTTGTTGTGATGTGTGGGCTTCTCATCGCGATGGCTTCTCTTGTTGCGGAGCATGGGCTCTAGGGCACGCAGGCATCAGTAGTTGTGGCACGTGGGCTCAGTAGTTGTGGTCCACGGGCTCTAGAGTGCAGACTCAGTAGTTGTGGCGCATGGGCTTAGTTGCTCCACGGCATGTGGCATCTTCCCAGACCAGGGATCAAACCTGTGTCCCCTGCATTGGCAGGCGGATTCTTATCCACTGAGCCACCAGGGAAGTCCCGCTTTGGTTTTTTAAGTAAAAACAAAAGACACATTTTTCATTTTCACCAAGAACTTTATTGAGCAACATATTGACCGTTTTGTTCCACTACCTTCTGCCATTTTTCAGGTAACTTCATAATTCCATCTTCCCAAAACTTTTTATCTTTTTGAGCAAAGAACTGTTCCAGTGCCTTTTACAGTCTTCTAGGAAAATGAAATTTTTTTCATTAATAGAATTTTGTAAAGACCGAAATAAATGGAAATCCGAATGTACAATGTCTGGTGAATACAGTGGATGAATCAGAACTTCCCAGCCAAGCTGTAACAGTTTTTGCCTGGTCATCAAAGAAACATGTGGTCTTGCGTTATCCTGCTGGAAGATTTTTTTTTTTAATGCTTTCTTTCTTTTTATTTTTGGCTGTGTTGGGTCTTCGCTGCTGTGCGTGGGCTTCTCATTGTGGTGGCCTCCCCCGCTGCAGAGCACGGGATCCAGGCGCGTGGGCCTCAGCAGCTGTGGCGCGCGGGCTCCAGAGCGCAGGCTCAGCGGCCGCGGCACACGGGCCCAGTTGCTCCACAGCACGTGGGATCCTCCCGGACCAGGGCTCAAACCCGCGTCCCCCGCACTGACAGGCAGACTCACAACCACTGCGCCACCAGGGAAGCTCCCTGGTGGAAGATTATGTGTTTTCTTTTTTGTTGTTTTAAAGATTTATATTTCATTTATTTTTGGCCGTGTCGGGTCTTAGTTGCGGCACGCGGGATCTTCGTTGTGGTGTGAGGGCTTCTCTCTAGTTGTAACGCGCGGGCTCCAGGGCATGTGGGCTCTGTAGTTTGCAGCACGCGGGCTCTAGTTGAGGCACGCGAGCTCTGTAGTTGTGGTACGTGAGCTCAGTAGTTGTGGCACGCGGACTTAGTTGCCCTGTGGCATGTGGGATCTTAGTTCCCTGACCAGGGATCGAACCTGCATCCCCTGCATTGTAGGGTGGATTCTTTACCACTGGACCACCAGGCAAGTCCCAGATTATGTGTTTTCCGTTGACTAATACTGGACGCTTTTCATCAAATGCGTCCAATTAGACCAGATTCATCAGTTGGTCTAATTGGGAGCAGTACTTGTTGGAATTAATTGTTTGGTTTTCTGGAAAGAGCTCATAATAGAGAACTCCCTTCCAATCCCACCATATATGCAACATCACCTTCTTTGGATGAAGACTGGCCTTTGGTGTGGTTGGTGGTGGTTCATTTTGCTTGCCCCACGATCTCTTCTGTTCCACATTGTTATACAGTATCCATTTTTCATCGCCCATTACAATTTGTTTTAAAAACAGAACGTTTTCATTACCTTTCAGTAGAGGATTGCATGCGGAAATATGGTCAGAAGGTTTTTTTCACTTATGTGGAACCCAAACATCAAAGCAAGTCACATAACCAAGCTGGTGCAAATGATTTTCATCGCTTGATTTGGGTATTTTGAGTATGTTGGCTATCTCCCGTGTAGTATAACATTGATTGTTCTCAATTAGTGTTTCGATTCGATCGCTATCAATTTCAACCAGTCTACCCGACCGTGGAGCATCATCCAGCGAGAAATCTCCGGCACGAAACTTCACAAACCACTTCTGACACATCTGATCAGTCAACAGCACCTTTTCCATACACTGCACAAATCTTTTTGTGTGTTTCAGTTGCTTTTTTTTTTTTTTTGCGGTACACGGGCCTCTCACTGTTGTGGCCTCTCCCGTTGCGGAGCACAGGCTCCGGACGCGCAGGCTCAGCGGCCATGGCTCATGGGCCTAGCCGCTCTGCGGCATGTGGGATCCTCCGGGACCAGGGCACGAACCCGTGTCCCCTGCATCGGCAGGCGGACTCTCAACCACTGCACCACCTGAGGGAAGCCCTCAGCTGCATGTTTACCTTTCTTGAAATAATAACGCATAATATGCCGAAAATGCTGCTTTTTTTCTTCCATCTTCAATATTAAAATGGCTACACAAATTTTGATGTCTTTTTTTTAAATGCACGCCGATATGACAGCTGTCACATACAATCTAACAAAATTGTTTTGAATGAAGTTAAAGACAACTAAGTGCTACTAGAGCCATCTTACGGAAAAAACACGAATTTTTGGCCCACCCAATAATTGCATACTGCTTTTAGATCTTGAAAGAAGGTTCCACCCGGAAGGAGCAGTTAGGTGTTTCTCAAATATGTAGTGAATGAATGAGTGAGCGAATGAATGAGTGAGTGAATGAATGAGTGAGTGAATGAGTGAACCAACAGATAGATGGACAGAGGCTACTGAGAGACTGTCAGGGAGATGCTGGAGGGACTTTCATGGCAGTCTACAAACAGCGGTCCTGGAGGAAGCAATGTTTAGTCACCCATTTGACACAGGAAGAGACTGTCTAGATTCACATCTGGTGCTTTTTTCTCCTAAGACCACAGCTGCCTCTGAAACAAAGACCGACAATTGCCGCCAGCACATGCTTCATCATTTTTACTTCCTTTGAATGTTCTTCAATGGGTTTTCTTTTCAAACTGCCTAAGCATGCACTCTTGGTGTGCCCAGGCGCATGGCTGGGGAAGGGATGGGAAGAGCTTCTCCCTCGGCCCCCCCAACACTCCCCGTGACTCAGACAGTTTGGAGCAGACCCCTCTCACTCTCTGCGTGGGGGAATCTGTCTACATTTTATATATTTTCTACAAAAATCACATCACACTTTGCAATTTCATCCTTTTAGATCCTACAAAAATCACATCACGCTTCGGATTCTGTCCTCCAGGGTCTGTTCTGTGAAAAACGTCATCATATTTTATATCCAAAGACCCTTTAACGTCTCCCTACCTTCCCTCTATTTGCTTTGTTCCCAGGATTCCGCCTCATATCTGTGGACATTGAGAGTCATGCCCTGGGTTGACCTCAGTGGGTTTGCCCCATGAGGGAGAGGATCATGGCTTTTAAAGACGCCCAGATCAGTTGGCAAAAAAGGCTGGAATATGGAGCAACCCCGAGGAAAACAGCTTGGCAGTTCCTCAAAAGATTAAACGTAGAGTTGCTATAGGATCCCGTAATTCCACTCTTCTATGTATAGACCCCAAAGAATTGAAAGCAGGTATTCAAGCCAGAACTTATACACGAGTGTTTTCAGCAGCACTATTCACAATCGCCAAAAGGAGTAAACAATCCAAATGTCCATTGACAGATGAATGGATGAGGAAAATATGGTCCAGCCGCACAACGAAATATTACTCAGCCATAAAAAGGAATGAAGCACTGACACATGCTACAATATGGATGAACCATGAAAACATCATGCTGAGTGAAAGGAACCAGACACAAAAGTCCACATAGTATATGAAATTTCAATTTCTATGAAATGTCCAGAACAGGCAAACCCATAGAGACGGAAAGCAGAGTAGACATTATTAGGGCTGGGGGAGGGGGAACTGGGGAGTGACAGCTAATGAGCATTGGGTTTCCTTTTGGGGTGATGGGTATGTTCTGGAACTAGATAGAGATGGTCCTTGAACAACGCTGTGAATGTATTAAATGTCACTGAATTGTTCACTTTAAAATGGTGAATTTTATGTTATGTGAACTTTACATCAATAAGAAACCAAAAAATTGGGGTGATCCTCATGGCAGCCAGCAAGGAGGGAGGTGCTGTCCCTGCCAATACAGGCAACCACTGGGCATTAGCAATTCTAACATTTGTCTGGGCGTGTGGTCAGCAAAGACGCCCCTTCTCAGGTACCTGATCTCCTCATTCTACAAATGAGGAAACTGAGGTTCCAAGGGGTGGAGTGAATATTGTAAGATCACCCGTGTGGTCCTCCCATCACATCACGAACTTGGGACTTTATTTTTAGGAGGAGCAGGCCAACAGGAAACCTCAATGACAGACTCCCAGTGTCACAGAACGATGGAAACAGTGCAGTGAACGTTTGTGAGCTTCGAAGCATGCTGGTGCTGATTCGCAGAAGCCTGGCATCAGATACTACCATTCTCCCATTTTATAAATGAGGAAAATAAGGCTCAGATAGGTGGATCACTCACCCCAGGTGACACAGCACAGGGAGGACATATTTGGACTGAGGACTCAAACCCTCAAGTTCTGCTTTGCTCTGAGCTGCCTCTGGGCAAAGCAAATGATCAAGATGTGGACACTGAAATCCTGAAGCTGAAACCTCAAATCTCACACCTGGACCAGGAATTCCAGGAACTGGGAGGTGGTGCTCCCACAAGTCCAAACAGAGGAATCTCTGGAGAAAAATCAAGCAAAGAAAAGCTCAGCTCATGAGGTCCCCCTCCTTGGGTCCTGAAGCAAGCAGCTGGTGTCAGATTCATCGTGGAGCTGCAATTCCTCAGTGTCAAAGTTCTCAGGGCGGTGAGCATGGGCTTGGTGGGAAATAGGAATGGTGCGTATGCATGCGTGTGTGTGTGCACGTGTGTGCGCACATCTGTGTCTGTATATATACATGTGTTTTTGAGCCTGCACGTGCACACATGTGTCTTTATGTGTGTACGTATGCATGTATATGCACACATGTGTGTATATATGGGGAGCTTCAAAACCAGATGAGAGGGCTTCCCTGGTGGCGCAGTGGCTGAGAGTCCGCCTGCCGATGCAGGGGACACGGGTTCGTGCCCCAGTCCGGGAAGATCCCACGTGCCACGGAGCGGCTGGGCCCGTGAGCCATGGCCGCTGAGCCTGCGCGTCCGGAGCCTGTGCTCCGCAACGGGAGAGGCCACAACAGTGAGAGGCCCGCGAACCACAAAAAAACAAAAAAACAGATGAGATCAACTGGAAATCCTCGTATTTAGTGTGAGTCTGCAGTCAGGCTCCCAGACCTCAGTTTCTCCACTGGGAAATGGGCCAGTTTCTGCTGGATGTGAAGATTAGAGTCCAGAGAGACCACTGTCTATCAGAAGATTTGTCACAGTATACAGTCTGAGCTACAGGCTGCGAAGTTGACACCTGTGATCTCCTTTGATTCTCAAAGCAAACCCAAGGCTCAGTTTATCCACATTTTCATAGACAATGAATTTTCGTCACTCTAAAATCATGCAAGCAAAGATTTCAAACTACACAGAAATGTATGAGGTAAACAGGAAAGATTCCACCCGCAGCTCAGCCCACTTCCCAAGGAACCCCTGTTGATAGGTGGGTGTGGAGTTTTCCAGATTTTGTCTGTGACGGTGCATGGTGCAGGTATATATTTTGAGTTTGTATCTCATATTTCCATATAGTTCAATACAGTGTATTAAAACAGCGATGTATGGGAATTCCCTGTCGGTCCAGTGGTTAGGACTCAGCACTTTCACCGCCACAGACCTGGGTTCGATCTCTGGGTGGGGAACTAAGATCCCACAAGCCGTGCAGCACGGCCAAAAATTCAAACAAAAAAACGGCAATGTAAATACTGGAGAAAAGTGGCTTTTCAATTAATGGTACATTTTGGACTCCCCGAGCTCATACATCATCATCAGATGTTATGGATGAAGGAGATGGAGTCTCAGAGGTCATGGGGCTTGCTAAATGTCACCCACTGTCGTGCCCCCAGTCTAGGACTTGACTTGGGTCTGCCTGTCCCACCCCAAAGCGGGTCCCCTTCAGACACTGTACAAAATACACTTGTTCGGGCTTCCCTGGTGGCGCAGTGGTTGAGAGTCCGCCTGCTGATGCAGGGGACACGGGTTTGTGCCCGGTCCGGGAGGATCCCACATGCCGCGGAGCAGCTGGATCCGTGAGCCATGTCCGCTGAGCCTGCGTGTCCGGAGCCTGTGCTCCGCAACGGGAGAGGCCACAGCGGTGAGAGGCCCGTGTATCGCAAAAAAAAAAAAAAAAAAAAAAATACACTTGTTCATTGTCCTTTCATGAAACACTCATTCAATGCTGGGGGTTTAAAGACAAGAAGGCCCAGGTGAAGGAGCTCTCAACCCAGGTGAGACAGGGCCAGACTTGGACGCCCCAAGACAGGGGTGTAAGGGACAGACCTGGGGAAGCCAGAGGGGCAGCAGGGCCTCTGTCAGGGAGAGCAGGGCAGGCTGCCTGGAGGAGGAGACATGGGAAGTGGGCCTTGAAGGTTGAATGGAGGTCCGGCAGGCATAGTGGAGCCTGGGGGCAGGGTGGAGAGTCACCCCCACTGATGGCCAGCTGCACAGCTTAGGAGTTTCCCTAACACTTGACATCCAGGAGTAGGAGCCAATACTTGGCCCCAGGCCTCAACCGTAAGTCCCAACAACAGGCTCAAAAGTTTGCTGCCTGGGCTTCCCTGGTGGCGCAGTGGTTGGGGGTCCACCTGCCGATGCAGGGGACGCAGGTTCGTGCCCCGGTCCGGGAAGATCCCACATGCCGCGGAGCAGCTAAGCCCGTGAGCCATGGCCGCTGGGCCTGCACGTCCGGAGCCTGTGCTGCGCAATGGGAGAGGCCGCAGCAGTGAGAAGCCCATGTACCGAAAAAAAAAAAAAAAGTTTGCTGCCTGCTGCAGCACAGTGCCAGCCCTACCCAGATGGGGAAACTGAGGCTCAAGCAGGCACTGAGACTTTGGAGAACTCATTGTGCAGCCTGGGACCGGGCTCTTCCCCTTTCTGGGTCTCAGTTTCCCCATCTGTACAATAGGACAGGACAGCTGGCAGTCATGTAGCCGGGCAGGAGTTTGCCTCCAGCCCCAACAATAACTGTCACCACTGCTCCTCCCCTCCGACTGTCCCCTGCCCCAAACACATGGGATTTTGACAAGTTACCCCTGTCCTAGGGGCTGGACCCTAGGCCTCAGCCCCTCCTCAGTGGGAGGGGGGCAGTTTGGGGGTGTGACCCCACCCTCGGGCTGGCCAGGGAGGGGTGAGGAGGGCACACAGTGAAGGGGGTTACGGATCTTCAAGGACAACGCCTACTTCACAGGTGGGGAAACTGAGGCCCAAGAGGACAGGATATGGAAGGATCAGTAACAAAACCAGTCCCTCTAAACCCTCTCTAGGAGTGGTCCTGGATTACCCTGCAAATCGGCTGTACCTTTCACTGGAGGAAACCAGGCACATTGTCCCACCACCTGCTGTGGCAGGCTCCCCTTCCCCTCCCCGCAACTCCCAGCTGGTGCATATCCAGCCCTCATGATGCCCCTTGGGTGGGTGTTGGCCAATTACTGGATAGAGGGGGAAGTCAAGGCCTGGAGAGGCAGGGTCCCCTGCCCAGGCTGATGGGCCTCCTGGGAAATCAAGGTCACCTGCTGCAGCTGTGCTGGCTCCAGGACGGTCAAAATTGGAGGGAGGGGGTGACGGGGTTAGAGGGATCTGGGGGTAGAAGAGAGGGGTGGCAGCTGGACCTGTGTCCTGAATATAGTGCAAGGACATGGTCCGGAGGGGTCAGGGCTGCAGGCTCTGGTTTGCAGTGGAGCGCTTCCCAGAGTCCACAGCTCCACTACGCCCTGGCGGGGCAGGCATGGCTGGGGAAACAGGGGAACCCCCAGGGTTGCCCCCAAAGTCGGATGACACAGGGACACTGGAGGCAGGCAGTGAGGTGGGGAGACCCCAGAAATGCCATTTGAAGGGCTTTATCCACAAAGGTGTTCTAACTGGGGCCAAAGTTTCGGGATAACCCATATGGCTATGGATGGGGAACTTGTGAGATAAATGACAGTCCAAGACATTGTTATACATAAATGTTTTTTGGAAAGTTAAGTGGAAAAAAGCAAAAGGCAAAACAGAATGTGAAGTATAATTTTCATTTTTAAGAAGGTCTGTATCTAAAATATGCCCATATATAAAATCATCTAGGGACTTACCCGGTGGTCCAGTGGCTAAGGCTCCATGCTTCCACTGCAGGGGGCACAGGTTTGATCCCTGGGAAACTAAGAGCCCACATGCTGCGTGGCCAAAAATAAATAAAGAAAATAAAATAATCTACACATAGGAACCTGATACCTGAGTGCTGTGGGTCGTGGAAAATTATCTTCCCACAGAACACACTTCTGTACCTCCTGACTTTAGCCAGGCATTACTTATTCACAAACAGTACTTGAAATCAAACTCATGTGGAAAGACTGTTGAGACGACGAGGAAGCAAGTCTCTAGGCGGCATGCATCGTAAGCCTTAAATTATTAAATTTATTTTTTGTTATTTTTACATGGGAGTGGGAAAGAAGGGAAACCTCTGTGCTTTGTTCCGCATGTATCTGGGTCTTGCATTTTCAAAAATCTTTTACAAAAGAAAATGTACTCATGTTGCTTGAATGGGCACGTTTGCATGTATTACGTGTGCATGTTATGTAGGTCCGTGTGCAGGCATAGCAAAGGCCTGCTTTAACACTGGAGACTGGAGCTCCTCTGGCAGCACCCTCTGCCTCTCACGGTCCTGGTCCAGAAGGCTTCCAGGGAGAGGAGAGGCTGTGGGGGGAGGACGTGGAGGCGAGGGGCCCTCCAGGCTGAGAATGGTATGTTCAGGTTCCAGTTAGCCCTAAATGACAAGGTAGCAGAGGAAGAAATCCTTCCCAAATCGCAGAGGGGAAACTGAGGCCTGAGGTGGAGAGACCTGCCGGAGGTCAAAGCCTGAACAGTGTCCTGGGCTGGAGAACCTCATTCTGTGTGCCTTTGTCTAAGTGACCTTCCCCAGCCCTGCACAGTGATAAAGGAGAGCTGGGAAGGGGGGCTCCCAAGAGGGAGGAGGAGAATGGGTGGGGTCCTTATAGGTTCTGAGCAACTTTCTCAGGGAGCGGCACTAAAGCTCATGGTCAGACACCAACCTCCAGGGCTCTGGTGAAGATGACAGCAAATGTGTGGGAGGTTCTTGGATGACAAGAGCTCCCATCATGATCATATGGGTCCTCATCACTCCTGAGTGTCCTCTGGGACACAGTGAGAGGAGAGGTTCAGGGGTCTCACACCAGCTTCCTAAGGGGCCCTGTCTCCTCCTTCCCTCCCTTTCTTGCTGACAAAGGCCCCCCAAACCCTTCCTGGGCTCCCTGCTACCCCGGGCACAACCATATCCCAGGCTCCTGCCCATTACACTGTGTTCAGGTGGAGGTCCCTGCAGGTCCTGTAGGTGCCAGGCTTGCCCACCTATGTGCTCTTTACCCTCCCTCCTCACCAGAAGGGCCAAGGGGCTGCTGATGGAGGAATCATACACAGGCTGGGCAGAATATGGGAACAGCAGGGAGCTTTGAAGATGTCCCACAGGCCAGCTCCTAACTCAGGGGGAAGCCCAGGTGGGCCTTGGTCTAACTCTGGCAGCTGTAACCCCGACTCTGAGATCAGGGAAGGCCTTGAGGTGGGCAGGTGAATTGTGGGCAGCTCAGGTAAAGCTCCCATGTCCCGAAACCCTCTCAAAGGCAGATTTCTGTACCCAGCAATAAACCCCCCTCTCTACAGAAAACAGAGTGGACCCACCCACTATGTTTGGCCCTGATCACTACCTGCTTTCTGGCACCCTCTAGGCTTCCCCAGCTGCAGCAAGCCAGTCAGAAAGGCCCCCGCAGGCAGAGGGCATGCCTGGGAGGCAGGAGTGTTTACGATCTGGCTCCACATAGGCCCTACAACATCTACCATGTGTTCCCCAACCAGTCTGATTTAAAAACACATCAACGGAGACCATGGAAAATTAGGTTTCCTCTACATTTATTTCAACTGCTAAATGATTAACAACATCCACAACTTCTTAGATTAAAAAAAAAGAAACAAAACCCAAAGCTTCCATTTTGTAACATCACAAATGTCTTCTAGGTTTTACCAAGGACCAAAAACGCTAAATTTCTCTATATGATTTCCAGTGATGGAAACAAGGCAGAGACAGTAAGCACCCAAAGTGGTGAGTTAGCACTTTCCGGATGCCTGTCGTCCTCATGGAAGAGACCCTGGAACTAGAATGACAGAAAAGACACTGTGACTTTGACAAGGCTATGCAACTGCACATCGCACTTGCTCTCACACGTGCTCTCCGCAGAGTGGCCTCTGCTGGAGAGGGCAAGGGCGGGCACAGAGGGCCAGCACGCTGGTCCCCAGCCGACAGCTGGCACAGGGACGCACCACCACGCTCCTCCCCGGCCCACGCAACACCTTCACTGCCTCAATGCCAACTCCACAGAAGCGCCACCTGAGTGCTTACAGGACTTTCCAGGCTCAAGAAGTAGGTGCTCCCTTTGACGACTGCCAAAGGCTCACAGTGTCAGCTCAAAGCAGGACACCCCCAGGAGGAGGAGTGGCAGGAGGCTGTGGGAACAGGGCTCAAACCCTGGGAATTCCTAAAGTATTTTACTTATAAATAAAAGCAGAGGAAAGCCAAGAATGAGTATACTAGGACAAAGCGAATATGATGCTTGAAAAAAGAGCCAGGACCCATGCTGGGGGGTGCACACCTCACTCAGCACCAAGGGGTGCTCTGTGAAAGGCCACGCGGGATCAAGGCCCTGTTCTCAGAGTTCTATCCCTTTACCTGATCCCCAGCCAACATGGAAGGCTGTTGGAAAGATTAGAAAAAAACCCCATAGCTGTGGTTCCCCAAAACCACACCACCCCTGCAGGCTATTTCAACTCTGCTGAAGAACCTCCAGCATGTCCGTGGCCATAAAGATCTGCCAGTTGCCAAAGCAACAAAAGTGACCAGAAGCAAGCAGGGCCCTGGGGACTACCCGCGGCATGAAGAAGGGCAACATCAGGCGGGCACGTGAGATGCTGGCACAGGCCCGTGACGCTGTGCTGGTGAGCGTGGCCCAGACAGACAAGACAGATCCAGAGGAGCCTGGGACTACAGCCCAGGAGGTCTCGGGCTTTGAGAAAGCAAGGATTTCATAACAGCCAATACAAGTGGCTGACAGGGTAACTCACTGCTGTGTCCCCCAAGCTTATAGTATCAGCAGGATCCTGTTTTCCAGATTTTAGCATGTATTTAAAACTTCAACACTGCTGCTTTGTGAGGAAGGGCTGAGAGATTCCCACAGCCTGAGAATTTCGCATGTAGTTGCAAGAGGCAGAGTGCGAGAAGCTGGAAGGGGCGGCAATCATACGCCTTGAAATAGCAAACAGCTGCACAGCCCACCCCAAGAGGATCCTTTCTGCTCTGTACAAAGGCCCTAATAAAACAATTCTTTACACTGCCACACATGCAAAAACTGAAGAGTCTTGAAGAGTTTACACCTCCCACCCCTTTGTAGGAGAGACTCCATATGTGGTTTAAGAAAAAAAAACTAGTTTGCTTTGTGGATTCTAAGAGACACGTAAATTTGGGGAAAGTTTCATCGGTGTAATGATTACTCCCCTCTGAATACAGCTGCTGAATACATTGCTGAAATTTCATCAAGTCTCTTGGGATGCATTTAAGAGATGAGACTCCATAAATAACACGTTCATCGAATCCAGTACCTCCACTTGTTTAAAGAGCTTCAGCACTCCAACCGACAGCTGTGGTACCAAAGCACAGACCTCATTATTACTGATTTATATTCCCTATTTAAATTTGAGAAGATATGATCTGTGACTGTTTCGGTATCAAGTTTGCAAGCAGATCACTTTTAGAGAGCAATGTGTCCCAGGACAGAAAAACCGACAGGAGCTGGTTCCTGAGCACTTAAAGGGTGCTGGTGCTTTCAAGGGCAGCCCCACCTTCTGAGCGGAACCAGGGGAGACTTGGAGAAGACTTGCTGCCAAAAGCATTTGGAAGAGGGTGAAAGGCAAAAGCGGATTGGAAATGGTGCGTTCTTTTTTTAAGAAAAAGAAAAGCCAGCGGGTGGAACCTCCGCACCAGAAACTGCAGAGATGTTTGTTTTTCGTGTACACACCAAACCTACTTGGGCACTGGTTCCAGGGCAGATCCGGGACAGAGGTGGCGTTTTAAGAGTAATTGCTGCTTCAAGCCTTATCTTTCTCACCAATGGTTTTCATCTATTCAGGGAGAGAACGATTTTGTTCAAAACTGAGAGGAGAGGAGAAAGATAGGAGAAAGATAGGATATTTATAGGCCAAAGGCCCCTCAGAAGGAAAAGGATTTGAAGACCCTCAGAAAGGGATGAGGCAGAGTGGCGTCCTCTGCAGCACCAGCTTCCAGGTCACCCTTACACTCGTAAGACACCAGGCCACTCCCGTGGTGGCTTGTTTCCACAAGATGGCCACGTACAGTCGCACCTGGGAGCCCAGTGCAGAGGCCGCACCATGGGCTGCATGCAGTGGCGCTTGGCGAGCATTGGGCTCGTTCCTTCAGCCTGGAAGGTGAGAGGTGGGACACATCCACATCCAAACACTCCTTTTGTTTCCCTCACAAAATTTTATGATCTTTTAGGGGGAGTGATATCTTGATGTTTGGGTTTTGAGGAGTGGGGCACACTAACTTTTCTGGAGGAAGCTTCTCTGTGTACCAGAACATCAGCTTAGGCAGAATGCCCCCCACACTAGCTCACATACGTACCTATTTGTTGGCCCGTTTGTGTCTGTACATCTGCATCATCCTCTGACGGAACACGTCAAACGTGTCTTCTTTGTGCTCCTGCCCGTCGGCACCCAACCCCTCCCCTTCCGAGGCAGTTCCCCTAAGGAGCAAAATGGAGAGTTAGCCACACCTGAGCCCAGAGCCCGGCCACCAGGAGATGGAAAACAGCCTGAGTCATCTGAGTGGGACAGAGGTATGAGGGACACACAACAGTGACAGCAAGGGAGGGGGAAAATAGAGACACAATTCACAGTGGGGAACAAGGGATACTCACCCGTGCAGGCATGCGAACTTTCTGAGAAGTGTGCTCAGAACCAGCCCCTGATTACGGCAGAAAGCCTCCCCAGCAGGTGCTAAGCTCAATTTTAACTGAAATGCTTGCTGGCTGCTAATGGGGCTTAATAAACTCTGGGCCGTGCTCTACCCTGGCTAGTCTGCATGTGGGCTCCTGGAAAAGGGAAGTGGCTCTTAGCGTAACTACCCAGCATTACCACTCAAGCTTTTATGATAATAATGAATGTGGCCAAATGCCAGGGACCAAGTCTATGCAAGTGCAGCAAGGAGCTGTATGAACACCTGCATATGTAAATGATCTGCTATAACCCATGTTCGACATGAAGGAAACCAAGGATCAGACTGCAGGTCAAAGGACTTAGGACCAGAATCCCACAGAAAGTCTCATCTCCCCAGGCACGGTTGCCCATCCCCACCCCTGGCCCCCAGCGCCCACTGCGTACACACTGACAGGCTCCCTGATGCCCTTCCCACAGGAGCCCAGGCCGTGACCCTCCTTCCAGCCCATCTTCTGTAGCATCTGGAACCCCAGGTTCTTGTCGGTCAGTTTCTGCTGGGCGAAATCAAAGTCCTGGGGTTTCTGAGGAGAGAGAAGAGTGTGGCACGTGAGGTGCAGCAAAGCCCCTGGAGCAAGGGTCTGCCCTGCGTTACACCTGGACATGGTCCAGTACTAACACCCCTAATGCCTCACTGACTCCACAGATGCTCAAGATCAAGCCATAGTCCTGGCAATATTCCCTGGGTGGGTTCAGACCTCTAAAGGTTGGAGGTCACCAGCCTGAGGTATCCCCACAGAACCACACCAGACCAGCCTCTCAGGCTTCACCATGACCACTCTTGTTGCAGTGCTGAGACTGTGAATTAAACTTCGTGAGGGGATGGTGGGTCCTGGGGCCAAAGGGTGAGTAGGAAGAGCCCAGAGTGGAGACCTGGATAAAGAGAGTGGCCCTGTGATGACCAAAGGGCATACCCCAGCCTGAGGGACACAGGGCACAGGACTTGAGGCAGGAAGGCCCCTGGAGTGCAGGAGTCAGAGGGGCAGCAGGGCTAAGGCAGGAGGGATCCAGAAAGGCAGTGGAGAGAGGCTGTACAGAAAAATCGGCTCAAAGGGTCCTCCCTATTTGACCCCCACTCCTCTCCCACTGCTTCATTAATTCCCATGGGCTTCCAAAACTCTGAGCAGTGACCCTATCCTGGAAGCTTCCCTGGCTGCCCTCAGGCATTACTCAGCAAACCTGACTGACCTATGTGTCTTTCTGGTCCTTCCCAGGTCTGGAGCTCTGAGAGCTCCCCAAGGGCAGGGACCGGGTTTCACTTGGACTCTGGGGTCCATGTCTAGCACAGAGCAGACCTCACTGAGAGCCAGTGCAGCTGGGAAGAAGGATGGGGCCTGGGAAAGACCTTGTGGGTGGAAAGGTAAGAAGCCCTAGAGGAAGTCTGGGCTCCAGAGCTGACTGTGGGAAGACAAATTAAAAAGCCTAGAGGCCTTTGGAGGAGGAGCCTGCCCAGTGTGAGCAAAGGGGATTTCCATTCACTCATGAATATTCATTAGCACCCACAGTGTGCTGGAACCGCTGGGCAGCTGGGGGCTCAGAGTCCCTGCCGCCTGAGCCAATTTCTTTAATCCGTTTACTAAACACTGAACACAGCCTGTCCCCAGGGCCTCACATGCTCCCAGGGAGAAGGTTCCTCTATCCTGATCAAGGCAGCTGGGAGTAGTGGAGAGGGTCTGAGTAGGGGACAAGTGGGGAGGGGAAGAGGATGGGGAAGGCAGAGGGAAGGCTGGCCACTGGTCCCCAAATGGCAGGCTTGCATCCCCCTTCGGGAAAGCTGTTCAGGTGGGAGCAACAGGAGGAACAGGGGCCCACTCAGCTGGACAGATCTTTGTGAGTGTTCAACTGTGTCTAAGAATCACCCTGCCTGGTTTCCTGGGGCTGGAGCAAAGCCATGCACCATAGGCCAGGCTGAGGTGTGCACAGAGAGCTGTAGGGGAGACCTCCTCCCTGCCTGCAGTCACCCCAAAGAGAGACCCATGTTTGCAGGACACCAGCTGGCTGCACACCGGGTTAACATACATTTCATTTAATCCTCAAGGTATCTCCTACCTGCAGGATAGGTGCAACTGCCCCACTTTACAGATGTACAAAACCTCAGGATTCACATGCCAAGATTAGATGGCCAGGCTGAGCCTGAAAAGGCTGCCTTCTCACCAGGCTGTGCCTCACCCAGGCCACCAGATGGGTACCCGGGTGCTGGGTCAGCTTAAAACCCAACACAGCTGTTAAGACCATAAGCTTCGGGTACAGGAAGGTCCCTGCTCTCAGCTGTAACTGGGGTCACACTGATGCTTCATTTGGCCATTGATATTGATGCAATGCACTCAGAACAGGTCTGAGCCACAACTTGGGCTTTGCTCATCCCCTGACACCAGCAGAGACCTCGCCTGGTTCCCCACTCACCTCCCTGACCTCTAGAGACCTGTGATGTCCCCACATGTATCCCAGGTGAGCTTGTGTAGCCTCACCTGCCCCGACATGTGTCAGCCCAGCTGTCTGGAGTGTGCCCCCGTCTTCTTCCAATGACCCGCTCCCACAGGGGCTCCCCATTTCAGTCAATGGCAGCTCCATTCTCTTAACTGTCCAGGCTGACAACCCTGGAGTCACCCTGGGCTCTTGGCTTTCTCTGTTCCACATCCAATCCATGAGCAAGTCCCACCAACTCCACCTTCGCCTCTCCTGGACCCCCGGCTCTGCCTCGCCCCCCACCCCACAGGCTGCTCTCAACACAGCTGCCATAGTGGCCATGTCTTCCACCCAAATCCCCACCGTGGTTCTCCAATGCCTCTCCCAGAGAAAGGGCCACAGTGCTGACATCCATCGACAAGCCCTATGTGACCTGGGTGCTTGCCACCTCTACTTCCTCACCCCATCACTCCATTCTAGGCACAAAGGGCTCCCTGCTGACCTGTGACTGATTTGGGGCTTCTCCTAGGCCTCCCTGCTTAAAGGGTGCCCCCAACCCACCTTATTGCTTGCCTCCCTTTGACCTGCTTCTCTGCACCCACAGCACCCACCATTCCCGGTCCTGCACATTTCTATTGCTGCCAGCCCCGCTCATGGCTGCCTCTAGGTGGGCAGATGGAGCTGGGAGCACAAGAGGTGCTGACCAGTTAATAAACACACATGCGTACGCACATGCGCTCGGCTTACTAGCAAAGTAGCACACTTTTAACCACAATTATAGTCTACTAAATCTGAACTTCTCATTGGCTGAGACATTATCTTGTTCATCTCTCCAATCCATTGCACATATCAGGCCTCATACATCCGTTAAGTAGACTAATTACTCCCTCTTGTGGTTTTGGGCAATGCAAAACACTTTTAAGAAGTCCCGGGAGAGAAAAGGCTGTGTGTTGTGCTTTGTATGCTGACACCTGGCCTGAAGTATGAGTATAGCTTAGTCACGCCAGTGCCCTTTGGAACTCTGGCAAACTCTGACTACGTCACACGTGAGGACTCACAGCCACACTCACCTTCTTCTTGGTCACGGGACGACCCCGAGGCCTGTCATAGGCAATTCGAACTGGTTCGTGAACTGGAAGACAAAAGAAATGTATATATACACATATATGTACTTTCCCCAAATTATTTAGAGGATGAGGGTGCTGCAGTTTTGGCTTATAGCCCCTCTGCGGACAGAAGGTGGCTAGGAGCTGCACCACAGGGCCAGCCATTTGGCCCTGACTCCTCTCAGGAATCTTGTGACCCACGGAGTGCAGAGGCAGAACAGAGGCTCAACTGAGGGCTGCCTTGCTATGGGAGAGTCTACCTAAGCATGATTCCCACGTTTATGACGAAGGATTTGACACGTGGGTCATTTTCCATGACCGTAGGAATACATTTTGCTTCAACAAATGAGCTATTTGCAACACTGTGCCCTCCTCATGTCCCTGTGACTGTTCCATAGATAGAGAAGTAAAGTCCACTCAGAACTTTCTAGTAAAAACAACCATGCTTCTCATACACAGCACCACATCACGTTATTATTATTGTTATTATTATATTTGACAAAGGAGAGATCAGCAGGTCTGGTACTATCTCATCAACCACCCTATCAAAATAACTGAGAGCTTCTAAAGTAGAAAGAATTCCACTTTCCCCCCATAAAAGCCATCTTAACAAGCATTCTGATGTGCTACCATACTCTGATAAGTTCTGAAGGACATAAGAGTTTAGTAGAACAGTTAGAAATCCATTGCAACACCAAGGTTTCCAAACACAAACCACGAGAACTGTTCCTTTAGCAGGAGAAACTATACTGACACTGCTGGGTGTGAATATGATGGTCTCAATAATGTAGAACACACAGGCTCTCCGCACACAATGGAGCCCTGTTCACCAAAACCACCTGCCACACAAGCATCGCAGCATCAGCCCCACACAGGCCCGGCTGTGTGGAAACCTGGGTGGGCAGTGAGCAGCCCAACAAAAGGCGGGACATGATGTGATTCGCCTACTGACAGCCTAGAAAAGGCAAAACCACAAGGCCAGAAGATGGTCTGTGGTTGCCTGGGCTGGGTAGAGGAGAAAACTGCAGAGGGACACAGAGACACTTCTGGGACGAGCTCCAGCTCGGCTGTACTGGGGGGCTCATGCCTATACACCTTTGCCAAAACTCCGTGAACTGTCCACTTGAAAAGGGTGCACCTTTACTGCTGGTAAATTGTACCTCAAGAAACTTGACCCTCCCCACAGGCAGGAAGGAGATGGCCTTCCATGGCCAAGGCTGGCAGAGCATGGATTGCACAGCTCCCACTAACTGCTGCCCAAGACTGATCCCTGTCCGTGTCCTCCTGCCTCATCGTCACCAAGCAGTCATCACAGTTCTGGGGTCTTTGGGGAGATGGAGGCACTCAGAAAGCTGGGCACGCCTCAAGATCACAGGCAGGAAACAGCCAAGATGACCCAGGCCCATTCCTTCCACAGCCAGGACTCCCCTGTTGGAAGCTGAGCAATAATGGAAAATAACAAGCAGCATGTGGGGTGCTAGAAGCCAAACGCAGCATCTCCTTAGAGTGCCAACCTCAGACCAACTGGAAACGTCAGTTTCTCATGAACATTTTGGACTGCGTGCAAAACCAATAGGACTATTTTAGGTTAAAAACATAAGACCGAAGAACCCCATGTTGTGTTGGCCCTGGGAGTGTTCTGGAAGGTAATGTCCAAGTTAGCTGGAGTAATCAGAGGCGGAAAGGGTGACGGGGGCCAGCTGGTCATCTTGCACCTGAACTTGGGCTGAGGGCCAGGTAAATTCTTCAAAACAGTCAGACAACATCTCCACAATTTTTCATGGCCCACAACCGAGCACCATGACTCCTCCTCAGGTGTTAAACAGAAGACCGTGCTGGGGGCACTGTGTCAATAGCCAGGCACTTACCTTTGGGCTCCTGGATGAGACACAGCCTCTTGGGAGCCGGAATCATGCCGACCTTCAGCGACTTGCTGCTGACTCTCTTCCGGGGGAAGCAGGCCCCTGAGGAGGACTGTGACAGGGCAGGCGCACCAGCCGGGCCATCCTCGGTCACCCCACTCAGGAGGCCATCAGCTGGGGGGCTGCCCTCCGAGCCCTCAGACTTGGTCGACCCTCCTGCCGGCCTGGAGGCCCCTCCAGGAGTGGGGGCCTCCTCACTCCCTTCCTCGTCCTCCTCATCTTCCTCCTCGTCCTCGTCTTCCTCAGGCATCACCTCTGGGCTCTCCAGCTCAGCCTTGTGCTGAGAGGGCTCATCCTCAAACTCTCCTTCCCCCTCCATGGGCTCCAGGGGGCTCTCCTGAGAATCGGTGCTCTTGCTGGCAGGAAGGTTCAGAGGAGATGACGTAAAGCAAATCGATGGGCACAGTTCAAATACTTTCTTTCGATAGAATTTGAAAGCTGAACTGTTTTGGTCATGTAGAAACCTGGGATAAAGATGAAATACATTGGTTAACCAGAGGGTTCTCTATAAACATTCGTATTTTCTGAAACTGTCCAAATGGACTTGACAAAGCTGGGGGTGGGACAAAGAAGCGAACACATGACCTCTTTCCACCAGCTGTGGTTGATGGGCAGCTTTACAATGAGATAGAAAGCTTGTAGAGTACTAGTAATTTAACGAAGTAGCCAGAACATAAGAGGCCTTATTGCTTTCTCGGGGAGGGAGCTGGAGGAACAAGGTATGCAGGGACGACCAGAGAACGTGCTAGAACGAGCTCTAACACTACAGCCAGGAGATCCAAACTGGGCCTTACCTCATCTCTTTCTGATTACGTCACCGGCCACTCTGGGCCTGGGTGTGCTCACTGTGACTCTCTGGTTCCTCCCATACTCCAGCCATGAGATGGAGAGAGGTGTGTCACCTCCTGCCTCATGTCCTGCAGCAAAGCTGTGTGAACATGCTGGCAAAAAGGCCTCTCTGAGCCTCCGAGTCCAATGGCCCCAGCCACAGCTTGGAGCTGCGGCTGGTGTGAGAAACCGAAAACACACAAAATTTACTTGGGCCAAAGGAAAGACAGCCCTTGTTCTTGGACAGGACAACTCAGGCTCATAATGAAGTCAATTCTCCCTTAATTAAATATTAACGTATAAAAGTAAAAGCATCATTTTTTTCTGGATCTGATTCTTAAGTTCATATAGAAACATGAGTATGTAAGACTATCTAGGAAACCCCTGAACAAGATCAACAAGGGGCTCAGTTCCACCAGGTATTACAAGGTGTGTTAAGCCTCTATAGTTAAAACAGTGTGGTACTTGTCTATGGACAGACAGACCAAGAGGACGGCCAGAAACACAGTATCTGATGAAGGTGGCCTCTCAAATCACTGTGAAAAAGAACAGTCTTTTCAACAAATGGTGTTGGGACAACTGGGCGGCTTTTTACAAAAATATTTAAATTGGATCTATGCTGTTCTCTCTGCTCCTGAATAACCCCACACCGATCAGAGATCTAAATGTAAAAACCAAGCCATACAAGTTGTAGAAGAAAATACATAAATGTCTTTATAATCTGAGTGTAGGGAGATTCTTTCTAACTGTAACTCTGTATCCAGGTGCAACGAGATAAAACAGAAATTTTACTAGATCAAACGTTTCTGCACTGCAGAACATACCATAAGTAAAGTGAAAAATATCCAACTATGAAGGAAATAGATACAATTACATTACAGGTAAAAGGTCAGAGAAACTAGAAAGAATAAATCCAAAAATCCCAATTGAGAAAAGGGCAAAGATTAAGAACTTCTGCCCTCCAAAAGACACTGCTAGAATGAGAAAACAAGTCACAGACTGGGAGAAATTATCTGCAAACCACACACTTGACAAATAACTTGTATCAAGAATACATAACAAACTCTCAAAATTCATTAATAAGTAAATAAACGACCCAATAAAACAATAGGCCAAAGATCCGAGCAGACACTTCACTAAAAAAATACATAAGCACATGCAAAGATGCTCAGCACTGTTAGTCCTCAGAGAAACACAAATGAAAACCACCCCTCCCCCGCACCAAGAGGGCTAACATGAAGAAGACTGACACTATCAAGTGCTGGTGAAGATGGGGAGGAACCAGAACTCTCACCCAAGCTGCTGGAAATGCAAAACTGTGCCACCACTTAGAAAGACTGTCTGGAAGTTTCTTCAAAAGTTAAACACAGACCCACCATGTGAGCCAGTCTTTCTCTGCCTCAGTATTTTACTGGAGAGAAATAAAAGCAGACCTTGTACATGACTGCTCACAGAAGGTTTATCTGAAATTGTCCCTGAATGGAAACATCTCAATGCCATCAACAGCTGAATGGGTAAATAACTGTGATCCAGCCATACAATGCGATACACTCAGCAATAAACAGGAATGAACTATGGATACACACAACATGGATGAACCCTAATAACTATGTGGAGTAAGAAGCCAGACAAAAGGAGAAAACAAACTGCATTTACACAAAATTATAGAAAATGCAAACTATTTACAGTGAGAGAACCCTGATCAGCAGCTGCCTGCAGGAAGGGATGACAAAGGGCACAAGGAAACTTTTGAGTCATGGATCTGTTCATCATCTTGATGTTGGTGACGGCTGCATGAGTGTAAACACGCATTAAAACTTATTAGACAGGGACTTCCCTGGTGGCGCAGTGGTTAAGAATCCTCCTGCCAATTCAGGGTTTGAGCCCTGGTCCGGGAAGATCCCACATGCTGCAGAGCAACCAAGCCCGTGTGCCACAACTACTGAGCCTGCACACCACAACTACTGAGCCCATGTGCCACAACTACTGCAGCCTGTGCACCTAGAGCCCATGCTCTGCAACAAGAGAAGCCACCACAATGAGAAATCCGCGCTCCGCAAGGAAGAGTAGCCCCTGCTCACTGCAACTAGAGAAAGCCCGTGCGCAGCAACAAAGACCCAATGCAGTCAAAAATAAATTAATTAATAAAAAAACTTATTAGACAAATATGTGCAGTTTATGGCATGTCAATTATACCTCAACAAAACTTTTTTTAAAAAAAAGGGCAAATGATATGAACAGTTTACAGAAAGATATTCAAAGGACACAAGTTTATGAAAAGAGGTTCAATTTCACTCATAAGAAAAATGCAAACTAAAACTTCACTGAGAAAATTAGAAATTCCTCACCAATCCCACTGGCTCAAAGGCATGCCAAAAGGTGGGGGGTGGGGACAGGCACTCATGACACTCCTAGGAGAGTGGCCCTCAGGGAGGGGAATTCGCACTAACAAAACTTAGTTTGCATTGAACTATGATTCAACAATCCCCTTCTGGAAGATACCCAAAAATTCTCACCACAAACACAAAGAGATTGTGTGTAAGGCCAAACTAGAAGTATGCGCTTAGCCACTACTGGGTCCCAGAAATGCTCCAGGAAATGTAAAGTTTTTAACTGTATTCTTAACTAAGCTGAGGCACGACTCTCTAGCATGTTGGGAGCAGGGTGAGCCCCCAGAACCCCTAGCTGGCAATAGGACACAATCCACACAGCGTAGGAACCCCACACTCCAAGGGGAGCCCAGCCGGGTTACGGCTCGGTACTGGGAACACATGGCCCTCAGGCAGCCTCTCCCTGAAGGAGAACCCGCACCCCGCAGGCAGAGTGGGGCTCTGGTTCTGTGGCCTCTGGGCTGTGTAGTGTTGAATGATTACGCCATCTGAAGAATGGGGAGGAAAATGGTGCCCCCTCCTGGCACAAGGGTGCCACGCCATCACTGAGTGGAAGTGCTTGCTGCTTACATCTGGACCAAAACCCACCAACATGCTACATGAGCAGCACATTCTCATCCTGCCCAGAGTAGCCAGCATGACCAAGGACAGTGCCCTCCTCCTCCTCAGACTCATGGGCGAGGACACACTCTCCTCTTTGCCTCTGCAAAGGTCCCGGGGAAACTATAAGTCCCTCGGCCAGGGCATTCCCTCCCCCTTCCCCTGGCCAACGCCCATTGAACCTTCAGATCCAGCTTAAACTTCCCTCCAGGGGAGGCTTTTCCTGATGCCCCAGATGAGGGCAGGTCTCCCAACAACCCAAAACAGATGCTCCCTAACAGCCCTGAGCTCAGCAGAAGTGAAGTCGTGATTTATCCCGCGGCGATCCCCTGTGGGCTCTCAGGACACTCATGGGGTGAACTCCTGTGGGCTCTCAGGACACTCATGGCCTCAGATTAAAGGGGTGTGATGGGTACATACCAAAGGTCAGGGTTGTCAATGCTGTTTTCTATGCTGAATTGTTCAATCTCTGGTCCCACCTGAGCAACAAATTTGGCCAGTTTCTCTGCAGTCTCCATTGTCTTCGTATCAACTACAAAATAAAGCAACTGTCATGTATTGGTTCTGAGATGCCAATTCCCATGTGAACATCGTGGGGTTGTGGAGACTGATTACAAAGACGGCCCCTCACTGTACCCTTGCCCTTTGCCATGTGACTCTGCAGCTCTGTCCAGCAGAGGTGGACTCTCTTTTTTCCCCTTGAATTGGGGCTGGCCCTGGAACTCTTGCTGGCTACGAATGTGACAGAAATGTGGAGTCCAGGCCTCAGAGGGCTCAAGCACCTCCTCTGCCTCTCCTGGATGGCCAAACCCGACTGTCAGGTGAACTGCTGGTGGGTGACAGGCATGTAGCCCACTACCCCTATCATCTCAGCTGACAGTTCCAGACAACTGGCCGCTGCCTGCAGACAGTTTGCAGGCCCAGCCCAGCTGACTTGAAGCAACACTGGATGCCTCCTGTTTGAAGCCACAGTTTGGACTGGCTTGTTATGTAGCAACAGCTAGAGAAATGTAGCAGTTGTGTAGATTTTTTCCCTCTCCATTCCCACCTAGTGCTGAGTGGGAAGCACTGGCCAGAGGGCAGGCCTGTTGCAGTAGGAGAAGGTAATGGCTGGGAGAAACAAAAGAAACTGCTGGTCAACTAACTCTAACGAAGGAAACACAGAGACCTTAGCAGGGAAGAGGAAGCAGAATGAGAACACGGGCAGCCTTATGGAACATATAACGGGCAAGAATAGAGAGAAATGGATCAAGGAGCTCAAAGCCCTAAGCACGGGCACGTGGCACACCCTGCTGGCCAGCAGAAGGACCTTGCAGGGAAGCACAGAGTCACCAGGCAGCACCTCGTGTCAGCTCCACACTCAGGATAAGAGGAAGGGTGCAGCAGGAGTCTAGGGCCAGCCCCTTGAGGAAGCAAGAGGAGAGACAGTGCCTGTGTGTGTGCCATCCTGGCCAGGTCCCTTTCGCTGCTGCCTGCTGCCCAGCCCAGCCCACTGAAGCCACCTGTCTCTGCAGAGAGCCCTGGGGATAGATGAGCATTGGGGCCCAGAGGAGGGGGACAGAAGTGAGCACTCACCATCAGTAGACAGGCAGGGAGAAGAGGTCTGAGGGGCTTCGGAGACATCCACTCCTGCTGGCTTGGAGGATGGGCCTGAGGCTTCTGGGCTGGGGTCCCGAGGAGAGGGTCCGGCTGGGTCTGGCGGGCAGTCCTTGGCAACATCATTGCCATCTGGTTGAGGCGGCTTTCCCTGCAAGGAGCCTGGAGCCTGCCGGCCATGGTGTTTCAGCCTGGTGCCTGAGGAGAGGAGGGTCTGGGTCCCGGTGGTCGCTCTCCTCACTTTACAGCCCCGGGGTCCTTGAGCTCGAAGCATCCCCCGCCGCCGCCCTGGTAGGAGCCTCTTCTTGAGGCTCCGGACCGCCCGGGAATATAGCATGGCCCGGACTGCACACTCTGCTGCCATCGGCTTCTGATCTGCTCCTGGCAAGTTCTGGCTCATCCGCTGCATTTCTGCCAGCTTCAGCTTATAATATTTATACTCCAGACTACTGTCATCAGATAAAAACCTGTATAACAAAACAGGAATAGCAGGACATTTGTGAATACACCAGCATGACCAAATTGTCGCTGTAAATACACTTCTGCAAACCCTTTCTACTTAGTGGCCTCCCTGCTGTTGGAGAGGCTCCGCCCAGCTCCACCAAGAACCCAGCGCTGGGCCCTGGCCATCTGTCCTGCTCAGAGTGACCACAGGGTGACCAGGAGCTCTGACCGAACACTGGTCGATTCCTCCTCAATTTCCATCATCAGCAGCCATGAAGGAGCTCCCAGCTCCTGGTGGCCTCACAATACAAACCAGTTACCCTGAAACCATGGAAGCTCTCTGCTGTCAGGAAGTGGCAGGTGTTGCTCCTGGACATCACTTTCAGGAGATGACGCCCTTCAAATGGTGAGCACTCAGCGACCTTTTAACTACATCATTAAGGCACTGAGTGTGCCACCGCTGTGAAATCACGTGCCAGAGTCATAATGAGAACAGTACAGAAAAGAGGAGTTTGAGTTACATGTACTAACATAGAAAGAGATCCGTAATACAGCCCACGGAGAGCAAACTAGAGAAGACCAACATTGATACATACCATATGAAACTGCTTTGTGTACATGAAATCCACATATATTTGTTTTTTTCACATAGGTTGAAAGAATATAAAGCAAACTTAAGGATTTGCTCAAGGAACGGGTTAGAAAGAGGAATGACTGGATTAGAAGGGGAAGGTCACATTATTTACTTTGTTGACCATTTCATTAGCACTTTCTTTCATCTCTATTAACCCTTTCCTTGTAGTCTCTGGGCTTTTTGCACCATTTCCTTCTTGCTTCATGAATTGAATGCTTACCTTCACTCTATTTCTGATACACACACAAGGTCGCACCTTTCTCCCAACCGCTGTTACAGATGCATTCTATATGCAATGCTCTCCCCGCTACTCCCTCTGAAGAGTTTCTAATTCCAATTCTAATTCTCTTTCATATAAAAGTTATTCAGAAGCCTGTTTTATTTTGGCTGTTGCTGGTTTCAACTTCTATGCATTGCACAATGTGGCGCACGTGACTTCCCTTTCCTGGGATATTCTGTAATTTTCTACACAACCTCATTCATAACAAGTTTTTTGTGAACGTTCAATCTCAGTTTGTGTTAAAGAACGAGTACTGTTTGGTGAGTATAGCAATATTTCATGCGGCTTTTGGACGCCTGAAGTTGAGATCATATATTAGATGAGATTCCCAATTACCAATAACAGAAGCTGATTGGCTGTGAGGTGGCAGTGCACAGCAGGATGCTGGCAGCACCGTGTGATGTGGCATGTCCCTGGTGGGCAGCTCCATATGAAGCTCCTGTTGATGCTCACTGCACAGTCAAGGTCTGGCTGGATCTGAGGAAAGAGCCTGTGTGCTGGTTCCTCTGCTGCCCTGGACACTCTGCCGGGCCAACAGCAGCATCCTGCAAGATTGCATCCTAACAAGCAAGGGTTGCCACATAAGGGAAGGTTGACCAAAACAGAAGCTCCAGTTCTCAAGTCAAACGCAGCCCCTCATCCAGGGCAGAAAGTGGAGTCAGTGCCCAGGTGACCTGGATCCCCAAGATGTAAGTCCCTTTCCCTTGGTCGGTTCTAATGCCAGGTGCATGCAGTGTGAGGACATGTCACAAACCCATCTCCCTTAGTTCTAGTGGAGTGTAACATCAAGAGCATAGAATACTCCTAAGCTAGCCTGCACGGTTCAAATCCCAGTGTAAACACTTATTAGCTGTGAGATTTACTGAATCTTTCTGTGCCTCAGTTTCTCCATCTGTAAGATGAGACAGATGATAATAATAAGCTACTTCATCATGTTGCTGTGAGGCTTGAATTATATATACACTTTTCATTATAAGGAAAATGCTTTGGGGAATTCCCTGGTGGTCCAGTGGTTAGGACTCGGTGCTTTCACTTTCGGGGCCTGGGTTCGATCCCTGGTTGGGGAACTAAGATCCCACGAGACCTGCAGTGTGGTCATAAAAAACAAACAAACAAAAAAAAGAGCAACATAGGCTTATCATCTCTAGAGATACAGAAGTAACTGTTAAAAGTAGTTTAATGAACTAAAAGCGACTGTCTCCAAGGAGTGGAACTGGGAACTTCCCTGGCCGCCCAGTGGTTAAGACTCTGCACTTCCACTGTAGGGGGCATGGGTTCAATCCCTGGTCAGGGAACTAAGATCCTGCATGCCACATAGACACAGCCATGGTTTCTGCCATCGATACCATGGCAGAAACATTTTGCCGTTTGTGTTTACTTCATTTTTTTGGTAAATCACATTTGGTAAAGTACTACTTTAACTTAAGAATTCAAATATACACACCAAAAACCTAAGTTTACTAGTTCTTTAACACTGTTTTTTGCACACTCTTTCTTCTTACAGTCTCTGGATGATTCTTTCTGAAGGAAGTCACAGGTGATCACGTCTCTGAGTCCAGCTCCCTAATCTGTTCTTCATCCAGGTCAATTCTATCAGCCGACCACTGAGATCATTTCAACAATCACATTTGTCAATTCCAAGATCCTTAATTGGTTCTTTTCCATAACAAGCAGTTCCTATTTCATGGATACAATATGCTATTATCCACCCAAGACTATTAATTACACACATGTACTTGTAGACAATCTTCTTTTCCTTATAGTAACTTCTTAGGTGCCAGATCTGCTGGGTTGGGTGGCCCTCCTTCATGCTGCCAGTTTCCCTCAAATACTTGGTTTATAGCTCAATGCTCATTTCTGATTTGGAACCCCCTCCCACCGCCACACATACACCCAGCTCTGGCTATGCTTCCGTCCGCCACCCCTGACTGTCAGAGATCATGAACCTGATGGGTAGTGCGGAGCGGTCATGCAGCAGAGAGGCATGCTCCTAGTCCTCTCAGGGTCCCCCTTCCCTCCAGCCCAATCACCTCGGCAATCACCTGGAAATTGCCCCTGGGTCTTCCAAGTCTAGATGACATCTTACCCAGAGGATCTTACCCAGAGGATCTAGCCTCCTTCCTTCAGTATGAGCATTGGTTGAGACCACAGAGCCAGAATGTGAACCTCAGCTCTGTCTTTTCCTAGCTGTGCCTCCTTGAGGCAAGAGGTCTCTTTAGAGCCTCAACTTTTCTGTCTGTAAAATCAGGATGACAACATACCTACCTCAAAAGGTTGTTTATGAGGGTTCGGCCAGCTAATGCTTAAAGCAGTAAAGTGCTTAGAACGGTACCAAGTGCACAGAAAGCAAAAGTACTTGCTAAATAAAAAGTATTCAATAAATGATACTGGGGCAATTAGGTTACTGGGTTTCTTTTCTTTTCTTTTTTTTTTTTTTACCTTTTAAGTTACATGCCTATCTTATTCAACACAGGAACATAATCTTGATGAATTCAAGAATTCTGTAAAGGATTTCCCTGGTGGCTCAGTGGTTAAGAATCCACCTGCCAATGCAGGGAACATGGGTTCGAGCCCTGGTCTGGGAAGATCCCACATGCCGTGGAGCATCTAAGCCCGTGCGCCACGACTACTGAGCATGCGCGCCAGAGCCCATGAGTCCCAACTTCTGAGCCCAAGCACTGCAACTACTGAAGCCTGCGCGCTTTAGGGCCTGCATGCTGCAACTACTGAAGCCCACGCACCTAGAGCCCGTGCTCTACAACAAGAGAAGCCACCGCAATGAGAAGACCACGCACCACAACAAAGAGTAGCCCCGCTCACCACAACTAGAGAAAGACCGAGTGCAGCAACACAGACCCAGTGCAGCCAGAAAAAAAAAAAAATTCTGTAAAAATAAAACCATAACAAGTTCCAACTCTTCTCCTGAAAAATCATGCTGGTTAGGACCAAAGCCCTGGTGCCATTACACAGAAATTTACACCTTTCAAGCATCTTTAGAAATTACAACAGCAAGAATAGAGAGCTTGGTATGGATACAACATTGACTATACCAGACCTGAACAGATCACTCAAAAAAGAGGAACTACAACTAGAAATCCTATGAGCAAACACATAAAACAAAAGCATATAAGGTAAAACATCACCCTATGAAATTATCTTTAAGTCAAAAACACTCATGTGAGGGCATGGCACATGTACGGAGTGGCAGTGAGGGTGTCAATCACGGAAAATAACCTGATGATAAAGATCAGTGGTCTCCACCAGGGACAACTCTGTCCCCCAGGGGACACTGAGCAATGTCTGAAGGTATTTTTGGCTGGGATGGAGGCTTCTACTGGCACCAGTGAGTGGAGGCCAAGGATGCCCAGGACAGTCCCCCTGCAGAGAATTATCCAGCCTCAAACATCAATAATGCTGCAGTTGGGCTTCCCTAGTGGTGCAGTGGTTGAGAATCTGCCTGCTAATGCAGGGGACACGGGTTCGAGCCCTGGTCTGGGAGGACCCCACATGCCACGGAGCAACTAGGCCCATGAGCCACAACTACTGAGCCTGCGCGTCTGGAGCCTGTGCTCTGCAACAAGAGAGGCCGTGATAGTGAGAGGCCCGCGCGCTGCGATGAAGAGTGGCCCCCGCTTGCCACAACTAGAGAAACACAAAAACAAAGCACAGAAACAAAGACCCAACACAGCAAAAATAAATTAATTAATTAATAAACTCCTACCCCCAACATCTTCTTTAAAAATAATAATAATAATAATAATGCTGCAGTTGAGAAACACTGACACAGATCAAAAGCCTCTAACATGAGCTTTCTTTTTAAACTAGCAATTTTACTCCCAGATACTACCGTAATAAACTGCCAGAAATGTAGACATAAATAAAAGCAAGACAACATTCATCATAACGTTATTAGAATCTAAGAATCCACCAATGGGCAATGGTTGAGTGTAGTATACTGTGTAAGAAGGAATAGTATGCGTTCATTGATAATAAGGACAATTATGTTAAGTTTAAAACACAGGACACAACTACAGAGCACACACTGTGGGGGAAAAGTGGGAGAGCTCTGAGTAACTCCATCTTTGCCTTTTTACTTTTCTCTATTTTTACAAAGGGCATATGCCACTCTGATCATTTTTTAAAAAGTTAACGAAGTATAAAACCTTTCCACTTCCAGCAATCTAATCTAGAGATAATCCTAAACACACACAGAAATGTGACACATTAAGCTATTCACAGAAAAAATTAAAAATAGTGTACAATCAAAAATATTCTAAAAATCCAACAAGAGAGGAATGGCTAGATAAACTGATCACCTACTCTGCGAACCGGTAAACACAGCCATCTGAAATGTTTACAAAAAGTAGGGAATACGAGCATTTTCCTTTGTTATCTAAAAGGAGTAGCATATATCACAGCATAATCACAACTGTGTTAAAAACCACACAGCTCGCAATGAGCAGAAAGACTGGAAGCAAATACCCAAAAATGCCAGTGAATGCCAGTAAGCACACAGGTGGCTTTGCCCAATTTTCTGTTCTTCTTTACCTTCTCTAATGATCAAATACTATATTTATGGTGAAAACTTTAATTTTAAAAAGTTCTATTCAAGTGAAGAGGCAATAAGGCAAAAGGAAAAGACAGTTTAACAAACAGTAGCAATAAATCACAAACAACTGCTGTGATATATTCCTTATCTTACACTCATTCTTTGCATACACTTCTCACCTCATCCTCAAACCAGCACAGCAGGGACAAAGTGCTCCATGTCCAGATGAGAGAAGGCCACATGGCAGGTAAGCAGCAGACTGGAGCTTGAACCCACATGAACCTGACCCACCCTCATGCTCTTCCACTGACTACACCACAGCACAAAATAAGCATCTCACCCTCTTCTCTGGACATCATCAGAGCAACAAAAACATTGCCATGTACTTTATGGGAGGAATTCTGAAGAGCAACATTTAAAGACCTACCAGTAAGCAGGGTCCTCCTTGAGAAGAGCTCTTTCTTTGGGAGACAGGCTGCCTCCAACAACACGTGTGACCAGCTGGTCAATGGTGTCCACCACCTTGTGGTCTGCTCGCTGGGGGACCTCTGGAACACACAGAAGGGCTTTTCTGAGAAACGCACTGGACCACATGGGGCCTGGGAAGACCAGGACAGAACTGAAGGCTTAGGATGGGGCCTAAGCAGGCACCAGGAACTGAAATCCTCGTAGATGACAGACCAGCATTGAAAAGAGGAAAGGGGCCTGTTATTCTCAAAACCAATATGCAAAATATCCTCTCAAAAGCTATAACAGCATAATCGCTAGGAGAGAAACAGTCACAAACTTACGATGACTGTACAGAGCAATATATATACATATTCTATAGGAGAAAATGGTGTGCAGCAACTCCTAACCACTTTTTGCACACATCTTAACTTGAATGTTCACAATATTAAGGGGAGAACAAAAGACATAAAATGTATCTAGGTATAAAATATGTAAAAAGTATATCTAAACTGTGAGTTGCAATACGAAAAAAAGGAAAAGAGATACATAAGTACAGACACACAGAAAAAAATTAGAAGGAAATATACCAGAAAGTTAACAGAGATTATCTATGGGTGGTAGATTTATCAGGGATTTCATTTTTGTGTTTGCTTTATCTATAAAAGTTAAACACACATGTGTTTTGTAATCATAAAACATATACATAAATTTACAAAGAAAAATTTCCCAATTTAAAAAGTCAGTAGGGCTTCCCTGGTGGCGCAGTGGTTGAGAGTCCACCTGCCGATGCAGGGGACACGGGTTCATGCCCCGGTCCGGGAAGATCCCACATGCCGCGGAGCGGCTGGGCCCGTGAGCCATGGCCGCTGAGCCTGCGCGTCTGGAGCCTGTGCTCCACAACGGGAGAGGCCACAACAGTGAGAGGTCTGCGTACCGCAAAAAAAAAAAAGTCAGTAGTTCCAAGGTAGGTGTTCACAGAAAATATCTGCTGAATGTATGAAAAGAAAACATTTCTTAAAGTGTGAATTTCCTCCAATGACTTGTAATTTACAATGCCACCAGCAACACAGAAGAGCATTATGTCCTTAAACACTAAGATTGTTTAGTTTTCTGATATTTGCTAGTTTTAATAGCATAGATGGTCTATTTGTTCATTCATTCAATAAAAATCACCCCTGAACTGGAGAGGTTTTCCAGTTTGTTCTGTGGAATGGCATTTTAAACATCAATGTGAGTTCTTAACATAGGATGAGTCAATCCTTCAATTGTCATGTCATTTCCCCTCTGAAATTACTTTCCCTTTTTTTGTTGTCAGCTCTTATTTATAGAACTGCTAGTTTTATATGATTTTACAAAAGAATAAGAGATTCAAAGTCAGAAGCTTTCAAAGACAATGAAATTTGTGCATCATTGCAAACATCTCTAGAGAAGATGACCATAATAAGGGCCAGAAAGTGGGTCCTACTTTTGGCCCAGCAATCATTCTGTGACTATCTCCTTTAAGGGAGGATTCAAAAACATTTTTAACGAAAATAATAGCAATAATAAATACAACCAAAGATGTCATCTCAGCATTTCTAACAGTACTGAAGTAATGGCAGGGCAGCGCCCCATAAGACGTGGGCGCTGGTACTGTCTACCTGCTGACCAGAAAAGGAGCCAATGCTTTGCAGATGCCAATCTCATGGGAACTGAGCTCTGCTCAGCCTCAGAAGCCTCTAGTAAAAGGCACTATGAGTCCAACATCAAGGGAGAGGTGAGGTAAATTCACATTTAGTCATGATGCTGCAAATGCCGCAGAAACACAGAAAAGAGCCTTCGATAATCCTGTAAAAGAGCAGACTGTAGTGTTTTCAGTACAGCAAGACTGCAGCTACAGGCATGCCTGCATAGCAGCACAACCAGGGGATGGTGGCAGGCAACTTTAGGTTATGGGGGACTTTTTTGTCCTTCTTACAGTTCTTCAGTATCGTTGTTATACTGACTTTCCACCCCACTACTTTTGGGGATGTGGGGAGGAGAGGTCCTGCTTCAGCCCTGAGCCCACTACTGGAAGGCTCTCTCTCTGGGAGTAGGTGTGGCCGCCCATCCGTGGAGCGACCTACCCAGTGCCTGTCGCAGTCAGGGCTCCACGAGGGTGGAGAGGATTGAAGAGACTCAGGGACAAATGAGACTTCCCAAATTGGCTGGGGCAATGGAAGCTGAAAACTCTATCAGAGGGAAAGGGGACTTCCTAAATGGCCACATGGCCACTATGTGTGCTCATGACCTCTGGGATGTCTGGGTTGTGAGAACGTCCATCCTGAGAGCAAAGGGGGAGGGACAAGGGACACCAGCCAGTCATTTCTATTTCTATTACCTTCTTCTAGGTCTTTCCCCTCCCCAGTAAGCCAACTCGTTAACTGCAGGTTACCAGGTATACCTAAGTGATCTCTCAACCTTTAGCCAGTCTAGAAAAGCGACCAGGTGAAAAGGTGCCTCCACCACGCATCCCTCAAAACAGCTCAAACATAGCCTTCCTGACTCCCCATGCTGAGCTGAGCTGGGGCCTCTCCTATAGTCCTCTTAATCCCAGCAAAGGAGGGGCTGGGTTTTGTGACTTCTTTCCCTTAGAAGCCTGGAGAATTCTTAAGAGACTGTGCCCAGCATTTACTCTCCCTTCTAGTAATAACTTGGCGGGGGTAGAGAAGGGGTGCTGTTGGAACAAGGCTTCTTAAAACTTGGCTGCAGGATGACACAAACACCCCAGAACGTGCAACATTGTGTACAAACATATATGTATTTTCCCTGGCAAGGACCACAGCTTTTCATCAGATTCCCAAAGGAGTCTTGACCCAGAAAGTCTAAGGACTTCTGTAACAGACAAAAGATTCCTAACGCATGCTTACATGCTTACAGAATGAATGGCAGGCATGTATACTGGTCATTGTGAGTTTACTACTAAAATTCTGATTTGTTTCCAACTGGCTAAAGGAGTTTTATGTACAAATATCAAAGAGAATGAGAGACATTACAAGAAAACATGAAAAGCAAGCAAATCGCAACAAACAGAAACTTTTGCTGCTTTCCTTACCATCACTCAGACCACTCAGAGCCTTAGCCTGAATTTCAGGTTTGGTAGGAGGAACCGTTTTCTCCTGATCTCGGGTTGGCTCGGGTTCGGCTTTCTTGACCTGGAGTGGACACCCACTGCTGACCAGCCAGGCCTTCAGGTGATCGATGTACTCTCTCCCAAACAGAGTAGAGTCCTCAAAGTTTGGAAATGCGGCAGGAGAGGGAGCTATATCTTGGAGGCCGACGGCTTCTAAGATTTTCTCTTGCCGGAAAGAAGAGGCCAAGGAGAACGTCTGTCCCAAAAGAGCTAAAGACTTCCGGCAGAGAGAATTGGTGGTCTCCAGGGCAATAGCCAAGTCCAGGGGGTTACTGAGGGTCTTCATCTTGACACTCAGCTCATAGGCATTGCAGGCCATGAGCAGGGGTGTGACACTCTTCAGCAGCCGGTCTTGTAGCCTCATTATGTATTTATCAAAGGGCTTTATGATTTCAAAAAAGCAATTTTTGGTCTTCACAGCACCTTTGTCTAAAAGCATGTTTAAAAACTCGTTATCAACTCTGGGTGTTTTCAAAGCAGAGTGCTTTAAAAATTTGATAGTAAAAAAGCAAAAATCTCTGTGCTCTGGTTTTAAGGAGCATTTGAATGAGGCGAGCATTTTAGCACAGGTTTCGGTTTCAAGTTCAAAGAGAGTCTGGAAAAGCTGGGAAAATTTAACATCATCTTTTATGGTGTGGAATCCTGCCCATTTGATTATTTCTATCCCAAACCTCGAAAAAACATCAGACTTATCTATCAGATCGAAGCTCATCTTTCTTCTGGGGAGCCGAATATCCTTCAGATTAAGCCCCAAAGGGATTTTCTGAGTGGGGAATTGGACATCTTCTGTCCCTGGGTTTGTCCCCAGCGTCAGATCAGGACTTGGGGTGGTCTTCTGAATTTGGTCAGTGCCCTGAGTTTTGGGAGTGATACAACTTACAGTGGGCACCTGTTTTGTGCTCATGTTTCTCAGCATGACAAGTTTCCCGACCCCTCCTTTAGGCGTGAGCAGGCCTTGAGTCTCCCCCTTTCCTAGGAGGGCACCCTCCTGGTCAACGATGTTTAGACCTCGGCCTCTGCCCTGGACTTGGCTGCTGCCCCGGAGCACAGTGTCTGCCTCTCCCGGACGGTCCACATCGTAATCCCGACTCTCTTTCTCCAAACACTCTTTCTCAATCAGCCTGGAGGAGCCAAAGTCCCCCAGTAATGCAGAAGGACCAAAACTATACTCCTGTGACCAGGAGGATTCTTGAGAAACTGAATGGCCAAAGTCTTGTTCCCAAGAGCCACGGAGTGCAAATTTCCAGTCCTGAGAACGGAAATGTCCCAATTTCCGGTGGCCGAAGACCTGGTCTCGGGAGTCAGGGTGGGAAAATTCCAGGTCCCGACCACATTCTTTGCGAAAGTAGCTGTCGTCACTTACAGAAGGGTTGCTTGATCTGAAGGAAGGTCCTGGAAATATATCACCTCTCAGGCCTTCTCTCCCAGTGTCTTGAGGATGAGCTACAGATCCGCCCAGAGTGTATCTGCTGTTGCTATGAATGTCATCATACATATCTGCTCTGGCTCTTGGGACTGTCCTTAGAAGATCTGAAATAAACAATCCAGAAAGAAACACAAAGGTACTTCAGACCACAGGCTGCAAACGGATGATCCACAGACCACCAGCCAGCAGGGGTGCTTTATCAGTCAGAGTGCATTTTAGAAGCTCATATTCGTTGCCAACATTTAAAACGTGTGTGGTTTCACTTAAAAATAGATTTACTACTTAGAAAAACAGAAGACCTACAAGTACTGGGCCTGCATTTGCCCTGACGACAGTCCATCGAGGCTGGGCAGCAGTGACTCTCACTCATTCAGATCTCCTGTCCTGGCTCTGTTTTACAAGCCCTCTTTTAGACTCAGGGAAGGGTATCTGGTCCCCAAATAACCTGGGCTTCTTTACTGCGACCAGAACACCTGTGTGTTTCTACTTCTATCACACAGCAGATGGGTTTTCTAGAGGATGTCTGCTTCCCCTGCTTCCTATGAGGAACTCTTGGCCCACAGTGCCACTGAGGCAGGAGCCATATCTGACACTGCACCCACCACAGCTGGCTGGGCCTTGGCTGAGCATCTGACCCAAAGCTGGCTGATAGGCTCCCTCAGCAAGGTCCATTAGGCCAACCAATTCCTGGAAAAACAGAGACTGAAGCAGATAGGAGGGAAGACAGAAGCTAAACAAGCCACAACAACAGAGGCCACAATGGAAACTAAACACTGTGTACTTTTGTCCTACCCTGTGGAGAAATGAGAAAAATAGGAAACTATGTTTGCATTTGCTCATTTGTGCATAAAGAAACTGTAAGGGAAATTCCCTGGCGGTGTAGTGGTTAGGATTCCACGCTTTCACTGCTGAGGACCTGGGTTTAATCCCTGGTGGGGAACTAATATCCCATAAGAAGCGTGGTACGGCCAAGAAAAAAAAAAGAAACTGTAAGAAGCCAGCAACAGAAGTGAACTATGGGCATATGAGAACAGTGGGCCTCAGGGAGACTTTGCACAGAGTGCCTTTCTTACTTTCTAGCTTTTGAATCAGAATCTATTACCTAGTCAAAAAGTCAAATGTAAGAAAAGGGAGAGAGAGATGCCAGGAAGTAATGATGGGCCAAGAGGCCACAGGAAGCCAGGGCTTTGTATAAATCCAAGTTTATTTGTCCAACCAGTACTTTCTAAGCACCTACTGCATGTGAGCACTGTTATAGGCCCTGAAGTTACAACAGGGAAAGGAGACAGCAAAGACCCCACTTTCCTGGACCTGTCAGTTGAGGGAGCCAAACATAAAAAGTCCTTGAGGCGTAAGAAAGTGCCAATAAGAAATAAACAGGCGGGAATGTGAGGAGGAAAGGACATTTTTAGACAGGCTGGTCAAGGTGGCCAACTCTGAAACACTGTATCTGAGTAGCAGAGACCTGCTGTGGGGGTCAGGACGGGCAGTTGTGGGGAAAGCCTACCAGGCAGAGGGAGTGTGAGGACAAAGCCCTGAGGTAAGACGAGGAGGGGACAAATGTGGCCAGAATGGAACAGAGGGAAAGAGGGGCAAAGTGGTAAGAAGGCAGAACCTAAACTCTGCTGCACACTGAAGTCCCTGGGGCATCCTGACTTAATTAACTAGAATGAGGTGTGACCTGGGCATTAGGGTTTTAAAAAAGCCCCCAAATGATTCTAATGTGCACCAAAATTAGGGAACTATTATGACAGAAGATGCAAACAGAACAGGGTGGGTACCAGATCAAGCCAGGCCCTTGACAGGACTCTGGGGTTTACTATGAATGAGACAGAAAGCCATGGGGGTGGAGGGTGAGGGAGGGTTGGAGCAGAGGGACGACCTCACTGGCTGCTCTGTGGGGAACAGACCACAAGGGACAAGAGTGGATGTGGATGTTCCAGCAAGGAGTCCACCAAGATAATCCAGACAGTATGGTTACTGATGGCCTGGTGAGGGTGGTAGCACTAGAGGTAGAGCAGTGGTTGCATTCTACACAACAGGATCTTCCAATGACTTGGTTTACAAGGCACTGGAAAAGTGCAGAGTAGAGCACACGCACAGAGAAAGGCTGCCCGATGGACCATACAGCTCTGTGACAAAGAAATGGTTCGAGAACCATCTAGCACCCTACTGGGTTCACAGTCTCCCCTGCCCCCAACCCTTCTGAGGTAACTTAAGATATGTATTAGTGTTCGAGTCTCTAGATAAAGATAAACCAAGATTCAAATACCCATATATATACACACAGGTTTATGTACATACACATATATATGCACGTACATATACCCCCGTATACGTATATATATATAAAAACACATTAAGTATTCAGGATTCACATATGGCTAAAAGAATTAAAGGATGCACAAAACACCACAGATATGGTTACTTCTGAAGGATAAGGAAACAGCAAAGAGGCTTTTTACATCTTATTCTTAACTACTTAATTCTTCCCATCTTTTGTAATAGGAATGGTTTTGTCTGCTACTCATTTTTGAAAACTCAGAATCTGGAGACAGCCTCTAAGCCTCAGTTTCTCCAGGTCCAAAGCACATAATAACAGTTATCCCTACCCCAAGCACTCAGGCTCATCCAGCCAACACTGAGAAAGCCTCCTCTACACCTCAGCTGGCTCTAGGGCTGGTGCAGCAGCAAACGGCACAGGCCCGAAGGAGGCCTGGAGGAGGCCAGCCCATGGCAGAGGAGCAAGTACACAGTGCAAAATCAATCTCCAGGCCTACTAGAGCCTCCTGGGGGAAGGCACCTGTGAGCTGAGTCTTAGTGCCTGAGGGAATTAACCATGCAGAGCTGGGATGAGGGATTCAAAACACAGAGAGGCACACAGTATAACTGAAACAACAGGCCCAAAGCAGGGGATGAGGGCTAGGAGCCTCGTGTGCTGTGAAGGACTTCCAAGTTGTCCGCAATCTGTGTGGGCACCATTTTTTTTTTTTGCGGTATGCGGGCCTCTCACTGCTGTGGCCTCTTCCGTTGAGGAGCACAGGCTCCAGACGCACAGGCTCAGCGGCCATGGCTCACGGGCCCAGCCGCTCCGCGGCATGTGGGATCTTCCCGGACCGGGGCATGAAACCGTGTCCCCTGCATCGGCAGGCGGACTCTCAACCACTGTGTCACCAGAGAAGCACCATGGGCACCATTTTTAATTCTGCTGGCATTATGTTTCAAAACTTTGCAAAAGGAATGTTTTCAGGCAGGGCCTACGTTCAGCAGCTCCACAGGCCCCCCAGACCTTCCTGTCTTGCACATACCAGTTACCCGGCTGCTCCTGCACTTGTCTGAGAATATAAACCCAAAATGGGGAGCCCCAAGGGTCCAAGCAGGGACTTGGCCCAGCAAGGTTGGCATTAAGAGATCTGTGGGGGGACTTCCCTGGTGGTGCAGTGGTTGAGATTCTGCCTACCAAAGCAAGGGACACGGGTTCGAGACCTGGTCTGGGAAGATCCCACATGCCACAGAGCAACTGGGCCCATGAGCCATAACTACTGAGCCTGCGCGTCTGGAGCCCGTGCTCCACAACAAGAGAGGCCGCAACAGTGAGAGGCCCGCGCACCGCGATGAAGAGTGGGCCCCGCTTGCCGCAACTAGAGAAAGCTCTCGCACAGAAACGAAGACCCAACACAGCCAAAAATAAATAAATTAATTAATTAATTAAAAAAAAAAAAAAGAGATCTGTGGGGAAAGCAGATTTGAGGAAATGAAGCCAGAAGCTGAAAGACCTTTCAGGAGGAGATTATTGCAATAATCCAGGTGAGAACTGATAAGAGCTCAAACCTGGGTAGCAATGGTGGGGATGGAGCCAGGAGGTTTATTTAAGAACTCGTCTTTAGGTGGCGGAAGGTGCCCGGGGAGAAGAACCTCGAGATAATGACAATACCTCCTTCTACATAATGATGTGACATGACAGGTGGACCAAGAGAAAATTTTCTCTCCCCTTAACAAATAAGAAGGTAGGATCTGAGGAGCTGCAGATTGGGGTCTGGTCCCAACCCTAAACACACGCTCCATCCCCCCCAAAAAAACAGGCACTTTAATTTACCTTGAGCTTTAAACTGAAGAGCTTCGCCTACAGCCTCACCACTGGGGTCCATATGATATCGGTTAGCCTTTTCCTGCAATACAGCATCAAAAGTCTCCTGGGCAATTCTCCTTGCTGCCATGTTTCTCTGACCTGTAGGGAGAAGTGGGAAACGAAAGACACTAAGAATGACAACTAATTCTCACAGAGTCTGATCTGTTTCACCTAATCCTCAAAGTAACGAGGCAGTAATCCATAATCTGGCATGGTACTTCAGAGGGAGGCCAGATTATTTTAAGGGGGGCTCTGCCCTCATGAACCTCACAGGTGTGTATTGGCTGAGAAGGAGTAAGACAAGCATGTTGATCTTGGATAATTTATTTTGCATCTCTGAGCCCATTTTCCCAGAGTCCCTTAAAAGAAGCTCTATAAAAGCAGTCTTATCTCCGGGGTTGCTGAAGGACTACATGAAGCAACACACATAACTAAACACAACAATGTAGGGCAGTAGGAGCATAACCCTTGCAAATGGTGGTTAGGAAAGATGTGATCTTTCCCATTTCCATTTTCCTATTTTCACAGACATGGTGAAGAGGCTCTGAGTGCTAACTTCCCCTCTGAGAGAGGTGTCTCAACGAGTGAGTGGAGAAATCCCTGACCAGTGATGATGACCTACTGACAGAGCTTACTTATTCTGTGCCAGGTTCTGTTGCAGGGGAGGGACTCCCACAATGCCGTTTACTTCTTGCAAGAACCCAATAAAGAAGTGGGTCCTATTATGAATGAAATTACACAAAAATGCAAAAGGGAGATTCAGGCTAAGTGACCCATCCAAGGTCAGCCAGCCCAGACTGAAACCTGGCAAAAACAGGGCACTGGAAGTGGGGACAAAGCCCTGAAGACTGAGTAGAAAAAGACTGAGAAGCAACACTGAGCAATCCAGTGGCAGTGTCCTTACCCACCAAGGTTTCCCTTCCATCTTGAAACCTCCAGCCTCAAAACCCAAGTCTTCCCCTGCCTTATAGTCATTTCTTATAACCATCACCCCCTTTTACTATCCTTCAGCCCTTTTCCCGGGGCTCCCTTGTTCTCTACTACCGAAGGGCAGGGTCTCCTGGCCAGGTGGCCCGAGATCAATTCAAGTGACCTAACCTTTCCGTGCCTCCGCTTCCCCATCTATGGAATGGGTAGCTCATGATGGGGGGTCGCTGTGGGGACGGAACCAGTTAAAAATGGCAAAGAGCCGGATTCAGCGCCCCGCCGCCGTTATCGCCCCACCAGAGGGGTCGCTCCCGGCTCAGGTTGAATGAATGAACGACCGAACGAATGAACCCCTTCGGGCGCGGCCTGCCTCCTACCGGCCTCCGAGGACTAAGAAAAGGGGGCGTCGGGCCCGGCAGGCCGCAGACAGCCCCCCAGGCCGACCCGGACGCGACGCGGCCGCCGCGCAGCCAAGGGCTGAGCCCGCTGCGCCATCGTGGAGACCCGGGATTCCCGGGGTCCAGCCCAAAGCCCTCACCCCGGGGCCCATCCGTCGACAACGCCCTGGCCCGGACCTCACCCAGAGCCCACCGCGTGCGGAGCCGCCCCCACCGCCGCCTCAGGTTCCTCACCCGCCGCCGCCACCGCGCGAGGCGGGGACATGCAAATGAGCCAACGGTCTCCGCAGCGCCGCGCCGCGCAGGCGCAGGCCGCCGCCGAGCCTTGATGCACAGGCGCAGGCAGCCGCCGCCAAACCCTTTTGCGCAGGCGCACTGCCCCGTCTTCAGGGCGGACACTCCTGAGGTAAAAAATTTCGCTGCCTGGAGTGGCGGCAACGGGAACCGCCCGAAAAAGGAGACAAAGACGCCGCCGCCGCACACCTGTTGGCTCCCTCGGCTTTACCTGCACTCACGGTCACCCTTGGTCACCCCGGGAGCAGTTCACAGGGCTGAGGGAGGCCGAGACGAGGCGGCGCCAAAGCGCCTGCGCACGTACGGCGGCCGAAAGGGACCAGAGGCGCCGCAGCCGGTGACAGCCGCGAACCTCACCGTTTCCCCACGTGGCCGCGGAGACCGGGTGAGGAGCGGTGGCCGCCGAGCCCCCTCGTGCGCGAGGCAGGGAGTGGACGCCGCGGGGTCGGACTAGTGATTGTGGCGCGCCTTTCTGGGACTTGGTTTTGGGTGATGAAAGATCGTTACGGAAGCCGCCCAGGGACAAAATCACCCACTTCCCTGCTCTTCGCTTTTTTTCATTTATTCATTCTTTCAACACTTATGTATGTACTGACTGCCTGCTGCATGTCCGGCCCCATCCTAGGCATTGGGGGGGAAGGTGTTTAACAAAACGGGCCCCAGCTCTCATGCAGGTTAAATATCATTGGGGAGGAGACTAGACAGTAAAAGCAAATAAATAGATGAATCATTTTGTTCCATGTTGAGATAGTATTAAAATACTAAAAGCGATGCGGTAGGAGAGCGGGGCTGTTTTAAACAAAGTGGTTATGAAGGATGTCCCTTGGGTAGCTGGGAAGAATGAGAAAGAAGCGGGGAAGCCCAGGTGAGAAGGTGTAGGTAGGGAAAGTGTTGGTAAGGGAACTGGGTTTTGTTCTGAGGGTTGGGAAGCCACTGCAGGATTTTGAATAGGTGAATGAGGCGGTCTCTGTGCTTTCAAGTCTCCCTCTGGCTGCCTTGTAGAGCACAGAGGCACAGGGTATGGCAGGGAGGAAACAGGTGAGGCCACCTGAACCAGGGTGGGTGTGGCAGGTGGAGAAAGATGAATCATTCAGGGTCCCCAGTTTGTCAGGGCACCGTTTTCTTGATAAGCAGAACCATGGCTTAGAGAGGGAAGCAGGCTGTCAGTTGAGAGCCTTGATAATTCCCTTCCCCTCAGCATGCCTTGGACGCAGCGTGGGGGTCGGTAATGCTGTTTCCTCTCCTGGCCTGGCCTGTTCGCCAGGTGGCTCCCAGATGACCATTCCCAAACACCATCTTTCTCATGAGCTGTACTTTCATCCCTGTCCCTGCCCTCCACAGGTCTGTGCTGGATCCAGGGGACCCTGAAGGACTGTCCTAAGTGGTGGTTCCAGAGCCAGACACTGACCTCCCCAGCTCAGGGATCTCAGGGCTGAGCAGAGGGAGATTCTTGGGGTGGGGAGGGTGCGGGGGTACTGAGAGTACACAGACTCTGTCTGAGTAGCTAGGGAGGGCTCCCGTGAGGAGGCGGCCTGGAAGGGCTGGTGGAAGCTCCGCAGAGGACGTAGGTGGAGGTAAAGTGTTAATGAGACAGGATAGGATCCTGGCCTTCAGATTCCTCATCCTTAAAGTAGGCACAATGACATTCCCCTTTAGGACTGTGCTTCTGTGACCGAGTGGCCACTCATCAATGGCCCACTTGGGTCTGAAGCGTGGCCAGAGTAGCAGAAGCAACGTCTGGTGGCAGAGCCAGAAAGCAGAGTCCCTCCAGCAGCATCCAGCCCCTCAGAGCTGGCCAGGAGCACCCCACCACCACCAGCCTGGGTTCCCCAGTGAGAAATTCTTTATCTTGAAACAGAAAATCCTTATTCTTTTCCTCCACCTTTGATTTGGAAATCCTTAGCAATCCCTAAACAGGCTCCCTGTTCTGGAGAGCAAAGAGGGGGATATCTGCAAGGGAGTGAGGTGAGGTGTTTGATGCCTTATGTCTGCCACCCCCCAGTAAACTGGCTGAATTACCTCTTAAGCAACAAAGGAAAAGAACAACTAGGTGATGTTTATTGAGCTCTGTGCCAAATCCTGTTCTAAGTGCTTTGTAGAGATTGATGGGTTGAATTTTCACTGCAGCCCTCTAGGTAGATTCTGTGTTTGTCCCTGTGTCACGCGTGAGAATTGACCAACAGTGAGGTTAAGTGTAAGGCTGGGGATTTGAGCCCCCCTGGTTGGCCCTGGAGCCTGTCCTCCCCATGACCCCCAGCCCAAGCATATGCACAAATACAGATAGAATAGTCACATTCTATGCTGCCTCCACAAAGAGAAGTGAGGGCATGGGTGGCTTGTTTCCCTCACAGCCCAAATTTGCACATTCCCATGCCACGATCCTAGTGCCCCCATGTGCCTTTGTCCCCCTAATACACTTTCTGTGCTTTCTACGGTGCATGATTCTGGAATGGACTCGGGACCAGAAAAAAACAAAACTGTTTTAAAAGACGATATTACAACAATCAAGAAAGTCCATCGTGTGCTATATGTTAGAAAACAGCATTGTATCAGTGTTAAATTTCTTGTGTTAAATTTCAGTTTTGTGTGAATGTATAAGAGAGTGTCCTTTTCATGTTGACATCTGTAGGAGGAAGGGGTCCCATGACTGGAACGCATTCTCAAATGATGTACGTGTCACACACTCGTAGGCACACACTCACTCACATAGGTTAACACGGCAAAATGTTAACAATTGGTGAAGCTAGGAGATCCTTCCGCTTATACAGTGCTCCTTGTACTATTCTTGCAACTTTACTATAAGTTTGAAAAGTGATGTATTTCTCATTTTTTTAATTTTTGGCCATACCACGCGGTATGACCACAGTGGTCTTCAGAAGCTTCTTTGCTTTCTGGTCTCACTTGATGCTCCTGGCTTCTCTGGCCCATTTCCTGCCCAGACCTGGAATCAACTCTTACTCCAAGAGCCCTGGCTTCTTTGGTGGGAAATGGTGTTTAGAGACCACAGTTGGTATTCAGGGTGCTGCTCATTGCTGCTGTGGTGTCATTTCCTCCAGGCATTTTCAGTTCATATTAATAGAAAATTGGTTATTTGCTCAAGAGAAAATGCATCATGAGTTCATATCATATTTCCAGTTCAAATTTAGGAGTTCTGAGTTTTTACTTCTTTGATTTTATGTTAGAATCTTTTTTCTTTTATGCTCATTCCTAATGATATAAACATTATTACTTATTTGCTACATCTATAACTGTTTCTGAATAATATTTCTAATGTGGTTTCCAATAATATGATTACTGAAAACTGTTGAAGATTTTCTTTTGCAGTTTTATCGTTAGGGTAGATCCCAGTAAGAATATACAGTCATATCACTGTGTTTTAAAATTGCATGAAATGGGCTTCCCTGGTGGCGCAGTGGTTGAGGGTCCGCCTGCCAATGCAGGGGACATGGGTTCGTGCCCCGGTCCGGGAAGATACCACATGCCGCGGAGCGGCTGGGCCCGTGAGCCATGGCCTCTGAGTCTGCACGTCCGGAGCCTGTGCTCCGCAATGGGAGAGGCCACAGCAGTGAGAGGCCCGCGTACCGCAAAAAAAAAAAAAAAAAAAAAAAAAAAATTGCATGAAATGATCTGATCCACGTAGAAATACTGTTAGGTTCATGACTTTCATTTTGCTCTTGATTTTTAGGGATTGCTTTTATTTTTATTTTGGTTATTTTGGCGTATTTCTTTTCCTAATCACATAAAGCATTTAGTTGAGTTCCAAATTCAAACCTGTAAAACAAGGTATGTTAAGAGAGAATAATGCAGCTTCTATTCCTGCTCTCACCATCCTTTTCTCTACCTCCCCTTACAGGTAACTATTTCTATTAGCTTTTGATTTACTTTTCTTTTTATTTATTATTATTTAGTAATAATAAATATTTATAGTAACAGTAATAAACATTACTTATTGTTTTTTTTTTGTTGTTGTTGTTGTTTTTGCGGTACGCGGGCCTCTCACCGCTGTGGCCTCTCCCGTTGCGGAGCACAGGCTCCGGACGCGCAGGCTCAGCCGCCATGGCTCACAGGCCCAGCCGCTCCGCGGCGTGTGGGATCCTCCCGGACCGGGGCACGAACCCGTGTCCCCTGCATCAGCAGGTGGACTGCCCTTATTGTTATTATTTAATTAAATAAGTATTTAATATCATTTTTTATTTTATATTTTATTAGTGCAATGGTATGCTATCATAACATATTTCATTAGATAAGTACATTTGAAGTACATAACTATATAATAGAGTAATATGTGAATAATATTGTTTATATTGTAATATTATAGTATATTATAATCATACAACATACAATATAATATTATTAAGATATTTTATATTTATTTTACTGTTACTACTTTTTACTATAAGGACATACATTATGTTAACATTTCCCATTTTTTAGATAAAATATACTGAACTACCTGCCCTTGTCTGTACTTTTAGATATTCTGTGGATGTTGGGAGATCACTCTTTCCTGTGACTCAGGTTGTAAGAATTTTTCCAGGGTGGTTATAGGCTCTGGCCCCTTGGTAGATGCTCCCTAAGTGGTAGCCAGGTTCTCATTTGCCCTCTGACCCTTGATGATGCTTACGTCTCACCTTCTCAGCTTGGGAGCAACTACTGGGTGCCCTTGACCCCACACAGAGGAGATGAAGATGGCCTCCAAGCACATCACCCAGGAGACCTTTGATGCAGCTGTTCGCGAGAACATCGAGGAGTTTGAGCTGGGGCCAGAGGAGGCAGTGAAAGAGGCCGTGGAGCAGTTTGAATCACAAGGTAGGGTGGTGTGGCTCGGTCTCAGCGCTGGTCTGGCTGTTTGCCCAAGAGTCGCCTCCAGTCCATGGCCCTTAATGTGAAAAGAGTGGTATCCTGCCATGACCACATCCCTCCTGGCAATGACAGCCCTGGGCACTATCTTCTGTCTACACTCTGCCCCAGGCATGCTGGCCACCCTCTCCCACCTCGCTGGAGCCCACCCTCTACTTGCCTGGACCTTACCCTGACATCTGCAGGGCTGGGTCCTTCAAGGTGGGTCTCATTTTAACTGTCGCTTCCTTGAAGAGACTTTTCTTGACCACCTCCCGAGAAAAAGGGCCACCTGTCTCCCTGCCCCACCTGCACCCCAGCTTGAGTTCATGGAGGCAGAAGGGGTGTTGGTCACCAGCCTCTGGAAACAGGTGACATGCTCCAGCCAGGCCGTGGAAGAGAGTGGTTAAGAGGGAGCTCTTTGCAATAATGTGGGCAGGGTTAGACCCTGCTAGCCACAGCAGGGACCTCCCCCTTCCCATGACAGGCCAAGGCAAGGGATGAGAGTCGTCTGATAGAGGCAGAGGCAGGACGCTGGGGATGAACACCCTGCCCTCCCACTCCTCCTGCCCCTGATCTTGAGTCCGGCTTCCCATTGGCCAAACCCAGTCAGACGCCAGAGGGCAAGGGAGACTGGGGATCCAGCGTTCGACGTCAGAAGCTGGTGTCCCGGGCACAGAGTAGTGTATAGACACTGGACAGGGGCTGGTGGGGCACCTAGACAGGTTCTGCACAGTGGGGGCTTCCTTTGGGGGGGCAAATGAGGCTGGGGATGCAGCCAGGGTGAAGAACAATGGGAGCCCCAAGGGAGAAGGCCATGGGTTACCCTCCCTTCTCAGCCCACCAGACAGAGTGTGTCCCTCACTGTGGTGCTGGTGTGTAGCTTCACTACTCCTCTGCTCCCATTGGCTGGGGCCAAGGTACAAAGACCCCCACACCCCACACCCCCGTGTGGGCGTGGCTGCTGGACCCTGCCCAGGCAGGGAGGGAGTGGGGTGGGGAGCTGGGCAGATCCCTGAAGGCCTCCAGAGTAGGTGGTCCCAGCTGAAGGGACATGAGGTGTGACTCCAGCAGGCCCATGGGGATGATGGCTGTCACTTGTTTCCTGACTTCCCCATCCCCCTCAGGGGTTGATCTGGGCAACATTGTAAAGACGCCGCCGAAAGTCTCTGCGGATGGACCCCAGGAGCCCACACATGACATCCTGCAGGTAGGAGAGGGCAGCCCACGTGGGCCTTACACGCATGGTCCTGCATCACCTCATAACTCTGTCGGGGGCACCCTTTCCCTGGTTCCCAGATGGCAGACACAGATTCAGAAGGTCAGAGCCTACTCAGCAAGCACAGGCAAGCCTGAGTGTGCAGCCAGGGCTCCTTGAGTCCACGTCAGAGGGCCTCTCAGGGACCACTGTGATCTGTCCACCCACCCACGTGCCACATTCTGGGATTGGAGCTGTTAGAGTGGACGGGGAGTGGGTAGCACTCCAGACATAAGGGGCAGACAGCATTCATGTTTGTCTTGGTATTGGGAGCCTTGGGGTAGACGGCCCCCTGGAGGAGCCTCTCTCTGCCTCCCAACCACTGGATTTGCTCAGAAAATTGGACAGGAATCCCAGGAAAAGAGAGTGCAATCATAGTAAGGCTGTCACTTACTGAGCACCGACTCTTTACTGGCACATTACAGCCCATCCCCTTAGCACTCAAACTGGCCTGCAAGGTAGGTGGTGTCATCTCTGGCTTCCTGTTGGGGAAACGGAGGCCCAGAGCCTGCCCTTGCTCTCCAGTGACCCAAACAACGAGAGTACAGCTCACAGAGGTTAAGTCCTTTATTTAAGGTCATCCATCAAACTGGTAAACTGTTGGTAAAACAGCAGAAGGTTCTAGTGTTCATTGAGAACCAGCTGTGGACTCAGTTCTGTGCCAAGTGCTTTCCTCATGCCATTTCAGTTATTCATCCAAAGACATCTGTGAGGGTAGGGTTATCATCCTCATTTAAAGGATGGGAAAATTGAGATCCAAAGAGAAGAAATGATCCCACAAGCCACACAGCATGGACCACCTCCCCCCCACCCCAAAAAAAAAGCAGGAGGGGGAGACAGCCGTGGATGTGAACCTAAGGGAAATCATACAGTATCTGTCCTTTTGGAACTGGCTTATTTCACTTAGCATGATGTCCTCAACGTTCATCCGTGTTGTAGTATTTGTGGTTGAATAGTGTTCCTTTGTATGGTTGAATAATATTCCATTGTATGGCTACACCACATTTTGTTTATCCATTCGTCCATTGATGGACACTGGAGTTGTTTCTGCCTTTTGCCTTTCTGCCTTTCAATTCTTTTAGGTATATACCCAGAAGTGGAATTGCTGGATCTCTTGGTTTAATTTTTTGAGGAACCACCATACTGCTTTCCACAGCAGCTGCACCATTTTATATTCCCACCAATAGTGCACAGGGTTCCAGTTTCTCCACATCCTCACCAACACTTGTTATTTTCTGTTTGTTTTTCTTTTCATAGTAGCCACCTTAATGGGCGTGATGGTGTCTCATTGTGGTTTTGATTTGCATTTCCCTAATGATGTGATGTTGAACATCTTTTCATGTGCTTAGTGGCCATTTGTGTATCTTCTCTGAAGAAATGTCTATTCAAGTCACACACACAAATAGGTTTTAACCTATTTCTTTCACCTCTTAAAAAATTTTCGTTTTATTGAAGTAGATTTGATTTACAATGTTGGGCCAATTAACCTATTTCTTTTTTTTTTTTGCGGTATGCGGGCCTCTCACTGTTGTGGCCTCTCCCGTTGCGGAGCACAGGCTCCGGACGCGCAGGCTCAGCGGCCGTGGCTCACGGGCCCAGCCACTCCGCAGCATGTGGGATCTTCCCGGACTGGGGCGTGAACCCGTGTCCCCTGCATCGGCAGGCGGACTCTCAACCACTGCGCCACTAAGGAAGCCCTAATCTATTTCTTAATATTCTGTTTCATCATAACATATGTTTAGTTAAGTCCACAAATCAGAGCTCAGCGAGGGTTGGCTGACAGGCATTCTTGACTTTCATGGCAGTCGAGGCCAAATCAAAGCACTTCGGGCTGATGGTATCTGTAGACCCACCCTCACCAGGGCTGGATGCAAATGATGTCATAAGCTCCAGGGGCATGGGTTCATCTTGGGCTCAAGCTGAGACAGGTCCTCAGGTCATGGCATTGAGTGGCCACTAGACTTGTGTGCCCTATTCAAATTGTCTTCTCTCATTATAAGCTTTTTCCCCAAGGGCTTAGAGTTGAGCATGGGTAAACCAACCGTGTGTACAGCATGGTTTCATTTGGCAGGTACTCAGTAAATATTTGTGGAGTGAATGAGAGAGATGAACAGGAGGTATATGATATGGGCAGGACTGGTAAGGGTGGCTTTCACCTTCCTTAGAGAGCTAACCATTGGTGGGTATGTCAGTTAGTTATGACGGTATAACGAACAACCCAAGGGGAATTCCCTGGCAGTCCAGTGGTTAGGACTCCATGCTTTCACTTCTGTGGGCCCGGGTTCGATCTCTGGTCGGGGAACTAGGATTCTGCAAGCCACGTGGCATGGCCGAAAAACAACAAACAACCCAAAACAATAGCCATTTTATTGTTTTTGATGATTTTGCTGGGTTGACTGATCTCAGTTGGATGTTTCTTCCGCTGGTCTCACTTGGGGGCCTCTCATGCAATGGCAGCTAGAGCTAGAATGTTTAATGTCTGTACTCGTGTGTGTGGCTCCTTGTCAGGGACACTGAGATGGCAGGGCCCCTCTCTTTCTCTCTCCCTCTCCCTCCCTCCCTCCATGGCCTCTCAAGCTCAGTGGGAACTTCCCTGGTGGTCCAGGGGCTAAGACTCCATGCTCCCAATGCGAGGGGGCCCGGGTTCAATCCCTGGTCAGGGAACTAGATCTCACATGCCACAACTAAGAGTTCGCATTGCCGGAACTAAAGATCCCACATGCTGCAACTATAAGATCCTGCATGCCGCAACTAAGACCCAGCACAGCCAAATAAATAAATATTAAAAAAAAAATAAATAAAAGCACAGGTGTGGAAGCTGCCCCACACAGCTGGAACTAGCCCCACAGAACTTCCACCAAGGCCCAGATCCCACACGAGGGAATCCCACAGGGGTGCAGCACTGTCGCTGTGACCGTCTTTGGACTGAGCTGACACTGAGGTTTCTCCCATGTCCCTTAGGCCCTGGATGACCTGCAGGAGTCCATGGCCCGCTCTCACCCCCAGGAGGTGTCAGCGCACCTCGCCCGCTTTTGCGAGCAGTGCAAGCAGCAAAAGGCCTGCCGCTTCTTGGCAGCCGAGAAGGGGGCCTACCCCATCCTCCTCGCCACCTGGAAGTTGGCCGCAGCAGGTGACCAGGGTCTCCTGCTCCAGGCCCTCAATGCCCTGTCAGCCCTGACTGATGGCCAGCCCGACCTCTTGGACACGCAGGGCCTGCAGCTCCTGGTGGCCACACTGGCCCGGAATGCTGACTCGGCCAACGTGACCTGCTCGGGGATCCGCTGTGTGCGCCACGCCTGCCTGAAGCACGAGCAGAACCGGCAGAGCCTGGTAAAGGCCGGTGTGCTACCCCTGCTGACTGGTGCCATTGCCCGGCACAGCCGCTGCGCCGACGTGGTCAGGGAGGCCTGCTGGGCCCTACGCATCATGACCTTTGATGATGACATTCGTGTGCCCTTCGGCCGTGCCCATGACCATGCCAAGATGATCGTGCAGGAGAATGGAGGCTTGAAGGTGCTCATTGAGGCCGCCAAAGGTAGGAGCAGGTGTGGCAAGAGTGAGTGAGGGTTTAGGACTGCTTCAGGTCTGGCTGGCTCTGGGCAACTCTTGTATTTGTCAGCTTGGTCCCACCTGCATGGCAGCCCTAGCATAACAGTGTCCTTACTCCTAGTTGCTCCAGGAGAGTTCCAAGCCAGCACTCATTGGCCCACACCACATCCCATGCTCATCCCTAAACCATTTGGGGAGGGGGCTTGGCTCTGTCCAGCAACACAGACTGAGAGTGGAAAAGAGGGCTCCTCAAAGGGAAAAATAAGGGTGCTGTTTCCCGAAGATGGGGGAGTGTTGCTGGCACTCACTGTGGCCGCTCCCAGGCGGAGGTTTACACTTTGGTCCATACTTGGCCGCCCATTCTTGTGCATGTCCATGTGCCTGACTCTGGGGTGACCCTGATGAGGCAGCCAAGGGAGGTCACAACACTGACGTTTGGGCACCAAAGCCCCTGACCTCTGTCCACTGCACCCACTGGAAAAGGCCTGACTGGGGTCTGGTGCACAGAAGGTGCTAGAAGAATGAGTTCCCCTTTCCAGCCTGTCCTGTGGCTCTGGCTGTCTCACTAGGCCTGTGTGTGCGACTCTGGCCCTGTCTGTGGGGGACTGGGGCCTGCCTCATTCTCCCCTTCACACCTCCAGAGAGGGTGAAAACCAGCTGCAAAGTTGGGCTGCTTTTCCAAGGGGTACTTTGCATCTTCCTTGTTTATTTGCAGGAGCTCCTATCAGTGAGAGTGCTACCACAGAGACAGAACCAGTAGGGTGTGTGTGTGTGTGTATTTTTGCATATATATGTATACATATATACACGTATATATATATAGAGAGAGAGAGAGAGAGAGATTTGTTGCGGGGAATTGGTTCATGTGGTCGTGGGGCTTTTGAATCTGAAATTTGTGAGGCGGGCCGGAGGCTTGGGCAGGAACCAACACTGTACTCTGCCAGTGAGCTTCTTCCTCTTCAGGGAGACCTCAGTTTCCCTCTTAAGGTCTTTGGCTGATTAGATGAGGCCCACGCAGACCGTCAAGGGTCATTTCCTTGAAGTCAGTTGGCCGTGGATGTACCACATCTAGAGAATGCCTCCATGGCACACCTGGATTAGTATTCATGGAGTCACTGGGGACTGTGTCCTGGCCAGGGGGCCCTGTAAATGACCATCACTGAGCTCTGTGTCATTATGGCCCTCTGTGCCCCCCTGCTAACTCCCTAACTCTCCTCCCCCCATCATTCTCAGTCATGCCTCTCCTCCCTGGTGCCTCTGAGCTTTGTCTTCAGCATCTGTGTTTAATTTTGCTCAGGTCAACTCTATCCATATGTCCCTCTGCAGCTTCTAGGTGTCCTGTTGCAGTTAGAAAGGTCGCTCCCTACCCAAGATCATAAAAATAGTCTCGGATGTCTTATTATAGCACTATTATGGTTTTCTTTTTTTAGCCGAGATCATCAGTTGGTCTGGAATTTATCTGGGGCACAGTCCTGTGTCTTCCCTGGAAGCCAGCAGGGGGCACTGCAGGCCCAGGCAGCACCCCGCCCCCACCCCCGCACCTTGTGGTCCCTGGGGCCCTCCTGGTACTGGCGGCCGCCCGGCCAGGCAGAGGGGCCAGGCTTCGCTGGTGGAGCGGGATTCGGGATTCCTCCCAGGACTACTGGCTCGGAGCGTGGGCTGGTTTTCTCTCTCCTCACCCCAGCGTTTCCTCCTCCTCCGTCTGCAGCATTCCCCGACAACCCCAGCATCCTGAGTGATCTCTGCAGCACCCTGTCCCGCCTGGCTGTCCGCAATGAGTTCTGCCAGGAGGTCGTCGACCTCGGGGGCCTCAACGTCCTGGTGGCCCTGTTGGCCAACTGCAATGACCACCAGGTGGGCGTCCAGAGCTGTCTTAGGGTGTGAAGTCCTCTTGCCTGAGTTTCACTCTGTCATTTCTCCCGACACCTGGGGAATGCTCCGGGCCTCCCAGTGAACTCTGCCCCTCTAGGCCCCGATCAGCCAGCCAGGCTTGAGTCAGAACACTCTGGCCCTGTCTGCTGAGCCCAGATCCAAAGATCAGTTTTCACTTCTCATGACCCATGAGAAGGACCTCAAATTTAGGGGGAAAACAAACCCACCCACTCTCTCTCACTGTCCTTTAGTGGTGGGGGGGCTGGTCCAGACCCCAGCTCCGGTGTGTGATGCTGCAGTGAGGCCACCCGTGCTCTGCTCGCTGGCCTGAGCCAGCCACACGCCCCTCTGTGTGTGTTTTGGGGGGGGTTGAAATCATCCAGACGCCTCACCTGGATGCAGGTGGCCTGAACCACAGGGTCCACTTCCCCGAGCCTCCCCTGCCTTCTCTATACAGCAAGTGATGAATAACCCTGCTCTTCCATGCCAGCTGCACACCCCGGGGTGGCCCCACCTGTGTTCAGACAGCAGACATTGAAACAGCCCCAGACACTCCCTCGAGACCCCCTCCCACAATCCAGCAACCAAGCAGTTAATGCCTGGGTGCCTCTCAGGAGAGGGGTGTGGCCGGGTGTGACCCATGCATTGCCCTCTCTTCAGGACCTTGTGAAGCAAGTGCTGAGCGCCCTGAGGGCTATCGCAGGCAACGATGATGTGAAGGATGCCATTGTCCGTGCTGGCGGGACAGAGACCATTGTGTCTGCCATGACCCGGCACCTGGCCAGTCCCCAGGTACCCACCCCAGGGCAGGGGGGACACACAAGGTGGGGTTGCATGGCTGGAGTCCCAGATCAGTATCTGTATCTACATAATGGTCTTTCCCATCTCCCGAAGCAGGGCCAGGCCTAGGGTGAGGTCAGCCAGGCCTAGGGTGAGGTCAGCGAGCAAGAGGCTGGGGGCAGCGTGAGTGAGGGCCAGGGTGGGGCGAGCAAGGGGCCTGGGGTGAGACCGTCACCCCTAAGAGCTTGGTTGATGCACCTGCTGTCGTTTCTGTTACTTCTGGTCCAGTACACACGTGGACTGACAGCGGTCTGTCCAGGTGAGGTTGCAGGGCACTCACCTGGGGAGCTGGTGACAGTGGGAGTCTGTCTGCCTCCTCTCAGCCATCCCCGTGACCCACCCCGCAGGTGTGTGAGCAGAGCTGCGCGGCCCTGTGTGTCCTGGCACTGCGCAAGCCAGAGAACAGCCGGGTCATTGTGGAGGGCGGCGGGGCCCTGGCTGCACTGCAGGCCATGAAGGCACACCCGCAGGAGGTTGGCGTGCAGGTAGGCGTGGGGGACAGGAGGAGGGGACGGGAGCCTGGTGGGCAGGTGGGGCAAGGGGCCAGCATGCACATTGCTGGGGGCGGGAGGGGGAGGGTGCAGGTCCTCTTTGTCCCTGTCCCATCCCCATCATGACCCAAGACTCGAGGGTCTCCTTCCTTCTCAGGCCCTGATGTCCTGCATCTACTTAACCACCCTCCAGAAATGTGCTGAATTCTGCCCGCTGCTGTCTTCTTTGCTCTTCTTGCATTTGCTCTTTTCCTTTCCTAACAGCCTCTTTAGAGGAATCTGAGGAGGAGGAGGAGTTGGGGGAGCCAGCAGCTGGGGATCTGCTGGGGTTTGGGAAAGGTTCCCTGCCCCACCTTAGGCTGCTGCTTTGTGTTTTTGCATGTGGGGCCACTGTCCACGCCTTGCTGGGGAGTCAGCAGAGGTGAAGTGTAGACAAGGCAATGCACAGCCCTGCCAGAAACCCACACTCCTCCCTGCAGCAGCCCCCAGGGCGCTCCCTGCCTCCTACCTTTCATACCCTCCCAGCACAGGGGCCTCCATGTTGGTCCTGAGACACACCGGGCTTGGTCCCACTGGGGACCTTTGCTCCCTCCTCCAGGATGCTGTGCCCTTGGCTGGCCCATCACCTTGTCCGCTCCTGACCACCCCGGCTGGGCGGGCCCTCACACCTCACCTGCTTCTCACCTGCTCTCCCACTGGTGGTGGATGCCATGTTGGGGTGCTTCTCAGCACCCACCCCCGGCAGAGACACAGAGTACAAATGCCGACTGAATGAATAACAATATAATTGACAGATGGACCCTGTACACAACCCCACTTTTCCCACTGTTTCCCTGCCCTCCTCCCCTGCCGCCCGGCCAGGCTCTTGCCAGCATCAGGGGATGTTGCTCTGAGACTTTGGGTCTCACACCTCAGGGACCAGCCCCACCTGTCAAGCACTTGGCTACCCTGAGCTTTAGTCTCCTCACCTGGGAGCTGGGGTGATTAGCCTTGCCTCCAGGGCTGCCAAGAGGATGAAGTGGAGGCATGAGTCTAGCCTGATGAATCATAGCGTAGGCACCTGCTGAATGTTGGCTACAGCCATGTTGTCTTATGATGAGGACTCCGAGGTCATAGTGGACCCCACCCCCGGCTCCCACCTGCTGGCTCACAGCCACTCGCCTTCTGCTTTCCCTTCTAGAAACAGGCCTGCATGCTGATCCGAAACCTGGTGGCCCGAAGCCAGACCTTCTCACAGCCCATTCTGGACCTGGGGGCTGAGGCACTCATCTCGCGGGCCCGTGCCACCCATCGCGACTGTGAGGACGTGGCCAAGGCCGCCCTGAGGGACCTGGGCTGCCACGTCGAGCTCCAAGAGCTGTGGACTGGCCAGAAGGGTAACCTGGCACCATGACCCCAGGCTCAGTGTGAGCTGTGACTGGGTGAGTCGTGTGACTCAGGAACAGCTGGGGAGAGGGTGGGGGCAGGAAGCATGTCCTGCTACTCTGCCTCCAGATTCCTCCCCCATTAACAGGAGGTGTTTTCTGATGGGTACCAAGCATTGGCCAGGGCGTGGGAAGGGAGCATTAGTGAGGTGCCTACACAGCAGAAGGCAGCCCCTGGGTCCCGGCCTCCCTGCATGCTGTTCCGCTCACTGGCTGACAGCATCGGCTTCATCTGTCCTGTGCCACCCAACCCCACTGCCCTTTGCTAGTAGAAGCGCCCCCTCAGCATTGCTTAGGGCCAGAGGTCTGTCTGAAACTTGGAAACCATACTGGCCCATCTCATAGCAGGGCAGGGATCCCACTTCTGTTCCTACAAGTCCGTTCTCATCCCTGCTACTGCTTCTCTCACCTGTAAAATGGATCACAGATGCCTTGCTGTGCTGAACAGAGGGCAGGGACCAAGGCTCGTTTGTCTCCTGGTGTCCCAGGCCAGCCAGTGATGCCTGGTAATAAAAGACTGTTGGTTGATCAATGGAAGGGTCTCTTCCGTAGCACCATGCAGCATGGGAGCCACAGCCAGTGGCCTCAAAGAACAGGGGAGAGGGGTGCATGTTTGGGGAGGTCATGGGTTCACTGAGGAAAGTGAAGGGGTTTTGAGAGCAGCCTGGGATGTATGATTCACTGTCACCCTCAGAGGGGTGGGCTGCTGGGGTCATTGTCAGACTTGGGGTCCAGGGGTGCCAAGGTTGCTGTTCCTCACTGTGCATTGACTTTCGGGGGCTGGAGCGCTCAGTGTCTAGCCCCCACCCAGCTCTGAGGCCTTAAGCTGGTGACCTAACCTCTCTGAGCCTTGATTTGCTCCTCCGTAAAGCAGGGAGAGGGGAGGGGATAGAGCCCCCTCCGAAGGGTGTTTGAGCAGAGCTGGGCACATGGGAGACACCCGATCGTCTAGCTTTAGCACCCGAGTCACCCTAGGAGAACCGTCCTGCACTCTCCCGCCTGGCCACGTTGAGGTCCTCGCTCACTGGTTGGCTTGGGCAGCCTGGCTTTCCTCTCTGAGCCTCAGTTTCCCCATCTGTAAAGTGGGCATCACTGTCGCTGCCCCCAGTGCCCACCCTCCCCAAGTGTCTTGGAGGGGTCACCAGGCAGCGGTGCCTGGCAGACCCCAGCTCTCCTTCTCTTCATTCACCCTCGGGGTCATGTTGTGGTCACCTGGCAGCTCATGCATCCTGCGTGGCCCAGTCAGGGTCAGGGCAGCCTCAGGCCCCCTGGTGGGCTCCAGGCCCCATGCCTGACACCTCCAGCTCATACATTAGGAGCTCCTCTCACCTCTCGGAGTCCCCACCCCACTACTGGTCATTCACCTCCTCTAGGCTGAAGAATGTCTTGAGTTCAGTCCTTGACATCAACTCAGGCCCTTGCCCAGAAGGCTTCTGGTTTCTATGGAAATTGGCCCATGCGAATAGCTATGGGGAGAGCATCACTCTGGTCCTGCCTTCCTGTGGTGTCCAGACCTCCTCCACCCCTGGATCGGGGGGAGGGGGGCGCTGCCAGCTCAGTGGGGCTGATGAGAACCTCTGACCCCGTCACCCGGCCCTGACCTTCCTCACTGGGGACTCAGCCACACCTGCTCCAGGCTGCCCCAATTTGACTTCTAGGTTGGCCGCCCATGTGACCTTAGGTCATTCCTGTGACCTGGGAGCAGTCCTCGGGCCCCGTGAGCATCATGTTTCTTCATCTGCCTCATGGTGGGGGGGGGTGCTACTAGTCCATTTCTGGGGAAGTCTGAGGTGCCAGCCCTGTAATTCCTGCCTTAGCTCTGCTCTCAACCTGCCTGTGGCTCCCCATTGCCCTCTCCGTAAAACCAAACTGTCCTCCAGGCCCTACCCACCTCCCACCCGCATCTTCCCCATGCTCCCATTTAATCACAGTTCCAGTCACTCCAACCTCCCCACCTCAGGGCCTTTGCACATGTACGCTGCATGGAGCATCCTTCCCCAGCCCTCCCCGTGGCCAGTTCCTCCCTGGCACCAAGTTCCAGATCACACATTGCCTTCGCAGAGATCCCCTATTGTTCCCCTGCCCTGGCACACCACCCCCCCCCCCCACTCCCCCAGCCAATCACCACTTGTACTGTGTCCTTGACCTCTGACCCCATCTAAGGTCACCTCACTTGTGGGCTTTTCTCCTTTGTCTGCCCGCCCCCCCCGTCCATGAGCTCCATATGGGCAGGCTCCTGGGTCCCCGTTCTGCTCCAGTTTCCCATAAATGTTTTTGAATGTACACCTGAATAAAGTAATAGGTACGCAGGGTGGTTGGAGGGAAGACCTCTGCCCCTGCAGCCGCAGTCCCCTCCCCTGGGCTTTCAACCAGCCTTCCTACAGCTGCAGGCTTCTTCCAGGAGGGGTGGCTCCTGCTTATCAGTCCTCCCCACCTTGCCTGAGGGTGTCTTCAGCGGGTGTGGGTCAGGGCCTGTTTGGACATCCCTGGGCTGGGTGAGGCCCCGCCTCCAGCTGAAGACCCCACATTTCACTGAGGTCTGCCAGGCCTGTGTTCCAGGCCCTCCTCTGCCACCTCAGGTGAGCCTCTGCCTCCTCACCTGGAAATGAGCTAAGTGTGTCACTGCACAGGGCCACAGCAAGGCCTGGTTCAGGGGGTGCCTGGCACAGAGCACTCGAGTGCTTGCCGTCCTGTCCTTGTTTTTGACACGGAAACATGGGCTAAGGGGGAAACGGCTACAAGAGAGGGGTCAGCACATTCAGTTCTGCCTCTACTGTTGTGTGCTTTTCAAGGAGGGGCCTGACCTCTCTGAGCCTCTGGGAGGCTAAGTGAGGCTGCCTTTGAACCAGTTAGTCTTGACTGTCGTCTCTGTCAAGGATGTGTCCCTCCAGCCAGGGAAGGGCCCAGCATCCTGGGAAAGGAACACTGTTGCTTTTTCACTGTGAACACATTTGAGAGGCAGGGCCTGTGAACGCCATTTTCCAGATGAGAAACAGACTCGTCGGCATTCAAGGGGCCGATATGGGATGAGAACCTGGCTCAGCCTGCCTCCATGCCCCTCCTCTGTTGCCAGCGTTGCTAACATGACCTTGGGCAAATGGCTCTCTAGCCTCGGTTGATTAAGCCCTGTCACCGTGCCCAGGCCTGGCTCACGGCCGTCGTGTCAGATGATTCCTGGGATTCCTGAGAAGTAGCGGGAACTGGCGGTGCAGAGAGTCAGTGTCCTGCCCAGGGAAAAGCTGGAATCCCCTGGGCACCCTCGCCAGGTACAGCCGAGGTGCCCATGGTGGGGGGTGTCAGTTGCTGATGCCAAGAGGCACTGCCTGCCATTGTTGGGAGGTGGCAGGGAGGTTGGCCAGCACCAGCTTGCTGATGAGTGAACAGAAGCCAGAGCCCAGCCAGCGCCACTGGCACCATCAGGAGAGGCAGCCCATGCTGGGCCAATGCCTGACACTTGGCCTCAGTTGGCACTGTCCCTGGGGGTACTGTGAGACCTTCCAGGAGCTTATTGCCTCCCTCACAGGACCTGGCAGGTGGGTGCTGTAGGTGGGGACTCCTCCAGTATAAGTATCTCCCTCTTTGGGTGGCAAACCACGCCCATAGTTGGTCTGTGTCTACATTCCATCAAGTGCTATTTAGAGAGGGAAACAGAGGCCCCGAAAAGAACAGTTTATCCAACCAACACTCAGCAAGCGCTTGCTGTAGACCAACATGTTTGTGGTTTGCTTCCATTCATTTCGTTAATGCTCCCATCAACCCTGGGAGCTATTTGGAGAAACTGACGCAGGGAGTTTGAGTCACTTGCTGAAGGTCCTGTGGCCAGCTTAGTCAGGAAGAGCAGGGATTCAAACCCAGCCCAAGGCCCTTCCAGCAAGAAACAGTGGTTGCATGAAGCTCAGTTTTCCCATCTGCAAAGTGGGCACCATCACCCCTATCTGGAAGTCAGGTCATGAGATGGTATTTGAGAAGTGCCTGGCTCAGCAAAAACCTGACACC